>NC_141620.1:42367608-43035108 GCF_047967505.1 Dipteris shenzhenensis | reverse complement strand
ACACAGTATCAGTCAGGTCTCTTTCCCTCTCCTACTCCCACTGCTACTCCTCGATCCAGAAGTGGTCGCGCAGCTTCCACTTCTTCAGACTCTGCTACCGTCAATCCCCCTTACTCATCAGGGGATCTCTCCTATCAAATCACATCTGCCGGAGAGATAATAGAAGACAAAAAGGGCAAAGTAGTGATGGCCGCCATGAGGAGGTTGATGAGTCATCACCTCAAGAGCGGCATAAATATCGATTGGCAGTATCAAGATGCCCAAAAGAAGCAGGCGGTGATCGATGAGTTAAAACAAAGATACCCTAATCCGCCAAATGTGGAGTTTAATAACAATTATATGCTCAAGAGCATGGGTTTGGTCCTAAAGCATCGCAGATCAACCTTGCGTACTTCCATTACAAAGGGGTTGGCTAAACCCAGCTGGGCAGACAAAGCTGATTGGAAGTACTTCAAGAAGCAACATAGGGACCATCTCGAAATGTTCGAGGGTCAGAGGAGGGCTGCGAAGAGACGGCTGGACGTCGTAGGTACTTCGCACTTTGGTGCAGGCGGACGGTATGCGTTCGAGGCAACCGTGGTAAGTCTACTTCTTCCCATTTAATGTATTGTTCTATTTGTTTTACTTACATATTACATGCACTTTAGCTAACTCTAACTCTCGTAAATTGGATCCACAGCAAGCTGCGATGGGTCGTCTTCCTATGGATGCAGAGACGCGGCGCGCATTTCGGATAGGAAAAAAGCCGTGGTTTATTGAGCAAGAGGCAATGGGAGCGACAGTCGATTGGGCTGAGGTGGCTGCTCGCACGGTATAAGTTTACTCCTACTTGTAATCTCACTTTTTAATTTAAGTTCCAATCTAATTTTTTATTTATATGGTTCACTCTTAGGGCCAAAGCTCAAGCGTCCCATCATCGGAGACGAGCGATCAACAGGGGCAAGGATCGGATGCAGGTGCCAAGGACGAGGGAGAAGACGTAGGTGTCGGGGACGAGGGAGAAGACGCAGGTGTCGAGGACCAAGGAACAGGCCAACAAGACGAAGATGATTCGGATTCGGATGAGTAGTGGTAGTAGCATTTTGTATATCCGCTCGTTTGAGCAATTTTGTATCGCCCTTTCACAAGGTAATTTTGTTACAAACACAGTTGTATATGTATATGCATTTCTTCCTTATCGTTCACAAGAACAATTTTGTATCACCCTGCAAGCAAGGGAAATTTTGTTATAAAAAACTTTCTTTTGTAATTACCAAAAAAAAAAGGATTAGTGGGGCTAAACAGGGCCAAAAGGAAGCCCTGTTTAGCCCCACTAACCTTTTTTTTTTACTTCTGTTAATCGTCGCTATATGGCGACGTTTACCAGTGTCGCTATATAGTGACGATTAACAGTGTCGCTATATAGCGACATTTTAATCGTCGCTATATAGCGACGATTAACAGCGTCGCTATATAGCGACGGTTTATAGCGACGCTCCTTTTCTGACGATTTTAACGACTTTTATAACGACCTTTACGCCCGTGAAAAAAAAAAATTTTAATGTAAAAAGCGTCGGTATTTCCGTCGGAAAATGGCCTATGCCTTGTAGTGTCTGTTGGGTGACTTTACCTACATCCTAGTGTGTAGAAACCTTTTGAAAGTACTCTGAGCAGTTTTAGAGGAAAAAAGATGTTTTCTGATGATTCCCCTGTTCCTTTCAACTGCTATTGAGAGTCCAGAATGACTTGTAGAGGAAACCATTTCCTGATTTTGGTGTCCATTGCACTTTGAGAGTTCAAAAACACCTTCATTCTTGAATTTGGCATCATTTTGTTGGATTTATGGCTCATTGTCTGTACTTCAACGTTTTTCTGCCAGTGTGTTGGAACTTGAGTTTGAAGCAGCCATTCGCAGATCTGTCAGTTTGGATGGATTTAGGAGGTCCTAAAACTTTTGCGTTGCTGAGCATTCGCACTTTGGTAGTGTTTACAAATAGGTCTATTTGCAAAAACGTTTTTTGGTCCATGTGTTGGACCCAGTGATTGGGACCATGGTTTTTAGAACCGTCTGATCCATTGCGTTTCGAGGCCCAAAAACCCCTACTTGCCAACTCTTGCACGATTCCGTGGAGATTTGGATAACTTTTTTCTCTGTGAGGCATCCAATCATCTATTTCTCTATCAAAAATCTATTCAAAGTTTCAAACCTTTGATTTTTGGATTATAGCTAGGTCAATTGCAAGGGTTAACTCCCCGTTTCCCATTCATCAATTGGGGATTTCAGAGCTCTAGCAGAAGAGATATATTGGTAGATTGTCTTGCCTAGTCTAATTATGCGATGATGCCCATGTTTTGAGGCATCCCAGGTTCTATTTTCACTAGCGGTCATTGTCGTGGGGCCATGATTTCTTGGATGTACCTTATGCAGATCACTCTGGTTGTAGCCTTGATCTGTGTGCACTCTTTTGTGGTTTGGATTTTGATGCAGTGGATGCTTTACAGTCCATTTGTTTGCATTGATATCCTTGTTGGATGTGTTGATAGGCCAAGATTTCCTTGTGGGATGCTTTATTGATGGACGTTTGCCACACAAATGCTATTTTATGTTGAGGGAAAGCTTGTACACACATGCACTCATAGTGCTATGCTCTCTTGGATGAGACATTATTGATGCTTATGCCCATGGACGATGTTTATGCTTGAGGCATTTGGCTCATTGGGTTTGCCATTGTTTTGTCATTGCGGGTTGACATTTTCTTTTGGCCCAGATTTGCTCATATGGATGCATAGTATATGCACATGAGTTAGATGCATTTTGATGCTTTGAGCCTTGATTTTGGGTGACACTATCCTTCACTAAGCCAGACATATTTGGTGCACCTAGTATTTGGTGTAATTTCTTCTTGCAGGTACTAGTTTTGGGTTTTTGTTTCATTTGCATCATGGCATCCTCTTTCATGTCTGAAAATGATATCTTTTCAGCATCTAAAAGTTTGATGGGACAAAATTTTCTTTGTGGAAAGAACAAATAAAGGATGTTCTTATTCAAAAAAAAAAGATTAAACCCTTGGCAGGGATTGGAGCTAAGCCCGCAGATATGTTTGAGGATGATTGGAATGAGTTGGATGCATTAGCAAAGTTTATTATTAGACTTCATATGGCAGAGTCATTTTATTTCACAATAGTAAATGAGAAAAATATAGAAGATTTGTGGAAGAAATTATGTGCCAATTATGAGAAAGAAATTGCCTCTAATAAAGTTTACCTCATGAAGAGGTTGTTTAAGCTGCAGATGAAGGCTGCAGATGAAGGAAGGGGTCTCCATTTCTTCTCACTTGAATGAATTTAATATTATTTCAGCCAACCTCATGCTCAGAAGAGGAATTTTGATGTAGAGACTAAGGCAATATTTCTCTTTTGTTCATTGCCATCCTCATGGGATACCTTCTATACAATTGGCAGTTACTCTACACATGGTGGAGTATTGAAGTTTGATGATGTTGTGGGTAGCTTGTTGGTCGAGGAGATTAGAAGGAAGTCTATGGATGGCAAAAAGAAATATGCATCCTTAAATGTGCAAAGGGTCAAATCATAGGTCAGGGGGAAGTCCCAAGAAAGAGGGAAGTCTCATAGCAAATCTAGGGCACAGAACATTGAGTGTTACCACAGCGGGAAGAAGGGCCACATGAAAAAGGATTGCTACAAGATGAAAAGAGAGAAAAGCATAAGAAAAAGAATGCCAATTGGGGTGCAAATAAGAAAGAAGAGAGTCCTAGGGAGGACAAAGGAAAAGTGAAGATCGAGGAGATCAATGCAGTCATAATCACTAATGATGGTGATAATAACATTCACTGCATGTACAGACTTGCTTACCAGTTCAGACGATGCATATTACCAAGTTTGGATTTTGGATTCTAGTGCTTCATTCCATGTTACTCCCCATAGGGAATGGTTCTCCACTTATGACAGTGGAAAGACAGGTTGTGTGCATCTTGGATATAACTGTGCATGTGACATAGTGGGAGCAGGTGACATAAAGTTTTCTTTTGCAAATGGGTATGCATTTTCTTTGAAAAAAAGTGGGACATTTACCTAAGCTGACCAAGAGTCTCATTTCTGCAGGTCTACTAGATGATGCTGGCTTTCAGACCACTTTTCGCTCTCAGAGTTGGAAAATTTAGAAGGGCTCTATCACAACAAGACAAAGCACCCATAGACACGTGCACAGATGCGTTTACTGAACTAAATAAAAAGCTTACGGGCGCGTCTATTTGTGCATATATTTTTGTGTTTGGAGACCTGCGTCTAATTGCGCGTCTATATATCAGACACATGCACGTATAGACGCACAATTAAATGCATAAATAGACGCGCTTATAAACGCATTTATAGATGCAAATATAGATGCAACTCGAACAGACAGACGCGTATATAAACGTGTTTTTAAATGCAATGATAGACACGCTCTCTTTTATAAAATAAAATTTTACAGAATGCTATGTATGTTGTGTATGCTATATAGTTACAAGAATCCCATATCCACATTGTGTAATTCAATTCTTACATCCAACCGCATTTTAATTACAATTCCAAATAAAACATTACAACTCCAAAACTCAATAAAATTGAAAGTTAAAAAAGTGCTTGTATATACATATAGCACGAAGCTAAGCCATGTCATGTGGCTTCAAGTACAAAAAATAAGAGCAGTGTATATACAAGAGGCACAAAGCCAAGCCAGTGGCTTTAAGTACAAAAAAGAGTAGCTAGCACTACTTGTACGACTAATCTATGTTCTCCAGGTCCTCGCTCCCTTCCACGCTCCCTTCTGTGCTCCCTTTTGTGCCTCCTTCCTCCTCTTCCTCATCGTCTTGTGCACGGGCCTGTAAACAAGGGACAACATATATCAATTTATGAAAAATCAAATCTTTACTTATAATGTTGGCATTTTTTAATTACTTTCAAATACCGGGGGGGCCGCTCCAAAATGCACGCTTCCATATTCCTCCATCTGGATCCTCCGTGCCTCCATGCACTGCAGACTGGGGTCCTCCCTCGCTGACTTCATTGCCTTCTTCCACTCACGCTTGTGAGCAGTGTGGGGCGGGCCCCTTCGTGGTTGACCTGCCTCAAGCCTGGCAAGCTCCGCTAGTGCCTGCCTCTTAAGCGAAGATCTTTTATTGCTAAGTATCGTAACAATCTTTGACTTCGCCCATTTATCTGTGAACTGGCGATTGGGGGGGTTAGGATACCTAGAGCGAACAGTAGCGAGGGTCTCGTCAGACAACCTCTTTGGGTGGTCTTTGTAGTGGATAAAGCAATCTCTGTAATTGTTAGCAATTACAGAGCGCATGAAGGCCATGATGTCCTTCCCCCGCGCATCCATCAAGATGCCTCTTGTCTGAGTGATGTCATAATAAATCGTACCATCACCCAGAGGCACATCTAAATCATTTGAATCATCATCCTCCCCACCGCCACATGGCCCAAAGCACTGGGCCATGCATCCCCCACCGCTCTCCCTGCTACTAAGCCTGCTACCGTGTCGTGTCGAGCTCGTACGCTAGCCACTCGTAGCTGGAGACTGCACGAGACTATGCTGACCACTCGTAGCTGGAGAACCGAGTCCCGATGGCATAGGAGTACGTTGACAGCTCTGCGAGACAAAAGGACCTTCTGACGGCATGGGGGAAGGGGCATAAGACGGGATGGCAGAAGGGACATGAGACGGCATGGGGGAAGGGGCATAAGACGGTATGGGGGAAGGGGCATAAGAAGGGGCATAAGATGGCTATGCTGACTCCACTGGGGTGATCTCAGGCGATGTCAGGTGGCTTGGAGTCTGTAGTGCCGACTCCTAGGGAGTGTTTAGAGTACCCGTCATATACCCGTCTAACTCCGCAGGAGTAGGAGGGTGCCCTAAAAGGTTATATAAGTCCTTCCAAATAGATTCACGGGGATTAGGTGAGCTAGAAGCGCTTCCTGGCCACATGTTGAACTGAAAAAAAGGAAAAAAATCTATTACTGATGAGTTGAGAAGAAAGGGGAAGAAAAGAGAGGCTTACTGTCAGAGCACGTCTATAGACGTGTTTGATTTGTGCGTCTATAGACGCGTCTAACAGAGCATCTAGCAGCTCGTCTAACAGAGCATCTAACAGAGTGTCTAACAGAGCATCTAACAGAGCGTCTAACAGAACATCTAATAGAGCGTCTAACATAACGTCTAACAGAGCGTCTACCGAAGCGTCTGTCTGTGTCTGTAAACAGGCCAGACGCACGTTTAGACGCGCCTGTAGATGCACTTTTAGACGCGCTCTAAGACGCGCCTATAGACGCGCTTCGACAGACGAGATTCTTAAAAAGTAGAAAACGACATTGTGCCCGACACAAAAACGTGACACTGATACCCAGATCATGCGCTTCTTGGATACGAAAAAGTACAAATCTAAAGAGAGCAAACTTCCAAACAAGATCAACTGCAAAAAGACTTACTTGGATAGAGGTATGGAAGGTTCTTCTTTCTTTTTCAAAGTTGCTTCTCCTCCTTGTTCGTCCTCCTCTCCTTTAAGCTTAAAAGTAAGTGTGGGTGCCTTCCTCTTGAGTGTAAGCTTGGAAGTAAGTATGGGAGCCTTCCTCTTAAGCGTTGAAACTATGGATCTGCTAATAAAGAAGGAAGCAAGCTGTGCAAAGTATAAGTAATGTTGTGAAGAAAAGCAAAGTGAGCGGCACGCTAAAAAGCAGGTTTAAAAGCCGCGTCTATAGTCGCATCTAATAGCGTGTCTATAGGCGCGTCTAAATACATAGAGTAGATGCGCTTTTAGATGCGCCTTTAGATGTGCCACAGAGTTTAAATTAAATATTTGAACAAGAGCAAATTTGGTGGGTTGTTTGTTTGTAGGATGTCTTCATCTTCAACAAGTAGCTCCAGTGAGGATGAATCCCTTCGTATCCACCATCGCAAAATGTGGTTGGAGCAAAAAATGAAATGTCTGTGTGATCGATGTCGAGGAAACATGTATCGTGTGCACACAAGATTACACTCAATCATATCTCAAAGTATGGAGAATGGGATGTGACCATAAATAGGGTAAGGGTTTGTAAGTTAAGGTTGATTGAGATACCTATGGGTGTTCATATGTTTGAGTTATGATCCCGTTTTAATTTGATATAGGATGCAGTGCCACACCAGCATATGTTACCCTATGCTCGTCGTGAGGAGGCGAAGCATCGGCGATATGAGGTGGGATCTTCAGGAGGAACCGTTACGGATGCATGGAGTGATGGTGATAGTAGCCCTCCGCCATTACCTCATGAAGCTGTGGAGGAGGAGGTGTTTGATGAAATGGTGCGGGACTTATATGTCCATGAATCTGAAGGGAGAATAGCATGGAGCAGGATGATCTTTTTACTGCAGCATCGACTCCACTGTTTGAGGGGTGCACATTCTCTATTCTACGTGCCTCCCTTGAGTTACTAAACTTGCAAACCATCTATGGATGGAGCAATGCAAGTTTGAATGCATTAATCAACTAAGCTTTAAAGTTGATTTTGCAAACATGGTGAATTATGCTAGTGGGTCAATTACTCGAATGCTTTTCCTTATTTATGGTCTTCACGTGCAGGCTATTGTGTAAAATGCTTCCAAGGGAGAATAAACTACCGACCTCAAGAGATATGGCAAGGCAACATGTGACCTCTCTTGGAGGATTAGATTACAAGTGCATCCATGCATGTGTCAATGATTGCGTTTTGTTTCGTGGACTACATAAGGATGCAAGAGAGTGTCCTACTTGTGGAGAGGCAAGATATAGAGCAGATCTCAAAACCTTGGACGTGCCTCGTAAGGTATTGTGACATTTTCCCATAATCCCTCGCATCCAACATATGTTCAAGTGCAAATCTATTGCAGAGCTCATGTCATGGCATTCCTTCCATCGATCAACCGATGGCAAGTGGAGAACTCCCACAGAATCTCCTGCGTGGAAGCATATTGAAGACACATGGCCAAGCTTCAAGGAAGAACCTAGGAGCTTGAGACTTGGATTGGGTATGGACAGTGTGAACCCATTTGGTCTCAAAAGCACGTCTTATAGTGTATGGCCAGTGGTATTGGTGAATTACAATCTTCTACCCTCTATGGCTATTAAGAAAGGACATGTCATGCTGTCCCTTCTAATTCCAAGGAAACATAAAGTCAAAAACCCTGATGTTTATTTGGAGCCTTTGATTGATGAGCTAGAGTTACTTTGGAGAGGTATCGAGGTGCATGATGTGAGCAGGCCTCCCTCATCACGAGAC
Source organism: Dipteris shenzhenensis (assembly GCF_047967505.1). NCBI lineage: Eukaryota > Viridiplantae > Streptophyta > Polypodiopsida > Gleicheniales > Dipteridaceae > Dipteris > Dipteris shenzhenensis. The sequence continues at coordinate 43,026,831 of NC_141620.1, read as the reverse complement.
TTCAACTGCAAAGCAGTCTTGATGTGGATGATGCATGACTTCCCAGGCTATGGCGAGTGTTCAGGTAAGCATTGCATTTTTAATGATGAATAGGCAAAGGATGTGGCACCCTAAACCCACCTTCCACTCTTAATTGCATGTATTGTTCAGGTCTCACTACATCGGGTTACCATGCATGTCCTGTTTGTGGTCCTTCGCTAGTTGCCTCACGGGCAGATGCATTGAATAAGGTCATCTATGAGAATCACCATCGATTTCTCCCACCTGATCATCCTAGATATGTTGCCCCTTGTCCTCCCACAATCACTCATCGTGGGAGATTGGATGAAAATTTGGGACGGTTCCACGACTCCTCCACCACTTGGCATGAGCTGGTAAGGGTTTGTAATTATTGGCTGGAAGTAAAGATTGGCTACATTGGCTGAAAGTAAAAATTGCACGCTAACACTTTATTTTGTTTAGATACTCCATCTTTTATCGATTACCATATTGGTCCCACCTCAAGATCAATCACTTGCTTGATCCCATGCATATCTTCAAGAATGTGGCATCTACCATTTGGGAGCATTTGAATGGGACACAAGATTCGGCAGGCATAAGGGAGGATCTATGTACCACAGGGAGGATGCATGAAGCTTGGCCTTAAGAGAGACCAAATGGGTGTGTTTTTTTACCTCGTGCACCATGGATGTTATCAGAGCTAGAGATGGCGATGGTGAAGCGTGCTATTACTTTAATTCGTACTCCCACTAGATGCATGAGGTGTTTGAAGGGAGCCTTTAAAAAGAGCAAGAAAAGAGGTGTAGAGCAATTATATGGCTTGAAATCTCATGATTGGCACAAGATGCTCCAAGTAAGTATTTTATGTGCATAATATATTTTTCTTTTCAAATTTGTGAGTGAATAGCTATAAGTAACTAATCAACCACCTCCTCGCGGGTTCAGTTCATACTACCTACTAGCATTTCACGTATTGCATCGAAGGACATGAAAGATTGTATTTACAAGATGGGCGAGCTTGTGAGGTATGTGACCTCAAAGGAAATAGATCCCACCACGCTTGAGAATGCTCGAGTTATGTCAGTGGAGGCGGTTTGTTTAGTGGAGGAGACATTTCCACGTTCTATTCTCACAAGCCAACTACATCTCATAGTGCATTTGGTGGATGAGATTGCTATATGCGGTACTATACATGCACGATGGTTGTTCTTCCTCGAGCGCTTCATGAAGACCTTGAAGGGCTTCGTGAGACAAAATGCAAGACCTGAAGGTAGCATGGCCGAGGGTTGGTTGGTACAAGAGTCACTTGTATATATTTATGAGTTTCTTGTTGATGTGGATAGCTCTCTCCCACGACTATGGAGAGATGATGAAGACCTAAGGATGACCTCTGTTGTGCCTCAAGGGAAAGGACGCAACAACGTAATAGACATGGACTTGCATAATAGTATCAACCTCTTTTGCGTGCTTAATAGTGATGTGATGAAAAGATGGGTGACAAAATACGAGGATGCAAAGGCAAGAAGACAAGAAGAAAGGGCCCTCTTTCGTACACACCACGGATGAAAAGATGGGTGACAAAATACGAGGATGCAAAGGCAAGAAGACAAGAAGAAAGGGCCCTCTTTCGTACACACCACGGATTTCGTGTGCCATACCCTCAGCATCTAAGAGCACTTCCAAAGGATATTCATGTGGATTGGCTACTTGGAGAAAGCAGAGAACGCCGAGGGGATGCATATCACAATGGAAGAATGGGAGTATGCTAGGGGATGCATGAGCAAGGTCGGTATATAGAATGTTATGCATAAGTTAGGAGCTTTTTATAATTTAGATTGCTTATTTAATTGATTTTTTCTTGGTGCAGTGCACTATGTTCAACGCTATATGGTGTGAGCGCAAACATTTTCAAACACAACAGATTGATGATAAGAGAAACACACAAGATTGCGGCGTCATTGCTAGCTTTGAGGGAGCCAATGGAGCCATGGATGATTATTGTGGCATAATCCAAGATATTATTATGCTTGACTTTCGATGCTTCTTTGTGTATGTTTTGGATGTAAAGTGGTTTAAGGACGTGGTGGAAAGAGGCCCTAATGCAACAATCAAACGCCATGCAAGTGGCTTTGTAACTATTGACTCCACAAAGTTTTGGCAAAGTAGGAAGGACACACTAGTACTACCGCAACAATGTGAACAGGTACTGTGCACACATATAAAAATACTCGCTTTTAAATATTCGATGCAAGAAAAGTAACATGATTGTATTTGTGTTTGAATTAGGTTTTCTATCAACCAATGGTGGATAATAATAGATGGTGGCATGTCATACCTATTATGCCACGTTCCAAAGTGATGTATAGTATATTTACTAATATGGAGCGTATGAAGGATGATCATGGCCATGGACGTGATGATGACCATGATAGGTGAGAGGAGGATGATCATGAGATAGGAGATACACATATTGAGGCCATTACCCATGAGGACGAGCTTACCATTCGAGATTCTGATTTCGATGAGCACATGAGTGGCACAAGTAGTAGTGGATTAAATGTATTTGTAGATCTAAACACTTGTTTGGATTTTGAAGTAGATAGTTTGGCAAGGGTTGATCTCATTGAGGATGAGATTGAACTGTAGCCCCATAATTGATATTGGCAAAACTATTTTACATATTGTCTCATTCTCCTCATCTCACTTAATTGTTGTATATGTGGGCTTGCAAAAAATTATGTGCTTTGGTAATCATGGGCAATGTTTGGAAAGCAATGATGTACACCAAAATCTCACTTTCTGTATTCTCTCGTTTGCATATCTATGCGTCTAAAGGCGTGTCTGATTCTCACTGTAAACGCGCAAATAAACGCGCAAATAGCCGTGCTAATAAACATGATGTTAGACGGGCCCATATTTTCTCAGATTAGACGCGCACGTAGATGCGGTAATTTATGCGCAAATAGATGAGCTTATAGACGTGCATTTAGATGCACCCGTAATTCCTCTACTAAAGCAATGCCTATAGATGCGCTCGCTATTTTGCACATTTACCAAGCACGTCTATAGTTGCTTTGTGTTGTTGTGTATGGTTTTGGCTAGGGGTGCCAAGTGTGGGACATTGTATTCCCCTTACATGAATCAGGGGTGTCTGAACATGTTGTTGCAATAATCGAGCAACCAAGTACTTCTTTGTGGCATTGGAAGTTGGGGCACATGAGCCAAAATGGAATGAAACTCTTATGCCGTTTGGATTATGTACCGCATTTGAGTTTTACTGATTTTGAATTTGGTGAGCACTGTCTCTATGGAAAGTAGACTAAATTAGCCCATAAATCTAGGGGAAAGATAGAGATTGAAATGGCTTGATTTGATGCATTCAAACGTATGTGATCCCACGTCTACACGGTCATTAGGCGGGGTTGAATACTATGTGACATTCATTCATAATGCAATTAGGAAAGTGTGGGCTTATGCTATAGCTCAGAAGAGCGATGTCTTCTAGAAATGGATGGCATCAGTCAAGTAGAATGCTTAAATGCCTACGGATTGGCAATGGTGGAGAGTATCTCTCTCATGACTTTCAGCATTTATGTGATACATGTGGGATTAAGAGGGAGCTCATGTCTCCTTGTACTCCAGAACAAAATCTAGTTGTAGAACAAATGAACTGCACCATTCAGGAAAGGTTGCAATGTATGCTTTCCAATGCAATTCTTTTTGGTGGTTTTTGGGATGAGGCAATGAAGACTATAGTGCATGTGATCAATAGATCACCTAGTAAGAGTTTGGATGGTGGTATTCCTCAAGAGGCATGGAGTGGAAAGAAGCCCTGTTACTCTCATTTGTGTATATTTGAGTGTGAGGAATATGCACACGTGTCAAAAGAGCTTCGGAAGAAGCTAGATCCTAAGTCTAGGAAATGCATCTTTCTAGGTTATGGTGAAAGTGGCGAGATGGGCTATCATCTCTTGGATCCAAAAGCAAAGAAAATCATACAAAGCCATGATGTGGTCTTCAATGAGAAGAAGATGCATGACACTCATGAGGGATGTGCAAATGAGGAGAATCACTTTCCAGGATGTGAATCCACCTGCATATGTTGATAGACAGCAAGTTGTCCATGCACCAAATGTGGAAGAAATGGTGCCACTAGGTACTCCCACAGGTACACGTCAAGGGAAGATGATGGATCATCTATTGGTGGCAATGATGAGCCAAATGCAGCTGATATGCAGGTAGGAAAAAAAGCTAAAATGCCCTTGAGAAGAACATCTAGAGTGTCTAGACCACTTGAGAGATTTGATCTAGGGGCAGACTATGTGATGCTTATTGATTGTGGAGAGCCTTCTTTCTATAGAGAGCTTATGATGCATGAGGATCAGCGCAAGTGGGAGTATGCTATGAAATCAGAGATGAATTCACTCATGGAAAATAAGAATTGGGACTTGGTTTCTTTGCCACATGGAAAGAAAGAATTGCCTGGGTCTACAAGACAAAGGTAACACGTGATGATGTGCTTAACTACAAGGCCCATTTGGTTGCCAAGGGGTTCAAGAAAGAGAAAGGTGTGGACTTTGATGAGATCTTCTCTCCAGTTGTGAAGATGACCACACTTAGATGTGTACTTGGACTTGTGGCACTAAAGGATATGGAGCTTATGCAGATGGATGTCAAGACAACATTCTTGCATGGGGATTTGCATGAGGAAATTTACATGGTACAGCCAGAAGACTTTGAAGAAAAGGGCAAAGAGAATTTGGTTTGCAAGCTCAAAAAGAGTCTCTATGGCCTTAAGCAAGCACCTAGAGAATGGTATCAAAAGTTTGATGCTTTCATTCGGTCCCATGGTTTTAGAATAAGTGAGATTAATCACTACCTCTACCCTAAAAGGGCTAAGGATAATAGCCTGATACTCTTGGCCCTTTATGTGGATGATATGCTATTGGCTAGCAAGAACACTTATGAGCTCAATGCATTGGGGATGCATTGAAGGCCAAGTTGCATGAGGCCTTTGACATGAAGGATTTGGGACCTGCAGGTCATATTCTTGGTATGCGCATCACGCATGACCAGAGTAGGAAACTCCTTTGGCTTTCATAGAGGGAGTATGTTACAAAAGTGTTGCAGTGTTGCAATATGGAGGGGGGGAAGATAGTAAGTACTCTATTGCCTCCATATATGAAATTGAGTCAGGAAGATAGTCCCAAATCAGATGAGGAGAGGGCCATGATGGCCAAGGTTCATTATGCATCAATGGTTGGGAGTCTTATGTATGCTATGATAGCTACTAGACCGGACATTGCATTTGCAGTGGGAGTTGTTAGCCAATATCTAGCTGATCGAAGAAAGAGGCATTGGGAGACAGTTAAGTGCATCATGAGGTACATGAAGGTTACCAAGGAGTGTGTATCTTCTTTCGCAGAGGAGAGACAGTGTGTGTACTTGGGTGAACAGATTCAAACTATGCATGGCATGTGGATAGCAGGAGATCCACTTCTGGTTATGTGTTCACCTTTGTAGGTGGTGCAGTGTCGTGGATGTCTTGTGCACATAAGTGTGTTTCTTTGTCTACCACATAGATGTTGTAGCCACAGAGGGGTGCAAGGAGGCTATATGGCTTGATTGGCTAGTGGGAGATTTGGGGATTCATACAGGTGCATGGACATTGCATTGTGATTCCATAAGTGCTATTTAGCTAGCGCATTCAAAGACCAAACACATTGAGGTCAGGTACCATTTTATCAGGAAGGTACTTGAGGACAAGCACATAAAGCTTATCAAGGTTCATATAGATGATAACCCTACAGATATGCTAATGAAGAGTTTACCTAGTCAGGGGTTTGAGTTTTTTCATGTATTGATGGGCATTATTGGATAGTATGTCCATTGGTTTTTCTTCCTTAAAGGAAAATTGACCTTTAAGTGGGAGGTTGTGGGGGTTAAAGGCCACTGTACCTTAACCTTGATTATGTACAATACTCAAACACATATATATATGGATGACATAGAAGATTAGGGTGTTCTGCACCCACCAAAACTTGCGTGGCTCTCTCTTCTGCCTCTCCCTCTCTCTCACCTTCTTCCATTCTGCATCCGTTGTTGAGATCTCTCAGGGAGTTTGTGAAGACGTGCAAGAGAATATGACTAGGATGTCTGACTTGTGGCCCCAATAGCATGTGCGTAGACCTGAGAGTGTGGTTCTACAACTCAAGAGGGTGGTTTACGAACCCAAGAGCATCCTCCTAGAATTGTTCTCCCAAAGGCACCATGGATCCTTTCCAAGGTAGAGGAGGCAAGGGTGAAGGCGAACATTGCATCTTTTCAGACACCTAGAGGACACATGTGTTGCCTTAGGGAGCATTTACAAAGGACAATAAGCTTAGTGTCCTCAACTAAAATTATTGGCACAAGGTCTTACATGAAGTCTACATGTTAGCTTGAATTCTTAGTATAACTAAAATTGTGATGCTTTCATGTAGCTTATATGATTGTGATACATTGTTATAACTCCTTCGTTACTTGGGTAGCTCATCCTCCCAATTATAGTGAGAGGATGCTTATCAGAACATGCTAGAAAAGCTATTGACAAGATTAGTGGCATTGTCAGGTATGCTTACTATCATATCACCGTCATTATATTTCATACAATTTTAAATGATCAGTAGACCTTATGAATTTTAGGGGTGCATGTGGAATAAGTGGATCTCACAGAAAGAGATCTATGTATTGAGCATCAAGGGGGCTAAGGTGGACTCCATTAAAGCTGTGTGCTTGCTTGAGAAGCACTTTCCCGCAAGCATCATGTCGGCTCAAGTGCACTTGCTTACACACATAGTTGATGAGGTCTCCATTTTTCCTTGAACGATTATTGAAAACTAATTTGAAGGAATTTGTAAAGCAAAGAGCTAGACCCGAAGCAAGCATGGCAGAGCGATGGATTGTGCAAGAGTCATTAGTATGCATCACATATTTTCTTGCATCCATGGATCCTGATATGCCACATGCTTGGAACATCAAGGACGACGATCATGTCGTTGCAGAGGTTCCCCAAGGTAAAGGGGTTGAAAGAAATATGAGAGAAGAGCAAAGAGAGAAATTCAATAAGTTTTTTATCCCCAATAGTCTCGAGATGCAAAGATGGGTGGAGAGATATGAAGAGGCCAAAGCAAAAAGAATAAATGAGAGGACGAGATTTAGAGTCATGCATAGGCGAAGGTTGCCATATCCAACAAACCTTGCTCTTCTCCCCAGACATATGTCCCATGATTGTCTACAAGAAGCTCTTCGTGAAGCCGAGATGATGGAGAGGACGTAACTGATCAAGAGCAAGAGCTTGTAGTCGGATGTAAGCCACATGTAAGTTTTTTACCTTTCTACTTAATTTGGGTATTTATGATCACAATCGCTACAAAATGCATCCTCATTGTTTTGATCATGTTCTTTTGTAGTACAAAAAATAAAGTCATTATGATCACATGGATGATATTTTTGTGTGGAACGCATCGATTCAAGGAGAGTCACATATGATTGTGGCGTCATGGCTAACTTTATACAAGATAGCTGAGGAAGTGCTTCTGATACCAATCTTTCTCCTTGCAGTTAGATTATTGTGCGACCATAGGTGACATATATGAAGTTGATTTTAGATGATTTAGTATTTTCATTCTTGATGTAAAATGGTTTAGAACTATCTATAATGGTCCCAATGCTACATGAGCAAAGATAGCAACGGTTTCTTTGCCATTGACTCCACCAGCCGATGAAAGTGATACTTTTGTTCTTCCAGGGCATTCTGAATAGGTACGTACTAATGATCAATTGATTAAAAGATAATATCTTCATTTTCAAAGAAATATTGATAGATTTTCATATATATATATATATATTTATTTATTTATTTATATACCTAAAATGAATATAATTACAAGCATTAGACCTATTTGGCACACAAGATTTGTGCTCAAGACAAATCCATCGACATTTTGTACATTTTTATGTTATGTTCAATATCAATATATGAGTGTTTTGATCTCAATTTCAGTGCACAAATTGTTATATTTTTTATTTTTTACATGACCAAACTTGTGGTCAAAAATTATTTTGGGTCCCTTAGAAACAACGTTTTATAAAAACATCAGTATCGAAAATTTAAACCCAAAGTTAGAGCAAGTGTTGGTGGAAGCATTACAAGTCATCTTGGTATGCATGTGCATATATAGACATGCATACCAATGATGACCACACCGACTCCAATTTCCTTGTCTACATTGACACTTTCCCTACCTACCAACCATGCCGATAATTTTTGTGCAAGCACGTGAAGCGTTGGTAGACAATGTTGGAAAGAGGCCTGTGTCTTATAGTGAGGCAAGGGTGAAGGCAGACATTGCATCTTTTCAGACACCCACATGACACATGTGTTGCATTAGGGGAGCATTTAGAAAGGACAATAATCTTAGTGGCCTCAACTCCCATGATTGGTACAAGGTCTTACATGTATTCTACATGTTAGCTTGAATGCTTAATAGAACTAACATTGTGATCCTTTTGTGTAACTTATATGATTACGATAGATTCTTATAGCTCCTTTGTTGCTTGGGTAGTTTATCCTCCCAATTGTAGTGAGAGGATGCTTATCGGAAGATGTTAGAAAAGCTATCTACAAGACTAGTGGCATTGTCAGGTATGCTTACTATCATATCACCTTCATTATATTTTATACAAATTTAAATGATCGGTAGACCTTATTGAATCTTACGGGTGCATGTGGAGTAAGTGGATCTCACAAAAAGAGATCTTTGTATTGATCATCGATAGGGCTAAGGTGTACTCCATTGAAGTTGTGTGCTTGATTGAGAAGCACTTTCCCTCAAGCATCAGACGACTCAAGTGCACTTTCTTGTATAGGTAGTTGAGGAGGTCACCATTGCAAGAACCGTTCATGGTATTTGGATGTTTTTCCTTGAATGATTTATGACAAATTTTAAGGGATTGTGAGGCAAAGATCTAGACTCGAAGCAATCATGGCGGTGGGATGGCTTGTGCAAGAGTCATTAGTATACATCACAAAGTTTTGCATATGTATCCCGATATGCCACATGCTTGGAACATCAAGGATGATGATCGTGTTGTTGCAGAGGTTCCCCAAGGTAAAGGATTTGAAAGAAAGACGAGTGAAGAGAAAAGAGATAACTTCAATAAGTTTTGTGTCCTCAATAGTCCCGAGATGCAAAGATGGGTGGAGAGATATGAAGAGGCCAAATCAAAAGGAATAAATGAAAGGACGAGCTTTGGAGTCATGCATAGACAAAGGGTTCCATATCCACCATGAGACCTTGCTCTTCTCCCCAGATACATGTCACATGATTGGCTACAAGAAGCTCTTTGCCGTGAAGCTAAAGATGATGGAGAGGATGTAACCGATTGAGAGGGTGAGATTGCATTCGGATGTATGCCACATGTGAGTTTCTTACTTTTCTACTTAATTTGTGTATTTATGACCACAATATCTACAAAATGCATCCTCATTGTGTCGATCATGTTCTTTTGTAGTACAAAACATACAATGCATTATGGTCACATGGATGGCATTTTTAGGTGGGATGTATCGATTTAAGGAGAGTCACATATCATTGTGGAGTCATGGCTAACCTTTTTTACAAGATAGATGAGAAAATTCTTCTTATACCAATCTTCTCTCCTCATAGTTAGATTATTGTGGGACCATACATGACATCTATGAAGTTGATTTTAGATAATTTTGTATTTTCATTCTTGATGTCGAGCATTGGGACCATTATAAATACAAAATTATCTAAAATCAAGTTAGGAGAGACAGCAATGGTTTCTTTTCCATTGACTCCACCAAACCTTGGACCGATGAAAGTGATACTTTTGTTCTTCCAGAGCATTGTGAACAAGTACATACTAATGAATTGATTAAAAGCTAATATCTTCATTTTCAAACAAATATTGGTAGATGTTCATATATATATTTGTTTATATATTTAAGTATAAATTAATGTAATTACACAACAAGACAAAGCACCTACAGATGCGCACAAAAATGCGTTTACTGAACTAAAAAAAAATTTACGAGCGCGTCTATTTGCACGTCTATTTGTGTGTCTAGAGACCCGTGTCTAACGGCATGTCTATATAGCAGACAGACGTGCATATACACGGATATATAGACACGTAAATAGACGATCTACTAGAAAATTTAAAAAATAGATAGATGCATCGTTAAACGCGTGGATAGATGTGTTTATAAACAGTCTTATAGACGCTTTTATAGACGCGTAAATAGACGCTCCTTGAACAGACAGATGCATATATAGACACGTTTATAGATGGTTTGATAGACACGCTACATAATATTTTTTAAATCTTGTGTGCTTGAACAGAATGCTGTGTATGTTGTGTATGCTATGTAGTTACAGGAATCCCATTTCCACATTGTGTAATTCAATTCTTACAGCCAACCGCATTTTAATTAGCACTCTTGCAAGCACGTCTATAGCTGACAATTACAATTCCAAATAAAATACTACAACTCCAAAACATTTACTTCACAAGGCATTAATTGATAGAATGTTGTACAAGAAAATTGAAAGCCAAAAAAATAAAAATAGTATATAAATTCATAGCTCAAAACGTGCTTGTATGTACATATAGCATGAAGCTACACCACGTCCTATGGCTTCAAGTACCAAAAATAAGAGGAGTGTATATACAAGAGGCATGAAGCCAAGCCAGTGGATTTAAGTACAAAAAATAGTAGCTAGCACTACTTCTATGATTAATCTAAGTTCTCCACATCCTCGCTCCCTTCTACGCTCCCTTTTGCCCTCCCTTCTCTGCCTCCTTCCTTGTCTTCTTCCTTGTCTTCTTGTGCAGGTGCCTGTAAACAAGGGACAACATATATCAATGTATGAAAAATCAAATCTTTACTTATAATATTGACATTATTTAATTACTTTCAAATACCTCGGGGGATGCTCCAATAGCCTGGATATACTGCTCCTCATTAATCAACCCGTCATTACAAAAGTGCTTCCATGTATCTCCTCTCAGATGGTGGTGGTGGTAGGCTGTCTCGACAGGAGTAAGGTATCTGCCCATGATATCAAGCTGCAAGATGACAAAATTTGTGGAGGGGTTAGTACAAAGAAACAACCTCCTAATAAACTACATAAACAATATAAGTTCATATTGATACTTATAAATTGGGCCTCCCATGATTCAACACCCCCTGCTCCAAAATGCACGCTTCCATATTACTCCATTTGGATCCTTCATGCCTCCACATGCTACAAACTGGGTTCCTCCCTCGCTGACTTCATTGCTTTCTTCCACTCATGCTTGTGAGTGGTGTGGGGTGGGCCCCTTGGTGGTTGACCGCCCAAGCTCCAGTGAGGATCAATCCCTCCGTATCCACCATCGTGAAATGTGGTTGGAGCAAAAAATCAAATGTATGTGTGATCGATGTCGAGGAACCATGTCTCGTGCACGTAGGATTACACTCAATCACATATCAAAGTATGGAGAATGGGATGCGACCATAATCATAGTAAGTGTTAAAGAGTTAAGGTTGATTGAGATACCTATGGGTGTTCATATGTTTGAGTTATGATCCCGTTTTAATTTGATATAGGATGCAGTGCCACACCCGCATATGTTGCCCTATGCTCGTCATGAGGAGGCGAAGCGTCGGCAATATGAGGTGGGATCTTCAGGAGGGACCGTTACAGATGCATGGAGTGATAGTGATAGTAGCCCTCCACCATTACCTCATGAAGCCATGGAGGAGGAGGTGTTTGATGATATGGTGCGGGATTTATATGTCAAATCAATCCGAAGGGAGGGATGATAGCATGGAGCAGGATGATTTTTTTACCGCAGCATCGACTCTCTTGGAGGATTAGATTACAAGCGCATCCATGCATGCATCAACGATTGCGTTTTGTTTTGTGGACTACATAAGGATGCAAGAGAGTGTCCTACTTGTGGAGAGGCAAGATATAGAGCAGATCTCAAAACTTTGGATGTGCCTCGTAAGGTTTCGCGACATTTTCCCATAATCCCTCGCATCCAACATATGTTCAAGTGCAAATCCATTGTAGAGCTCATGTCATGGCATTCCTCCCATCGATCAACTGATGGCAAGTGGAGAACTCCCACAAACACTCCTACGTGGAAGCATATTGAAGACACATGGCCAAGCTTCAAGGAAGAACCTAGGAGCTTGAGACCTTGATTGGGTATGGACGGTGTGAACCCATTTGGTCTCAAAAGCACCTCTTACAGTGTATGGCCAATGAGATCGGTGAATTATAATCTTCCACCCTCTATGGCAATTGAGAAAGGACATGTTATGTTATCCCTTCTAATTCCAGGGAAACATAAAGTCAAAAATCCTCATGTTTATTTGGATCCTTTGATTGACGATCTAGAGATACTTTGGAGAGGTATTGAGGTGCATGATGTGAGTAGGCCTCCCTGGTCATGAGACTTCAACTGCAAAGCAGTCTTGATGTGGAAGATGCATGACTTCCCAGGCTATGGCGAGTATTCAGGGAAGCATTGCACTTCTAGTTATGAGTAGGGAAAGGATGTGGCACCCTAAACCCACCTTCACCTCTTAATTGCATCTATTGTTCAGGTCTCACTACATCGGGTTAACATGCATGTCCTGTTTGTGGTCCTTCGCTTGTTGCCTCATAGGCAGATGCATTGAATAAGGTCATCTATGAGAATCACCATCGATTTCTCCCACCTGATCATCCTAGATATGTTGCCCCTTGGAATGAAGTCCTCCAACAATCACTCACTGTGGGAGATTGGATGAGAATTTGGGATGGTTCCATGACTCCTCCACCACCACTTGGCATGAGCTAGTAAGGGTTTGTAAATATTGTGTGCTACATTGGCTAGAAATAAAGATTGCCCGCTAAAACCAGCTTTTGTTTAGATACTCCATCTTTTATCATTTACCATATTGGTCCCACCTCAAGATCAATCACCAACTTGATCCCATGGATATCTTCAAGAATGTGGCATCTACCATTTGAGAGCATTTGAATGGGACACGAGATTCCGTAGGCATAAGGGAGGATCTACGTACCACAGGGAGGATGCGTGAAGCTTGGCCACAAGAGAGACCAAATGGGCGTGTTTTTTAATATCATGCACCATGGAGGTTATCAAAGCTAGAGATGGCGGCAGTGAAGTGTGCTATTACTACAGTTCGTACTCCCACTAAATGCATGAGGTGTTTGAAGGGGTCCTTTACAAAGAGCAAGAAAAGAGGTGTAGAGTGATTATATGGCTTGAAATCTCATGATTGGCAAAAGATGCTCCAAGTAAGTATTTTATGTGCATAATATCTTTTTCCTTTCAAATTTGTGTGAATAATTATAAGCAACTAATCAACCACCTCCTCATGGGTTTAGTTCATACTAACTACTAACATTTCTCATAGTGCATCAAAGGACGTGAAGGATTGTATTTACAAGATGGGCGAGCTTGTGAGGTACTTTACATGATACAAAATATGATGCGTATCAATGCTCCGTGCAAGGTGTTCATATTGCTAATATAGAGTACTTTTTCATTTCTAGGTATGTGAGCTCAAAGGAAATAGATCCCACCATGCTTGAGAATGCTCAAGTTATGTCAGTGGACGTGGTTTGTTTAGTAGAAGAGACATTTCCACGTTCTATCCTCACAAGCCAACTACATCTCATAGTGAATTTGGTGGATGAGATTGCTATATGTGGTACTATACATGCACGATGGCTCTTGTTCCTCGAGCGCTTCATGAATACCTTGAAGGGCTTCGTGAGACAAAATGCAAGACCCGAAGGTAGCATGGCTGAGGGTTGGTTGGTACAAGATTCACTTGTATATATTTCTGAGTTTCTTGTTGATGTGGATAGCTCTCTCCCATGACTATGGAGAGATGATGAAGACCTAAGGATGACCTCTATTGTGCCTCAAGGGAAAGGACACAACAAAGTAATAGACACGGAGTTGCTTAATAATATCAACCTCTATTGCGTGCTTAATAGTGATGTGATGAAAAGATGGGTGACAAGATACGAGGATGCAAAGGCAAGAAGACAAGAAGAAAGGGCCCTCTTTCATACACACCACAGATCTCGTGTGCCATACCCTCAGTATCTAAGAGCACTTCCAAAGGATATTCATGTGGATTGGCTACTTGATGAAATGGAGAAAGCCGAGAAAGACGAGGGGATGCATATCACAATGGAAGAATGGGAGTATGCTAGGGGATGCATGAAGAAGGTCGGTATATAGAATGTTATGCATAAGTACGGAGCTTTAAATAATTTAGATTGCTTATTTAATTGATTTTTTATTGGTGTAGTGCACTATGTTCAATGCTATATGGTGTGAGGGCAAGCATTTTCGAACACAACGGATTGATGATAAGAGAAACATAGAAGATTGCGGCATCATGGCTAGCTTTGAGGGAGCCAATGGAGCCATGGATGATTATTGTGGCATAATCCAAGATATTATTAAGCTTCACTTTCGACGCTTGTTTTTGTATGTTTTGCATGTAAAGTGGTTTAAGGATGTGGTGGAAAGAGGCCCTAATGCAACAATCAAACGCCATGCAAGTGGCTTTCTAACTATTGACTCCACAAAGTTTTGGCAAAGTAGGAAGGACACACTAGTACTACCACAACAATGTGAACAGGTACTGTGCACACATATAAAAATACTCACTCTTAAATATTTGTTACCTTCGATCCAAGGAAAATAACATGATTGTATTTGTGTTTAAATTAGGTTGTCTATCAACCAATGGTGGATAATAATAGATGGTGGCATGTCATACCTATTATGCCACGTTCCAAAGTGATGTATAGTATATTTACTAATATGGAGTGTATGGAGGATGATCATGGCCATGGAGGTGATGATGACCGTGATACAAGAGAGGAGGATGATCATGAGATAGGAGATACAGATATTGAAGCCATTACATGTGAGGATGAGCCTACCATTGGTGATGCTGATTTTGATGAGCACATGAGTAGCACAAGTAGTAGTGGGTTGAATATATTTATAGATCTAAACAATTGTTTGGATTTTGAAGTAGATAGTTTGGCAAGGGTTGATCTCATTGAGGATGAGATACCGTAGCCCATCATTGATATTGGAAAAACTATTTTACATATATTGTCTCATTCTCCTCACCTCACTTAATTCTTGTATATGTGGGCTTGCAAAAAAGAATTAATTTTTTTGTTAAAATTATGTGCTTTAGTAATCATGGGCAATGTTTGGAAAGCAATGATGTACACCAAAATCTCACTTTTCTATATTCTCTGTTTCGCATCTAAATATGCATCTAATTCTTAGTGTAGATGCGCTAATAGACACGCTAATACACGTGCAAATAGACGCACTAACAGACGCAGTGTTAGATGGACTCATATTTTCTCAGTGTAGACGTGCTAATAGACGTGTCAATACACGCACAAATAGATGAACTGCTAGATGCGCTATTAGGCATGCCCATAATTTCTCTATTCAAGCAATGCCTATAGACGCGCCCGCTATGTTGCACGTCTATTAAGCACATCTATAGTTTCTTTGTGTTGTTGTGTTACTAGCATCTAATTTGTATCTTCAGCCTAGGTGGTCTTTCATCTGGATCGTTTGGATCCAAAATCATGGTACATGGTCCAAGTTACTCCTCGAAGCAAACATATTTTTGAAGATAGGAATGTGGATATGGAGATGTCAGGAGAAGATCCAAATAATCATGCTGATGGATCTAGGGAAGAGGATGAAGACGACAAAATGGGCCAGGGGAAAGATAACAATAATGAAACAATAACGGAGAAAGGTGGAGATCACGACTTTGGGGAAGAAGAGGGAGAACTAGAGGGTGGACTAGAGGATCAAGTCTTAGGTAGACATACAATAGGGGATGATGATATAGGTGATCAAATAGTATGTAAACCTTGAGATAGACCTATTTGGCAAACAAGATTTGTTGCTCAAGACAAAGCCGTGGATGTAAATGCTACTAATTGAACGGTTTAGACATCGACGAGACTTCTTATGTTTGGGTCTCTCATTTTTATAATGACATTTATTACATCTGTATGTTAAGTTCCCCATCAATATATGAGTGTTTTGATCTCAATTTTGGTGTACATACTCTTATATTTTTTATCTTTCAAATGACCAAACTTGTCGTCAAAAATTATTTTGGGTCCCTTGGAAATGATGTTACATAAAAATGTCAGTATGGAAAATTTAACCCAAAGTTGGTGGAAGCGTCCCCATTTCCACATTGTGTAATTGAATTCTTACAGCCAACCGCATTTTACTTAGCACTCTTGCAAGCACGTCTATAGCCGACAATTCAATTCCAAATAAAAAATTACAACTCTAAAATGTTTAGTTCACAAGGCATTAATTGATAGAACGTTGCACAAGAAAATTGAAAGCCAAAAAAATAAAAACAGTGTATATTAATTCATAGCTCAAAAAGTACTTGTATGTACATATAGCACGAAGCTAAGCCATGTCCTATGGCTTCAAGTACCAAAAATAAGAGGAGTGTATATACAAGAGGCACAAAGCCAAGCCAATGGCTTTAAGTACAAAAAAGAGTAGCTAGCACTACTTCTACGACTAATTTTAGTTCTCCACATCCTCGCTCCCTTCTAAGGTACAACATATATCAATGTATGAAAAATCACTTTTAAATATTTGATACCTTCGATGCAAGGAAAATAACATGATTGTATTTGTGTTTGAATAAGGTTGTCTATCAACCAATGGTGGATAATAATAGATGGTGGCATGTCATACCTATTATGCCACGTTCTAAAGTGATGTATAGTACATTTACTAATATGGAGGGTACGGAGGATGATCATGGCCATGGAGGTGATGATGATCAAGATATGAGAGAGGAGCATGATCATGAGATAGGAGATACAGATATTGAGGCCATTACCTGTGAGGTCGAGCCTACCATTGGTGATGCTGGTTTCGATGAGCACATGAGTAGCACAAGTAGTAGTGGGTTGAATGTATTTGTAGATCTAAACACTTGTTTGGATTTTGAAGTAGATAGTTTGGAAAGGGTTGATCTCATTGAGGATGAGATTGAACCGTAGCCCATCATTGATATTGGCAAAACTATTTTACATATTGTCTCATTCTCCTCACCTCACTTAATTTTTGTATATATGGGTTTGCAAAAAAGCATTGATGTTTTTGTTAAAATTATATGCTTTGGTAATCATGGGCAATGTTTGGAAAGTAGTGATGTATACCAAAATCTCACTTTCTATATTCTCTATTTTGCATCTAAATATGCATCTAATTCTCAGTGTAGATGCACTAATAGATGCGCTAATACACGTGCAAATAGATGCGCTATTAGATGTAGTGTTAGATGCGAGCCCGTATTTTCTCAGTGTAGATGCACTAATAGATGTGTCAATACACGCGCAAATAGATGCGCCGTTAGACACTCTGTTAGACGTGCCCATAATTTCTCTATTCAAGCAACGCCTAAGTGCAATTCCTACGACAAAAGCATCCATCTAGCCAATCTGCCTGTTAATTTTAGTTTGTTTATTAAATAAATGAGAGCTTGATGATCCACATGAAAATGTACTTTGTTGGCCAATAAATAATGTTTGAATTTGTGTAATGCATAAATCATTCCAAGTGCTTCTCTTTTTATGACTGCATAGTTTCTCTCATGCTTGGTTAAAATTCTACTGGCATAGTAAACTAGTCTGAACCATTTTGGTGTTCTTTGCTACATAAGTACTGTACCAACTATTGAATCAGAAGCATCAACAAAAACCTCAAAAGGAAGAGTCCATTTAGGTGGTTGAAGAATAGGAGCTATCATCAACATTTTCTTCAACTTATTAAAAGCATATTGTTGAGCATCACCCAAAATGTATGGCTCTATTTCTTGTGTCAGTTTGGTGAGAGGATAGCAAATGTCAGCAAGGTATTTGAGAAATCTGCAGTACCATTTGATTTGCCCTATAAATCTTTGAAGCTGCTTGATATTCTTGGGTGGTTTAGCATGTTGAATGGCTAAAACTTTGTTTGGATCAATCTCCATTCCATCTTGGAAGATGATGTGCCCTAGTAGAACTCCTCTACTTACAACAAATATAGATTTGGCTGGGTTTAAGCTCTCAGATAAGCCATTGTACACTTAGCAAAGCATAAACTCAAGTGGTGTAGATGCTCCTCTTTTTTCCTAAATACTAAAAAATCATCAAGAAAAAATTTTGTGAAAGAGGTGAGATATTTAGCAAATACCTCCTAAATGTATTTTGGAAATGTTGGAGGAGCATACTTAAGACCAAATGTCATCACATTTGAAGCAAACACTCCCCATTTAGTGACAAATGTTGTCTTGTATTTATCTTTAGGTGACATTCTGATCTGGTTGTACCCACTAAAACCATCAAGAAAACTATAGATTTCATGTCTTGCTAAAACATCTAGTAAAGAATCACAAATTGGTAGAGGCAAAGGATTAGTAATGGTGGCAGCATTGAGCTTTCTGTAGTCCACACATATTCTGAGTTTTTCATTATTTTTGGGCACAATCACATTAGGGGAAAGCCAAATGTGTAACATGTGTGAGGGGATAAATAAAACCAACTCTCAATAGCTTATCAATTTCCTCTTTAACTTTTTTGATTCATTATGTATCTAACCTGTATCACTGGTCTAGCATCTTGCTTGAGGTTGATTCTACACTAATAGAACTTGGGGTCTACTCCCTTCATATCAGTATAATGCCAAGCAAAAATCCTTATATTCTGTCAATAAGTCTTTTAAAGCCATTTTGAAAGGTGGGGGAAGACATGTACTTACCAAAACTATCTTGGCGTTGTGGAGGTCTCCAAGGTTCATTTCCTCCAAGTCATCTTGTCGGAATCTAGCACTCTTTTTCATATGTTCTTCAAAGTGAGCTTCAGCTTCTAAGATGGCTTGTGCAGCTGATTTTTGAGTATCCTCATGTAGTGTGTTATTTGGTTGGGCCTGCTTGTCACTTTGGATGTTGATGTTGAGAGGATCTATTTTCGACTATTTTTTTATTGTGTTCTGCTTTACCATGGCTGGACGTAGGTCGGATGGATCTTTTTGTTGATTTGAGCATGTATATTGATCAAGCATCTTGATGACATTAATTTCAAATATGGGAAAAATGGTAGGATTTCTCCTAAGGAACATTTCTTCCTCATCCTCTTCAAATTTTGCTATCATATTAATGCCCTCTGCTTATAGTGGCTATGCTTAGCTTGGGAAGCTTCTCCTTGAAGAGAGATTGATTTTGAACTTCTTTTTGCCTTTCCTGATTGTAATTCTTTTTGATCCCCAATCTTGTTTTCCTTTGGCAGCTCCATGGTCTGCCCAATAACATGGAATATGCACAATCTCTTTCCTCCATCCTGAGCTGGGTCACTTATCATATGTAACCCTATCATGTGAGTTCAATAGAAAAATATTTTTTATTTCTAAAATATACGTAAGGGACTATTTAAAATGGTTTTGGAAAAATCTACAGATTTGTATAGAAAAGGGGTATACTTTATTAATGAAAAAATTATAGATAAGGGATTTTAATAAATAGGCCTTGAACGCATGTGATATATAGGGTCTATACATAGTGACCCCCCCAAGATCCTAAGTACCACAAATGTAACTATGAAGGAGAGTCCCATAATAGTGATTTCCTGCCCTCGTAGTATTCCAAGAGGTTGTATCCTCCTTTGGGGAGCCATTCTCACCTAAAATGGTGTTGAGGCAAGTTCATTGCAACAAAATTTTTTAAAGAGATCTTCAAAGATAATGTTCACACCTGACCCTCATGTGTGTGGGGTCATGTTAAATTGTTGTATGTTGCCATGCTAAATCGGACTTGTTGTAGCGTGCTGTCAAACATCTTCTGTCAAAATAATGTCAGAATGTATTTGGATTT
Organism: Dipteris shenzhenensis; assembly: GCF_047967505.1. Classification (NCBI taxonomy): domain Eukaryota; kingdom Viridiplantae; phylum Streptophyta; class Polypodiopsida; order Gleicheniales; family Dipteridaceae; genus Dipteris; species Dipteris shenzhenensis. Next base: position 43,006,808 of record NC_141620.1, on the reverse strand, counting down.
CTCTGAGGTTGAGTTTAGCTTTACCTTTGCTTTGTAGATGTGATCTTCATGCTTTTGATGCTGCATTATTCTCGAGTATTTGCTGTAGAACTTGATTTCTAACATGCGCCTGATTGGGCCAGTTGATTGGCTTTGTTGTCATTCTTGGTGCATCTCCAATGCCAGGCACATCGGGCACATGTTTTCGGGCATGGGTTTAGTACCTTTACATCTTGTCATTACTAGTGCTTGTATATCACTTTGAATTCTTAGAGTTTGTTTCTTGTAATCCTCATTTATAGGATCCAAGTATACCATGTGAATGTCTGGTGGTGGTTGTTTTTTTTGCTGATTTTGATTACCACGTGCATTATAGTTAATAATGGGGATTCCTCTTTCTCCTCAGTGCTTGCATCAAATATCACATTAAGAACCCTCTCTGTGTCCTTCCATGCCATAGTATGTGCATGGTTGATTTTGAATTTGCCCTTGTTGATTCCCCCAATTCTGTTGATTGGGTCTTCTTTATTGTGGATTGTTGAATCTTTGTTGTCCTCGGTTGCCTACTACAATCTGATTGGTTGCCACAGGTGGGGCATGGTTGTTTGAGTTTTGTACATGAGGAGGAACTATTCCCCTATAATTTGGATTGTACCATCATCTTTCTTTCACATAATTTCCTTCCCATAAAACGCACAAGAAATTTTAGGTGGAGCTTCAAAGTTTCCAATTGCTCCTTGATCATCTACTCTAACTTAGAGAGCTTGTCTATTTTCTTCTTGCCTTTTGATTTGTCTTTGTCCTTGCTCTGTCTTTTCTTTTTCTTGGATGCCTGTTGCTCATCACTCTCTTCAGTTGATGTGTGTTCTGCTGTTGCATCACTTTCCTCTTCCTCTGCATCAGTATTTGTTTCTATTTCAGAATCTGTGTCAGAGTCAGAATGTCCTTTCTTCTTTTTTTTTTTAGATCTTGACTTAGAGCCAAGTCTTCTTTCCGCTCTTTGTGCACCATCAACCATGTTGTGAAAATCATTTACTCCTCCAAGCTGATCTTTGCTAGCTATTATTGTCCTTAATTCTTTGTTGAGTCCTTTACAAAAATAATCTCCCAACTGCTCATCAGTGGGTTGTTGAGTGTTTGTCAACCTCCTATTTAAAATTTTGAACATCTGTGCATAGTCCTGAACTAACAAAAATTTTGAGCTTCTTGAGTATGTCTTCTAGTGTTTTTTCTTTACAAAAATGACTTGCCTGTGAATTTATTGGATTTCACCAAGGGATTCTACATCCGTAGCTGCTGCTATTGTCTTGGAGGTGGAACTCGTTTTCTTTTTGGAGGTGGAGGCAGAGGATTGAAGTTGAGTTTTATTTGAGCTCGTACAAACAATTGTGTTGCGAAATTTGCCACAATACTCCTCTTGATTAATTCTTCAGCAAGTGATTGTACTATCAATTGGGTAAGTTTGAGCTATACTTCACTTACTTTTGTGCCATGTACAGAATTGTTGGAAGAACTGGTTCCACTTGGTGTGTAATCGGGATCGTGGAAAATATCTTCTTGATCATCCGTGTGTGTGCTTGCTTCTAGTCAAGCACAGTTTTTGGTGAAGTAGATGTAGCCAATTTGGTGAGGCAACGTTTGCTCTTGAGAGTTATCCGACATGGACCAAGGTGCTCACCATGAAAGAAAAAATACAGTACTTTAATCACTACCTACTTTAGAGGTGTGTCTTGTGTATTTGGATGAGTAGTCAACTGCATTTTCTTGATCTTTCAATCTTTAGTAGTTGATTTTGCTATTGTTCATAGTAGGATGTTGGTCCGCTTGTTCATAGTAGGATGTTGGTCCGCTTGTTCCTCCCTTGTAGTGTCAGACAAGAGTTGGATTAGGCTCTGCTTGGCACTGATTGCAGATTCTGAGCTATAGCTTTGTAGACACCCCCTCATCGCAGCGTATGCAATTGTGTGGTGCTATCCAGCTAAGTGTCTTTGAATGATGTCGACAAAAGAAGCTTGAAGGAAGTAGGACCGCCTTCAAATGACTTCTGATGGATTTCTTTTGTGGAACTTCGTTTTGTGGCTTTCTGCTTTGCGCAAAGTTGTCACTGCGATAATGATTCGTTGTATGCTGGATTTTCGTGGAGGTTGTTGCGTCTGCTAGTCTATTTGTCGTGTGGTAGTGTAGATCTTACTGTTTGTTCTCTTTTTGCAGAATTGCTATGTAGCAGCAACCAACAGTCAAAGTTCGAACACAGTAGAGGATCGCCAATAATGTTGATGGTGTCTCCAAGAAGCTGGAAAACAACCACACATATCTACACCTATGGAAGTCCACGTTTCTTGTTGACATGGTTGGCTGATTGACTATATTGAAGATGTCATCGATAATGTGGATCGCTAAGGGTGCCACCATGGCAGTGACATGGCTTGTGAGAGGCTGATGCCACATGGCAGTTAGGATTAGGATGCCACATGGTAGCCTATGAACCAAGCCACAAGGATAGGATGGAATCATCATAGATGCTACCAAAATGTTAAAAGATTTTGGTTACAAACAAATCTGGTCATTTTCTCATGGTCGTTAGGAGATGCATCGAAGTAGAGGAGTGGCATTTGGTCACTGTTACATGGAGGAATCGGCTGTGAGCTTGGAGGCTGGCATGTTTGTTGCTACCCTTGTGCTCATGGACGTTGAAGGTGGAGCGTTAGTTGGAGGCGTCCGTCGATGTAGGCAGAGGGAGACCGTATGGTCGTTAGTTGGAGGCATCCGTCGGCTATGGCAGAGAGATTGCTATCACTGCTCCATTGCACCCACGTTGGATGATACTGGTCGGCCGGTGGAGCCTAGGCTCTCTTGGAGCTTTGGAGGAGGTGACTATGGAGTCATCCTGGAGTTCGCTGCTACAGGTCGCCTATGAAGGAGCTTGGAGGGAGCCCAAGATGTGGTTTGGCTACTCGTTGGTGAGACACTTGGATGCATGGGATCTCACAGTTCATAGGGAGATGTTCTAGGAGAAGGTTGTCTCGCTGCCGCCATTGAAGAGCTACTCTGTGTGGAGGAAGTGTCACTTGAGCCGATCGAAGGTCGTGGAGAAGATGGGAGCTTCCTCTTCATAGCTACCATTGGTGGGCTATTATTGAGCATCATAGCCTGTTGTGCCCGAGCTGTAGGAGCTTGTGGAAAAGAGCCACTCGTCGAGTAGGTACTATAGGCTATAGTAGTTTTGCATGGCTTGCTACTAGTGTTAGTTTGAAGCTTGTAGTTCAAGGAGACTTTTGCAAGGAGCCGTGTCACTACTGTACATAGCCTTTGGGACTTATGTTTTGCCTTTGATGCAACAAACTTGTTGCATGCTTTGAGTCGAGTTGCTTGACAACCATGTTCAGTGTAGATAGCATCATCTGGCCTCCCAATAATGAGGCTTATAAACTAGATCCTTCATAGAGGATGCTCTCTATTGTAGCTATGGCACTGACTGGTGGAGTCGTTGCTCGTTGTGGATTAATGGTTGTGTCTTACAAAGCCTTACATAGTTTGTTGATGAAGCTATGCAGTACCGTGATGTAGCCCATTTGAGATATTGGAGTAAGAGGCATCATTTGCTACAATTGATGGCAGTTGGCTGCCTTGTAGTAGTCCGAGTCTAGTACAGTTGTGGGAGCCTATATGCTTCATTGCAAATTTGAACTGAAGGTAAATTAGAGGCCACAATGTCTCAGAAAACCTTACAATGAACCTTAGAGTCTCTCAAACTTAGAAATAAACCTCTCTCTCACAAAACCCTTCAAGATCCATCAAAGAAATCTACGTACAGAGCTTTAGAATAGCATAACTTGACCTCCATGAAGTAAAATGGAGAGATTTTTTAATCTAAAATGGAGAGGAGAAGGGGCTCTATGATGAGAGCTAGCAAAGGAACAGAGATGCCTCAAGGAGAGGGTTTGTGCCTTCATGAAACAGGGGTTCTGCGCCTTGATGGAACAAGGGCTTATACTCTCTTTGACGGAAATCTCTCTCGATGGAAGATGCTTCAAGCAAGGAGGACTTGACACTCATGAAAGGAGTGGAGCACCATTGTCTATGATACCATGATAGCGGAAGTGAGAGAGGGAGAGAGAGAGGGGTGCACACGATATAGCTACCTGTACACTAAAATGTATTGACAATGAACATGAAGATATACATGTGAACCCCTTAGGGCTAGGGTTAGGGTTTGCCCCTATGCCCTATGTGGATAGTGCCATTTACACTATCTTTAACATCAGTATGTTCAAAACACTTCCATGCATTCCATATTTCCCTTCATAGGTGAGCTCTCTCATATGAACAAATGATATCCTTATTGCGACCGGCCTTTCCTCGATGCGATTCAGTGTTGATATGCATGCGTTTTTTGGAGCAAGGGCCATGTTCTTGGATGCAGATTTTAGCATCACATGCCCGTACACTTGGTTATAGCAGCTCGAGCAAATGTAGTGTTGATTGATGAATGCTTTGCTGAGGTAGAAACCCGTTTCTTCAAAGACAAAATTTGTTGCAGCGCTTAGTTTATGTAGGTTTGCATAGAATCCCAACTTGGAGCAGCAATCGCATGGGAAGCTTGGTTTATCTGCACTTTTTTTTAATATGTGGTTAGAGGATTAGTTGTGCCTCTTTTTCATTTGTGTGGTTGCTTGTGGCCCTCTTCAGTATCACACAACTCTATGGCTGCCTCTGATTCAAGGGTGCAAGAGATCAAACTTGCTGTCTCTAGGATTGAGGCAGCACTCATGTATTTGGTAATGCATAACATTAATGCCCATATTCTGTAGATCTTCTCCCGAATGGAGCACAATGATCATGGATCTGAGGATGTGCTTAACTGGAGTAAGCCTTTTGACCATGATAATGACTTGTCACTCCAGTTATGAATGTTAGCTTTAATTTGTTCTGATGAATGGTGTCAAGTTCCTACAAACTCAACTCAATTTACTGATATTGGGGTGGATATTCTACAAGAAAGGCTACTAGCTTACTTTCAAGCCTAAGGGGACTTCTTGCATTTGAACACAAGAAGATTCCAACATGCTACCAGAAGGAACATAGAGTACAGACGATGTCCATCCACTAAATGCACTTGTCATTCTCCTTGAGTAGGCCGGGCGCCACAACAAGACAAAGCACCCATAGATGTGCACACAGACACGTTTACTGAACTAAATAAAAAACTTACAGGCGCGTCTATTTTTGCGTCTGGAGACCCACGTCTATCAGCGCATCTATATATCAGACACACGCGCGTATAGACGCTCACTTAGACACTTAAATAGATGCGCTTATAAACGCATTTATAGATGCAAATATAGATGCTTGTCGAATAGACAGATGCGTATATAGACACGTTTATAGATGCACTGATAGACGTGCTTTATTATTATTTTTTTAAAATCTACAGAATGCTGTGTATCTTGTGTATGCTATATAGTTACAAGAATCCCATATCCACATTGTGTAATTCAATTCTTATAGCCAACCGCATTTTAATTACAATTCCAAATAAAACATTACAACTCCAAAACGCAATAAAATTGAAAGCTCAAAAAGTGCTTGTATATACTGTGAAGATAGTGGGAGAGAGGGAAGGAGTCTCACTTGCAGCTTTCTCACATACACAATGGGGGAATGCACACAAAGGTGGAGGCTGAAAACAGTTTTCCTCTTCTTAGTTGTGAAAGCCAAAAGAACTCAAGTACAAAGAAATAGAAGAACCCTATATGTGGGTCTCAAACCAAACTCAACTAACTAAGGTGGCATACTAACTGAGCCACAAACTAGAGTAGAAGCTGTCATCCAGCTATTATGCGTGGGCGGTGTACCAACCGCATTTGCAGCTAACAAGTCGGTGACATAAATGCACAACGGTCACCCTGGCATATCGCGAGTGGAGCTCGATATCTCAACATATACATATAGCATGAAGCTAAGCCACGTCATGTGGCTTCAAGTACAAAAAATAAGAGGAGTGTATATACAAGAGGCATGAAGCCAAGCCAGTGGCTTTAAGTACAAAAAAGAGTAGCTAGTACTACTTCTATGACTAATCTATGTTCTCCAGGTCCTCGCTCCATTCCACGCTCCCTTCTGCGCTCCCTTCTGTGCCTCCTTCCTCGTCTTCCTCATCGTCTTGTGCACGGGCCTGTAAACAAGGGACAACATATATCAATGTATGAAAAATCAAATCTTTACTTATAATTTTGGCATTATTTAATTACTTTCAAATACCTCGCGAGCTGCTCCAATAGCTCAAGTATACTGCTCCTCAATAATCAACCCGTCATCACAAAAATGCCTCCATGTATCTCCTCTGCGATGGTGGCAGTGGTAGGCTGTCTCCACAGGAGTAGGGTATCTGCCCACGATCTCAAGCTACAAGACGACACACTTTGCAGAGGGATTAGTACAAAGAAACAACCTCCTAATAAACTACATAATTAATATAATTTGAGATCGATACTTACAAATTGGGCTTCCCATGATTCAACACCCCCTGCTCCAAAATGCGTGCTTCCATATTCCTCCATCTAGATCCTTCGTGCCTCCACGTGCTGTAGACTGGGGTCCTCCCTCACTGACTTCATTGCTTTCTTCCACTCATGCTTGTGAGCGGTGTGGGGTGGGCCCCTTGGTGGTTGACCTCCCTCAAGCCTTGCAAGCTCCGCTAGTGCCTACCTCTTAAGCGAAGATCTTTTATTGCCAAGTATCGTAACAATCTTTGACTTAGCCCATTTATCTGTGAACTGGCGATTGGGGGGGTTAGGATACCTAGAGCGAACAGCAGCGAGGGTCTCATCAGCCAACCTCTTTGGCTGTTCTTTGAAGTGGATAAAGCAATCTCTATAATTGTTAGCAATTACAGAGCGCATGAAGGCCATGATGTCCTTTCCCCGCGCATCCATCAAGATGCCTCATGTCTGAGTGATGTCATGATAAATTGTAGCATCACCCGGAGGCACGTCTAAATCATCATTGTCCCCACCGACACCCATCCCAAAGCATTGTGCCATGCATCCCCCACCGCTCTCCCTGCTACTACGCCTGCTACCGTGTCGTGTCGAGCTCGTACACTGGCCACTCATAGCTAGAGACTGCGCAGGACTACGCTGACCACTCGTAGCTGGAGAACCGAGTCTCGACGGCACAGGAGTACATCGACGGCTCTACGAGATGGAAGGACCTCCTGATGGCATGGGGGAAGGGGCATACGACGGCATGGGGGAAGGGGCATAAGACGGTATGGGGGAAGGGGCATAAGAAGGGGCATAAGACGGCTGTGCTGACTCTGCTGGGGTGATCTTAGGCGGTGTGGGGTGGTTTAGAGTCTGTAGTGTCGACTCCTGGGGAGTGTTTAGAGTACCCGTCATATACCTATATAACTCTGCAGGACTAGGAGGGTGCCCTAAAAGGTTATATAAGTCCTTCCAAATTGATTCCCGGGGATCAGGTGAGCTGGAAACGCTTCCTGGCCACATGTTGAACTGGAAAAAGGAAAAAAATCTATTACTGATGAGTTGAGAAGAAAAGGGAAGGGAAAAGAGGCTTACTGTTGGAGCGCATCTATAGACGCGTTTGATTAGCGTGTCTATAGACGCATCTAACAGAGTGTCTAACTGAGCGTCTAACTGAGCGTTTAACAAAGCGTCTAACAGAGCATCTAACAGAGCATCTAATAGAGCATCTATAGACGCATCTGTCTGAGGCTAGACACGTGTTTAGACGCGCCTATAGACGCGGTTTTAGACGTGCTCTGAGATGCGCCTATAGATCCGCTCCGACAGATAGGATTTCTAAAAAGTAGAAAAGGACATTGCGCCCGACACACAAACGTGACACTGATACCCAGATCATGTGCTTCTTGGATACAAGAAAGTACAAATCTAAAGAGAGCTAACTTCCAAACAAGATCAACTGCAAAAGGACTTACTTGGATAGAGGTATGGAAGGTTCTTCTTTTTCAAAGTTGCTTCTCCTCCTTGTTCGTCCTCCTCTCCTTTAAGCTTAGAAGTAAGTGTGGGTGCGTTCCTCTTAAGTGTAAGCTTGGAAGTAAGTATGGGAGCCTTCCTCTTAAGCGTCGAAACTGTGGATCTGCTAATAAGGAAGGAAGCAAGCTGCACGAAGTATAAGTAATGTGAAGAAAAGCAAGTTTAAAAGCCATGTCTATAATTGCATCTAATGGCGCGTCTATACGCGCATCTAAATACATAGATAAGACACGCCTTTAGATGCACTTTTAGACGCGCCTTTAGATGTGCCACAGAGTTTAAATTAAACATTTGAAGAAAGAAAATTTGGTGGGTTGTTTGTTTGTAGGATGTCTTCATCTTCAACAAGTAGCTCCAGTGAGGATGAATCCCTCTGTATCCACCATCGCGAAATGTGGTTGGAGCAAAAAATCAAATGTTTGTGTGAGCGATGTCGAGGAAACATGTATCGTGCACGCAGGATTACACTCAATCATATCTCAAAGTATGGAGAATGGGATGTGACCGTAAACAAGGTAAGGCTTTGTAAGTTAAGGTGTTCATATGTTTGAGTTATGATCCCGTTTTAATTTGATATAGGATGCAGTGCCACACCCGCATATGTTGCCCTATCCTTGCCGTGAGGAGGTGAAGCGTCGACGATATGAGGTGGGATCTTCAGGAGGGACCGTTACGAATGCATGGAGTGATGGTGATAGTAGCCCTTCACCATTACCTCATGAAGCCGTGGAGGAGGAGGTGTTTGATGATATGGTGCAGGATTTATATGTCCATCAAGGGAGGGATGATAGCATGGAGCAGGATGATCTTTTTACTGTAGCATCGACTCCACTGTTTGAGGGGTGCACATTCTCTATTCTACATGCCTCCCTTGAGTTATAAACTTGCAAACCATCTATGGATGGAGCAATGCAAGTTTGAATGCATTACTCAAGTAAGCTTTAAAGTCTATTTTGCAAACATGGTGAATTATGCTAGTGGGTCAATTACTCGAATGCTTTTCCTCATTTATGGTCTTCATGTGCAGGCTATTGTGTAAAATGCTTCCAAGGGAGAATAAACTACCGACCTCAAGAGATATGGCAAGGCAACATGTGACCTCTCTTGGAGGATTAGATTACAAGCGCATCCATGCATGTGTCAATGATTGCGTTTTGTTTTGTGGACTACATAAGGATGCAAGAGAGTGTCCTACTTGTGGAGAGGCAAGATATAGAGCAGATCTCAAAACCTTGGACGTGCCTCGTAAGGTATTGCGACATTTTCCCATAATCCCTCGTATCCAACATATGTTCAAGTGCAAATCTTTTGCAGAGCTCATGTGATGGCATTCCTCCCATCGATCAACCGATGGCAAGTGCAGAACTCCCGCGGACTCTCCTGTAAGAAAGCATATTGAAGACACATGGCCAAGCTTCAAGGAAGAACCTAGGAGCTTGAGACTTGGATTGGGTATGGACGGTGTGAACCCATTTGGTCTCAAAAGCACGTCTTACATTGTATGGTCAGTGGTATTGGTGAACTACAATCTTCCACCCTCTATGGCTATTAAGAAAGGACATGTTATGCTGTCCCTTCTAATTCCAGGGAAACATAAAGTCAAAAACCCTGATGTTTATTTGGAGCCTTTGATTGACGAGCTAGAGATAATTTGGAGAGGTATCGAGGTGCATGATGTGAGCAGGCCTCCCTCGTCACGAGACTTCAACTGCAAAGCAGTCTTGATGTGGACGATGCATGACTTCCCAGGCTATGGCGAGTGTTCAGGTAAGCATTGCATTTCTTATTATGAATAGGCAAAGGATGTGGCACCCTAAACCCACCTTCCACTCTTAATTGCATCTATTGTTTGGGTCTCACTACATCGGGCTACCATGCATGTCCTGTTTGTGGTCCTTCGCTAGTTGCCTCACGGGCAGATGCATTAAATAAGGTCATCTATGAGAATCACCATCGATTTCTCCCACCTGATCATCCTACATATGTTGACCCTTGGAATGAAGTCCTCCCACAATCACTCACTATGGGAGATTGGATTAGAATTTGGGATAGTTCCATGACTCCTCCACCACTTGGCATGAGCTGGTAAGGGTTTCTAACTATTGTGTGCTATATTGACTGGAAATAAAGATTGCCTGCTAACACTTTATTTTGTTTAGATACTCCATGTTTTATCGTTTACCATATTGGTCCCACCTCAAGATCAATCACCTGCTTGATCCCATGCATATCTTCAGGAATGTGGCATCTACCATTTGGGAGCATTTGAATGGGACACGAGATTCGGCAGGCATAAGGGAGGATCTACGTACCACAGGGAGGATGCGTGAAGCTTGGCGACAAGAGAGACCAAATGGGCATGTTTTTTTACCTCGTGCACCGTGGATGTTATCAAAGCTAGAGATGGCGATGGTGAAGCACGCTATTACTACAATTCGTACTCCCACTGGATGCATGAGGTGTTTGAAGGGAGCCTTTACAAAGAGCAAGAAAAGAGGTGTAGAGAAATTATATGGCTTGAAATCTCATGATTGGCACAAGATGCTCCAAGTAAGTATTTTATGTGCATAATATCTTTTTCCTTCCAAATGTGTGAGTGAATAATTATAAGCAACTAATCAACCACCTTCTCGTGGGTACAGTTCATACTACCTACTAGCATTTCACGTAGTGCATCGAAGGACGTGAAAGATTGTATTTACAAGATGGGCGAGCTTGTGAGGTACTTTACATGATACAAAATATGATGCGTATCAATGCTCCGTGCAAGTTTGAATGCATATTGCTAATATGCGATACTTTTTCATTTCTAGGTATGTGAGCTCAAAGGAAATAGATCCCACCATGCTTGAGAATGCTCGAGTTATGTCAGTGGAGGCGGTTTGTTTAGTGGAGGAGACATTTCCACGTTCTATTCTCACAAGCCAACTACATCTCATAGTACATTTGGTGGATGAGATTGCTATATGCGGTACTATATATGCACAATGGTTGTTCTTCCTGGAGCACTTCATGAAGACCTTGAAGGGCTTCATGAGACAAAATGCAAGACCCGAAGGTAGCATGGCCGAGGGTTGGTTGGTACAAGAGTCACTTGTATATATTTCTGAGTTTCTTGTTGATGTGGATAGCTCTCTCCCACGACTATGGAGAGATGATGAAGACCTAAGGATGACCTCTATTGTGCCTCAAGGGAAAGGACGCAACAAAGTAATAGACACGGAGTTGCATAATAGTATGAACCTCTTTTGCGTGCTTAATAGTGATGTGATGAAAAGATGGGTGACAAGATACGAGGATGCAAAGGCAAGAAGACAAGAAGAAAGAGCCCTCTTTCATACACACCACAGATCTCGTGTGCCATACCCTTAGTATCTAAGAGCACTTCCAAAGGATATTCATGTGGATTGGCTACTTGATGAAATGGAGAAAGCCGAGAAAGACGAGGGGATGCATATCACAATGGAAGAATGGGAGTATGCTAGGGGATGCATGAAGAAGGTCGGTATATAGAATGTTATGCATAAGTGCGGAGCTTTAAATAATTTAGATTGCTTATTTAATTGATTTTTTATTGGTGTAGTGCACTATGTTCAATGCTATATGGTGTGAGGGCAAGCATTTTCGAACACAACGGATTGATGATAAGAGAAACATAGAAGATTGCAGCATCATTGCTAGCTTTGAGGGAGCCAATGGAGCCATGGATCATTATTGTGGCATAATCCAAGATATTATCATGCTTGACTTTCGACGCTTCTTTGTGTATGTTTTGGATGTAAAGTGGTTTAAGGATGTGGTGGAAAGAGGCCCTAATTCAACAATCAAACACCATGCAAGTGGCTTTGTAACTATTGACTGCACAAAGTTTTGGCAAAGTAGGAAGGACACACTAGTACTACCGCAACAATGTGAACAGGTACTGTGCACACATATAAAAATACTCGCTTTTAAATATTTGATGCAAGAAAAATAACATGATTGTATTTGTGTTTTAATTAGGTTGTCTATCAACCAATGGTGGATAATAATAGATGGTGGCATGTCATACCTATTATGTCACGTTCCAAAGTGATGTATAGTACATTTACTAATATGGAGCGTATGGAGGATGATCATGAGATAGGAGATACAGATATTGAGGCCATTACCCGTGAGGACGAGCCTACCATTCGAGATGCTGATTTCGAGGAGCACATGAGTGGCACAAGTAGTAGTGGGTTGAATGTATTTGTAGATCTAAACACTTTTTTGGATTTTGAAGTAGATAGTTTGGCAAGGGTGGATCTCATTGAGGATGAGATTGAACCGTAGCCCCATAATTGATATTGGGAAAACTATTTTACATATTGTCTCATTCTCCTCATCTCACTTAATTCTTGTATATGTGGGCTTGCAAAAAATTATGTGCGTTGGTAATCATGGGCAATGTTTGGAAAACAATGATGTACACCAAAATCTCACTTTCTGTATTCTCTGGTTTGTGTCTATCTACGCATCTAAATGCGCGTCTGATTCTCAGTGTAAACGCACAAATAAACACACTAATACATGCGCATATAGACGCGCTAATAAACGCAATGTTAGACGGGCCCGTATTTTCTCAGTTTAGATGCGCAAGTAGATGCGTTAATTTACGTGCAAATAGATAAGCTTTTAGACGTGCTTTTAGGCGCGCCATTAATTCCTCTACTAAAGCAACACCTATAGACGCACCCGCTATTTTGTGTGTCTACCAAGCGCATCTATAGTTGCTTTGTGTTGTTGTGCCAGCCCCATGATATAATTTCCACCTGGCATCCTTCTAGAACAGCAGAGGGAGTGGTGACCCATCACCGTGAACTTTCCAGTGGTATTTCGACTGTAGGGCATCAAGTGTATCCTTTCAATACCATGGTATGAATTCACAAATACTCAGTCATGGTCGTCGAGCTTTTTGAACTGGCTCACACACATTCCCCTCAAATTTTTTGGAAGATACGAAAGAGCAAGGATTGATTCAATGGGCGCCTTAATTGTCAAGTGCTCCATAGATGTGAATCAAAGTCTTCAATTCTAGAATGTAGGCAATCCTTTCAAAAAGATCCCTCTCTCCCCAAAAGTTTCAGATGCAAAATGATGTCTCAATAGTTTTCTAAGTTGGAAATTCTATTGCCGCAAGATGACATTCCAAAGGTAATTAGCATCTTGAGATGTTTTTCGTTTCCCAGTCATTTTGACAATTTGATTCTAGGTACAATGAGAAGAGACTAAAGCAATTCTGCACAAATCGGGAGCCATAGCTTCATTTGATCAGCTCTAATGAGCACGCAAAGTTGCTTCAATGCTTGAAATCGGAGCTATATGTACCTATACAAGCATCCTTGCTAGACTGGGCATGTTCATGAAGCACTTGTCAAATCCCAACTTTTCCATTATAACCTTGAACTTATCTCGCTTATGCTTTCTAGTCCAATCATTGCTTACTTTACACTACACTTCACAACATTCCCTTCATTGAATGGTAGACAACATCGCAAACCACAAGAATGCCTCCAACACGAAAAAGCACAAAATCAAATTTCCTTCACACATCTCCTCCATTTCAATATGCATTTTAGCCTTTTGAATAATATTCACCTTGTTTAAAAGATATCTAATATAGCCTATAAGTTGTCATGTCTAAATATGGAATCCCAATCCCATATACTTTGGACTTCTTTTGTATGTCGTTTGTGATGGAAATAAGGGCCTTAGCACATGGATGGGGTTAGCAAGGGTTTAGGATGAAAATCTTTTTGTCATCATTACTCCCACTTTACACCAAGTGGTCTAGGATGGATTTAGAATGCGAGTAGCCACTTTTTCTCCCATCCCGGACCATGGCCTTACAAGAAGACAAAGCACCTAGAGACATGCACACAGACGCATTTACTGAACAAAAAAAAGGCCTTACGGGCGCGTCTATTTGCATGTCTATTTGTGCGTCTAGAGACCCGCATCTAAAGGCACGTCTATATAGCAGACAGACACATCTATAGATGTGCATATAGATGTGTAAATAGATGCTCTGCTAGAAAATTAAAAAAATAGACAGACGCATCCTTAAACGCGTTTATAGACGGTCTGATAGACGCGTTTATAGATGCACAAATAGACGCCCCTCGAACATACAGACGCGTATGTAGATGCATTTATAGACGGTCTGATAGATGCGCTACATAATACTTTTTAAATTTTGTGTGCTTGAACAGAATGTTGTGTATGTTGTGTATGCTATGTAGTTACAGGAATCCCATTTCCACATTGTGTAATTCAATTCTTATAGCCAACCATGTTTTAATTAGCACTCTTGCAAGCACATCTATAGCCGACAACTACAATTCCAAATAAAACATTACAACTCCAAAACGTTTAGTTCAGAAGGCATTAATTGATAGAACGTTGCACAAGAAAATTGAAAGCCAAAAAAATAAAAAGAGTGTATATAAATTCATAGCTCAAAAAGTTCTTGTATGTACATATAGCACGAAGCTAAGCCACATGTTGTGGCTTCAAGTACCAAAAATAAGAGGAGTGTATATACAAGAGGCACGAAGCCAAGTCAGTGGCTTTAAGTACAAAAAAGGAATACCTAGCACTACTTCTGCAACTAATCTAAGTTCTGCACGTCCTCGCCTCCTTCTATGCTCCCTTCTCTTCTCCCTTCTCTGCCTCCTTCATCCTCATCTTCTTGTGTAGGGGTCTGTAAACATTAAACAACCTCCTAATAAACTACATAAATTAAACAATATAATTTGAGTACTTACAAATTAGGCCTCCCATGATTCAACACCCCCTGCTCCAAAATGCACGCTTCCATATTGCTCCATTTGGATCCTTCGTGCCTCCACTTGCATTCTTTCACTCACGCTTGTGAGTGGTCTGGGGCAGGCCCCTTAGTGGTTGGCCTCCATCGAGCCTAGCAAGCTCCGCTAGTGCCTGCCTCTTAAGCGAAGATCTTTTATTGCCAAGTATCGTAACAATCTTTCACTTGGCCCATTTATCTGTGAACTGAACATTGGGGGGGTTAGGATACCTAGAGTGAACAACAACAAGGGTCTCATCAGCCAACCTCTTAGGATGGTCTTTGTAGTAGATAAAGCAATCTCTATAATTGTTAGCAATTATAGAGCACATCAAGATGCCTCCTGCCTGAGTGATGTCATAGAAGATCGTACCATCACCCAGAGGCACATCTAAATCATTTGATTCATCCTCGTCCCCACCACCACCCCTCCCAAAGCATTGTGCCATGCATCCCCCACCGCTCTCCCTGCACAGGACTACATGGACCACTCGTAGTTGGAGAACCGAGTCTTGACTGCACAGGAGTACGATGACGGCTCTGCGAGGTAGAAGGGCCTCCTGACAGCATGGGGGAAGGGGCATAAGACGACATGGGGGAAGGGGCTTGGCTGTGTAGCCAACTAGACTGTGTTGACTCCGCTGGGGTAATCTTAGCTAGTTTGGGGTTGGGGTGGTTTGGAGTCTGTAATGCCAACTCTTGGGGGGTGTTTAGAGTACCCGTCATATAGCCGTATAACTCCCTAGGATTGGGAGGGTGCCCCAAAAGGTTATATAACTCCCGAAAGATGGTCTCCCGAAGATCAGGTGAGCTTGAAGAGCTTCCTGGCCATATGATGAACTGGAAAAAAGAAAAAAAGAAGATTATTGATGAGCTGAGAAGAGAAAAAGAAGAGAAAAAGAGAGAAAAAGAGAGAAGGAAAGAGAGTAGAAAAGAGAGAAAAAGAGAGGAGAAAGGAGAGGAAAAGAGAGGAGAAACAGAGAGAAAAAATGGGGATAAAAGAGAGGAGAAAGGAGAGGAAAAGAAAGGAGAAGAAAAGAGAGGAGATAAGAGAGAAAAATTACCACAAAAAGAGACTGAAAGAGAGGATAAAAGAGAGAAGGAAAGAGGCAAATATAGGAAAAGAGAGGAGAAAAAAAGAGAGAAAAAGAGAGGAGATAAGAGAGAAAGAGAGACGAAAAGAGAAGGAAAGAGAGAATAAAAGAGGAAAGGAAAAAGAGAGGAAAATATAGAGTGCAATCGCTTTTTTCAATCATGCTTTCCCTTTCCCTCATTCATGCAATCCCCTTCTTTAATCATGCAATCCCTTTCCATCATTCATGGAATCCCTTTCTTCATTCATGCAATCACTTATTTCCATCATTCAATATGCAATCCTTTTCTTGGAAATGGAAGTGGAAAGGGAAAGGGAAGAGAAAAGAGAAAGGAAAGGAAAGGGAAGGGAAGGGAAGGGAAGGCCAGGTTAGGGAAAAATAACAAAGTGCATCTATTTTTGCGTATAACAGCGTGTCTATAGACACGGCTATTTGTTTCTAAAAATAGAGTAGACGTGTCTATAGATGCGCTCTTAGACGCGCTTTTAGATGCACTCTCAAACGTGTCTATAAACGCACTCCAACAGATGGACTAT
This sequence comes from Dipteris shenzhenensis, assembly GCF_047967505.1. Classification (NCBI taxonomy): domain Eukaryota; kingdom Viridiplantae; phylum Streptophyta; class Polypodiopsida; order Gleicheniales; family Dipteridaceae; genus Dipteris; species Dipteris shenzhenensis. The sequence goes on along the minus strand of NC_141620.1, from coordinate 42,990,355 downwards.
TCTAAAAACACAAAAAGGACATGCACCTGACACAAAAGCACAACACTAGTATCAAAAACATTCGTTTCTTGGATACGACAAAGGACGAATCCAAAGAGAGCAACTTTCAAAGAAGATCAACCGTAAAGAGACTTACCTTGGATAGAGGTATGGAAGCTTCTTGTCCTTCTTCAAAGCTACTTCTCTTTCTTCTCTTCCTTGTTCACCCTTTGCTTCTCTTTCTTCTCTTCCTTGTTCACCCTCTTCTCTTGTGTGCTTGGAGATGATTGTGTAAGCCTGGAAATAAGTGTGAGTGCCCGGAGATAAGTGTGGGTGCTCGAAACTATGTCTGTTAATAGCAAAGCAAGCCGCATGACGCTTAAAGTATGTGAAGAAAAGCAAGCGCACTAAAAGTAGTTTTGAAAACCGTGTCTATAAGCGCATCTAATTGCGCATCTATACACATGTCTAAATACCCTTTTAATTATGCATATATTACACAAAGCAGACGTGGTTTTAGACGCGCACCACAGAATAGATAGACACGGTTTTAAATGCGGCATTAGACACACCACAAAGTTTTAAGATCAAATATTTGATACAAGAGCAAATTTTTTGGGCTGTTTATTTGTAGGATGTCTTCATCTTCAACAAGTAGCTCCAGTGAGGATGAATCCCTCTGTATCCACCATCGCGAAATGTGGTTGGAGGAAAAAATCAAATGTATGTGTGATCGATGTCGAGGAAACATGTATCGTGCATGCAGGATTACACTTAATCACGCCTCAAAGTATGGAGAATGAGATGCGACCGTAAACATGGTAAGTGTTAAAGAAATAAGGTTGATTGAGATACCTATGGGTGTTCATATATTTTAGTTATGATCCCATTTTAATTTGATACAGGATGTAGTGCCACACCACATATGTTGCCCTATGCTCATTGTGAGGAGGCGAAGCGTCGACGATATAAGGTGGGATCTTCAGGAGGGACCGTTACGGATGCATGGAGTGATGGTGATAGTAGCCCTCCGCCATTACCTCATGAAGCCGTGGAGGAGGAGGTGTTTGATGATATGGTGTGGGATTTATATCTCCATCAATCTGAAGGGAGGGATGATAGCATGGAGCAAGACGATCTTTTTATTGCAGCATCCACTCCACTATTTGAGGGGTGCACATTCTCTATTCTATGTGCCTCCCTTGAGTTACTAAACTTACAAACCATCTATGGATGGAGCAATGCTCGGGGGGTCACTCATCATACGTAATCTTATCACGTGAGTTCAACAGAAGGATATTTTTTATTTCCAAAATTTACAGAAATAAATATACATAAGGAACTATTTAAAATAGTTTTGGAAAAAATTTACAGATTTGTATAGAAAAGGGGTACATTTTATTAATGAAAAATTTACAGTTAAGGGATTTTACAAATAGGCCTTGAACGCACGTGATATAGAGGGTTTATACATAGTGACCCCCCCGAGGAGCAATGCAAGTTTGAATGCATTACTCAAGTAAGCTTTAAAGTCTATTTTGCAAACATGGTGAATTATGCTAGTGGGTCAATTACACGAATGCTTTTCCCAATTTATGGTCGTCACGTGCAAGCTATTGTGTAAAATGCTTCCAAGGGAGAATAAATTACTGACCTCAAGAGATATGGCAAGGCAACATGTGACCTCTCTTGGAGGATTAGATTACAAGCGCATCCATGCATGCGTCAATGATTGCGTTTTGTTTCGTGGACTACATAAGGATGCAAGAGAGTGTCCTACTTGTGGAGAGGCAAGATATAGAGCAGATCTCAAAACTTTGGATGTGCCTCGTAAGGTTCTGCGACATTTTTCCATAATCCCTCGCATCCAACATATGTTCAAGTGCAAATCCATTGTAGAGCTCATGTCATGGCATTCCTCCCATCGATCAATCGATGGCAAGTGGAGAACTCCCGCAGACACTCCTACGTGGAAGCATATTGAAGACACATGGCCAATCTTTAAGGAAGAACCTAGGAGCTTGAGACTTGGATTGGGTATGGACGGTGTGAACCCATTTGGTCTCAAAAGCACCTCTTACAGTGTATGGCCAATGATATTAGTGAATTATAATCTTTCACCCTCTATGGCGATTAAGAAAGGACATGTTATGTTATCCCTTCTAATAAAGTCAAAAATCTTGATGTTTATTTGGAGCCTTTGATTGACGAGCTAGAGATACTTTGGAGAGGTATCGAGGTGCATGATGTGAGGAGGCCTCCCTCATCACGAGACTTCAACTGCAAAGCAGTCTTGATGTGGATGATGCATGACTTCCCAAGCTATGGCGAGTGTTGAGGTAAGCATTACACTTCTAATTATGAGTAGGCAAAGGATGTGGCACCCTAAATCCACCTTCAACTCTTAATTGTGTCTATTGTTCAGGTCTCATGATCACTACATCTGGTTACCATGCATGTCCTATTTGTGGTCCTTCGGTTTTCATATTGCTAATATGGTGTACTTTTTCATTTCTAGGTATGTGAGCTCAAAGGAAATAGATCCCACCACGCTTGAGAATTTTTGAGTTATGTCAATGGAGGTGGTTTGTTTAGTGGAGGAGACATGTCCATGTTCTATTCTCACAAGCCAACTACATCTCATGGTGCATTTGGTAGATGAGATTGCTATATGCGGTACTATACATGAATGATGGTTGTTCTTCCTCGAGTGCTTCATGAAGACCTTGAATGGCTTCGTGAGACAGAATGTAAGACCCGAAGGTAGCATGGCCGAGGGTTGGTTGGTACAAGAGTCACTTGTATATATTTCTGAGTTTCTTGTTGATGTGGATAGCTCTCTCCCACGACGATGGAGAGATGATGAAGACCTAAGGATGACCTCTATTGTGCCTCAAGAGAAAGGACGCAACAAAGTAATAGACACAGAGTTGCTTAATAATATCAACCTCTATTGCATCCTTAATAGTGATGTGATGAAAAGATGGTTGATAAGATACGAGGATGCAAAGGCAAGAAGACAAGAAGAAAGGGCCCTCTTTTGTACACACCACGGATCTCATGTGCCATACCCTCAGTATCTAAGAGCACTTCCAAAGGATATTCATGTGGATTGGTTACTTGATGAAATGGAGAAAGCAGAGAAAGATGAGGGGATACATATCACAATGGAAGAATGGGAGTATGCTAGGGGATGCATGAGCAAGGTCGGTATATAGAATGTTATGCATAAGTTAGGAGCTTTTAATAATTTAGATTGCTTATTTAATTGATTTTGTCTTGGTATAGTATACTATGTTCAATGCTATATTGTGTGAAGGCAAGCATTTTTGAACACAACCGATTGATGATAAGAGAAACACACAAGATTGCGGCGTCATTACTAGCTTTGAGGGAGCCAATGGAGCCATGGATGATTATTATGGCATAATCCAAGACATTATTAAGCTTGACTTTCGAAACTTCTTTGTGTATGTTTTGGATGTAAAGTGGTTTCAGGATGTGGTGGAAAGAGGCCCTAATGCAATAATCAAACACCATGCAAGTGGCTTTGTAATTATTGACTCCACAAAGTTTTGGCAAAGTAAGAAGGACACACTAGTACTACTGCAACAATGTGAACAGGTACTGTACACACATATAAAAATACTCGCTTTTAAATATTTGATACCTTTGATGCAAGGAAAATAACATGATTGTATTTGTGTTTGAATTAGGTTATCTATCAACCAATGGTGGATAATAATAGATGGTGACATTTCATACCCATTATGCCACGTTCCAAAGTAATGTACAGTACATTTACTAATATGGAGCGTATGGAGAGATGATCATGGCCATGGAGGTGATGATGACCGTGATACGAGAGAGGAGGATGATCATGAGATAGGAGATACAGATATTGAGGCCATTACCCGTGAGGACGAGCCTACCATTGGTGATGCTGATTTTGATGAGCACATGAGTAGCACAAGTAGTAGTGGGTTGAATGTATTTGTAGATCTAAACACTTGTTTAGATTTTGAAGTAGATAGTTTGGCAAGCGTTTTGATCTCATTGAGGATGAGATTGAACCGTAGCCCATCATTGATATTGGCAAAACTATTTTACATATTGTCTCATTATCCTCATCTCACTTAATTCTTGTATATGTGGGCTTGCAAAAAAGCATTGATGTTTTTGTTAAAATTATGTGCTTTGGTAATCATGGGCAATGTAGTGATGTACACAAAAATCTCACTTTTTGTATTCTCTGTTTTGCATCTAAATATGTGTCTAATTCTTAGTGTAGACGCGCTAATACACGCGCAAATAGATGCGCTCACAGACACAGTGTTAGACGGGCCGTATTTTTCAGTGTTGATGCGCTAATAGACGTGTCAATACACGCGCAAATAGACGTGGTGTTAGACACGCTATTAGACGCGTCTATAATTTCTCTATTCAAGCAACGCTTATAGATGCGCCTGCTATTTTGCGCGTCTATCAAGCGCATCTATAGTTGCTTTGTGTTGTTGTGCCTCTAGACCATTGCCAGCTGGAATAGGTTCCCCTTTTTTAGGGATTCAAAAATATGGAAGGGTGACATGTGTCCTTGTCCCGACGTGGTCCCCACCTCCTAAACACATGAAATAATGCCATGTGTCCTCTTCCTCGTAAACTCATTCTTAGTTTTTTTTTGTTAGTACATGGTGGGATGGAAATGGCATAGAAATATGCATGACCTTTTCCCATTCCCCTCCTATTTCTTCCAAGCCCCTTTACTATAGTTCAAAACTACAACTTTTGATTCTCCAGTTGCTCGCCCACATACGCAACCTCATCTGGCAAACACGAAGTCTATTTTTGAATGCTTGACCCAGCTCGCAATATCGTACGCTCTTTTCGACTCCAATTCTTTCGGAGTCTACGTTCACACCGCCAGCGCACACGGAATTAAAAAATCTTGCTCCGGATGCTGCCATGGGATTGATGGGATTGCGCATCACGTACCGTCGAAACTTCCTATCTCTATTAGTTTTCTCGCCGTACCTGAGCCAACCGTATCCGTAGTCACTTTTTACTATTAGCATTTAAGCACTCCGCGTGTACTTCTCAAGCTCGCGATTAAATTTTAATTTCATGGCCGGCTGCAAATGCGAGCAGTGGAGGCGGCCGTGAATTCGCCCGATAGGCTCGGGGTAGTCGAAGCAACGTTGGCGCTACGAGATATCGTACACGAATTGTAAGAGCATCCCGCTAAATAAAATCGGGAAAGCCACGTGTAATACTTGCCCATTCACTGCCTATTCGGAGTGATGAATGTGATCAAGCTGATAAGGCGACTGCGAAGAATCGTTACAATTTCCCGTTTGAAGAAGGATGAAGAAGCTGAGAAGCGAGAAAGGATTCTGTTCCTGTCGGGCAGGGGGGAAATGTATCGGGTATCTGAAACATACTAGTCACAGCTCGACTACATGCCAATGCACTTCCTTTATAGAGGAGCGAGACAGCATCGATCAGCTGCGTCTGGCTAGAGTACATCTCAGGGAAGGGGGGGGTCGAGTAGAAGATATCGATTTCTTCCTCGTTCCAGCTGCCCAGGGCCTCCCTATTGAACTCGCAACCTTGAACTTAAGCTGGATGCTTTCATGTCATCGTCAACATTGGGCAAGGGATCATGCCATAATGGAGCTTCTGCGATGGAGGATGCAATAGAATCCAGTGCAAGCATACCTTCGAAGATTTCGGATTTGAACAGTATGTGGCCGGGGGAAGGGGTGAGTAAGTAAAGGCAAGAGACTGAAAACGGTGGTAGACAATAGTACTTGAGGTGGTAGAATAAAAAGAAGCGGAGATCAGCTGTAGAGGGGAGCTGGAAAGAGACTCCTTGCAACTTATATTCTTTGCTTTTCGAAGAGACTGCATCCTATGTTGCCACCTCACCTCAGCTGCCTCTCCTTGCCCGAGTTTCTTTCGCCTCTCAGTGTATCATGATTGTCCTTAAATCCTTCACCCTGCTTCCATTTTCCATCTTAATACGTAGGTTTTTGCTGTTGCGCATATTGCAACAAACAATCCGCTCCTTCAATCTTCACAGCTCAGTTTTGTTCCTTGAGTTGAATTAATGAAGCACAAACACCCCATTTCTTCCAAATTTACTCGTCCTTTCTAAGTTGGATCCTTTAATTTCCTGTTTTGGAAACCGTGTGCCGAGTCGAATGTAGGACTTCGGAGATCATTCATGTGCAGTAGTGTCTCCCAGTTTTGAGCTCGAGATATCTTCTTGAGTTTTACAAAGTTTTTGAAAAGCTCGTGGGATATAGCCTCTTGAGTTTTTGCAAATTCTTTCGAAGAATGTAAATACATGCTTGTTACGTTTACACGATCGCACCTTTTAGAATGAAATTGCATCTGTCTCACTAAAATATAATGAATGTCCTGTAACTGACAACGCGGTTGTGGAACATTTTATGCAGTACAGGCCCAATAAATTTACAGTAAATTTTTGTGCTGGGTTTTTGGGCAGTTTGCAAAGAATGTGATGCAAAATTTTCATTTCTTTGAATGGCATGCCTCTTGCTAAAGTTTATGGCAGAGCTTCCCGTTTGACATCAAGGCTTGTTGATTGGGTTACCTACGTACAAATACAATTCTCGGTCTTGTAAAAACAAGACGGGTATCAACTAGTCCCTACATCTTTAACGGATGGGTTCAGGGGATTCGAATCTGCAAATCGAAATCCGAAAACCTGGCTTACATTGCCTGACCGAAATCGCGGTTTTAACGTGAAGATTAGGAAAGATTCAAAGACTTCCGTCTAGACTGCTAGTGGTTGTGGGTGCCGATGTATGTAAACATAAAACGTTTGGGATTGACTGAACAACGTTCTATGTGTTTCTGAATAGTGCAGCCAGTTTGAGACTTTTGAGCACACCTGTAGTAACTCCTGCGCACGCAAGATCAGATCAGCTAGCCTAAGTTGACAAAGGGCTTCAGGAACATTGTCGGGGATTGTTTAAGAAAACTGTATGATGCCGCACCTTCGAAACGTTCGACCTTTGATGCTTTTCTCCCCGTACTTGTTCCAACGGTATCCATCGTCTAGAAAGTTGGGCGTCTCGGTGTATACACATATGATTATATGCTGCGCATGGGAGCATTCCTTGTCGTGCTTAACTTCATGGTTGGAAGCCGAATCCGTGGTCCTGTAAAACAGGGTTACCAATTAATTATTACAGTGCGAGAAATGAATTTTCAAGAGGAATTAGGATCGGAAGTACAGGTTCTTGATGATCGGAAGCGCTACTGAGAAGCTGGCATTCTTAGATGACCCACCCACCCAATAATATTAGCATCGGAGGCCTCGTTAAGGCGCTGGTAGCTGGGAGCTGGGTTGTAAACAGGTTCCATGGGGCAGGGGGCGGCAATGATGAGTTCACTCGTTGCAGCTGAATCGACCCAAGGCTCTTTGTCGCCCCAAAACGAACCGGTCAAAGAATGCAAAGAGCTGCTGGTCGGAGTCCCGGCACATAACTCAAGATCGGAGTCGGAGAGAGGAGCGAACTGATCGGTACATTCTCCGAGTGGTAAAACGGGATGGAAAGGGCTGATTTCAGTGGATGAATGGTGAGGACTTGCGGTTGGCCGAGCTGTGGGAGGAACAATCTGAGGAGGGAAACAGTAATCCGTTACTGTGGGCGGGGAGGGAGAGTCGAAGAGGCTGGGAAACTGAGGTGATGCGGGTAATTCGCTGCGCGGTATCTCCAGAGATGTGGTGACCGATGCGCTGCCGCAGCCGTTGAGGATGATAGCTGGAGGGCAGCTAGGGGAGATGTCAAAGAGAGGATGGGAAGGGAAGGAAGAGGCATATTGAGCTTGGTCGAGAGAAAGGGTGGGGAATTCAAGGTGCAAAGAGGGAGAGTGAGGATGATACGCGAGTGTTGAATGGAGAGGGTGAAGGAAGGGAGGAGAGAAGTGATCAAAGAGGAGATGAGTGGGAGAAGCGGAGCAGGAGAATTGGGAGGGAGAAGAGGGGAAAGAGTTATCGAATAGCACGTCAAGGGAGTGAATGAGGGGCAGCTGATCGAAGAACGCCATCTCTGTAATGTATTCCTGACACGGGAAAGGAGCTAACGTATTCTTAGAGTGGCAAAGGACGCAAGCTTACTGTATTCTGAGAGTTACCCAGCAACTGAGAATTACAATACAAAGGTCTTCCCTTCTTCTCCTTTTAATTCATTCACCCAAACGCGTTCCCACCCCTGGCCCACACGCCCCCATTCATTATCCTTCATACCTTAGTCCAGCCAAACACTCATCAGCTACTTTACACAAGTTGGACCATCCAAATAAAAGTGATCGGCTATTGATAAGGTTGTAAATTGTCACCCCCACACAACAAAAGATGAAGTCAAAGGTGGTTACCCACCGTAGCCCACCCGCTTGTCATGTGGCAATGCAAATCACGGAGGCAAACCAAACAACAACGACAATAATCACCAATTACTAGTGAATACGAATAAAACTAGCTCCAACTTACTCTTAGTAGTTGCTTCACCAATTTCCTCCTTGTAAATCACCTCTCGCTGCCCATTCCCTACTCCTTTAGATCCAACTATGCACATACTTGTCACCCCAGGATTTCACGGCCAATACCATGCCACATTCAATACTACTACTCCCCTACGTTTTCTATCTAATCATTATCCATGGTGCACCTCATCTTTGGATGCCATCCACATCTTGAAATCTCCTTCCTTCACCTAGCAGGAATTTTACCAATCTGCACAATAGGATGTGCAATATCATCACCAATCTCCACAAATCCTAGTCTTTCCATTTTCCTTGCATTTTGCATCCATTCTGCATGACCTATCACGTGGTTTGATGCACCTGAGTCAACATACCACACATCATTGCTTTCTTCTGCACTTGTCACAGAATTGGTCATGTGTTGCACCATAAAGAAATGCTCATTTCTGTCATCACCTTGTCTACTAGAGGATGCATAATTGCCTTGTTGCAATTTTCTAGTCATGGTCATTTTGCTTTTTATAGCTGTCTTTAACCATATGACCCATTTTGCCACAGTAGTAGCATTCAACATATAGCTCTGCTTCACACCAACATAAAGTGCAACCCTAGCAGCCCAATGACCAACTTAATTGGCAAAGGCTAATCATATGTTCAATCTACTGGACCACCATCTATTCTAGTAACAATGACCCTCACCTCCTCATTCCATCATAACCTATGACATCACAAAAGGATCAAACTTTCGTGCAAACAATCTATCAAAATCCATATATATAGTTACAATACATGGAGACATAACGAAGCACGTACCGACCAATTTTTATAATGACAATCCATGGAAAAAACAATTCACCAAGACTTTACACACCGACCAATATTTATGAAAGCTTTTCACGTCCAAGGTTTTAAGAAGTAAATATTCAATAACCAAATCCATAAAAAGATAAAGCTATGATGAGGTTATGATAGACAAAAAGGACAAGACTTCATCACCTTGTAGTCCAGTACTAAAAGTTAAAATCTTGTTAGTATGTGCAAGTATCTAATGGAATTAATTTATAATGTCACATTATTCCTTAGCAGCCGATTAAAGACCTCACTTAACAACAATCAATTCCAGTTGAGGCTATCGAGGGACAACCGCCCTACCTCTACCCCCTATGGGGATCTAACGAGGCTGCCCCCTTGAAAGGCTGGCGCCCTACCACTAGGCTACTGTTGTGTATGCGAGTTGGGTGGGTGATTTTTTTTTTTTTTTTTATAACAACAATCAATTACTATGAGAGAGATACATATATAGATAGCTATATCTATATAGATATTTCTCTATCAAAGTTGCATGTGTAGACATATAGTATATAGATATAGATACAGATATTTATAATCTATATATGAAATCTATCTATCTAGATCTATATGTCTCTATATACATACATGCATACACACATACAATGTTCATATAGATAAATAGATAAATAGATATACAAACATACATACTTACTTACACGCACACACATACATGTATAGAGAGATATATATCTAGATTGATATCTATCTATCCATTATCTATCTATCTACCAATCTATGTAAAACACTATATGGGGAATTCAGGAATCTTCAAAGTCCCATTTAAATTTCCAAGATTCCCCAATACAGCTTTTTCCCATACCACTATACAAAATAAAAAGTAAATTAGTAAATCCATCAATAGAGTCCCACGATGTACTTAGAAATTGTGCACATCTTATGAATTTTACCAAGAAATGTAGTGCATAACAAGACAAAGCACCTATAGACGCGCACACAGATGCACTTCCTTAACTTTAAAAAAAACTTACAGGTGCATCTATTTGCACGTCTATTAGTGCATCTAGAGACTTGCATCTATATAATAGACACACGTGCCTATAGACGTGCAAATAGACGCCCTGCTAGAAATTAAAAAAATAGACAGACACGTATATAGACGCGTCTATAGACGTGTAAATATACGCTCTGCTAGAAATTTTAGAGACACGTATACTGGGGGGGTCACTATATATAAACCCTCTATATCACGTGTGTTCAAGGCCTATATTTAAAATCCCTTATCTGTAAATTTTTTCATTAATAAAATGTTCCCCTTTTCTATACAAATCTATAAATTTTTTCCAAAACTATTTTAAATAGTCCCTTATGTATATTTATTTCTGTAAATTTTAGGAATAAAAAATATCCTTCTTTTGAACTCACGTGATAGGGTTACATATGATGAGTGACCCCCCCAATATAAATGTGTTTATAGATGCGCTTATAGATGCTCTACAGAATCTTTTTTTTTAATAAAAGCAAAATTTTGTGTGGTTGAACAGAATGCGGTGTATGTTGTGTATGCTATGTAGTTACAAGAATCCCATTTCCACATTGTGCAATTCAATTCTTATAGCCAACTGTATTTTAATTAGTATGATTACAAGCATGTCTATAGCTGATGATTACAATTCCAAATAAAACATTACAACTCCAAAACGTTTAGTTCACAAGGAATTCATTGATAGAATGTTGCACAAGGAAATTGAAAGCCAAAAAAATAAAAGGAGTGTATAACAATTCATAGCTCAAAAAGTATTTGTATGTACATGTAGCACGAAGCCAAGCCACATCCTGTGGCTTCAAGTACAAAAGATAAGAGGAGTGTATATACAAGAGAGGTACGAAGCCAAGCAAGTGGCTTTAAGTACAAAAAAGAGTAGCTAGCACTACTTCTACGACTAATCTAAGTTTTGTGCATCTTTGCTCCCTTCTTCGCCCCCTTCTTTCTCACCTTCTCCCTCCTGATCAGCCACAAGGTCCTGTAAACGAGGAACAACCTCAGGGGGGTCACTATGTATAAACCCTCTATATCACGTGCGTTCAAGGCCTATATTTAAAATCCCTTATCTGTAAATTTTTTCATTAATAAAATGTACCCCTTTTCTATACAAATCTGTAAATTTTTTCCAAAACTGTTTTAAATAGTCCCTTATGTATATTTATTTCTGTAAATTTTAGAAATAAAAAATATCCTTCTGTTGAACTCACGTGATAGGGTTACATATGATGAGTGACCCCCCCGAGGGAACAACATGTATTAATGTATGAAAAATCAAATCTTTACTTACAATATTGACATTATTTAATTACTTTCAATACCCAGGGAGGCGCTCCAGTAGCCCTAATATACTGCTCCTCAGTAATCAACCCATCATCATAGAAGTGCCTCCATGTATCTCCTCTGCAATGGTGGCAGTGGTAGGCTGTCTCGATAGGAGTAGGGTACCTACCTACGATATCAAGCTACAAGATGACACAATTTGCGGAGGGGTTAGTACAAAGAAACAACCTCCTAATAAACTACATAAACAATATAATTTGAGATCGATACCTACAAATTGAGCCTCCCATGATTCAATACCCCCTGCTCCAAAATGTACGCTTCCATATTGCTCCATTTGGATCCTTCGTGCCTCCACATGCTGTAGACTGGGGTCCACCTTCGCTACCTTCATTGCTTTCTTCCACTCATGCTTGTGAGCGATGTGAGGCTAGCCCCTTGGTGGTTGACCTCCCTCGATCTTGGCAATCTCGGCTAGTGCCTACCTCTTAAGCGAAGATCTTTTATTGCTAAGTATCGTAACAATCTTTGACTTGGCCCATTTATCTATGAACTGAACATTGGGGGGATTGGGATACCTAGAGTGATCAGCAGCAAGGGTCTCATCAGCCAACCTTTTTGGATGGTCTTTGTAGTGAATAAAGCAATCTCTGTAGTTCTTGGCAATTAAAGAGCGCATGAAGGCCATGATGTCCTTCCCCCGTCCATCCATCAAGATGCCTCCTGTCTGAGTGATGTCATAGTAAATCGTACCATTGCATCATCTGACTCATCCCTGTCCCCACCAATACTGCCCCCAAAGCAAGCTGCCATGCATTCCCCACCTCTCTCCCTACTACTACGCCTACTGCCCTGTCGTGTCGAGCTAGTACATTGGCTGCTCGTAGCTGGAGAAGCGACTCTCGACTGCACAGGAGTACCCTGGCCACTCATAGTTGGAGAAGTGACTCTCGATGGCACGGGAGTACGTCAATGGCTCTGCGAGGCATAAGGACCTCCTGACCGCAAGGGGGGAGAAGGGGCTTGGCTCTATAGCCGGTTGGGCTATCTCGACTCTGCTAGTGGGGTAATCTTAGCTGGTGTGGGATTGGGGTGGTTTGGAGTTTGTACTGCCGACTCCTGGAGGGTGTTTGTAGTACCCGTCGTGTATGTGTATAACTCCGCAGGAGTGGGAGGGTGCCCCAAAATGTTATATAACTCCCGAAAGATGGCATCCCAAAGATCAGGTGAGATTGAAGATCCTGGCCACATGATGAACTGAAGGAAAGAAAAGAAGAAGATTACCATCGAGCATGCCCTTGTCACAAGATGTCTTATTCAATAAAGTGTGGTGATTCTTGATGATCGTTGTCTTCTTCCTCAATATCGTGATCTCCATCTTCCTCCCATGCGATGGCTACACTATGCGCACCTTCCTCTTGGCTCATATTGTGATCTTCATCTTCTTCGCTAGATTCATCGGGATCAATGGGATCCGGCATTGGTAGTGGCATCTCCATATCTACATCTCTATCTTCAAATTCCTTACTTCGTGGTGCAACTTGGATCACGTACCACCATCTTGGATCAGAATGATCCCGATGAAAAACCACCTATATTGAAGATGGGTGCCAAATGTCGTCAATTATATATATGAAATTATGCTCAAGTACATGTATCAATGGATCTTTAAAAACAAAAGCTTTGATTAATTAAATCATTAGTATGCACCTGCTCACAGTGCTCGGGAAGAACAAAAGTATCACTTTCATCGGTCCAATGTTTGGTGGAGTCTATTGCAAAGAAATCACTAATATCTTTTCTCACTGTCTCATGGGGACCGTTGTAAATAGTTCTAAACCATTTTACATATAGAATGAAAATACTAAATCATCTGAAATCAACTTCATAGATTTCGCATATGGTTTCACAATAATCCAACTGTGAGGAGAGAAGATTGGTATCTGAAGCACTTGCTCGGCTATCTTGTGTGAAGTTAGCCATGACTCCACAATCATACATGACTCTCTTTGAATCGATGCGTTCCACGCAAAAATGTCGTCCATATGACCATAATGCACTGTACTTTTTGTACTGTAAAAGAGCATCATTAAACAATGAAGATGCATCTATTTTATAGTGTATATTGCCACAAATAATTACTTAATTACGTCAAGAGGTAAGAAACTTACATGCATCATACATCTAGTGATAACTCTCGCTCGTGCTCATTTATTATCTCTCCATCGCATTCGGCTTTACGTAGAGCCAGTTGTAGCCAATCAAGTGACATGTGAGTGGGGAGAAGAGCCAGATCCCATGGATATGGTTGCGATCGCTTGTAAATTACTCTAAATCTCGTCCTTGTATTTATTCTTTCTGCTTTGGCCACTTCATATCTCTCAATCCACTTTTTCATCTCAGGGCTATTGAGGATACAAAACTTATTGAATTTCTCCATTTGCTCTTCACTCATCTTTCTTTCAATCCCTTTTCCTTGGGGAACCTTGCCAATGATGCGATCATCATCCTTGTTATGCCAAGCTTGCGGCATATCAAGATCCGTGGATGCAAGAAACTCTGTGATATATACTAATGACTCTTGCACAAGCCATCCCTCTGCCATGCTTGCTTCTGGTCTTGCTCTTTGTCTTACAAATCCCTTCAAAGTTTTCATAAACCGCTCGAGAAAAAACATCCATCGACTATGAACGGTACCTACAATAGCCACCTCATCAACTATGTGCACAAGCAAGTGGACTTGAGTTGTCATAATGCTCGAGGGAAAGTGCTTCTCAAGCAAGAATACGGCTTCGATGGATTCCACCCTAGCCTTCTCGATGCTCGATATCGAGATCTCTTTTTGAGATATCCACCTATTTCACATGTCCATGTAAGATATTTTCATAATCAGCCTATAGATTAATCAGCTTAAATTGAAGAAAATGCAATCAATGCGATTTGATAGTAAGCATACCTCACAATACCACTGATCTTGAATACAGCATTTCTAACATCTTCTTGTAAGTACCCTTTTATTATAATTGGGAGGATGAACTATCAAAGCAACAAAGAAGTCATATCAACAATATAACATAATCATAATTACGCTAATGCATAACAACTATCGGTACACTAATTCTACAGCTTAGAATACCTATAAGACCTTGTGCCAATCATGGGACTTGAGCCCACTAAGCTTATTGTCCTTTGAAAATGCTCCTTTCAAGCAACGCATGTACCCTGTCAGTGTTTGAAAAGAGGCAATGTCCACCTTGATCGTTGCCTCCTCCCTCGTAGAGAGGATCCACGTTGCTTTCGGGAGGACAACTTTTCCCAAAGCATGCACTTGGGGCCACAAATGAGACATCCTATTCATAGCATGCAAGTCTTCTCGCACTCCTCTCGAGTCTTTGGAACCAACCAAGTGTGCCTAAATAGTAGCCCCCACATTCTTGAAGATATGCATGGGATCCAAGAGATGATTTATTTGTATCTGACCCCAATAAGGAAGCTCGTGAAAGATCGATAGCCTCTTCATACAAGGAGGATGTTCCTCTCCATTCGCCCTCCAAGCTTGAATCCAGTCACTTGCCTTCAAATATGATGGTGGTGGATCAAGTTGACTCCACATGTGAGATGGTCCAGCAGAAGGTATCGAGCATGACCTTCATAAACATTTTTCCTCATATGTTTGGAGTATCGTGCAAGCAATTTCAAACCCGGTCCACAAACAGGACAAGCATGGTACCCACTTGTAACAAGTCCTGCACGGGTGTCCTGCACGGGTGCATGAATGTGTTAGTATAAGACATGTGTGCAAAAGAGAGTCATAAAAGCATAATCCTATATTATACTTGTACAGACACAACCACGTACTTGTGCACTCTCCATATCCTGGGTAGTCATGCATGGTCCACATCAAGATACCCCTAACCAAAATATCATAGGTATGTTTAGGAGCTCTAGAAATATCAAAGACCCGCACTCCTCTCCATAATATCTGTAACTCCTCTATCAAAGGTGCCATGTACACGTCCATATTTTTTGCCTCGTACTTCCCTGGCACAATTAGTGCAAGCATGAGGTGTCCCTTTTTTATTGTTAGCCATGGTGGGATATTGTAATTCACCATGACTATGGGCCATGTCGACCAAGATGTCGAGCGTAATCGAAAAGGATTCATGCCGTCCATGGCGAGCCTAAGATGTAAGTTGCATGGCTCCCTCGGAAAGTCTGGCCACTGATTGTCTATGTGCTTCCAAGTTGCACAATCTGCAGGAATCCTCAATGTGTCATCAGTGGACCAATGAGATGCATGCCATGCCATCAACTTCGCTATGGATTTGCTTCGGAACATGTGTTGTATTCTTGCAATGATGGAAAAGTTTCTCAAGACCTTTACTGGTATTTGCTCACCCTGCAAGTCATCTCTATATCGTTGTTCCCCACACTTCGGACAACTAGCCAAATCTCCATGCTCACGATGAAAGAAAATACAATCATTACGGCAAGCATGGATGGTATCATAATCCATACCCACCGTTGTTAGCATCTTTTTCGCTTCATCTCTTGATGCACGCATGGTATTTGGTGCAGGCAACATCTTTTGGAGCAACCTATCACAATTCAAACATACATAGGCTTCGAACAATGATGATTTGGTATACTAATCCATACATGATGATTCTCAGAACAAACAATATCCAAATAATGAGTCAAATTAATGCAAGAGCTAACCTCATTAAGGCCAAGACACTTGTATCTGACCACCCATACTTTACTTGCAGATTCAAGATTGAGAGACATGCACGTAGTTTAGACATCCTAGCACCCTCATACAATTGTGTTGATTGCAACTCCCACATTTTGACCTCAAACTCTGACATCACGTGTACATGGGATGTAGTGCCCCTAAAATAGAATCCATCATGTCAACCATACCCTCATCATCATCTGGAAGACTATAGTCTTGCTCAAAGTGTGAAGGTATATGCATACCCTCGTCAGCCTCCTCATCCTGTTTTAAGATTTCATGTAAATATAAGATCTTGTCTCAAGGTTTCGTACCATAATGGTATCCAATATTAACCACGAACTTAAATAGCCTTGACTTACTGATAATCCATCAACACGTGCAACACCAACGGTGGGTACTAGTTCAGGCTCCTCCCCATACATCTGCAAGTGGCGCATGATAAAATGATGTTGATGTCGTACTTCTTGCTTGCAATGAGTGCAATGACAATGATAAAATGAGTGCTCCTGCAAGTGGCACATGATAAAATGATGTTGATGTCGTACTTCTCGCTTGCAATGAGTGCAATGACAATGATAAAATGAGTGCTCCCGGGCATTGGCGCATCATCGGACGAGCTTCCACTCATCCCTTCCATCTACATTTTATAAAATCACAACATAAGTTGCAAGGAAATATATTAACAGTTATAAAATAGCATCTATGAGCTTCTTTTTTTAAATTTAAACATAAAGTGTCCTATAGCATTGCTATATAGCGACATTTTGACCTGTTCCGTCACTATATAGCGACGATTTGCTCTATTCTGTCGCTATATAGCGACGCTTTTAATTAAAAGCGTCGCTATATAGTGACGGAATAGAGCAAATCGTTGCTATATAGCGACACTGTGGGTTGAAACCCGAACCTCGCGATGCGTGGCACTTTCTTTAGCAATCTCAAATCTCTATTGTAAGCAAAGCAATCTCTCCTCCCACCTATTTCCAATGACCTCCCACTCTATTCTCCACTCCTCACCACTACTCACCCCTCTCCTAACACTTGTGCTTCCTCTCCACCCTTCTCCCTCTTTGGTTTCTTGAAAGGAAGTTTTTCAAGAAGGTGAGTCTCTTTGAACAATGTAGGTTCATTTTTTGTGAGATTTTGTTTTGTGAGTGTTAAAGCATGTTTCTCCTAGTATTGCTAAAGCTGTGTACTAGTTTTCATGCTTGATTTCAAAGGATTGAGGACAAAAAACGAGATTTCAAGAAAGAAAGAAGACTCACCTCTTCTAGATAGTCTTTTTTGTATTTCTCTTCCTTCTCTTTCTCCTTGTCTCCTCAATCCAATCTCTTTGAGAAGTTGCTTCTATAATCTCCTCCTTCCTCTAACTAGTTATTTGAAAAATTGTATGTTTCTCTTTTGTAAGGCCAGTCCACAAAACACCGAGCAGGACGTACTGTTCCAAGTAAGTGCTTCCTCTTTTTTTCATTTGTTATTTTTTTTATTTGCATTGGCCTACAGCTAGCGCCTTAAGCGCTAGCTGCAATGATGGGCGTAGGAACCCTCTCTTCCCCTCTCTTCCCCATTTCCCTCTTCTTTCCCTCTTCTCTCGTCTTCCGTCTCTTCTTTTTTCCCTCTTTCAATCTCTTTCCCCCTCTTTTTTTTCCCCCTCTTTCAATTTCTTTTTCCCTCCTTCTCTTCTCTTCTTTTTTTCATCTTTCAATCTCTTTTTCCCCTTCTTTCCCCTCGCTTATTTCTCCTTCTCTTATGCTCATGCATAAGCATAAGCAAAAGCACGAGCATATGTCTCCTAATTCACCAAATGCATGAGCATAAGCAAAAGCATGAGCATGCAGGCGGTCATCGATGAATTAAAACAAAAATACCCTAACTTGCCAAATTGGAAGTTTAATGAGAATTATATGCGAGAGCGCATGGGTTTGGTCTTGAAGCATCATAGATCAACCTTGCGTACTTCCATCGCAAAGGGGATGGCTAAACCCAGCTAGGCAGACAAAGCTGATTGGAAGTTCTTCAAGAAGCAGAATAGGGACCATCCCGAAATGTTCGAGGGTTAGAGGAGGGCTGTGAAGAGATGGTTGGACATCGTAGGTACTTCGCACTTTGGTGCAGGTGGACGGTTGGCGTTTGAGGCAAGTGTGGTAAGTCTACTTCTTCTCGTTTAATGTATTGTTCTATTTGTTTTACTACATATTACATGCACTTTATCTAACTCTAACTCTCGTAAATTGGATCCACAGCAAGTTGCGATGGGTCGTTTTCCTACAGATGCAGAGACGCAATGCGCGTGTCACATAGGAACAAAGCCGTGGTTTATTGAGCAACAGGCAATGGGAGCAATGGTCGATTGCATTGAGGTGGCTGCTCGCACAGTATAAGTCAGCTCCTATTTGTAATCTCACTTTTTAAATTGTTTTATTCTTTAAGTTCCAGTCTAATTTTCAATTTATATGGTTCACTCTTAGGGTCAAAGCTCGAGCATCCCATCATTAGAGGCGAGCGATCACCAGGGCCAGAAATCAGATGCACGTGATGAGGATCAGGGAGAAGGCGCAGCTCATGAGGACCAAGGATCAGGCCACACTACAAGGCACAGGCCATTTTTCGATGGAAATATCGACGCTTTTTACATTAAATTTTTTTTTTTTCATGGAAACGTCGCTATATAGCGACGATGCAAATGTCGCTATATAGCGACACTGTTAATCGTCGCTATATAGCGACACTGGTAAATGTCGCTATATAGCGACGATTAACAGAAGTAAAAAAAAAGGGTTAGTGGGGCTAAACAGGGCTTCCTTTTGGAGAAGCACTGTTTAGCCCCACTAATCCTTTTTTTTTTTTGTAATTACAAAAGAAAGTTTTTTATAACAAAATTTCCCTTGCTTGCAGGGTGATACAAAATTGTTCTTGTGAAATGATGAGTAACAAATGCATATACATGTCGGACATATACAACAGTGTTTGTAACAAAATTACCCTTTCGAAAGGGCGATACAAAATTGCTCAAACGAGCAGATATATAAGATGCTACTACCACTACTACTCATCCGAATCCGAATCCGAATCATCTTCCTCTTGTTGGCGTGTTCCTTGGTCCTCGACACCTGCGTCTTCTCCCTCGTCGTCGCCACCTACGTCTGATCCTTGGCCCTATTGATCGCTTGCCTCCGATGATGGGACACTTGAGCTTTGACCCTAAGAGTGAACCGTATAAATCGAAAATTAGATTGGAACTTAAATTAAAAAGTGAGATTACAAGTAGGAGTAAACTTATACCGTGCGAGCAGCCACCTCAACCCAATCGACCGTCGCTCCCATTGCCTCTTGCTCAATGAACCACGGCTTTGTTCCTATCAACAAGTGACGACAGAAAGGACATTCTGAACAAGCAAATGTTTGGATCGCTCATTTCTGTGATCATGATAGAAAAGGACATTCAAACAAGCAAATGTTTGGATCGCCCATTTGTACTAAACTCATTGTAAAGGAAAAATTAAATTATTGAAAAGGCCACAGGAGATCCTTTGTACAAAGACTCATCCAAAGCAATATTTGTTGTAAAACTTATGACATGATAATGTAAAATTGCAAGCATAGCTATTGCTATTTTTTGGAGTATAAAAGAGGCTTCCATCATGTCTCATGTGTATATAAACCTTTTAATTTCTTGAATATTCAAGAGTGTTATAGTTTTCTGCATTGAAAGTAAAAAGAGTCTTACAGGTCTCTTATGTATACATTTTTAAAATGTTGTGAATCCTCAATAGCATGGTTTTTCATGGATTTAAACTAATAACTCGGATTTTTTATTTTAAGAATATGATTCTTATAAACAAGAAATACAAATTTAGGATTTAATAGTAGTTTTTGCATTATTTGTACAACATTGTAGAGAGATATTTTGAAATGTCTTATGTGAAAATGATAGTGCCAGAAAGTAAACTTTTGATTCTCGAATGACAGTTTCATAAAGTAAACTTTTCAGTTGGGAAGGATTTTAAGGAATAGTCCAAAAGTAGACATATGAGTCCAAAATTAATGAAATAAGTGTTATCAAAGGACATCTGAGATGCATGCCAAGTCATCAACTCCACCATGGATTTGTGTCGGAACATGTGTTGTATTCTTGCAATGATGGGAAAGTGTCTCAAGACCTTTATCAATATCTGCTCACCCTTCAAGTCATCTCTATATCAATGTTCCCCACACTTCGGACAACTAGCCAAATCTCCATGCTCATGAAGAAAGAGAATACAATCATTATGGCAAGCATGGATGGTATCATTATCCATACCCACCATTGTTAGCATCTTTTTCGCTTCATCTCTTGGTGTGGGCATGGTATTTGGTGCAGGCAACATCTTTTGGAGCAACCTATCAAGCTGAGACACTTGTATCCGACCACCCATACTTTGCTTGCAGATTCAAGATTGAGAGACAAGCCCATAGTTTAGACATCATAGCATTGTCGTACAACTGTGTTGGTTGCAACTCTCACATATTAACCTGAGTCGGACATCACATGTACATGTGATGTAGTGCCCCTAAAAATAGAATCCATCATGTCCACCATACCCTCGTCTCATCATCTAGCACATCTGAGAGACTATAATCCTGCTCAAAGTGTGAAGGTATATCCACACCCTCGCCACCCTCCTCATCTTCACATCTGAGAGACTATAGTCCTGCTGAAAGTGTGAAGTTATATGCACACCCTCGCCACCCTCCTCATCCTGTCTCAAGGTTTCGTGTAAATATAAGATCTTCTCTCAACGTTCTGTGTCGTGTGTGCATGCAATATTTGTTGAGATATCGAGCTCCACTCGTGATATGCCAGGGTGACCGTTGTGCATTTATGTCACTGACTTGTTAGCTACAGATGTGGTTGGTACACTGCCCATGAATAATAGCTAGATGACAGCTATCCTTATGTACTCTAGTTCGTGGCTCAGTTAGTATGCCACTTTAGTTAGCTGAGTTTGGTTTGAGACCCACATATAGGATTCTTCTATTTCTTTGTACTAGAGTTCTTTTGGCTTACACAACTAAGAAGAGGAAAACTGCTTTTCAGCCTCCACCTCCATTGTGTATGCGAGAAAGCCGCAAGTGAGACTTTTCATCCGTCAAAAAGTCTCCATCAATGGAAATTTTTCTCGTCATCAAAATCAGGATTCCAAAATCCAAATGGATTCTGGAATCCCAAACGTCGATGGACTGATATTTCCGTCGATGGAAACTTCACTCCCTCGACAGGAATCTCAGTCCGTCAATGGAAACTCTTAATCTGTTGATGAAATTTGGGATCATATCAGAATCCACTTGAATTCTAGAATCTCGATTTTGATCACATAAAAAATTCCCATCGATGAAAATTTTCTGGCGGTGGATGCAAATGAAATTTTTGTGTCGGTGAAATTTTTGGATGAATTTTTTCCCAGCAGTAGGAAATTTTGGCACAGGAATTTTCATTGGATTAAAGTGAGATTTTAGACATTTTGGAACACTTTATTTTTCCCCTTTTTTTGGATGAATATGTCACTCCCTCAATGGAAATTTCAATCCGTCACCCAATTTCAGATTCCAGAATCCAAGTCAACATCACAATGGCTTGGATTGAAATAAAGTAAATTGATAAACTTAAGATCGTCTCATTGTTTAGATCAAAATTTTACTATTTGATCCAAATAACATTAGGGGAGAATTGGGCTCTCCAAAGGGCCCCCAATTAGTGTTTCCTAATTTCAAGGTATTAGTGAGGTATTTGAGGTGTACCAATGGGAGTGCTCCTTTTTGTGGGGCAATGCCATGTTGAGGTGGAGGGTGGGCAGACTTGCAAATAGCCCCTATTGGCTGCTCCTCTTACACCGAGGACCACTTAAACCATCCCGCCCCCCCCCCCAATCCATGCTTGACCCTTCTCCCATATGCACCTCCCCCAAACAAACGTACAAGTCATTCAAGAGGCAGTGGGCCCTTCTGGGAAAAATTTTCCCCCTCTCAACTTGTTACAGACTTGCCCCCTCCATTTCTCTGGTCCAGCTCCATTCTTCCTCCATTTTTCAAACCTGAGAACTCATTTGGCATCTTCTCTGCCCCCTCCTGCTTTGGTCCACTGTCTTTCTCCCTCTCCAACACCTCTTGTAGCAACTGCTCATTCTCTCTCCATTCCTAGCTACAGCACCTCCTACAACAGCAGCTGCTCATCCCCCTCTACTCTTTCTCCCTCCATTCCTAGTAACTACAGTACCTCCTGTAGTGGCTGCCCATCCCCCTCTAGTCTTTCTCCCTCCATTCCTAGCTACAACACCTCCTAGAGTAGCTACTCATCCCCCTTTGCTCTTTCTCCCTCCATTCCTAGCTACAGCACCTCTTGGAGCTTCTCTCAAGCTTCAGTTGCACCCTCTATACCTTCTCCGTCTCTCTCCCTCTATTGGTGCTGCTCTTTCCCTCCAAGCTGCACTTTCTAGTCCACTATTGCTGTTGTGGCCTCTATACAAGCATGGTGAGGAGACCATACATGTACTCTGTGTCCCAGAGGAGCAAAAATGCACTGGGTGAATGGGTGCCTTGCACCTACAGCTTGAATGATTGGATAGTCATGAGAGGATCTCCCAAGGATCCACATAAGCTTCCCAAGAGCAAAAGATGTGATCTTTTGCATGAATGGAAGGACGGCATCATGAAGTTCAAGCTTGGGAAGAAAGGATTGCTTGCAAAGGTGCAACACATCTACATGGGGAAGGACATGCACCTTCCTCCGTCCAGCAATCAATCGACAATACCATCACATTGTAAGTCTACATTTTGTGTAAGATTTTGAAGTGTAATGAGTCAGCTTGAAATTGTATTTTGAAATAGAACCCGTGTAATGAGTCAGTTGCAAATTGTATTTTGAAATAGCACTTATGCATAGTAGATGTATTTCCTTCAGACTTTGAGGAGTGGGAACCAGTCGAGTGCTTCTTAGGTAAGTTTACTGCCATTCATGAGGATTTAGGAAGGCAAATTTATGGTGGAGAGAAGTCCTCTGCTTTGAAACAAAGAAATATCTATTGGTATAATGCCAAGTACATTACTCCAAGGATGGCATCAGGCTATGGCCATCTTCAATGCATTGCAACACCACAACTTGAAGACATGGATTGCAGTATGGTGGACACAAGAACAATGCAATCATACAAGAAAAAGATTGCAAAGGATGTGGGCATGGCCATGAAGTTTACATTTGGCTCTAAATGGGTAAGGTTGTCTTGGTTTATGCCTCTGCACATTTTTGCTTCTTGTTTTCATAATATCCAGATGCACAGAACAAAAACCATGTGGTCATGCAAGTGCCTACATGAGAATGCCCTTGAGGAATTGCTTGGGGTGAATTGGGGAAGTCAGGTGAACAAAAGGGTGATCTGTTTCAATGCCATGTATGTAAGGACAATGTGGTTGTCAAGTACCACATCTCACGCCAAATGTTATATTTTGCTTTCCAATATAGGCGCTAGAACAAAACAGGTGGCAATTGGCTCCCCCTTGACTCCAACGACAATGATAATATAGGGGTAAGTTTATGTATTGGTTCTCATTTAGGAGATGTCAAGAATGTGACTGTCACGTCATAGTGGACTCTCAAGGATATGCGGGAACACCTATTGGTCATGGTGTTGAGATATCGAGCTCCACTCGCGATATGCCAGGGTGACCGTTGTGTATTTATGTCATCGACTTGTTAGCTGGAGATGCGGTTGGTACACCGCCCACGAATAATAGCTGGATGACAGCTATCCTTATCTACTCTAGTTTGTGGCTCAGTTAGTATGCCACCTTAGTTAGTTGAGTTTGGTTTGAGACCCACATATAGGGTTCTTCTATTTTCTTTGTACTAGAGTTCTTTTCGCTTTCACAACTAAGAAGAGGAAAACTGTTTTCAGCCTCCACCTTTGTGTGTGTTCCCCCATTGTGCATGTGAGAAAGCCGCAAGTGAGACTCCTTCCCTCTCTCCCACTATCTTCACATGGTATCAGAGCCTTGTTCGTGTTAAGGAGCTCAAGAAAGCAAGCCAAGTTCGTGGTGTCTTGGTAAGAGGAGTAGTGTTGCTTTCCTATTTCGAGTTTGGGAGCAAATCTCTGCAGGTAGCACAGCCAGAAGTGCAAGAGTGCACTGTCTTAGATTGAGACGCCCTTCGTGGTGTGGCGAGAGTGTAGTATATGCTACGGGATGGGCAAAGCCCTTAGTGACTTTATTTTTCTGATTCAAGGCCATTTCAGGGCCCATTTTGAAGGCGGAAGTTCTTCGCAGGCACTCAGAAAAAGGCCCTGTTTTTTGCTGTGCGACCACTGTGCGCGGCTAGTCGGTGAAAAGTTGCCGCAGAAATTGCATCGTATGCCTGTGTGCAGAGATATTGGGAGTTGCAAAAATCATGCTTGTTGCCTGTTGATGCAAAATCATCCCTAGGAAGTGACTGTGTGGTGGAATACCACTTTCGTCAGTTTTGCAGATCTGCCCGTGTGAGGCAAAAGTTGTGTTTTTTGCAATGATAGAATATTTTGCGGTGTTCTGAAATGGCATCTGATTCTCTTTCTCAGATTGTCACTGAAAAGCTTGACAAGAACAACTTCCAGGCATGGAAGTTTAGAATGACGAATTTTCTTATGGGAAAAGGCTATTGGGAGTTCATTACAGGAAATGAAGAAGAACCTGTTCTTCCTAATGTTCCCAATCAACAGGAAATGCAGGCATTTAAAGGATGGAATGAGAGAGCCAGAAAAGTTATGTACTGGCTGTCTATCAGTATTTTAGATTCAATGATTGTGCATATTCAGGATGCAAGTACGCCAAAGGTGGCATGGGATACTTTGGGTAAAATGTACAGCACAAATACACAGGCCAGGAAAATGCAGCTCAAGCAGGAGCTGCACAATGTGCAGAGAGAAAATATAAGCATCAATGACTACCACATGAAGGTGAAGAAAATTGCGGATGCACTTGCTTCCATTGGGTCGCCAGTGGATGATGACGATTTAGTTTCTGTGACCTTGAATGGTCTAGGAAAGGATTATGCATAGTTCCGGACATCCATTACCGTCTGTGAAAAATTGTGCATCTTCTTCAGGAGGAACTTCAAAAGAAACTGTCTTCTACTCAAATGCTGGAAGGGGTAGAGGTAGAGGTAGAGGAGGCCGATCTAGAGGCCATGGTAGAAATCAGAATATGCAGCAAACTCAAGAAAACTAGTCCTATGCAGGAGGACGTGGTAACTCTAGAGGCAGGAAGAGCCAAATAGGTCGTGGTGGATGGTAGAGAGGCCAAAATGCAAACAGCAATGTTGAATGCTACTATTGTGGTAAAATGGGGCATATGGCTAAAGACTGCTACAAAAAGCAGGATGACATTATGAATGGAAAATTGCAGCAAGGCAATTATCCATCTTCTAGTAGATAGGGTGATGACAGAAATGAGCATCTATTTACGGTACAGCATATGACCAATTCTGTGACAAGTGCAGAAGAACGAAATGATGTGTGGTATGTTGACTCAGGTGTGTCAAACCACATGACAGGTCATGCAGAAAGGATGCAAGATGCAAGGAAAATGGAAAAGCCAGGATTTGTGGAGACAGGTGATGATACTGCACATCCTATTGTGCAGATTGATAAAATTCCTTTGTCTATGCAGGATGGGAAAAAGAAATACCTGTCCGATGTATTTCATGTCCCGAACATCACCAAGAACCTAGTTTCTGTTGGTCAAATGGTTGAGCAGGGCTTGCAGGTTAGATTTAATCCTCATGGATGCTTTGTTGAGGATATGAAAAATAACGGTCGCTTGATAGCAAAAGGAAAGAAGAAGGGCAGGATGTATACGTTGGATGCGGACATGCCTAAATTGAGTGCAGCAAGGTTTGCACATGGGACCGGTTGAGTTGCAGATATTGATATCTAGCACAAACGCATTGGTCATGTTAATATACAGCGACTTAAATCAATGCAAGCCCAAAATATTGTTGCAGGATTGCCTAAATTCAAGGTTGCAGAAATGCACAAGGTTTGTGAAGCCTGTCAATTTGGGAAACAGGCAAGGAAACCTTTTCCTAGGCATGTTCAAGAAAGTAAAAAGCCATTGGAATTAATCCACTCTGATGTGTGGACTACTAAAGCTGCATCTATTGGAGGCTGTCACTATTTTGTCACATTTAGTGATGACTTCAGCAGAAAACTTTGGGTGTATTTTATGAAAAAGAAAAGTGAAGTGTTTGGGCACTTCAAAGCTTTCAATGCTATGGTTGAAAAAGGAACAGGCCTGCAAATAAAATGCCTAAGGTCAGATGGAGGGGGAGAGTACCTCTCAAATGAGTTTGCAAGGTTCTTGCAGGAGCATGGCATAAAGCAGCAATATTCATGTAGTCATACCCCACAGCAAAATGGAATTGCAGAAAGGAAAAACAGGCATATTGGAGAGGTATCTCGGGCCATGCTAAATGAAAAAGATCTACCAGATTATTATTGGGCTAAAGCAGTTGCTACAGCAGTTTATATAATGAACGGGACTCCCACTGCAGCAATACATGGCATGACGCCAGAGGAGATGTATACTGGTAGGAAACCAGACATTTCTCATTTGAAAATTTTTGGTTGCATTGCCTATGTCCATGTGCCAGATGAGTTGAGGTCCAAGTTGGATCCAAAAGCTGAGAAGTGCATCTTTATTGGTTATTCTCTGTAGTAGAAAGGGTATAGATGCTATAACCCTTCTACACGAAAGTTCACAGTGAGCAGAGATGTTGTTTTTGAGGAGATGAGCAGCTGGTATAAACCAGTAAATGTAATGATTGATGTAGATGCACAAAATGGTAATGCTGCATAGAATTCACAGCAGCAATCACAAAATATTAGTGGACCTGGAGTGTCCTCTAGCAGTGGTTCACATACTTCACCATGGATAGGCAGATTGAGATCAGGAGAATCTCCTCAAAGCAATGCAGAGAGTGGTATGCAGGTATCATGAAAAGGAAAAGAGAAGGTAGATCAGCCCATGTTTGATGTGAATGCAGGTCACTCTTGTGTGGATGGTGAATCCAGTGGCTTAGAACAGAGCATTGATGATGAGTTGGGTATTCCTTCTGTTGTTACACCTGGAGTAAGGAAGACCAGGGATGTTTTGAGAGCACCTGGAAGTGAGCTTATTTTGCACAGGTCTACCAGGGTTAGGTATTCTATGGATAGGCTGAAATATGATGGATTTACAGCCATTCACTATGCCTATATGGTCAAGGTGATACAGGAACCAGAACCCACTTCTTTTGAGCAAGCCATGGGAAATGAAAAATGGGAGAAAGCCATGGATGAAGAAATGGATGCCTTGGATGCAAATGCTACATGGTAATTGGTGCCTTTGCCTAAAGACAAGAATGCAATTGGCTGTAAGTGGGTTTATAAGATCAAGCACAATGCAGATGGTTCTGTGAATAGATACAAGGCAAGATTAGTTGTCAAGGGGTATGCACAGACATATGGCATTGATTATGAAGAAACTTTCAGCCCGGTTGCAAGGATGGCAACCGTAAGAGCAGCCATTGCTATGGCCGCATCAAAGGGATGGTCTTTACATCAGATGGATGTAAAGAATGCCTTCTTGCATGGTGATTTGCAAGAAGAGGTCTTTATGGAGCAGCGAGCAGGTTATGTTCATGCTATTCATCCTGAGTTTGTTTGCAGGTGGAAGAAAGCCTTGTATGGCTTGAAGCAAGCACCTAGAGCATGGTCTGACAAGATAGGACAGTATCTTGTCACTATTGGTTTTCAGATTTCCAAGGCAGATTTCTCACTCTATGTGAGAAAAACAGAGAAAGGGATTATGCTGCTTGTCATTTATGTTGATGATTTGATCATCACAGGTGATAGTGATGAAGATATCCTTCATGTGAAAATGCTATTGAGGCAGAAGTTTGAGATGAAGGATTTGGGAGAGCTGCGTTATTTCTTGGGCATTGAGGTGATTAGATCACCAAGTGGGATACAGCTCTTGCAGAGGCAGTATGGATTGGACATGCTGTCCAAATATGGGATGACAGGCTGTAAGCCTATTTCAGTTCCTTTGGAGTAGAATGTGAAGCTGAGCACAGATGCAGGTGAGCTTTTGGAAGACCCTACTATGTACAGACGCATAGTAGGAAGTTTGATTTACATGACTATTACCAGGCCAGATTTAAGCTATGCTGTTGGATTGGTAAGTCAGTTTATGCAAGCTCCAAGGAAACCGCATTTGGATGCGGCTAGACGCATACTCAGGTATGTGAAGTCCACATTGCAGTATGGACTATTTTATGAGGCTAGGGTTCAGATACAGTTGCATGGATACACTGATGCTGATTGGGCTGGTAGTATTTCTAACAGACGATCTACCAGTGGATATGTGTTCTCTTTTGGGAGTGCTGCAGTCACTTGGAGCAGCAAGAAACAGCCTACAGTTGCCTTGTCGAGCACAGAGGTTGAGTACAGGGGTGCAGCAATGGCTGCATGTGAGGTAGCTTGGTTGCATAAGCTACTTTATGATATGCATCAGTCTACAGATGGGCCGGTTGTCATTTACTGTGACAACATGAGCAGTATACATTTGGCAAAGAACTGAGTCTTTCATGCTAGAACAAAGCACAGAGGTGCATTATCACTATGTGCGGGAGAAGGTTTTACTAGGTCTTATTGATCTAGTTTATGTCAGCACAGAGGATCAGGTAGCTGACATATTCACGAAAGCATTGGGCGCAGAGAAGCTGCGCAAGTTCAGAGACCTGCTTGGTGTGCAGGAATTGGGATTGAGCTCGAGGGGGAGTGTTGAGATATCGAGCTCCACTCGCGATATGCCAGGGTGACCGTTGTGTATTTATGTCACCGACTTGTTAGCTGGAGATGCGGTTGGTACACTGCCCACGAATAATAGCTGGATGATAGCTATCCTTATCTACTCTAGTTTGTGGCTCAGTTAGTATGCCACCTTAGTTAGTTGAGTTTGGTTTGAGACCCACATATAGGGTTCTTCTATTTTCTTTGTACTAGAGTTCTTTTGGCTTTCACAACTAAGAAGAGAAAAACTGTTTTCAGCCTCCACCTTTGTATGTATTCCCCCATTGTGCATGTGAGGAAGCTACAAGTGAGACTCCTTCCCTCTCTCCCACTATCTTCACACATGGAGGATGGCATGTCTGAGTCCTTTCACTTTACCTTAAATGAGTAGCCTGACCCATCTGCGACGGGTAAGAGACCTGCTCCACTGGGTTTGAAGGTGGTGAAATATCTCTAGTTTCAAGAAATAAAATTTCAACCCAAGGAGCAGCTTGGCTTAGCTCACTCAATCTTGGTTATGGGACAATAAAAGTGAAGTATAGATGGTCAACCTCGAATTGAAATAGATGGGCTTTCCATTTTTGTATAACATTTGCATTTCAATCAATGGGAAATTTTTATGATATGAATTTCGAATGTACCGCCTAGGCCATGAGACCCATTCTCTCTCTCTCTCTCTCTCTCTCTCTCTCTCTCTATCTCTCTCTCTCTCACACACACATTCACTTTTTTTTTTGGGTAAAATATTTACACATACACACACACTTACACATGTGCATGGGTGCACACACTTTTTTTGGGTGAAAGCGCACATGCACACACACACACACACACACACACACACGTAGGGAGAGAGAGAGAGAGAGAGAGAGAGAGAGAGAGAGAGAGAGGGTTAAAATATTCCTACCTACAGTACCTCCTGTAGTGGCTACTCATCCCTCTAGTCTTTCTCCCTCCATTCCTAGCTACAACACCTCTTGTAGCAGCTACTCATCCCCCTCTACTCTTTCTCCCTCCATTCCTAGCTACAACACCTCTTGGAGCTTCTCTCAAGCTTCAATTACACCTTCTATACATTCTCCCTCTCTCTCCCTCTATTGGAGCTGCTCTCTCCCTCCAAGCTGCACTTTCTAGTCCACTATTGCTGTTGTGACCTCTATACAAGCATGGTGAGGAGACCATACATGTACTCTGTGTCCCACAGGAGCAAAAATGCACTGGGTGAACGGGTGCCTTGCGCCTACAGCTTGAATGATTGGAGAGTCATGAGAGGATCTACCAAGGGACCACATAAGCTTCCCAAGAGCAAAAGAGGTGATCTTTTTCATGAATGGAAGGGCCGCATCATGAAGTTCAAGCTTGGGAAGAAAGGATTGCTTGCAAAGGTGCAACACATCTACATGGAGAAGGACATGCGTCTTGCTCCGTCGAGCAATCAATCGACAATACCATTGCATTGTAAGTCTGCATTTTGTGTAAGATTTTGAAGTGTAATGAGTCAGCTTGAAATTGTATTTTGAAATAGAGCCAGTGTAATGAGTCAGTTGGAAATTGTATTTTGAAATAGCACTTGTGCATAGCAGATGTATTTCAATGTCCTATCAAAGGAGCTTTACGAAAAATGGGGTCTCCCACCAATGCAAAAGGCTAATTTCAACATACGCCTTGCCGATGATTCACGGGCTAAACCCTTGGGAATAGTGAATGGCGTGTCCACAAAGATCGCAGGAGTCCGCTTTTCCCTTCAATTCACAATCTTGGATCTCCCCAAAAAATCCTATCAAATCTTACTGGGACGTCCTTGGTTACGGGAAGCATCAGTCCTCCATGACTGGGGAACGGATAGATTGACAATCCAGAATCGAGACACTGCAGTCAGGGTGAATGTGGGGACAGGAGTTATTAAACCAATTGTTCCTAGAGCATTGGATGACACATCTTCCACGACAATCTCGAGCAAATCAGATCCCTCGCAACAGCATGCCATAGCAGGTGACTCACATAGCAATGTCAATAACTGGATACAAACATTGGCAACCATCGACAACTGCCATTCATTAGACCCCATCTTCTCACAGATAGATGTTAACGCACTACAGGTCGATCCTCCACCGACACATGAAGAACCAATCGATCTAGAGATGCCTTTCTTTATGGCTGACCTCGAATGGGATAATGAACCTGAAGAAGGTACCCATACCAATGATGACTCAGATTTTCCTTGGGACCTTGAAACAGAGGCTGCGAATGCTGAAATTGAAGATCAAATCTTTGAAAATGACCTAGCCATTCTGCATGCCCTAATGGCAGTTGAGCTCCCAAAAGTTGAACCTCCACAATTGCATAACAGCAGAAGATCCCGCAAGAAAGCTGCCGGAGGAAATCGCAGAAAAGCCAAGGCCGAGCACTTCAATGAATTCGAACGAGTCCAAACACGGATTGTGGAATTGTATCTTGCAAAGGCAGTCCCCTCAAAGTCAAAACCACCACCTCTTGACTGGTCCCCTGAAGGACTGGAAGGAGTATGTGCAGCACATGAACCCTTACTTGGAAACACCTTACCAGTGGAAAAGTTACCCCACAGTTCCCAACGTAAGAAGTTTCGGAAATATAAGCCACATGTGCGGATGAAGCTCGATCAAGAGACTTTAGAAAAAGAAAGGAAAGAAGAGCCTAACAAATTACTAAATGCAACTATGCCACCCAGTACTCATGACACATCTCAGGCTAGTTCAACCCCATCAGAGGCCGATCTTCGAGCAGTGCCGGAATACTTTAAGAATTATACAAGTGGAAGTGCACCAATAGCAATGCCAAGACCAATCAGAGAATCTGAAGTTCAAGAAACCGATAGCATTGGAGAACCTCCAATCTATGAGGGACCGGCAAAAACACGCACAATAAACCTCGCCCTTGAAGGGGAGGAAGAAAAGTTGGTGTTCATTGGGAAACAGCTCCGTGAAGAAGATGAAATCAAACTCAAAGACCTCCTAATGGAATACCGTGACTGCCTAGCATGGTCATACAAAGAGATGAAAGGAATTTCACCAGAAGTGGCAGTTCACACGATCCCTATAAGGGAAGGTGCCCGCCCTAAGGTATGTGGACCTTATCGCACAAATCCTAAATATGGCACCATGGTTTATGACGAGCTGGAAAAACTCCTAGATGCCAGATTCATCTACGAGATAGAGCACACTGATTGGGTTTCACCCATTGTCATTGTGCCTAAACGCAACAAGAAGCTCAGAATATGCGTAAACTTGAAAAATGTGAATGCCGCCACAATTAGGGATCACTACCCCCTACCCTTAACAAAAACAGTGTTGGAAAAGGTGGCAGGATCCGAAATTTACAGCTTCTTGGATGGCTTCAGTGGCTATAACCAAGTACAAATTGCTCCTCAAGACCAATCAAAAACAGCATTTGCTACAGAATGGGGTATTTTTGCATATAGAGTCATGCCATTCGGCCTTTGTAATGCCCCAGCCACATTCCAGCGAGTCATGTTCACAGCTTTCAAGTCATTTTTGAATAAGTTTTTACAGGTGTTCTTGGATGATTTGTGCATCCATTCAACCAAACAGGACCACTTCAAATGTCTGGAAGAAGTATTAATCAAATGCAGGGAGTATGGCATCTCCCTAAATCCAACAAAATGCCAGTTCATGGTCACCCACGGAGTTGTTTTGGGACACATCGTCTCTCAACATGGGATTGCAACTGACATGGACAAAATCAAAATCATCATGGAATTGCCTCCTCCTACAAATTCCAAAGGTGTACAGGTCTTTATGGGACATGCCGGCTATTATAGAAGATTTATATTGCGGTATGCCATGATAGCTAGACCACTTTACAAGTTATTAGTGGAGTTCTTATGGACCGAAGAGTGCGACCAAGCCTTTGAGCTTTTAAAGTGGCGCCTAATCACAGCACCCATCCTTCTATCTCCCAATTGGGATATTGATTTTCATGTTCATACTGATGGATCCAAGTATGCAATTGGGAGTGTGCTTTGTCAACCTGGTGAACATAAGAAAGACTACCCCGTCTACTTCGCCAGTCGACAACTCAATGATGCAGAGATTAACTATACAACCACAGAAAGAGAAGCCCTCGCAATGGTGTACAGTGTAAAGAAATTTCGGCACTATCTACTCGCAAATGATTTTGTCTTCTACACCGACCATCAAGCATTGCTTTATCTTGTGAACCATCCGTGTACCACCGGAAGAATAACCAGATGGCTCCTCTTGCTGCAAGAATTCAACTTCAAAATTGTGGTCCGCAAAGGTGCCCAACACTACATTGCCGATCACATGTCTCGAGTCAAGACAGGAGAAGAAGCCACTGGAATAGAAGATGACTTACCCGATGCCACACTATTTCAAATAGATGCTGTTCCAGAATGGTGTGGAGATATCATTGGGTACTTGATGGCAGGAAGACCACCCCCTGACATGAAAGCAGTAGATGCCAGAAAATTGATTCTAAAGGCTGCACCATATCAACTCATTGCAGGACAACTATACAAGATGGGCAAGGACCAGATATTAAGAAGATGTGTAATGCCTCATGAGATCCTGCCAATCCTGAGTGAAGTCCATGAAGGCATTGCAGGAGGACACTTCCAAGGGGAAGCCACAGCAAGAAAAGTTCTCCTTGCAGGCTACTGGTGGCCAACACTGTGGGCAGATGCCTATGAATATGTAAAAGGCTGTGATGTATGCCAACGAACTATTAAACCACAACACAAAGACTTCAATCCCCTAACAACAGTTGTTGCACAACAGCCATTTGAAAAATGGGGGATTGATTATGTGGGTCCCATACATCCAGCAGCAAAAGGAACACAGGCACGCTACATCATTGTGGCCACTGATTACTTTACAAAATGGGCTGAAGCTAAAGCAGTCAGAAAGGCAGATGCCAAAAGCACAGCAAGATTCTTGTACGAACATGTGATCACCCGATTCGGATGCCCCCTTGAAATTGTGTCGGATAGAGGCACACATTTTGTCAATGAGGTAATCCAAGAACTCTTGTCTGGCTTCATGGTCATTCATAGAAAAAGCACACCCTACTACCCCCAAGGGAATGGACTAGCAGAATCCACAAACAAAATCATATGCAATATCCTCACCAAGGTAGTAGAACCACAGCGTTCTGATTGGGCAGAGAAACTGAATGCAGCCTTATGGGCATATAGAACCACATTCAAGGTCAGTACAGGGAACAAACCTTTTCAATTGGTGTACGGCCTTGAAGCCGTGGTCCCGCTCGAATTTGTAATACCAAGCCTGCGCATCGCAATACAAGAACGCATGGGTGATCATGAGTCCTTGAAAGAAAGGCTCTGTCAGTTGGAAAAGCATACAGAGACAAGACTAGTCGCTTATCATGCCATGACAACAGAAAAACGTCGAAGAAAGGCATGGTTTGACAGGAATCTGAAAGCTAAAGACATCAAGGAAGGCAACTTAGTCCTGTTATACAATGCCAAAGTACACAAGGGAAAACTGAAGTATCTAGGTCAAGGACCCTACCGAGTACGAAAGATGAATCCCATTGGAGCTGTGCTACTTGAAACACTAGATGGAGTCCAATTCAACACAACAATAAACGGGAGCCGACTGAAGCGCTACTACATCAACACGCGAGCCATCCCCGACAAAAACGAAGATTTGGGAAACCAAGTCTTCCTTAGTTAGGATTAGATTGTATCACGAGCACTCACTTGCATATGTACGTCTTCGCACATATAGGTAGCCTCAATCGATTTTACCTAGAGCTCAGGATTGGTGAATGAGTTCTAGCTGCCCTATGAAAATCCCAGCAAAAAAGCATATAGTTAGTCCCTACTTAGCTACCCTACTTAGCTACTAGGTCACGTGCACTCACACACTTTCGCTTAGACACATAGATGATTGCATGAATAATTGTACAACACACTTTCATTCCACACTCTCAAAAGATGTATTTTTAAAAAAAAAAAAAAAAAAAGATCTCTCTCCCACACACACACAGAAAGGTCATACAGGCATGCCAATCAATGTAATGATCAATGGTACACTACATGTACATGGATGCAGGTTCAGAAAAGATCCTGCCACTAAAGAGGATGCGCAGAAAGAGCCCACCGCCTCAACCACGGGACCCCCTCCAGAGTTCGCAGCCATCTACATCCTCTCAACCAAGGAGACCACAGGTGTTCGTGGTCCAAAGCGATAGCTCCGAAGAAGATTCAGTGCATGTCCAAGCAGAACAAATGCCACCCCAGTCACAGCCGGCCTGCACAACTGTTAACAAGGCCCAATCATTGGAACTTGTCTGGCCACCCACCTCGACTTATGCTCTTTCCCAGGAAGCAACATCTTACTTAGAGCAACGGGGTCTAGGCAATTTGCATGAGAGCCTCAAATCCTTGGAGGATAGTCCTATCATGACCACCTACATCAAGGACTTTCTCCACTCTTACTACTCCAGCAATGCAACGGATGGCAAGTACGGTACAATCACTGTACAGCAGAGCCCACTGAACATTATCCTCGACAGTACAGTCATTCAAAGGGCTTTCTCTCTGCCAAGGCAAGGTGGCGAATACCCTAAAAGGTCTGCGGATGCAAAGTTTATCGAAGTACAGTCTCTCCTCACCAAGGGTACCCTGATCCATAGAGATGGCATCTTGCTTCGCACAATCCTTGACCCTCACCTCAAGGAAGCAGCACAATTTCTATCCACCATCCTGGGAATAAAGAACGGCAAGAAACGCTCCCTTCCACTCCGCACATTTGTTTTGCTGAGTAGGAAGCTCAAACAAGACTGTGGGTCCAACACTTCGTCATTTTCTTTACCAAAAAACTCGATGGTTCTTCAGGCCAGAAATGTAAAATTCCGCACTTATTGGCTATCATCATCAAAAAAGAACTACAACAAAGAGAAATGACTCTGCCCCAGTCTCCAAAGCCAATTGAGGAGTTGGACATACCCTTCTCACCAGTATGGGAGCCATCATCAACTCCTTCTCACCAGTATGGGAGCCATCATCAACTGCTCCAGCTATCACATTGATAAGTACAGATGCCTTAACAGAAGTACCTATTCTGGAAAGCAGGATTGCAGAATTGCCCCAGGAAATGCTTCAGCTCGGTGCACAACTGCAACCACTAAGTCTCCCCCAACAGCACCAACCTGAGCTCGAGACAAGGTTGGCACCCGAACCTGAGAAACGATCAGCACCAGAGCTTGCGACCACATCAGCACTCGAACCACCCATTGACGCCATGCCAGTCGATGAGCCCCAAGGAGAGCTCGTGCCAGATCAGCAGTATGACTATTGTCCACAAGGGAGTGAAATGCCATTGGATCAACCTCCCCCAAGTACTACAGAAACCTCGGGATGGCTACATGGGCACCACTTGTATCAGCAATATCACCAGACCTCATCACCATCTGTCATTCTCCAGCATCAAGCTAGCCAAATGATCCAAATGTCAGAACTCTTCACTAGCTTGGCTAAGGAAGCATATGCAAGAGAATTGGAAAGGCAGACGGCATCAGAAATCGAAGACCAATTCCAGGCAATCGCCATCGAGGTCAAGGCACTTCGGGCACAGATAGATGAGAAGGAGGTAGAAGAAGTGCGCATGAACCAGGCTCTCCAAGCTCAAGAGAAGGCTGTAAGGGATGTGAAGTCAAACCTCCATCCTCCATCAAAGTCAAACACAGCTGACTGCGGCAGTCGAAGCAATGGCAATCCTACAGACCTCATATAACTCCCTGACAACTGCACATGCGCAACAAATAGAGGAAGTGGCACAAGCTCGACTCACTCTCATTCACAAAGAAGACGAGCTCCAGGATTGCAAGGACAAGCTTGAAGACATGCAACAATCTTTGGCAGTACGTGCCTTTAGCATTGATGAGCTTACAAGGGAATGCCGACTCTTAAAAGACCAACTTGCTACTGTTCAAGAGGCCAGCACTTTACAAGCCCAGTTCTTGGACCAATGGTCCAATACCACTGAAGACATCCCTCAACAGGCAAAGGTCACCTTGCAAATGAAAAAGCTTAAAGAGGCATACACCAGCATCTACCATCAGTACAAAGAAAAGATGAATGAGATGCACTCCCAAAAAATAGCCATCTCCAAGCTTGAACTCCAATTGCTAGTGCATAACAATGAGGCATTGGAAGACAACACCAATGACGGCCCACTACAATGCACAATCGTGGTGTATGAAGAGCTTGTGACTGCTCTCCAAATGGAAGATCACCTCCACGCATGCGTGCTTATCCAATGGAAGCAACTCCAACTCAAGATCATATCTGCTCATCCAACAATCGATTGGAAACGATCCATCGGGATTAAAACCCTGCGCATAATTTGCCAAGACTTGTCTAAAGATGAGAAGAATATCTTCTGCCTGTCTACACATGCCGGGTTTATAACTCTCAGGACGGATGCTTTCATTGCATATGCCTGCCTCATGGGTAGTCCTCCCCTCAGGGTTATTGCAGGTTTGTTGCCGTTGCTGCAAAGGCCATCCCTATTATTTGCACGGCATGACATAACGGATATCCAACCCATGCAGCTGATCATCCCATCGCACCAGCAAAAAGAAGTATCGGACGATGACAAGGCCTATCTCACATCCAACTTCCCATATCTAACCACTCTTTCTGCCAACATCATAACCTCACATCCCCTTGCTGCTGCCACCCTCTTAACCTTCCCCGAGCTCCATCCTAACATCTATTCCCTCCATCGTCTCTTTGCTCATGCCTCTCACCATTTTCAACTCACCCAACAGTCCCAAACTTACGAGCCCCTCACACCTAGCTTTTTCCCCTCCCTTGCTAATCCTACCCTTGAGGATTACCAAGCTGCTCAAACCATTTGCCCATTTCTTCCCCCCCTCCCCTCTGCTCCCCCTTCCGCCACTATCACTCAGCCATATTTCTCCCCCATGTCCCCTGCTTCTCTCCCGGCCCCGTCATCACCTCCGACACTTCTGGTGCTGCCATCAGCAGAAAATGATGCAGTATTTGATTTTGAATATCAGGATCTGGATAATCCAATTCGTACACCCATGCCAAGTCCCAATGATGGGTATGATTTTGATGAGATACCACTTCCTAGTAACCCCATCAAGGAATTTTGGAGCAAATATCCTGATATGAAAACTCGCGGTGGATGGACCCTGGGTAACTTTCCTACCAATCTTCGTCAGCACCAAATAAGTGAAGCTTGGATTAGCAAATTGGATCCACAACCTGATTGGTGCCGTCCCAAGCTCTTTGATGTAAGCTTCTTAAAGGAGTACTTACAGGCACCTCCATGTCTCAGAACCCATCCCAAGTTCTATGCAGTTCCACGGCATAAAAGATGGGAAGCCAACATACACACTTTGGCTGAAGATCGAGTCATTAATTGGCCAATGATCGAATCCTACTCTGGTGTAGAATGGACTATCCAAGGCGCCATGATCCGAGCACTTCAGCAGCATGAACAAACAATGCGCGGCAACATTGATCGCTTCCTTCGCCAAAGTGCCATATTCTGCAAAACATTAGCATTAATTCTGGAAGTCCCATGTTACCTTGATTCCCATTTGCCTCCACTCAGCTTTAATCCCAATGAACGAATTGATGCTCAGATAACAAGCCGACTATACCAAAGAGTGATCTTCTTGGAGGCACGCCACATATCTCTGTTCGAGCAAATGGTGGATACAGGCTACCTGGAAACTGCGCAAAAATTGTATGGTGCTAAGGCTCTACAGCAGGACCGTCTGGCACGACACAAGTTCCACAGCCACTGGACTAAAAACATGGCAACCCAGGTACGTGATCGCAATAAGCCATAACCCAAGGACGGGTAATAAAATGGATCCGGGGGTATGTTGACTCTGTGCCAACATGAACTTATGAAGAAAGAGAAGGTGTTACAACTTTGTGTTACAACTTCTAGACACAACTTTATGTTACGACTTTGTGTAACAACTTTGTGTTGCAAGTTTGTGTTACAAGTTTATGTTACGACTTTGTGTAACAACTTTGTGTAACAACTTTGTGTTACATCTTCTACATGAAGAGAGAGAATGTGTTACGACTTTGTGACACAACTTTGTGTTACAACTTTGTGATACAACTTTGTGTTACAACTTTGTGATACGACTTTGTGTTACATGCAGAGAGAGAAGCTCTCCAACTTGTATAAATACCCCATAATGGAATGAAGCCCACACTCTTGGGGCATTGTGTTGAGTCTACATTGGTATTCCAAGCATTTGTCTCAAGTGTCCATGCTTCCTTGCACTGCACGTACAAAAGCATGTCCTAACCTTGCAACCCTTCTCCCCTCTCCTCCAACCCTGCAACCCATCCTCTCCCTCTCCTCCTCCCTTCTCCCTCCTCCTCCTCCTCCTCCTCCTCCCTCCTCTCTTCTCCCTCTCCCTCCTCCTCTTCCCTCCTCCTCCTTCCTCCTCTCTCTCTTACTTCACCCATGCTCTTACACCTTCTTCCTCTCCCACTCCTATGCTTTCCTAAACCCTTAAACTCAATGATCTACGAGGGAGACGAGTTCTCCACCATGTACTCTACTCTGAACCTTGGATCCTCCTCCTCCCTGAACTCCTTCTAAACCTTGGAACCTCCTTCTGAACCCTGGAACTCCTTCTGAACCCTGGAACTCTTTCTAACCCTGAACTCTTTCTAAACCCTGGAACCTCCTTTTGAACCCTTAAACTCCTCCTAAACCCTACAACCCCCAATGAAGGCAAAAGCCTTCATTACCCCAACAACAATGGTTTACGTGCCTTTTACACATGCTTGCATTATGTTTACTCACCACACTTAAGCCTACGTCTCTCACCGGAACACGACTCGAGGTCCTAAGCTACATATATACTACAACGACAATTCCAATATATCTGTAGGTGACAAAAAGCCTCGGAACCCTGCAACATAGAATACCCAGCTCTTCCTGCGAAAGCAGTAGGAAAGAGCAATCTTTCCTACTGCTTTCGCAGGAAGAGCTGGGTATTCTATGTTGCAGGGTTCCGAGGCTTTTTGTCACCTACAGATATATTGGAATTGTCGTTGTAGTATAGTGGTGAGTATACCCGCCTGTCACGCGGGTGACCCGGGTTCGATCCCCGGCAACGGCGCCAAATGTTTGCTCTTTCCTACTGCTTTCGCAGGAAGAGCTGGGTATTCTATGTTGCAGGGTTCCGAGGCTTTTTGTCACCTACAGATATATTGGAATTGTCGTTGTAGTACATATGTAGCTTAGGACCTCGAGTCGTGTTCCGGTGAGAGATGTAGGCTTAAGTGTGGTGAGTAAACATAATGCAAGCATGTGTAAAAGGCACGTAAACCATTGTTGTTGGGGTAATGAAGGCTTTTGCCTTCATTGGGGGTTGTAGGGTTTAGGAGGAGTTTAAGGGTTCAGAAGGAGGTTCCAGGGTTTAGAAAGAGTTCAGGGTTAGAAAGAGTTCCAGGGTTCAGAAGGAGTTCCAGGGTTCAGAAGGAGGTTCCAAGGTTTAGAAGGAGTTCAGGGTTAGGAGGAGGATCCAAGGTTCAGAGTAGAGTACATGGTGGAGAACTCGTCTCCCTCGTAGATCATTGAGTTTAAGGGTTTAGGAAAGCATAGGAGTGGGAGAGGAAGAAGGTGTAAGAGCATGGGTGAAGTAAGAGAGAGAGGAGGAAGGAGGAGGAGGGAAGAGGAGGAGGGAGAGGGAGAAGAGAGGAGGGAGGAGGAGGAGGAGGAGGAGGAGGGAGAAGGGAGGAGGAGAGGGAGAGGATGGGTTGCAGGGTTGGAGGAGAGGGGAGAAGGGTTGCAAGGTTAGGACATGCTTTTGGACGTGCAGTGCAAGGAAGCATGGACACTTGAGACAAATGCTTGGAATACCAATGTAGACTCAACACAATGCCCCAAGAGTGTGGGCTTCATTCCATTATGGGGTATTTATACAAGTTGGAGAGCTTCTCTCTCTGCATGTAACACAAAGTCGTATCACAAAGTTGTAACACAAAGTTGTATCACAAAGTTGTAACACAAAGTTGTGTCACAAAGTCGTAACACATTCTCTCTCTTCATGTAGAAGATGTAACACAAAGTTGTTACACAAAGTTGTTACACAAAGTCGTAACATAAACTTGTAACACAAACTTGCAACACAAAGTCATTACACAAAGTCGTAACATAAAGTTGTGTCTAGAAGTTGTAACACAAAGTTGTAACACCTTCTCTTTCTTCATAAGTTCATGTTGGCACAGAGTCAACAGCGATGATAGGTGGATGGAGGCTATGCAGTTGGAGTATGGCTCCATAATGAAGAACAACACTTGAGACCTTGTGGATCGACCACCAAAACGCAAGGTAATCGGAACCAAGTGGGTGTACAAGACCAAGTACAAGTCTGACAGCACGTTGGATAAGTGCAAGGATTGGCTCATGGAAAAAGGATAAGTACATGGTTTTGATTATCAAGATACTTTTGCTCTCATGGCTCAACTAACCACAATTTGCAGTGTTTTGGCTTTAGCTGCCCAGGGAAGTTGGCCCGTGTTTCAAATGGATGTGAAATCTGCCTTTCTGAATGGAGATCTCAAGGAGGAGGCATACATGGAAAAACCACTAGGTTTTGAGATCTCCAGTTCAGAAGGTAAAGTCTGCAAACTGAAAAAGGCACTTTACGGGCTGAAACAGGCCCCACGAGCATTGTACCAGCCAATTGATGCCTACTTTTTGCAAAACGGGTTTAGGAGGAGCCCATCTAATGCAAATTTGTATATCTTCAAAGAAGGAGGCAGGTGTATGATCATGGTCCTTTATTAATGATGACCTTGTCATAACAGGGAACCATAAAGAGAAGATCTCACAGACGAAGCATTTGCTAGGAAGAGAGTTTGAAATGACAGA
This sequence comes from Dipteris shenzhenensis, assembly GCF_047967505.1. Lineage (NCBI taxonomy): Eukaryota > Viridiplantae > Streptophyta > Polypodiopsida > Gleicheniales > Dipteridaceae > Dipteris > Dipteris shenzhenensis. The sequence continues at coordinate 42,948,220 of NC_141620.1, read as the reverse complement.
CCTCGGACTGATGCATTTTTGTTTGGGGATTGAAGTTTGGCAGGAGCTGAAACAGATCTTCATTTCACAGCTAAAGTATGTTGGAGAGATACTGAAGGCATTTGGCATGGCTGAGTGCAAAATAGTTGGTACCCCTATGGAGGTTGACGCAAAGCTCTCAAACGAGGATTCATCACCACTGGTGGATGAAGCGAAGTACAGAAGGCTTGTGGGTAGCTTGATCTACTTGTGCAACACACGGCCGGACATCAGTTTTGCGACTGGTGTACTAAGCAGGTTTTCCAAATAGCCCAGAGAGAACCATTGGAGGGCAGGGATGCGGGTGCTGAAATGCATCAAAGGCACACTTGATTATGGCATCACCTATACCAAGGGCAACATCTTGACCGGATTCTATGACTCGGATTGGGCAGGAGATGTGGACAGCAGGAGATCAGTGACAGGGTACTGTTTCTCACTTGGATCTGGAGTTGTGTCATGGGTCAGTAAGAAGCAACCCACAGTTTCTCTTTCTTCCATCGAGGCCGAGTACAAATCTGCATGCTTTGCTTCTTGTGAAGCAGTGTGGTTGAGGAGGATTTTGGGGAACATGGGTGCAGTGTAGAACTAACCTACGCAGTTATCATGTGACAATCAGAGTTGCATGGCGATTGCAAAGAACCCGGTGTTCCACGCTCACACAAAACACATTGAGATTCAATATCACTTTGTACGTGAGCTCATTAGGAATGGAGAGGTCGACTTGGTGTACTGTTCGACTACAGAGAATGCTATAGACATCTTCACAAAGGCTCTTGGAAGAGACTTGCTGGAGAGGCATCTTCATTGACTTGGCATTGGGCCAAAAAAGTAAGTTCACTTGTGAGTGGACATTGAGGGGGGGTGTTAGATATCAATGCTCCACTCTCGTGTAACTATGCAGGAACCAGCTAACTCTACTTGTAAGCCCCCCATATGAGGAGAAGGCATTTGAGTAGCTCGGTTATCGGTAGGTCTTGGTTTGGACACCAGATGGGGGCCATGTGTGGCCTGATGGCAGGATGGCTTTAGATAGAGTTGGCACACCACCAACTAGTCTACATGCAAGTGCGGGAAGGCATCCCTTGACTGACCGCACTGAGGGTAGACGGAGCATTTCCTAAGGCAGCCCACTCTCGGGTTACGGGGCCCGTTTGGAGCCTCAAATGATCCCTGATGGCTGTGGGCCAAACGGAGACCCTAGGTAAGCTGCTCGGTTTTGCACACCGGTTCTATCGTATGGTCGGTGGCCTATTTTGAGATCGACTCCCAGTCGACCATTTTGGGCAGACTAGGTCGGCTACCCAATTGAGCCTAACCGACTAACGACTAGTGGCTATATAAGAGCAAACCCATGAAGCCCATTTCATCACTGGCTACAGCAACCTTGATTCCTTAGCATCCAGCCTCCGTCTTCTACTGTTTCTAGCATGCCATCTAAGCTTCTTTCACAGGAGCGCACGGTTGGGAGGTAGCGCCATCTATTGTATCAGTTCTACAGTAATCAAATTTTTGATTCTCCATACTATCTTGTTTTCTCTCTTGTGTATGAGATCCTATTATCTATTGAGCATAGATGTTGTATTATTTTCTTACATTTCTTACCCCAAAAAATTTGTGGTGTTGCATTCTTTCCACTAAGACTCATTTGTATTCTAGTTTAGGAATTTCATGGAGGATGTGATGGGAACAATGGAAATGGATGATAGTGATCCTTCATATGTTCTAAGAAGTTTAATAAAGCCAAGTGATGTCATGGAAGTGTTGAAGGACCCTAGACAAAAAGGGCTACGTAAACAAGTTGCTAGAGAGGTAATTAAGGATTTCAAGCACCTTGTCCAAGCAAAGGAGGTGCTTGGAGCTTGTGATGCTATTGGTGTAGGTTGTGAAGCTTACAACTCTGTTTTTACTATGGAGAAAAAGTATAAGATATCTACAATGCCATTGCCAACACCGTGGTCTATAAGGCTTGCACATCAATGTGCTAGAGAAAAGCTTGGAGGATACCATTGTGTAAGTGGCACAATGACTTGGAAGAGTAAAAAGAAATCTAGCATCCAAATGTTTGAGATGAATGCTTTCAATAATGCTTACATGGATGTAGAAAATTTGCAGAGAGCCATGGTCAAATTCTATGGGATGAGAGAAGAAGGTAAGAGAAATTCCCTCTTCACATCCAACTTTATTTCTTCTGATTTCTATATCCTTACTAAATTTCTCTTTCAATGTATAGATGGTAGGCTAGTGTTTGTTATAAAAATGGATGAAGCTCAGTTGGTAAAAGAGCACAAGCTAGAGAGGGTGAGCGTTTGTATTATGAACAACGCCTTGCGTTTTGCTCAAGGGGATGAGGAAGTTGAGTAGGTTTTCTCAGTCCAATCTAAGAAGGACATATGGTGGCTTGCAGCCTTTGAGACCCCAAAGGAGTGCCACGAGACATTGAAGTGGGTTTTGGAGAGAACCGACATCTTGTCGATTATTTGAAGATAAGAGGCAGGGCAAACATTAATTGTGGATGGGCATGAATGTTTCAAGTTGAATGGCATCTAGCTGGTGATTTGAAGAGCCTCAAGTGCTTGTATGGTTGTGATACATGTGTAGATGCAAAATGGACATGCTTGTATTACACCCATTCTCAGAAGATGCAAAAGGGAAGCCTACACTGGGAAAATGGCATCCTTTCTTTTAACCAAAGTGCAGCCCTTGATTGTCACAAAAAGGATACTAAGTGGGACCCCATTATACCAATTTCATTAGAGTAGGTACACGTGTGTACTTTGCATGCTAAACTGCGTATACTTGATAAGTTACTATATCTCTATCTAGTTTATGCTTGGAATTCGAGGCCACAACAAGTATATGCACAATGCATTGCAAAAGCTGAAGAACTACTCTCACTAATGGGACTTCATGGAGGCAATGCGAAGCTTAAGTAGGACAAGAAACAATCAGGAAAGACACAAAATCTTCTTGCTAAAGTGTCCATGGGTGGAGGAAAGGCAAGGAGGTTCTTGTCCATACACAATGCTGATAAAGAAAAACATACATTGGCTCAAAGCACCCTAGGTTGGGAGTACTAGAAAGATTTGTGTGAGTGCACCACAAATCAAGCTTCATATCCGCGAATTGTTTGAGAGCGAAACTATGGACAAAGCTTGATGCATTTATAAAGTTGCTTAGATAAGGTCAAACAGATGAGCTTTATTATGAGAGATTTAGGACAGCATTGAGAGAATTCATATCATTCACAGTAGAAGCATGGGGGGAGTCACATATTACACATTACATGGTAATCCTCCTTAGGTTGAAATTTTGTTCTTTAAACTTGAGTCAGTTTATGTTTCTAATACAATGTTTTTCTTTACAGCATATTCTTTACACACATGCACCATGGTTTGTGGAGCAATGGGGCCCTCTGTCTATTTGGAATACTCAAGAAATGGAGAAATCACACTACAGAGCAAAGGCAACATAGTTCAAGAATACAAGGCATGGGGGTTGTATCACACAAAGCAATGCACTACACGAAATGTTTGATTGGTTTTATAGATGTCTAGAGGCCAGGACTCTCAAGCGCAATAAGGTAGAGGTCTGAAGTCTCACAAAAGCGGTTCAACATGTCAAGAAGACAAGGAGATGTGCTGCTTAGAGGTCCTTAATAGGGAGCCAAGGGGTTTCACTTTGGTTGCAACGTAGAGTCAGATAGGAAGGCGTTGGTTCCTAAGAGAGCCCCAAATGTGAAATGTTTGATGAATAAAGTTAACACTATTTTGAGTCGATTATAGATTCCAAAATTCACAACTTTGTTTGGAAATTGCAGAATTGCATGTGTGACATGGTAGGGCAGAGGGGTGAGTGGGTTGGGAGGGAGGGCCGAATTGGCGACAAAAGACTAGGGGGGAGGAGGTGCACTCAAAAAACCCTAATATAAAAAAAAACCCTATAGTGCTTTAAAAAAGACTATATAAAGCACTTCAAAACACTAAAATCTCTAATTTCTATGGCACGAGTTAAACAAACTGCTAGACCCACTGGACGCCGTTTAGATGCTACCTGTTGTCCTACTCACAACGCCATGGCCTCCGAACACACTGCAAGCCCTAGTGGCCAAGTTAGTAGGGATCTGGAGGCGATTCTCATCATTAGGAGTCCAAGCAATGCAAGTCCCCACCATCCGACTCTCATGGGGAATCCTAGGGATCTTAGCACCATGAGGAATCCTAGCACGATGAAGGATCCAAGCACGATGAGGGGTCCTCTCAGTCCTTCCACACAACTAACCGTGAAAGAAGAGAGGTCTCCCGAGAGGGGCAAAGTAGTCCAGTCAATCCTGATCAATCACCCCTCCCTTGTCCATGGGGTCCTGGCATGGAACATCTAGACCAACAAGGGGAGCAAGAAAGGCAAAGAGAGGAGATGGAGAGATTACAAGGATGAAACTGGGACTGATGGTGCAACATCCAAGGAGGATAGCGACGATGATCAGGATGAATCTGATGAAGATGAAGGAAAGAATATTCACCTTCTGGGAAGTAGCAAGCTAAGGGTGTCCACTTTTTGTTCACTCCCCAATCCTTAGGATGTGGAAAAACAAGCTTTTTAGCACACAAAAATGCAAATCTCACCTACTTCCCTATGGATCTAGTCTTTGAACTCTTCTGACACAACATCACACTTGCTATTGTGCACACAATCGTATAGTCTAATCAAAAATTCGATGCACACACAAAAAATTTCTTTGTGTCACACGGCATGGTTCCAGGGTGGTCACACGTTTGTCACGAACAGAGAGTGTCATATTAAATTCTAAATTTCTCACTCATTTTAGATTAAATGTTATTGAAACTTTGTAAGTGGTCTCTTTGCATTATGTAGAGCTTAACTTGATTTATTGGTAATTTTTTGAATGATTTATCTAATTATAAATAATTATTTATAATAAATAAAGTCATAAAATACATGCATTTTAGTAGCACACCACATTTTTTTAGTGTTTTGAATAATTAAGCAAATCCAATTCGGTGGAAGGTTAGTAGGCACGTAAGGGTGTGTGGTTGAATCATCAAATCCCAAATCCAACGGTTAGATTTAGGAAGATTGAAGTTTAATTTTTACTTTTACTCCTTAGAGGATCAATAAAGAATATTAAAAATAAATCTAGTAATTCTCAAACATAACCAAACATTTCAAAAATGTCAATATTTTTAGTCCTCTGCATGATGAATAAGAGGAAAAAATTTTGGTTAAATTTGAGTAAGGGAAACGTACGATATGGCCTCCAATAGTTAAATCTCCCTTTTGTGGGGGAAAAAGGGCCACCCAAGCCTAATACCAAGACAAAGTAGGATTGGTATTAGGCTTGGTGAGGTAGGCTAGGAGCATCACCGACCCTAGTGGCAAGCCTTTGGAGTCTGCATGCTGCCCATGTGGAAGGCTGAGTCATCAAAACCATGCCACGTTGTTAGACCACGTGGTGCCATCTCATCAAGGAGATGTGACATCACTCCTTGCCATGTCACCTTACATTGCCACCCGTGCTGCCACATGTGCCACCTCATCATTCCACATCATGAGCCATGTGATCACACAATGCCACCTTGGCATACCTCCTCAACCTTGCCACGTCACCAATCCCTCCACCTCAATTTGCCATGTCAATCTACCACCTCATGAATGCCAACTCATCATGCCACATCACCTTTCAATGTCATGGAAGAGACTATATTACCACATCATGACCATGCAGGAAGAGACTATATTACCACATCATGACCATGCATGGTGCCACATCAGCCAGATGTATACACATGACGATGTGCGAGGCATACAATACCTCGATCGAGGTATATGACCTGGGTGAGGCATACAATACCTCCATCGAGGTATGTGACCGAGGACACCTAGGGATACCTCGATCAAGGTTCATACATGCGTAATGCACTGAATACCTCGATCGAGGTATAAGGTCTGATCGAGGTATATGATCGGGGCTCTGGGCATAGCAGACCTCTCCACCAAAACTTAGCCAATTAGTATCAATCTTAGCACCAAATCTAAGCCAATTAGTTTCAATATTAGCACCTCTCCACCAATAATAATGAAGAGCAATCTAAGAGCAATCTAAGAGCAATCTAGTGGATGAGTTGAGGCTCTCTATAAGACACCACGTTTTGGTTCATTTCACCCATTCTTAGCCATTCTTGCCTCCTCATCACTTTGTCACACCTTCCATCCTACTTTCATTGAAAATGGGTTCTCAAAGCCGTAGAGCTAGTAGACGTGAAAGATGTAGGAACCCCCCCCCCAAATCTCATTAACGAGGAGTGCAAGCGGAAGGCTCATGAGCGCAAGAGAGCCTCTAGAGCTCGAGCTCGTGCTGCCACCACTGATCCACCTCTAGCTCTACCTCTACATCCCACCTCCACCCCCACCTCCACCCCCACCCCCACCTCCATTGTCCCCCCATCCTCATCCGCTCCCCTACCTCTAGCCTTCGCCCTTCCCCTAGCCACCTACATTTTGGCCTCCACCTCTACCTCTTCCCCCTCCACCCTCCCCCCTCCCCCTCCCCCTCCCCCTCCCCTCGCTCCGCTTGACGCCTCCCTTCCCCCGTCCACCCTACCATCTCCCATTGATCCCCTTGCCCCACCTTGCAACAGCAGTGTTGCTTCACGACGTGACTTGCTGAAGTCCACTATCCGTCGTCGTACTAGCAAGATTGTGCAGTCTTTTTTTTGTGACCTCACGCCAGCTTCGCAGTCTTCTCTTCTCACATCCCTGATTGATCACCCTGACTTGGTAGAGTGTAGGAGGCTTGCTGGTCTTGGTGCACGTAGAGATAGGGTTGTATCTAGCGAGGTCCTTAGCAGTGTTCGACGTTCCTATGCTTCTATTAAGCATAGGAACTCTAGTGATGCCTTGGCAGCACGTCGTGCTATTGTGGCTGCCATTAGTAGACCTCATATGATAGGCCATGTGCGTACCGCTTCACGTCTTCTTCAGATTGCACCGCGCACATTGCGAGCAGGCATCATTAGGAGGCAGAGTCTAAAGGATAGTGAGACTGATGCTCTTTGGGCTTCGAGTGGTCGTGCACCTCACAGCAATTGATTGTTGGATGATTCCACTAGGTCCTTCATACAACAGTTTTGGGAGGAGCATTACAGAGCATCCCCGGTGTTCAAGAAGGCATTGCGGAAGAGGGTGTCACGCGGTGTGTACATTGAGCATGGTGCATGTTTTTTGGAGTGTACCCAGACTAGTGTACCCAGACTGAGTTGTACACTCAGTTTGTAGAGGCACACCCGGAGTTCAAGATTGGGCAGAGGTCATTTGAGCAATGCAAGCCATGGTTTGTGCGATGCTCTCAGGAGCGTGACACATGCTGTTGTCGCTACCATGTGGATTTTGGATTGATGTATGACATATTTCGTTCCCTTGATGGTCATAGGGGAGTGGTTCCTACTAGCCCTCGCGACTTCATTCATTCCATATTGTGTACACGAGATGGTGATGCTTTATTCCACTCCCTTGATTGTGTGGAAGGCACGTGTACTTTGTGTGGTGACTTTGCTAGAGTGCCACGAGTTGCACTAGATACTTGTGATGTGCAGATGGTTCGTTGGCAGCAGTATGAGTACTGTACCTTGACACTAGATGGTGGTGCACAGTCGAGGAGGTTGCAGCTTGTGGGGAAGGAGACACCACGTGTTGTATTCATTGACAGTTTTCAAGGGAAGCTGTACCGCTACATACGCCACTCGCACACTGCAAAATGGGAGGATCGTCAGTTTCGTGCATGTTTGAGGACATTTCCTACAGGGGTGGTTGTCTCAGTGGTGGACTTTGCGGAGAATTACACCTTTGCACCATAGCATGAGATCCAATCGGAGTATTATTTCTCCGAACAGGTGACGTGTGATTGAGTATTGATTTTTTCCCCCCCTCATTATATTGAATTATTTCAATAGTCATATTTTTTCTCAATGCCATATTGCAGGTTGCTACTCGGGGGGGTCACTCATCATATGTAACCCTATCACGTGAGTTCAACAGAAGGATTTTTTTATTTCTAAAATTTACAGAAATAAATATACATAAGGGACTATTTAAAATAGTTTTGAATAAAATTTATAGATTTGTATAGAAAAGGGGTACATTTTATTAATGAATTTTTTTACAGATAAGGGACTTTAAATATAGGCCTTGAACGCACGTGATATAGAGGGTTTATACATAGTGACCCCCCCGAGAGGTTGCTATATTTGTGCACATTAGCTATCGTCATGCACAGGCTCATGTGGATGGCATTAATAGCACCATGGACTCACGCGTCATTGTGCGAGAGTATCACTTCTACATTAGTGATGATCGATTGCATGATGCCCATTTTGTGCAGCATTGCTTCACTTTGCATGATAGTTTCTTGAGGGATCATGGTGTCACATGGCAGCGGCGCTGGATCTGGTCAGACGGTTGCGGTGGTCAGTTCAAATTCGCTAGATTTTTATTGGTTCTGCAGATGGCACCGTGAGACAGGCATTCCGATTACATGGAGCTACTTCGAGACAGGGCACGGTAAGGGAGAGCACGATGGTGCAGGTGCTTGCATGAAGCGTGCTTTGTGTCGATACCAGTTGCATCACAGTGCCGATCGCTTCAAGGATGCACATGATGTGGTGCGGTGGTGCAGCCAGCACTTATCCACTAGTGCTACCTCCTCGTTTCAGTCGCGTGACGATAGGGTGGTGAGCCGGTATTTTTGGTGCGTGGACATTGGGAGTCTTGATCGGTCTAGGCCTTTTGATTGTCGTTCTGTGCCTGGCACTCTTGATTTCCATTCCATCAGGAGCGTAGGTGAGTCTCACCCCGCGATCTTTTCTCGATGGTTTGCATGTTTTTGCTCTGCATGCATTGATGATGATTGGGGAGGGTGCTCCATGATACCATGGGCCGATTCATGGGTACGGCGAGTGCTTTCTCCCTTCCAGCCTTGGGAGGAGGTACATGATGATCAGGATGCGGGATTCAGTTCCTCTAGAGATTATGACCAGCTTACAGATATTTTGCGTATTGGTGATATCTTCGCGGTTATTGCTTCGAAGGGCAATGAGGAGGGTGTGGATTATTACTTGTTGCGATGCTCTATGCTGAAGAGAGTGCTGAATGAGGATACAGTGGATGGGCATGGGATGCACTTCAATGCTCATAGCATGATCGTAGGTGGCCACTATTTTCAGCAGATACAGAGGCGTGGTCGCTATATTGAGTTCCAGGAGTACATGGCGGATCAGGAGGCATACATGTATTCTCATCTTGTTGTTGGAATCAAGATTACTTTGAGTCATGTTCGCACTTGCAAGGCGACGTCCACTCCACGATGGCGCCTTGCAGTGGTGGATCACGAGAGCATACTTGCAACTATTGGCATGAGAGCTGATCCTGAGGAGTAGCACATTACATATCATATTTTTTGGGATCATCAGTTGATCAAATTGATTTTTATTGGGTATCACTAGTTGATTACACTTTTTTGTATTCGATATGTATAGGCTCACTGTGTGACCGTACCATTGTAATTTTCATGGACTCATATTTTGTATTTCACTATGATGGCTATATACACGTTCATACACATCATTGTATTAGATTCTATTTTTTACATGATGTCCGCCGATGTCTTCTCAATGGGATTTGTTGTGTTTGTAAAACAAAAAATTGTTTATTAGTAGTAATGTTGTAATTTGTTTTGTGCTTTAGGACATTTTAAAAACGTGACTAAGAAAATTCGTGCACGTACTAACGAAATATGCGTGTGGACTTACTTGTTGGGGATGAAACTTCGCACGACTCTTAGGCCACCCTAGACATACATCCACGCGAGATTTGGTCTGAACTGATTTGGTATGCGCCACGTGGAAGATACAATGCGTACATTTTTACAATCCCTACTAGCACGACTACGTATGAGCTATGGCGCATGTACTAACGAAATACGTGTGTGGACTTATCTGTTGGGAATGAAACTTCGCACGACTCTTAGGCCACCCTAGACATACATCCATGCAAGATTTGGTCTCCAACTTATTTGGTATGCGCCACGTGGAAGGTATAATGCGTACATTTTTACAATCCCTACTAGCACGACTACGTGTGAAAAATGGCGCACGTACTAACCAAATATGCATGTGGACTTATCTATTGGAGAATAAACTTTGCACGGCTCTTAGGCTACCGTAGACGTACATCCACGCAAGATTTGCTGCCCAACTGATTTGGTATGCGCCACGTGGAAGGACAGCTACATACATTTTTACAATCCCTACTAGCATGACTACGTATGAAAAATGGCACACATACTAATGAAATATGCACGTGGACTTATCTGTTGGGGACGAAACTTCACACGCCTCTTAGGCCACCCTAGACATACATCCACGCAAGATTTGGTCTCCAACTTATTTGGTATGCGACACGTGGAAGGTATAATGCATACATTTTTACAATCCCTACTAGCATGACTACGTGTAAAAAATGGCGCACGTACTAACCAAATATGCATGTGGACTTATTTGTTGGAGATTAAACTTTGCACGGCTCTTAGGCTACTGTACACGTACATCCACGCAAGATTTGGTGCCCAACTGATATGGTATGCGCCACGTGGAAGGACAGTTGCGTACATTTTTACAATCCCTACTAGCACGACTACGTATGAAAAATGGCACACATACTAATGAAATATGCACGTGGACTTATCTGTTGGGGATGAAACTTCACACGGCTCTTAGGCTACCCTAGACGTACATCCACGCAAGATTTGGTCTCCAACTGATTTGGTATGCGCCACATGGAAGGACAAATGCATACATTTTTACAATCCCTACTAGCACGACTACGTGTGAAAAATGGCGCACGTACTAACGGAATATGCACGTGGACTTATCTGTTGGAGATTAAACTTTGCATGGCTCTTAGGCTGCCGTAGACGTACATCCATGCAAGATTTGGTCTCCAACTGATTTGGTATGCACCACGTGGAAGGACAGCTGCATACATTTTTACAATCCCTACTAGCACGACTACGTATAAAAAATGGCGCACGTACTAATGAAATATGCACGTGGACTTATCTGTTGGGGAGGAAACTTCACACGCCTATTAGGCTACCCTAGACGTACATCCATGCAAGATTTGGTCTCCAACTGATTTGGTATGCACCACGTGGAAGGACAAATGCGTACATTTTTACAATCCCTACTAGCACGACTAAACCCTAAACCCTAAACCCTGAACCCTAAATCCTAAACCCTGTTGGGGACGAAACTTCACACGCCTCTTAGGCTACTCTAGACGTACATCCACGTAAGATTTGGTCTCCAACTGATTTGGTTTGCGCCACGTAGAAGCAATCCCTACTAGCACGACTAAACCCTAAACCCTAAACCCTAAACCTTGAACCCTAAATCCTAAACCCTGTTGGGGGCGAAACTTCACACGCCTCTTAGGCTACCCTAGACGTACATCCACACAAGATTTGGTCTCTAACTGATTTGGTTTGCGCCACGTAGAAGCAATCCCTACTAGCACGACTAAACCCTAAACCCTAAACCCTAAACCCTAAACCCTGAACCCTAAATCCTAAACCATGTTGGGGATGAAACTTCACACATCTGTTAGGCTACCCTAGACGTACATTCACGCAAGATTTGGTCTCCAACTGATTTGGTTTGCGCCACGTAGAAGGAATCCCTACTAGCACGACTAAACCCTAAACCCTAAACCCTAAACCCTAAACCCTAAATCCTAAACCCTATTGGGGACGAAACTTCACATGCCTCTTAGGCTACCCTAGACATACATCCACACAAGATTTGGTCTCCAACTGATTTGGTTTGCGCCACGTAGAAGCAATCCCTACTAGCACGACTAAACCCTAAACCCTAAACCCTGAACCCTAAATCCTAAACCCTGTTGGGGACGAAACTTCACATGCCTCTTAGGCTACCCTAGACGTACATCCACGCAAGATTTGGTCTCCAACTGATCTGGTTTGGGCCACGTGGAAGGTATAATGCATACATTTTTGAAAGCACCTTTTCAATGCTTAATGTTTACAATTACGACACACGGCATTATTTTTAAAATACATTATGTATTAGATGTGTGAATTGAGATATTTGAAATTCAAAATCATACTATTAATTTTAAATATGCACATGGGGATGAAACTTCGCACGGCTCTTAGGTTTAGTGTAATAATTGCAAGCATTGATATATATGAAATTCAATATGATATTCAAAATGATAAAGTTGGAACTTGAACACTTTTTCAAAATTGAGATATTCGAAATTCAAAATCATACTCCTAATTTTAAATGTTTATGTTACATTTAAACAAACTATAAACTGAGATAAATTGAGATAAACAAAGTGTGAAGAACATCATGAAAGTAGGAAAATGCTCATACATCATAAAAGTGGGAACAATATCATGAAAGTACCAAAATGAATCTGTACATCATCATCATCATGCTGCAGAAGTGCATCCCTATACAAGAAACGTGTGAAGCCTAAACAATCAATCTAAATCCGAATCTGATAGCTATACATATGATCCTCTAGTGGAATGCTGACGTGGCTCCTGTATGACCCGCTGCCCAACCGTCCGCTGTGTGCCCTCAGGCAAAGCCGACTCAGATGGGCCAGCCTCATCACCTGCATGAGATGGGCCAGCCTCATCCTGATGAAGAGGAGGGCATGCTGCATGCACCACCGCTGCCATCTCTACCTCCCTCGCCTCCTCTATGTATGCGCATCTCAGCTCCCATAGCCGTGCATCTGCGAATACTCGTGTCTCAAATCAAGCACGAGTAATCGTCTCTACATGTAGAAGACGCTGGTCTCGGCCCCGCCCTAGCTGCTGCTCCACCCACTACTGCAATGATGTCTACAGCTCTGCCTCTCGCTCAATCCGGCGTGCCTCCTCCGCTCGTGCCTCGTCACCTGGCATGAAATCACCATACAAAAAGCATCGTGGAATGCATGCTGCAACCACCGATGTATCAGCACCCTCCTGCATCAGCAACGCTCTTTGTGCCTCCTCCTTGTAGTGCTCTGTCAAGACTATGCGCGCCAATGGATCAACGGCATGACGATGACCAGGATATAGATCATCCATGCCTAGTCCTCTATATGTCGCCACATCAATGTCAGCAAAGCATACAGGGCACACTGATCATGCCACCATGTGGCGGGTCATGCAATGGAGATGTGCGATGTGGCCGCACCCTAGTCCAAACCACCCTACGGTGTCAAACTCCTCGTGGCAAAGGACACAAGTGGCAGTAGGAAGCCTGGCTATGACTGCTACGTCTATGGGTGTCCTAGTCGGCACATCTATAGGAGGAGCAGGGTATAGGGCCACGCTGGGGTCGATCCTATGGCGAGATGGATCACGACTAATATGCCTCAACTGCAAAATATAGTGCTCTGCATGATGGTATGCTATGCGTGTTCGAATCCTCTGCTCCTCCAAATCTGTTTGCAACAGTCGTACGCGAGACTCCATCTCCTGATGCAATAGATGTGCCTGCAATGCAAACATGTCGCGTACATGGTGAGAATTAACCAAAAAACTTCAGTTCAAAACACGCTACAAAAAAATAAACTAACATAATCAAAATAACTAACCTCGTCCCTAGACTCGGCCAACAATGCCTCCAACTCTGCAATCCGTGTGTCTCAAGCCTCCAACTCATGCTGAGGCGGTGTAGATGTGGGAGGTGGTGTAGATGTGGGAGGCTCCATCGATGATCGAGGTGGGGGAGGTGGAATCGCAATAGATCTCGATAGGGCAGAGACCATGTGCTGCAAGGATGATGCCACTGAATGAACATCCCCCCTAATCTGTCCTCCCACCGCTCGCAATGCCGGTGCAGGGATGGTGTGCAACTCTGGTGCCTCGCATCAACGCCGAACACCTGCAATCTGACGCTCCTGACGCCCCATCCTACCACGTCCCGCTCCTGATCTTGGACGGGTACTAAGGTAGTCCACCCAATGACCAAGCACAAACTCAGCGTATAGCTGCACGTATAGCTGCATGGCAAACGACCTGGCTATCTGACGGTTGTGAGGCAATCGACCACCATTCGCAGTGAGATATCTCGGATAAATGTGTGCTGCTATGATGGGGTGCCTACAACGTAAAATATGCAAGGGGAGCCCTGATCGTGGTCGCATCGCCTCGGTGTGACCATCCCAAAACATATCCTCCAAGGCCTACCTGTGATGTGACTCACGCTCAAGCAACTGTCGAATGGCTCTCCAATCCAAGCCACCACCAGTGATCTCCGCCTCAGCCTGTGCTTGAAAGCTATCCACAACATCCTCAACTGTGTCCAATCGACCTAGAGCCTCAATAACTGAATCCAGACTCGCAACCAAGTGAGGGGGTGCCCTAGCATCCTGTAGTGCCCTCATCTCAGCTCTCAGCATCTCTATCTGCATACGAATAGTGGTGCTAGAACCTGTGCGCTGGCTGGCGCATGCACAAAAAAAACACATGGAAATTAATATTCTATTTGGGTAATAAAAATAATATTCTATTCAATATGACTTATAATCTATTTACGTAATGAAAACTATTTGTATGTACTCCTTGATGAGGTAGGATGTTGTTGGGATCATCCTATGCACCTACCGATAGATGGGCCAAATGTGTGGCTCAATATTAATCAATATTATTAATAATTCTTAATTTTGATTAGAATTTTTTCAAACTCTAGTTGTTGCATTTTTAAACTTAGATGTCTCAAATATTTTTTCCTTATATGTTTCCCTTTTTTCACTTTTTATCCAATATGAAACTTTTCCACATGTGGTGTAAGGACCACATTGTCCACTTATGGCCCCTATACTAAGGACAGATAGTGGAGAGGTTTGGTTAATAAGACCTTCTTTGAATGCTTTACTGCCTTGGGTTTGCAACTCGGGGGGGTCACTCATCATATGTAACCCTATCACGTGAGTTCAACAGAAGGATATTTTTTATTCCTAAAATTTACAGAAATAAATATACATAAGGAACTATTTAAAATAGTTTTGGAAGAAATTTATAGATTTGTATAGAAAAGGGGTACATTTTATCAATGAAAAAATTTACAGATAAGGGATTTTAAATATAGGCCTTGAACGCACGTGATATAGAGGGTTTGGACATAGTGACCCCCCCCGAGGTTTGCAATAGATATGGAGGAGATATAAGGATACCTAATACATTACTTTGAACGATACACAAGCAAGGCGCATCTAGTATTTCTCGGACTACACATTAAAAAAGAGAGCGGGTTCACACTACAGACCTTTTAAAGCGAGAACTTTGAGAAAATAATTAAGCCTTTTCAATATTATCTATTTTGGTTGGGCAATCCATCTCAACTAGTGGCCATTCCTATAGATCATCACTTGGTTCCCATGCTTGGGGAGAGAGGAGATCTTTGGACAATCATAAATTACGTATGTGTTTTCGATGCGCTGGTGCATTTACAAGATCCAATTAGCCATATGCTTATGCATCTAACCACTCTAGTGTTGGGGTCTTTGCCCATGTGGTGTGGTGTTTTAGGGATAATGCCCATGTGGTGTTTTATACAGCCTATTTACTCTACCTAAATTATGAAACAACTCTTAACCAACTATATAATCTATAATATTCCACATAAACGATGATTGTTTAAAAGATGGTTTTGAAGACTAAAATTTAAACATTTTTTATTTAAATAAAAATAGCACCAATTTCAAAGATAGCATAGAACCTACTTTAATCTCTCTTTTTCTTGTTCTTGTTTTCTTGTTTTCTTGTTTTTAATACATGATTTTCTTATTTTAACAAAATTCTTATTTTCTTGTTCTTGATACATGATTTCTAAAAACAAAATTTAAACGTTATATTAAATTCAAAACTTCAGTAATTTGTAAACTTCACTTATAAATTTTTTTTAATAGATTATTTTTAAAAACAAATTATATACTTTTTGACATTTAAATACTAACTTAAACTCTTATTTTCTTTTTTTTTAAAGATCATTTTTAAAAATAAAATTTAAACGTTTTTTTATTTAAATATAAATAACACTAATTAAAAAAATATCTTTAATCTCTTTTTTTTAAAAGATGATTTTAAAAAACAAAATATATACATTTTCAGGCTTGAAATAAAAAATTATGTAATTCCAAAAATAATTAAAAAAACTTTAAAATGCATTTCAAATTTTGAAATATTTTATAATTATTCCTATAAGCTAAAATTTAAACGTTTCTTTATATTAATAAAAATAGCACTAATTTAAACTTTAATCTCTTTTTTTTAAAAGATGATTTTAAAAACAAAATATTTACATTTTCACATTTTAAATAAATAATTACGTAATTCCAAAAATAATTTAAAAAAACTTTCAAATGCATTTCAATTTTAAAAATATTTTATAATTATTCCTATAAACTAAGATTTAAACGTTTTTTATTTCAATAAAAATAGCTCTAATTAAAAAAAATAACTTTAATCTCTTTTTTTCCAAAGATGATTTTTAAAAACCTAATTTTTACATTTTCACATTTTGAATAAAAAATGCCTCATTAAACGTTTTTTAAATTTAAAATTTTCACATTTTAAATTATAAATGTCGTAATTCAAAAATTTTAAAAAAATTTACAAATGCATTTCAAATTTATAAATATTTTATAATTATTCCTATGAACGTTTTTTTATTTAATAAAAATAGCTCTATTTTTTTTAAAAAATTTTCATTTTCACATTTTAAATAAAAATGTCGTAATTCATAAATTTCAAAAAACCATTAAAATGCATTTGAAATTTAGAAATTTTTTATAATTTTTCTTATAAACTAAAATTTAATTAAATTCTACCAAAAAGAAAATGCTACATAAAAAAAACAGAAATATAGAACATTTTCACATTTTCAATAAAAAATGTCTCATTAACCGTTTTTTAAATTTAAAATTTTCCCATTTTAAATTATAACTGTTGTAATTCAAAATTTTAAAAAAAATTTACAAATGCATTTCAAATTTATAAATATTTTATAATTATTCCTATGAACGTTTTTTTATTTAATAAAAATAGCTCTATTTTTTAAAAAAAAATTCATTTTCACATTTTAAATAAAAAATGTCGTAATTCATAAATTTCAAAAAAACATTAAAATGCATTTGAAATTTAGAAATTTTTTATAATTTTTCTTATAAACTAAAATTTAATCAAATTTTACCAAAAAGAAAATGCTACATAAAAAAAACCCTACTTGGACTCTCTCGCTGTCCATCTCCGTCGATGTCCATTGGTGGCTCTCCGTCGCTCACGCAATTCCGTCGAAGTCCCGCAAATCCGAAATCGGTGGATGAGGAGGAGCTCGATCAAGGTATGCGGAATGAGGGGGGTCGCTCTCCTTTTATAAGAAAAATTAGGGTTTAGCTACCTCGATCGAGGTATTCTGCATGCATGCCATGATACCTCGATCGAGGTATTGTGACATGCCCATACATCTCGGTACATCTACCTCGATCGAGGTATTGACATGCCACGATACCTCGATCGAGGTATTGTGACATGCCCATACATCTCGGTACATCTACCTCGATCGAGGTATTGACATGCCACGATACCTCGATCGAGGTATTGTGACATGCCCATACATCTCGGTACATCCACGTCGATGGAGGTATTGACACGCCACGATACCTCGATCGAGGTATTGTTACATGCCCATACATCTCGGTACATCCACGTCGATGGAGGTTTTGACATGTCACGATACCTCGATCGAGGTATGTCAGCAGTAGCCGGATGCCAAGTCATCGGTCCAGCATACCTCAATCGAGGTATGTCATTTGCCCTGTCGGATGGCACATACCTCGATCGAGGTATGCTGGACATGCCACCTTACCTCGATCGAGGTTGAGCTGGATTGCCAGAATACCTCGAACGAGGTAGATGTGGCATGTATAGGTGGCTTGCCAGCAAACCTCGATCGAGGTAGAGGCTCGGTCCGGTGAAAAAAGCCCAGTACCTCGATCGAGGTATTGGCTTGGCTCGGTTGTCCTCGTGTGTGATTTTCATTGGAGCTAATACCTCGATCGAGGTATTGGAGACCGAAGCAAAACCTTTGTATTTTCACTCGAGCGGGTGTCACACTCACCTGAAAGTGGTCCGAAGACGAGGGCATTGATGTCACGAGCATGATGAGGATAGTGACTCGTGAATTGTGGCAATGATGGCAATAGGGTTTTGAATGTCTCATTGTATTCTGAATGTGTTCTTATTTTTTGATTGTTGCAAGTTGCGGTTTAGGGTTGGATAAGAATTGTCTTGTTGTGCATTGTAGATATCTTGTGTTTAGGGTTTGGGCTTTGATTCTTTCGTGTCGCCGTTGCATAGGCTTCTGGGTGATAATGCCAATTGTTGCGCTCTTGACCAAGTTCAATTGATCATTCCACTCTGTCTCATATGCAATAGAATCCTATGTGACGATGTTCGAAAGAAGCATGTGAACTCGGGGGGGTCACTCATCATATGTAACCCTATCACATGAGTTCAACAAAAGGATTTTTTTAATTTCTAAAATTTACATAAATAAATATACATAAGGGACTATTTAAAATAGTTTTGGAAAAAATTTACAGATTTGTATAGAAAAGGGGTACATTTTATTAATGAAATTTTTTATAGATAAGGGACTTTAAATATAGGCCTTGAACGCACGTGATATAGAGGATTTATACATAGTGACCCCCCTGAGCATGTGAAAAGTTTAATTTCTTGTCTTTGGTAACATTTTTCTTTAATGACTTTAGAGATAAGTCTTAATTGTGTGTGTGTGAGAGAGAGAGAGTGGTTGTGATGAAAGTGCATATAATTATATTTCAATGGCAAATAGAAAATGCTTTTAAAGTTTACTTTATATAGTTTATTATGATTAAAGTTTACTTTATATAGTTTGTCTTTGGTAACATTCTTTTTTAATGACTTTAGAATTTAATGTGGTGGATTTTGGGATTGCATAGTGTTTTAAATTACAAATTCCAATTGATGCATGGATTTGCATTTTAAGTAATATGATGGATCATGGATGCATGGGTTTAGATTTTAAGTATTAGGATGGATGCAAATGAATATGACCATTGGATTATATTTGTGTTCAATTGACCATAGCCTCCCTTAAATTATTTATTATGAAATAATATATTGACACTATTCCTATTGATGACGTCAGGATTGCATGTGATGGAGGCATGTGACTTTAGGATTGCATGTGATGGATTTAGGTATTGCATAGTGCAAAATAATTATGAACATTGGATGCATATAAATTGATCCTTAAGCATTTAAATAAATGAATTCCACTAGATCATATAGTACACCATCATAGAACTTCAATGAACTTAAAACAAAGGCATATAATTCCCTCCTAAAGAGATTGTATACATATATTTCCATCATAAAGAGAATGTATAACTTCATTCAATGTCATGGTCCTGGATTACATGACCAATGCCATTGATAGTTGGGCTTTACAAAGTAGATAAATTGATCTAGTTTTGGCAAGTAATCTACTAGACAATAAAGATGAAATTTATGGCTACAAGGCAGAGAGTAATAGCCAACACAATTATCAAACAAGCATTGGCATATTGGGGGCACAAGTAATTGTTTGGGCTATTGGAGGGAAGGGGTTCCACAACATATGGTTGTGAGAATGGATGGTGACAAATAGCTAACTATGCCTCCACGCTTGCATCTTCGATTAGTGTTGCACATGCTTCATGGGCCTCTTGCCACAACCACATGTTGAGGTCCTCCAAGCTCTTCAATCAGGCATGTAGAGCAATAATCTCATTCTGCAACTCTGGATCGGTTCATAGTCTTTCACTTTTCTTCTGTTTCAGTTTGAGAGGCATTCTTATGTTCTAGCTCTAGAGTAATCAGTGCTTCAAGCATTGTTCCATTCTAGCTCTCTTCCTTGATTTGGTTGCCCCGATTTTCATTGCCATTGCATAATTATGATGATATCTTACCATTGGGGAAATCTAATGTAAGCCAGCTTCCGCACATGCAACGATCGAGTGTTGTTTTTGCTGCTCTCTGTCTCTCTCTCTCTCTCTCTATATATATATATATATATATAGAGAGAGAGAGAGGGGGGGAGGGAGAGAGAAAGAGGGGAGGGAGGGAGAGAGAGAGAGAGAGAGAGAGAAAGAGAGAGGGGGGGGGAAGAGAGAGGGAAGAGAGAGGGAAGAGAGAGAGAGAGAGAGAGAGAGAGAGAGAGAGAGAGAGAGGAGAACAAAGAGAGAGAGAGAGAGAGAGAGAGAGAGGAGAACAAAGAGAGAGAGAGAGAGAGAGAGAGAGATGGAGGGATGGAGGGAGGGAGGGGAAGAGGGAGGGAGGGAGGGAGGGAGGGGGGGAGAGAAGAGAGAACAGAGAGAGAGAGAGAGGGGGGGGAGAGAGAGAGAGAGAGAGAGAGAGAGAGAGAGAGAGAGAGAGAGAGAGAAGAGGGGGAACAGAGGGGGAAGAGAGAGGGAAGAGAGAGAGACAGCGAAAGAGAGAGAGAGAGAGAGAGAGAGAGAGATTATAAATATATAATTAATTAATAAAAGCATGACCATAGCCTCAGAGCCACCAAGAGCAATGCATCTGGGACTACTAGCACACGAAGGAGATAAAGGAGAGAGAGAGAGAGAGAGAGAGAGAGAGAGAGAGAGAATACATATATGATTAATAAATAAAAGGGCGACCACAGCCTTGGAGTTAGAAGCAATGCATCTGGGACTACTAGCACTCGAATGAGATAGAGGGGGGAGAGAGAGAGAGAGAGGGGGGGGGGGGAGAGAAGAGAGAACACACACACACACACACATAGTGGGAGGAGGTGTAGAGGAGGTCTCCACATGGAAGTTTGAGGAGAGCTAGGAGCATTACCCACCTTGCCATGTGGGAGCCGCGAGAAGGCAACTGAAGCATACAACAGCAAACAGAGCGAAGCGCATGATGCTTCGAGAGATGCGCACGTAGAAATGAGCAACAAAGTTGGGCTAAGGTGAAGTGCAATTAATTTATGGAAATGTGAGCCACAATCTATGATGGAAGCGTGAGCCACAATTGGCCCACCGCCTTGCGGCCTCGGTCCTGCTAACTATGTCCACTCTTTGAGTGGGTCTCATAACCTCGACGCCACCTCTAGGCCAGCTCCCCCAATCCAGATCTCTTTCATTTCATCTCCAGAGGCATTCTGTTGTTCAAACTCTGTTCCATTCCAGCTCTAGAGTAATCGGTGCTTCAAGCATTGTTCCATTCTAGCTCTCTTCCTTGATTTGGTCGCCCCTAGGTTCATTGCAATCGCATAATTATGATGATATCTTTCCATTGGGGAAATCTAATGTAAGCCAGCTTTCACACACGCAATGCTCGAGTGCAGTTTTTGCCACTTTGCTCCACTCAATCAGCAGGTTGCTAGCAAGGGCCTCAACAATGGAATATAGTGGAGAATCAACTCTAGCATAGGAGCAAACCTTTGTAGCATAGGGTATTGATGAGGTAATGTAGGCGAGCCATGGATTTTGCTCAGGAACATAAGGATGTGGGATATCATAATTATGTCTGCTTGGATGAAGAGACTTTTGGGGACAAATTGAAACCAAAATTGGCCTACAAAGATAATAGCCACTATGAAATTGATTGCAATTTCAAGTAGAATATAGTAAATGATTTGTGTTGCAAAGCTCAAGAGTTGTGAACTTTACCAAGCTTGATAGAAAGATGGGTGGGGAAAAAATTCCATTGATAGGGGAACAGTAAAACTATCGATTTCCATTTACTTATTTGTGAGGTGCCATCTCATAGGCAAAGAAGGGCAATGCCATGTGGTACAACCCTTAGAATGTGACATGGTACATAAAAAATGCAACCTTCTTGACTAGAACACTAAGCAATTTTGAGGATGTGCCCACAACCTCTCCCTGCCCACCATGACTTGCCCACCATGATTTTCACAGGCAACCACATAGTGATCTGGAGGAACTAAGTCTAACTATTTTTCTTCATGCAGATGAGACAATGACCATGGTGGGTGCATGCTTCCAATCCTAAACAAGTCGAATGAACACCTTTAAACTCAAGCAAGCTTAACATAGTCTCATGGAATTGAATGTAAGAAAACAATACGTCTGTGCTTAACAAATAATAGGATGTCGTATGCAAGAGAGAAAAGTAGATAGTATGGAGAATCAAAAATTTGATTACTATAAAACTAATACAATAGATGGCACTGCCTCCCAGCCATGCGCTCTTGTGTGAGAAGCTTCGATGGCATGCTAGAAACAGTAGAGGACGGAGGCTGGATGCTAAGGAATCAGGGTTGCTATAGCCAGTGATGAATATGGGCTTCACGAGCTTGCTCTTATATAGCTGCCAATCGTAGTCGGTTAGACCCAATCGGGAGACCGACCCAATCGACCCAAAATGGCCAAATCGGTCCCAAAATAGGCCACCGACCACACGATAGAACCATGGCACAGAATAGAGAAACTAACCTATGGTCCCCGTTAGGCCCAGAGCCATCTGGGATCATCTGGGGCTCCAAACGGGCCCCGCAACTTGAGAGTGGGTTACCCCGAGAAATGCTCCATATACCCTCAGTGTGGTCAGTCATGGGATGCCTTCCCACACTTGCATGTAGCCCAATTAGTAGTGTGCCAACTCTATCTGAAGCCGTCCAGCCATCATGCCACACATGGCCCCCATTTGGTGTCCAAACTAGGACCTACCAGATAACTGAGCTACTCAAATGCCTTCTCCTCATATGGGGGGCTTACAAGTAGAGTTAGCTAGTTCCTACATAGTTACACGAGAGTGGAGCATTGATATCTAACATTGAATACATTTGTACAGTGCTTTGATCTGAAAGATTTCATCCTTGATGTGTTCCTTCAATCTTATTCCAAATTCAATGAGATTATTTTGGATTGCTTATAACACATTCAATAAGCTTGAGCAAGAAATCCAAGGGGACGTCTAGCTCCTTTGGCCATGCATTTTCAACAAGAAGTTTAAAAGCTTGCTTGATAAACCTACAAGATTATTTTTCCTTACATAGTAAATGTAGGACAAAGCTTGCAAACTTTGCAAATGCAATCTTTTTGGACCTTTTAGGACTCATGTGTTCCACTGGCTCAATATTGCTAACAAGATGAATAAATCCTAATAATTCTGATGGAGGAAGAAAGAGTAAAGGGGGATGAGCAATTGCTACTATAGGAGGTGTTGTAGCTAGGAGTGGAGAGAGAATGAGCAGCTGCTACAGGAGGTGTTGGAGAGGGAGAAACACAATGGACCAGGGCAAGAGGGGGCAGAGAAGATGCCAAATGAGTTCCCACATTTGAAAAATAGAGGGAGAATGGAGCTAGACAAGAGAAGAGGAGGGGGCAGGACTGTAACAAGCTGAGAGCTCGCTGAGAGGGGGGAAAATTTCGCCCAGAAGGGCCACCGCCTCTTGAATGACTTGTAGGTTTATTGGGGGAGGTGCATTTGGGAGAAGGGTCAATCATGGGTTGAGTGGGGGGGGTGATGGTTTGAGTGGTCCCCAGTGTAAGAGGAGTAGCCAATAGGGGCTATTTGCAGGTCTGCCCACCCTCCACCTCAACATGGCATTGCCCCACAAAAAGGAGCACTCCCATTAGTACACCTCAAATACCTCACTTATCCCTTGAAATTAGAAAACACTAATTGGGGGCCCTTTGGAGACCCCAATTCTCGCCTAATGTACTTTTGAATTTAGTGAAGAGGAGATTTTAATCCTCTTGAATCCTAAGAAAGAGGTTAATGTCAAAGTCATTACAACCATCCTCAGGTTTGATGCAACCTTTTCCTTGGCTTTATACTTGCGTATTTTGATTAGACCCAAGAAGCTAATACTTTTTTTTTATAATAGTAATGTTATAGTAGATTTTCCTCAAAAGATACAAAGAGTTTCATATATGCTCGATCCTCTTATTTTTGAAGTGCTTAGCAACAAAAAAGAAACCATAGAGAATGTTTGCAAGTGGTTGAAGCATGTTCCTATGAATGAGGCACGAGTTATCTTTACAGCATATTATGAGAAGTAAGCAGCAAACCCTACTTGTTTTTTCTTTTGCGTTGCTAGAATTGTCTCAAACACAGTAATTATTCTTTATTGATAATGCAGCTCACATTGGAGTTTGGTGGTCATGGACATCTTTGCTAAGAAGTGCTTCTTTGCCAACTCAATGACATCCGTCCATGGCATTGTGTTAGAGTAAGTATAGACTACACTTGTTGTCACTTCTTGACATGTAGATTTATGTGCATTGCACATATTCACTCTTGTTATATATTTTGATGTGTAGATTGGCTCGAAAGTTGGTAGGTGCTATCGACACAGTAATGTGGCAATGTGACTTAGCACAACAAATAGAGTATATAACAAGTCAGGTATCAGATAAAGAGGATAGCCACATCTACAATTGTGGATGGAGGGTGGTGGGCTACAATTGCTTTTTGGTACTTGGTCAAATTTTTGAGATACAAAATGACACCACACTGTCCACATATACAGACTTGCATCTCTATGCATTTATAACATGTATCATTCGAGCAATCATTAAGGGCAACATTATAGACCCTCCCACTTTAACCAATAGTGTGTAATGAAACGTTTGGAATAAAATCTTGCAGAGCATTGGGAATGATGTACTTTAAGTGAGTGAAGCATTGGGAATTGATACGTTGAAGTGAAATATTACAAATAATTATTATGTTCTTCTCATCACACATTTATTTCCAAATAATCACGTCATCACATATTCATATCAAAATTCTCATCACACAAGGTTATATTTCCAAATAATCACATCGTCACACATTCATATCATAAAATTGTGTGCATGAAATAAAATATATAAATATCATGACTAAATGCCACTTAAGTAATAAGTCACAAATTGGTGTATAATCAACAAAAACATCATGATTCATACATTGCAACAAATAAATATCAACCATAACATTCATGGAATAAACAACATCATGAGAATATGCTCCTCATGCATGTATACAAAAACAACATCATACATGCATCACAACTCTTCTGATGCTTCTAGTGGAGACTGTGGCAACTCTTTTGATGCTTCCAATGGAGGCTGTGGTGCTCTAGATGTACACTCAATCTCTACTTCTTCTATAATGTGTACTTCT
The DNA here is from genome assembly GCF_047967505.1 of Dipteris shenzhenensis. Classification (NCBI taxonomy): domain Eukaryota; kingdom Viridiplantae; phylum Streptophyta; class Polypodiopsida; order Gleicheniales; family Dipteridaceae; genus Dipteris; species Dipteris shenzhenensis. The sequence continues at coordinate 42,922,917 of NC_141620.1, read as the reverse complement.
ATAGTGTGCAGTGCTTTTGGACTAGACTCAGTATCCTCTTCCTTAAATGCAAGCAGAGGCTATGGCAACTCTTTTGATGCTTCTAGTGGAGGTTGTGGTGCTCTAGGTGTACACTAAGTCTCTACTTCTTATGTAGTGTGTATTGCTTTCACAGTAAACTCAGTCTCCTCTTCCTTAAATGCAAGCTCCAATATTGCTTCAGTTGCACATTGTATTCTAATGGCAACAATTAGTTCTCGAATGATTTCAGCCCTAAACAATTGTATATCCTCCTCTGAATATTTGAGCTCCAAAGAATCTTCCAATGAGACTTGTGGCTTAAGTGAGAAAATTTCTTTGAAAATCAACGTGCAGTCATAGGCAACTCTCCACCCACAGCTATGCCCATCTTCTTGCTCTACTACTAAATGCCGTTGGAAGTCTAGCGAGCCTTACATCAATGGCATTGATACAGAGCATTTCATAACAATGAGCGGTCATGCTTGGGAGAAGCCATGCATATTTTTCATAGATGAATTGCAAGACCTTGCAGTGTCACAGATAGTTGAACTTGTGCGGTTTATCGTAGAAGGTCCTATGGCAGATAAGAAAAGATCAACATTGGTCCTGTTCGTGACAGAATCACAAAGGGATGCCTTGTATGCGAGTTTGACATCTGCATATGCAAACCCTTCCGTACATTTTGATTGAAAATAGAGAATATTTATTATTGATTGACATTTAATATATTAAAAATTTGAGGGAAGATGAAGTACTAGGAGCACTCTCCACTTGGAAGAGTAGTAGTAACTTAGGTTACCTAGAAGAGGGGCTGGATAGGTGCACAGATTTGGCACCTACAAACACTTTGGAGAATCCGATCTTAACTATGTGGGAGGAAATGTATGACTCTACTAATGCATCAGTTACATAGATGGAGTTCCAAAAGTCCAGGAAAGATTAGAGGCAAAGAGAGCACAAAACGCCAAAGACTTGAGAATACTGTAGAGGCCTCATCATCGGCACCACCTCCAGCAATTGATGAGAGCAAAAGCTCCATCGATATAACTCAACCGAGAATGGACAAACAAGATGCTACCCACATTGTAAGTTCATGATATTTTGTCAATATGAATGAATTTATGTTCTTAGTTTGGCATTGAGACGATTACCGATGTTATCTCAATTTTTAGGACGTCATCAAAGTTGATAAGTTTGCAACATGTAAAGGGGGTCGAGGTGACAGCATCGGTGTGGATTCAGCACCAGGACACTACATGGGAATGTTCGAGTGCCATAGCCTAGTGTGCTTCCATACTTTGTTCTCCCCTTATGGGAAGGAAGAGATGATAAAGTGCAAGGCACTTTATGATCTCTTTCTTGTGCCTTTACCCCCTTCTATGTGCAAGTGTATTTTGGTGAGGCGCGACTTGGCATTATCTACTTTTGGAGAGAAACTAGCAGGAAGAATCATGGCGGTTGCTGCTATGGGTGCTTCGGGAGGTGTTTATGATGCTGGGAAGCTTGTAGAATCTTTCAGTGAACCCACTGTTTTGTCAACTCAGAGGAGAGCAGCAATAGTAGCTAACGCTAAGCAAGAAAATATTTTGTAAAAAGTGCAACTATTGGATGCAATATACAAGAAATATTGTATAGACATAAAAAATTAATACATATATCTCTTGTTTTCCAGATGGGTGGTGTTTTGCATTATAATTGAGTTTCATTTCTTGGATTTTCGTGTATCCTTAGTTGATTTTGAAGAAAAGTGCATTCCCTTATCAAAGGTTTCAAAATTTCTTCAAGTTGCTAGGTGTATGAATAGACAAGATCAAGATTGCTGACAAACTCTAATCAAGATAGCAACAAAAGGTTAAATTGGATGCACAATCTCAAACCCTTCCATATTTAGATTCATCTTGGGAGTAGGAATGTTTTGCATCCCAAAACTAGGAGGAAAATAGAACAATAATATGGTGGCTAATTTAGTTATGTGCATGGTTAGCAATAATCCACACGTATACTTGGTTAGTGTTTGTGTATTGTCAAATTTGGATAGAGAACAAGCATATGACTGACTCAATCCTAGCATAGGAGATTGGGTTTTGACTTTTATGGAAATTGTGGCTAAGGGGTGCTACATACAATTGAAGATGTAGGTCCTTATGGTGTAAAATGTTGTAAAGTATGCTAGGAATGGCCAAAATTGCTTTAGAAGTGTGCCTTGATATTCTGAAGGCATTAGTGATGACTGCAATGAGGTTTGATACAAAATGGTAAGGTTGACAAATGCACTGATAGCTATGAGCAACAATGGATTAAATTGATGTGAATAACATGACATATGAAACCATTATTCAAAGTGGGTCCCAACTTTGAATGCTAATGATCAACATATGGGTTTATAAATTGGGACACATTTCAAGCATGAAGAAGGAAATTGATTTGGGCAAAAATTTTTATCTTTGATCGGAAGGTGGCCATGACATAGGCACTTTTTTTTTGTCTTTTTATGTTAGGACCATCAATGGCACAAAGCGATGGAAGGATTTTGCAAGCCATAAGAGTTAACTTGATGAGTGGCATCGCCCAATTGTCCAAAAAGGAAAAGGCTACCATACGAGCTACGTGAATGGAGCTACGTGAATGCTAATGCAAGCTAGGTTAGCGTCAATGGGGAGAGGAAAGGAAAGAATACAGGATCTAGGTGAAGGAAAGTGGAAAAACATGGGGGAGGAGAAGATAGAGAGAAGCCCCAAAGATCTGACTCACACGACAAGGAGGTATAGGCATTGCATGCTTGTGAGAGATGTAAGGTGGCTGGTGTCCTTGTGTGACAGGTAATGGAATCCAAGCTTCGCTGCTGTTACATCTAATTTCCTCATGAGTGCCACAACTAGGATATGTACTCTTAAGGGTATAATTAAGTGAGTGATCCAAAGAAATGTGAAATCCTTTGGATCAGTTCAAAGAATAGAATAGCATCAATGGAAACAAGTTTGGGACAATGATAAGATATAATAAGATCAATGGAAGCAAGTTTGGGACAAAATGATGAGAAGAAATTGGATTTGGGTGTAGCAAAGTTCTTACGATAGGAGTATGAATGTGGGATCAGAAGATGAATACGGTGAGAAAGAGTACGATTTAGATGTTGAAAAGTGATTTGGGTGCATAGGCATGGTTTGGAGGAAAGTTTTGAAGAGTTTTGGGCCATTTTTGGCACTTTTGAAAATTTTCAAATTTTTGGGCTAGGGTGTACCCGCGAGGACCACCTAAAGGTTGTTAAGAGAGTTAACTTTTTGAGAGTGGTAGGAGCCTCCAAGTCAGAGAGGGAGGTGCACTTTTGGGGGCCACCAAGGACCTAGGGAGATGTACTTTTTTGTCCCCATATGGGGTGATGGGACCCTTTGTATGCCTTATTAGTTCTTAATCCATTTTGCTAATCCACTCCTTATGAGGCCCTTTTTGAGTCCAAAATTCCCCTAATGCAGTTTCCTTCCTACAAACCAGTGGTGGATCCCTGTCACTTGCCTTCCTACGGATCACTATGGTGGATCTAAATGACCTTCACGTGCAGGATGATCAAGCGGAAGGTATTAGGCATGATCTTCATAAACCATGTTCCTCATATATTTGGAGTGTCATGCATTAAAAAAAGGAGCTCATTTTGGGGCCTTGAGAGAAATTCACAATTTCTTTTCTTTCCTCTAAAACACTAAAATACAACATAACTCCACTGATGCACGGTGCAAAATTCAATACTTCTGACATCACCGGTACGTTTAGAGTGGGCCAAGACCCCCGAAATGACATTTGAAACACTGAAAATAGGCACCTCTAAAAGGCCAAAAAGGCCCCACAAAAAAAGTGTGCTGAAGAAAGCAATTTGACAGGTTGGCTCCCAGCCAACCTGTCAAATTGCTTTCTTCAACACACTTTTTTTGGGAGCCAACCTGTCAAATTGCTTTCTTCAGCACACTTTTTTTGTGGGGCCTTTTTGGCCTTTTTCGGGCCTTCGGGTGCCCATTTTCAGTGTCAAAAAAAGTGTGCTGAAGAAAGCAATTTGACAGGTTGGCCCCCAGCCTGTCAAATTGCTTTCTTCAACACACTTTTTTTATGGGGACTTTTTGGCCTTTTTTAGGCCTTCGGGTGCCCGTTTTCAGTGTTTCAAATGTCATTCTAGGGGTTTTGGCACATCCAGATGCTTCGGTGATGTCAGAAGTGTCGAATTTTGCACTGTGCATCAGATATAAAAAAGTATTTCAAGTATCCTCATTGAATGCAAACTTGAAATATTTCTTTTTTCTTCCTTTTTTGCATTTTTTTAATATTACGTTGGCCCTCCTTTGATTGGTGGACAACTATTTTCCTTCTAGGCTAAAAGGCCCCAAAATGAGTTTTATTTTTTCCTAATGACATCTCACCCATGGTTTAGACATGGATCTTCACTCCTATCCATTGATCTCATTTACAATCCAAGGGATACATTCAAATTTGGGGTAGAATACTTCTAGCCATTAGATCAAGGTCTAGATCCAAAGGATATCATCAAAGGATAGAGGGATTAAATCTAAACCCTTGAAAAAGGGAAGCATCTAATGGATGAGATCAAAATAGAATAGCCATGAGAAGGGCAGTATGAATGATAGTAACATAGAGAAATAGAAAACTTATTTCTAAAACAATGCTTGAGAATGCCTCGTATTGAGACCAATTTTGTTTGCAATACGAATGTCTCTTGCAATACCTTTTTTTTTTCTACTGTTAGATATATGATAATGTCTTTTATGGAGACCAATGATGTTTATCAATACAAATTTTGTTTATCAATATAACTTTATCAAAGCTATAGTAAATTGAACTTGAGTTTTAAGTAGTAAATTGTCTTTTAAGTAAAATATCAGTATTTATTGTTTTTTCTACTTCTTACACAATTTTGTGTTTGTGTTTGTTTTATTGTTTGTGTTTCTACTTGTCCAATGCCATTAAATTAGACATGTCATCACGTTGTACATCCGAAGAGTGGACTCCCAATGGCTCGGTGGGTTCACCTCCAAAAATTTAGAGTACTACATACATTCAAAAGGAGGGGTATTTTAATCCCACTTTGGAAATATTTTAACAAGACTACAATAACAGGAGGGGTTTTTTATTTCAAATTTATAAAAAAATATGTTAGATAACCAAATGTGCAAGAAATGGGACCACCAAGTACTCCCACAGTATACAATCAAGGGTAGATGATGGATCATCTATTGGTGGAAATGATGAGCCAAATGTGGCTGATATGCAGGTGGGACAGCAAGCTGAAATGCTTTTGAGAAAATCATCTAGAGTGTCTAGACCACCGAGAAAAAATTTAAAGTTTCAACAAGATTTACAACTTTTTCTTTAAAATTCAAAAGAAAATATATAAGATTATAATATGTTCTACAAATATTAAGAAACTAAAAAAACCATCTCAAAAAACTTTTGTCAAGATTTTATATAAATATATAAGTATAGCTTCGATAAAAGCATCCATGGGTACCATGCTTGTCCTATTTGTGGTCCTAGTTTGAATGCACAACACTCCAAACATATGAGGAAGATGGTTTATGAAGGTCATGCTCAATATCTTCCGCTTGATCATCCTACACATGAAGGTCAACTCGATCCACAATTGGTTTATAGGAAGGCAAGTGATTGGATTTGGGATTGGAGAGTTAATAGTGAGGAGCCTCCTCTTGGTATGGAACGGCTATCGATATTTTACGATCTTCCATATTGGGGTGAGTTGCAAATCAATCATCTCTTGGATCCAATGCATATCTTCAAGAATGTGGGGGATTCTATTTGAGAGCACTTGGTTGGTGACAAAGACACACGCGGAGCTTGAGAAGACTTGCATAATTTTGGAAAAATTTTCAATTCTTTATTTTTATCAAGGTATACAAACTTTCGACACCAATATAAAAGTTTCGCTTCTTAACAAAACTAAAAGGAAAAAATCATCCATGATGGTACCCTTGTGTTTTAAGTCCTACATATATGCATGCACAAATAGGTCATTAGACATGCAAAGATAACACCACAATAAAGCATAGAGATATCAATATACATGCATAAGCTATTAAGGATGGTGTAAATTGCACCCATCTACATAGGGCTTAGGGACAAACCCTAACCCTAACCCTAACCCTAAGGGGTTCACATGTATATCTTCATGTTCATGTTCAATACAACCTAGTGTACAGGTAGTTATATCATGTGCACTCCTCTCTCTCTCTCTCTCTCACTCTCTCACTTCCACTATCATGGTATCAAAGCACCAGATGATCTCAAGCCTTGCATTTCGTCAAGGCACTAAGCCCTCCATGTGCGAGGCATTCTTTAATCCTTGTATGAGAGATTTCCATTGAGAGAGAGTCCAAGACCACGTTTCATCATGGCGCAAGCCCTCCCCGTGAGTCATCATTCCATATTTAGATCTTCTTGTAGAGCTACTTTCACCCTTCATTTTGCTTTAGAAGGCTCCTCATTCAAAGCTATGGACACAGAGTTATGAGTTTTGTGAGGAAGTTCTTCAAGGTCAATCCTCAGGTTCATTGATTTTCAGTTCTATAAGTTTTTCAGTGAGAAAAAGGTTGCTCTTCTTCCTCCACTCATTTCGAATTCTGGTGGTTTTCTCAGAGTAGGTGCTCTGAAACTCAACAATGAGGACAATGTAAAGTTATGCTCAAGCCTACAACGTTTCCACAAAGGACTCATGCGCTCAATAGCACCTCAGCTGCCTAGCAACAAACTCAACTCCTAAGGAAACTCTTCTACGAGCCCTCTCAGCCTTCGAGCGCCACTCAGTGGCTCGCTTCAAGCTCCTAGAGGAGGATCGGCTCCAAATGGCTCGGCCCCTTCTCCTGAATGCCAATCAATGAACAATGGCCATTGATAACCAGCAGCCCTCGACTGAGCACCAAAGGATCCAACGGGCCTCCAAAGGCCAAAATATTGAGCTTCAGTCTCCTGACAACCTCAAACGATGACCCATGTTGCAACTGCAATGACGATCTCCTTCATGGCGACCGACAAGCCAAGAGACAAAGCCTCTGCACACAACAACACTCGACCCAGTCAAGCATAGCGAGCATCAACAAACAGCCCTACTCATAGCCTCCATGGCTCCCAGAAATCTTATCTTTAATAACGCCACAACCCAAAATGTTTGCTGAAGGGCCACTGCTTCCCTCTACAGGCGACTCGATCTCCACGACCACTAAACAATCTACAGCTACTCAACTTCAACATGAGAAACGGCTCCTCAAGCAATAGAGACCTGTGCCTCCACGAGTCTCCTCTGCACAACGAAGACTTCCAACCAAGCTCCTCCATAGCGCCTACGTCTGGCCTACGGTCTCCAATGACCACCACAATCGTCCTAAGGCCGCCTCTCCATAGGAGGCTCCTTTAGTAGTGACGCCCATAGCAGCAATTCCACAGTGCCAGCCTCCAACCCACGACTTCCCTCCGACGCTCTCAACCCAGCTCCATCAAAAGGCGGCTTCTTCCATAGCCAAACGTGACTCAGCGACCCTCCACAGCTTCCGAACTACTCACCTTCAACAGAGCCTAGTGGCAATCTCTAAACCACACCAGAGGGTGGTTATAAATCGAACCCATGGCAGATGATAGTTGACCAAGGTTAGTTGTATTGAACCCTGGCTCACCCAAGGGATAGGGTTAGTTTACCATCCTGATACATGGCAGCCAACTGTCATTTGGTTTGCGCACAAGTAGGAGGGTTGGTACAGTTTGTGCCACTTGGCATCCTCATCCACAGGTGCCACATTATTTCCCACGTGGGAGTGCCACATGATCAAGACTGCCACATGAGTGATGAGCACATGTCATCACTACAGTCCAGTCAACCTGCCCAATCAGTAGTAGCCATGTCAACAGTGCATCTAAACATGCAATGCCTCATAGGCACACCTTGTAAGCATCATGTGACCACCATCTCCATGTCACACTGCCACCTCACCACAGGCCACAAGATAATTTTTGGGCCTTCTTGGAATCAAAGTTTGGCCTATCCTGTCGAGGGCCGTATCTTTTGATCCAGGAGGAATTTTGCAGTGCTCCAAAAAGCAAAATTGCTCACCAACTCATGCTCTACATACTTAGGACATTGGATTTCACATCTAAGATTTCCACATGCCAAAATCATCAAATCCTCATCATCAGAACCACCTCCTGATCCATTGCACCGCATCCAGTACATAAAATGAATGAACTAAAACTCATTTTGTTGCAATTTGCGATTTGACATGTAGTCTAGCTAGATACTAGCACCATCGTAGAGGAGATCTAACTCCACCAAGATAAGAAATCCATTGCCGCAAAACCTGATTAGCTCCCACCGATGGCAGTCAATAAGGATCTATTTTCAGTGTACACTAACACACATCTAACACCAGTTCAATATACATGGCATTTGGTAGTTCCGTCCATCAGTGTGACACTTGGTAGTGATCTTCTTCTCGGATTTAGGATTGTTGCACAGCTCGTACACACATGCCACCCATGTGAAGTCACGCATTGGTGATTATTTTTGGGATTGGTTCGTACACATAAATCAGCCTTGTTCTGTATGCGACAGCCCGCGACACTCAGTTATCATCATTTTACTACAACCTTAATCCTTGGCACACATAATAGTTCTCACATGACTTGGTTTTGACCGTTTAGCGTAAGCCCCCCAGTAACAACTCTCACATATAGTGTTCTCATGGGTAGACACTCTCGTCGGTACATGGGTATGATAAAATATGAAGAGGGGAGAGAGAAGAGTGGAGATGAGGAGAGAGGTCACAGCTAGAGAGCACACCACAAATCCATGAGGCTACATAGTTATGTGTGATGAAGACCTTGAGCTTTATGTCTTTAAGAGCTGAAGAAACTCCAAGCATGGCATGTTTTTGTCCAAAAGGTCTTTTCTCTTTTTCTTGTTTCCATGTTTATCTATTGACTATACATATTAAAATACGCTTATAGACCTTTTCCATCTCCAAGAAGTGAGTTTTTAACTTCTTTGGACCACATTTTTTGCACTCTCCCATGAGACACTTTCTATTATGAAAAGCTGCATCAGTCTCCTTTGGGCAAAGTTGTGGCACGAATTCTGCATGTGCATTTACATCTTGCTCCATGGAGCCCAAATGTGTTTCAATGGATCATTTGGATGTGGTACTCATAGCAACATTTATATCCGTTCCCAAACTCCATATTAAAAAAAAATTCATTATCTCAAACAATCTCAAACCAACGTTGCACTCTGGATGTCTTTCTTTGAGCCTATGGAAGAACTCAACTTGCAAAATGTCACACCATGCATCTGACCATGGTAGTTATCAGCAGATAATGCTTACTATCTCAACATGCTATTTAGCATTCCCTTCTTGCTAAAAAGCCATGCTAGTTAGTATAATATAGGTCCAACCATGCTTGCTATAATACCTTGATAGTTAAGCACAATCTAGGTCCAATGATGCTTAATAAGACCGTGATGGTTACCATAATCTAGGTTCAACCATGTTTGTTATAAGGCCATACTAATTAGCATAAACTAGGTCAAACAAACCATGCTTGTTATCAAACCATGATTATTGTGTGACCATGCTACTTAGCATATAATGTAGTTAAAGATTCATGCTAGTTAGCATTATATATTTAATGGACCATGCTAATTAGCAGCATCTACTTAGAAGGGTCAAATGTTAGTTATCATACCCTGCTAGTTAGCATAATGTAGTTAATGAGCCACTCTAGTTAGCATTATAAGGTTGAAGGGCCATGCTAGCTAGCATTATATAGTTAATGGGCCATGCTAGTTATCAGACCATGAAGTTAACTAGCATCAAATGCTAGTCACCAGACTGTGCTAGAGTTAGATCAAACTATGCTTGTTATTAGACCATGCTAGTTACCATCATCAACTTATCAAACCATGGTACTTTAGCAACCAATACCTGGAAGCATCAAATGCTAGTTATCAGACCGTTCTTGTTACATTAGGAAAGAAAGGAACTCATTTTGGGGCCCTCTAAGAAATTCACTATTTACCTATTTTTGTTGCACTCAAAATATGGGAAATACTATAAAATACAGAGACTTGCTGCAAAAACTTCAGTCTAGTACCCAGGCTTCACATTAAATTCACATATAAGATCCTTGATTTTCTATGTAGAATTTGATGATTCTCACATCGCCAACACGTTCGGAGTGGGCCAAAACCCACAATTCAACCCTGGAGACACCAAAAAAGGAAAAAAATGCCCGGAATGGGGGATTTGCACTAAAACACGATTTGGTCAACTAGCATAGTGCCAGCTGGCCAATTCGTGTTTTAGTGCAAATCCCCCATTCACTATGCCAACTGGCCATATCACGTTTTAGTGCAAATCCCCCATTTCGAGCATTTTTGCCCTTTTACGAGCCTCCAAGCGTCAGTTTTCGATGTCTCCAGGGTCGATTTGGGGGTTTTGGCCCACTTCAGATGCACTGGCGATGTCAGAACCATAAAATTATGCACAAAAAATCATCTTTTGAAGATCACGTATGTCATACATAATAAAAGAAAAAGTTTTTGAGTATGATTTATTTTATATTTTTACATGGTTTTTGATATTTTTTCGACGTTATGTTAGCCCTCATCTGATTGGTCGAGATCCTACTTTTCTAAACCCTAAAAGGCCCCAAAATGATCTCCCTTTTGTCCTAATGGAAGAGCAATCTAGATAGCATAATGTAGTGACTAGCACATGCTAGTTAACAAACCCTGTCTATTAGTAGTGTTAGATACCAATGCTCCACTCTCGTGTAACTATGTGGGAACTAGCTAACTTTACTTGTAAGCCCCCCATATGAGGAGAAGGCATTTGAGTAGCTCGGTTATCCGGTAGGTCCTGGTTTGGACACTAGATGGGGGCCATGTGTGGCCTGATGCCTAGACGGCTTTATATAGAGTTGGTACACTGCCAATTAGGCCACATGCAAGTGTGAGAAGCATCCCATGACTGACCGCACTGAGGGTAGATGGAGCATTTCCCGATGCAGCCCACTCTCGGGTTGCGGGGCTCGTTTGGAGCCCTAGATGATCCCGGATGGCTCTGGGCTGAACGGAGACCATAGGTTAGTTGCTCTATTTTGTGCCATGGTTCTATCGAGTGGTCGGTGGCCTATTTCGGGACCGACCCCCAGTCGGTCGTTTTGGGCAGACTAGGTCAATCACCTAATTGGGTCTAACCAACTATGACTGGTGGCTATATAAGAGCAAGCCCGTGAACTTCATCATCATCACTAGCTATAGCAACCCTGATTCCTTAACATCCAGCCTCCGTCCTCTACTATTTCCAACACGCCATCGAAGTTTCTCACATAGGAGCACACGGCTGGGAGGTAGCGCCATCTATTGTATCAGTTTTACAGTAATCAAAGTTTTCATTCTCCATTTCGGAAGAAGATTGCAGATGAGAAGAACAGAGTAAAGAAAGAATCCAGCAACAGCACGCAGGCAGTACCAGTAGAGCTGTTCGTAGCAATTGAGGAGATTTGCACAGAGGCAGTTCATGTACCTGCAGATGAACCTTGGATTATTGACAGTGGTGCATCATGCCACATGACCAGTCGGAAGGATCGGTATACCTCTCTACATCCGGTAGGCAATGACATCCTGGTAGCAGTCGGCAATGATGCAAAATGTCTAGCAAAAGGAAAAGGTATGATTTCTCTCAATTCAGATGGAGTTGTAAAACAGTTGTCTGATGTTCTTTATGTGCCAGATATCAAGAGGAACTTTTTGTCCGTTTCTGTGATCACGGATTGGGACCTCAAAGTTCAATTCGATAAGAATGGTGTACAGATTTTGGATCTTCAAGGGAAGGTCGTTGGTAAAGGTACTTGGCGCAACATCATCTACGAAGTCTTAGCCTTCAGTGCTCAAGCTGATATGAAGAACACTAAGTTGTGGCATGAGAGGTTTGGTCATCTAAACCTTAGTTCTTTAAAGGAGATGCATAAAAGTGGAATGATTGCAGACGTACCAAAAATTACAGATCTACCCGATGTATGTGAAGCTTGCATGATGGGCAAGCAGCATCGGCAGCCCTTTCCTAAAGAGGACAGTAGGGCAAAGGCTCCTCTAGAGCTCGTTCACACGGCCTCTGCGGAAAGATGGAGATGGAAGCTTTGGGTGGTTCCTACTACTTCATGACGTTGATCGACGACTACAGTAGAAGGATATGGATATACTTCCTGAAGACTAAAGATGAGGCTTTTAGTAAGTTCAAAGAATGGCATGTAATGGTTGAGAAAGAAATGGGGAGGAAGGTGAAGAAGTTGAGATCAGACAGAGGTGAAGAGTTCACATCAAGTGAATTCGAAAGTTACTGCAAAAGTCACAGGATCAAGAGGCAGAAACCCCCACCACATACACCACAGCAAAATGGAGTAGCAGAGCACAAGATGCGTGTCATCTGGGAAATGGGAAGGAGTATGATGAAAGGGAAAGATTTTCCAAAGACTTTCTGGGCTGAAGCATGTAACATGGTAGTTTACATTCTAAATCGTAGCTACACGAAGGCTGTGAACAGAATGACTCCACTACAGGCCTTTTCTGGTAAGAAACCTTCAGCTGCACATTTCAGAGTTTTTGGATGTGACTGTTTTGTGCATGTCCCTGATGCTAACAGGACCAAATGGGAACTGAAGAGCTGAAAGTGTATTTTCTTGGGCTACTGAAGAGGTGAAGGGTTACCGTCTTTATAATCCTGTTACCAAGAAGGTAATAGTAAGTCACGATGTGGTCTTCTCAGAACAGCCGCATCAATTGGAGGAGGAAGCTTCCTTCCCAAACAACTAGGACTAGGATATCCATCCAGTACAACCACCAACAGCAGACCGAACTCCTCGAACGGTGCTTGGGAGGATTCAAGATAAAGAAGAGGAAGAAGAGCCTGCGGAACCACAATGGCAACGGTCATTCCCGAAGTGGGTAAAGCTACTTTTGGATAGTAGAAAACCTCCAACCATTGAGGAGGAACCATCCGAACACCGCCAGTCCAAGAGATTAGAGGAGCAAAGAAGGGTGCAGGAACACTTGGTCAACTATGCTTTGATGACAGAGGTGATCCATACTGAAGAACCCAAGTGTCTTGAAGAGGCATAGGGTGATGATAGGTGGATGGAGGCTATGCAGTCAGAGTATGGCTCCATAATGAAGAACAACACTTGGGACCTTGTGGATCGACCACCAAAACGCAAGGTCATTGGCACCAAGTGGGTGTACAAGACCAAGTACAAGTCGGACGGCACATTGGATAAGTGCAAGGCTCGCGGCTCATGGCAAAAGGATTCGCACAATTACATGGTTTTGATTATCAGGATACTTTTGCTCCCACAACTCGACTAACCACAATTCGCAGTGTTTTGGCTTTAGTAGCACAAGAAAGTTGGCCCGTGTTTCAGATGGATGTAAAATCCCTTTTTGAATGGAGATCTCAAGGAGGAGGTATACGTGGAACAACCACTAGGTTTTGTGATCCCCGATTCAGAAGGTAAAGTTTGTAAACTAAAGAAGGCACTTTACGAGCTGAAAGAGGCCCCACGAGCATGGTACCAGTGGATTGATGCCTACTTTCTACAAAACGGGTTCATGAGGAGCCCATCTGATGCAAATTTGTATAACTACAGAGAAGGAGGTAGGTGTATGATCATGGTCCTTTACGTAGACGACCTTGTCATAACAGGGAACCATGAAGAGAAGATCTCGCAGACAAAGCATTTGCTAGGAAGAGAGTTTGAAATGATAGATCTCAGACTGATGCATTTCTGTTAGGGGATGAAGTTTGGCAAGAGCCAAAACAGAGATCTTTATCTCACAACTGAAGTATGCTGGAGAGATACTGAAGGCATTTGACATGGTTGAGTGCAAGACAGTTGGCACCCCTATGGAGGTTGACATGAAGCTCTCAAACGAGGATTCATCACCACTGGTGGACGAAGTGAAGTACAAAAGGCCTATGGGCAGCTTGATTTACTTGTGCAACACACGGCCCAATATCAGCTTTGCGACTGGTGTACTAAGCAAGTTTTCGAATAAGCCCCGGGAGAACCATTGGAGGGCAGGGATGCGGGTGCTGAAATACATCAAAGGCACACTTGATTATGGCATCATCATTACCAAGGGCAACATCTTGACCGGATTCTGTGACTCGGATTGGGCAGGAGACGTGCACAGCAGGAGATCAGTGATAGGTTACTGTTTCTCACTTTGATCTGGAGCTGTGTCATGGGTCAGCAAGAAGCAACCCATAGTTGCTCTTTCTTCTACCGAGGCTGAGTACAACCCATAGTTGCTCTTTCTTCTACCGAGGCTGAGTACAAATCAGCATGCTTTGCTTCTTGTGAGGCAGTATGGTTGAGGAGGACTTTAGGGGACATGGGTGCAGTGCAGAACAAGCCTACGCAGTTATCATGTGACAAATAGAGTTGCATGGCAATTGCAAAGAACCCTATGTTCCACGCTCACACAAAACACATTGAAATTCAATATCACTTTGTACGCGAGCTCATCATGGATGGAGAGGTCGACTTGGTGTACTGTCCGACTACAGAGAATGCTATGGACATCTTCACAAAGGCTCTTGGAAGAGACTTGCTTGAGAGGCATCTTCATCGACTTAGCATTGGTCCGAAAAAGTAAGTTCACTTGCGGGTGGACATTGAGGGGGGGTGTTAGATATCAATGCTCCACTCTCATGTAACTACGTGAGAACCAGCTAACTCTACTTGTAAGCCCCCCATATGAGGAGAAGGCATTTGAGTAGCTCGGTTATCCGATAGGTCCTAGTTTGGACACCAGATGCGGGCCACGTGTGGCCTGATGGCTTGATGGCTTCAAATAGAGTTGGTACACTACCAACTAGGCTACATGCAAGTGCAAGAAGGCATCCCATGACTAACTTCACTGAGGGTAGATGGAGCATTTCTTGGGGCAGCCCACTCTTGGGTTACGGGGCCCGTTTGGAGCCCCAGATGATCCCGGATGGGCTCTGGGCCGAACGGACACTGTAGGTAAGTTGCTCTATTTTGTGCCACGGTTCTATCGACTTGTCGGTGGCCTATTTTGGGACCGACCCCCAGTCGGCCGTTTTGGGCAGACTGGGTCGGTCACCCAATTGGGTCTAACCGACTACTGGTGACTATATAAGAGCAAGCCCGTGAAGCCCATCATCATTACTGGCTACAACAACCCTGATTCCTTAGCATCCAGCCTCCATCCTCTACTGTTTCCAGCACGCCATCGAAGCTTCTTACACAGGAGCACACGGCTGGGAGGCAACGCCATCTATTGTATCAATTTTATAGTAATCAAATTTTTGATTCTCCATACTATCTGCTTTTCTCTCTTGCATATGAGATCCTATTATCTATTGAGCTCAAACACATTGGAAATGATAGCAGTTTGAATACTAGCCTCCTCTAGTGTAGATTTGCATAAGAGGGTGTTGATTAACTAGATTCCATGTTTCTGCGATAGTACCATTAGTCTTGTCCTTGAAAGCTTTAACAATTGCAGTTACGAAGATTTTCTTCTTTTGTTTGTCATTAAGAGCCCACACTACACCATTGCACTTCATATGCTTCTCCTCCCGTTGTTTCCTCTCTTGTCTCTCTCATACTTCCTAATGATAGTAAGATCATATTATTCTTGTGAGTCGGGATCCATCATTTTCTACAATCTTCAATCACTAGCTACAAATGTACATACACTATAATTAGTCAAGGAAATAGCCAAGATATCAAGAAAAGATTCACTCAAATAGTGGTTATAGGTCTTTACCTCCATTGGACACATTCTCTATGTTGCAATGACACCAACCTAATGTTTAAAATATAAAAACTTTTAACAACACAGAACACGAATCTCAAATAAGGGTGGATAATTTACTCATTTTTATATGGGTGTTCATAAAAGAAAAGTTAGTACAAAAGTGTCAATTCCATCATGTGATCGAAGCTCCGAGGTCAAGGTCCACTTATGAGAATGTATAAAAAAGTATAAGAGTTTATTTGGCAAGGAATGCCAATAGCGTTTAAGTTAAAAAAATATTTGCAAACAAAAGTAAAAGTTGGTGAAGTCCTGACAAGCATCTAATTTACTGAAGAGGAGAATCTGCATATCTTCCACCATCCAATAAGAAAACATGGTAAGAACCAGCTTAGCTTAGGTTGAGAAGACAAGTGTCATAAACACCCCTCCCTTGTTATTGGTGTCACAATAAATTAGAAGCTTTTACAAAGAATTAAAACCACTTGATGTAGTATTAAAAGTGCAACAAGATATGTTTTTAAATTGTGGAATAAAGTGAACCAATCTTGAGTTTCATACAAAGGCGAGGGGAAGGTGTAAACAAAAAAATAAAAGGAGGGTGAGAGGAGTATAGAAAAAATACATCTTTACTTAAATTAGGAGAGGAGGAAAATAAGTGGGAGAACTAGGAAAAATGAAAAGTGGAAATGAAGTATTAGGATTAGTAAGAGGAAAAAACGTTGGTGGAAAAAATGGGGAAGTAGGGGGGGTTTGTCCTAGAATCACAAATAAATAAGATAAGGATAGGAAGAGGATTTAAGTAGGGTTAGGATGAAGGGTTGATGAAAACTTACGGTATAAAGTTAAGAATGTGAGAAGCAAGGAAAGAGGAGGAAAAAAGGTCAATACAGATGAGGGGAAAATTAAGGGTAAATATTTATTAGGGAGGGGGTAGGGATTATATACCTATAGAGACATATAGAGAAGGGGAAAATAGATATAGATAGATCTATAGAGAGGGGGGAGAAAAGGTACAGAGAGATCTATAGAGAGGGAGGGAAAACATAGGGTAAAAGTATTTATATATAGAAAGAAATTTAAAATTTTATAAAGGGACATATATGAAATTTGTTAGACATTAATAATATAAGAAAAAAGCATTTAGAACTAAGAGAAAGGGAGGGGCGGGGGGGTAGTAAATACGTTTAATGAAAAGACTAATTAAAATGGAACCTGAGAATACGGTTCTCCAAGAAGTCAACGATTGTGGGTGACACTGGGTGTCAGCTTAAGGCACAGCAGATGAGGTAATGTGGGGAAATGCAAGCCCAATAGACGAGATAACGATGAAGTCGAGAGCTTGTGTGTGGTAGCGTCAGAGACAAGAGTCAAGGAGTGATAGACTCTGTAGGGTAGTACTAGGCCGCTGGCAATTGGCTCAAAGGGTAAGAACAACAATTGATGCACAGTGCTCGAGAATGGAAGGGTAAAGATACGCCATTGCTTGACTATGCACAACAGTTAGTAGGCAGGGCTGCAAGAGAGATTAGAGTGATGCAAATAGGCATGGGCAGGAAGCGATGTAGGCATAGGAAAAAGAGATGCGGAGGGGGGTATTTAAAGCTGATGGGAGGGGTAGTCCGGAGAGTCGGGACACTTGGGTTTTTTAGGGAGGTGGGGGTATTTATGACAAGGCCATGTATGTAGGTAGTTAGTGTAGTTAGAGTAGTTAGAGTAGAGGGGTTTGAGAGAGAGAGTAGTTAGCAGGGGGGCTACTTAGGGAGATGAATGTAGTCAATGATTAGGGAGAATAAAAGCAATAGTACCGTTTGGGTTAGTGCATTTAGGAAAACATAAGACAAGGAGAAAAAGGGGGGCAAATAGGTAAAATAGGGGAATAATTAGGAAAACATTAGGGAGAAATAGGAAATAATTAGTAAAAATAAAAAATGGAAATGAAATAAAGAAAAATTAGGGGGGGAGGAAAAAACAGTGGAAAACTAATTAGAAAAAAAGGGGAAATTTTTTGAAAATGTTAAAATAAGGATAAAATTAGGACAAAATTGGGGTGATTTAGGAATAAACCCCCTTTTTTTTCATTTGGGAAAAAATAAATTATCAAAAACACAAACATTTTTCAAGGAATTGCATACACCATGATTTCGACACATCCTTGCTTCTAAATATTTGATAACATCGTTTACAATATTGACAATGAATATATACAACTCAACCTCTCAACGAAGGATCATTTCTTATCTAAAGAGCGAGAGCTCTATCTTTGTCCATAGGGGTCACCCTATTTGCATGAATACAACATAAATTTGAATATTCCATAACATTGACCATTTGCAAGAGGCTAGGGCAACTCCTCACTTATACCCTCAGGTGTTCTTTCTCCCCCTTTGGAAAGAATAGATGCTAAAGCACTAAAAGAGTTGCTGAATGATGAAAATACTAATGAGCTAGAAGTATTGAAAAATGATGCTAGTGATTGTGATGAGCTTGAGATTGTTAGTGATACTTCCCATTCTCCAATTGATGCCTTGATTCTCGTGGATCTAGAAGAAACACCTTACGAATCTAAAAGTATAGGTAACATACATTAAGAACTACCAAGTGTATTTCAATCCACCATCTTTTGCAACAAAATCTTTTGGCCACCCATTGGATCACTTTTTGTGTAACACTTGACTAGTCTAGGACTCCTACCTCTTACTTTTATTTGCTTCGTGGGGATAGCTTGAACTAATTGCATTTGCAAATCTTTCTACCTTTTATACAAAGAACCAATAAGAGGGACCATCTTCAATCTAAGTGCATTTTCAAATCCACCATCTTCTGCAAGGAACTATTTTGGCCACCCATTGTTTGAATTTTTTTGTAACACATGGCCAGACTAGGACTCCCACCTCTTACTTTCATGTGCTTCATGACAGCTTGACCTAATTGCATTTGCAAAGCTTTCTCCCTTTTATAAGAACCAATTATTCCACAATAAAACCATTTGAACATTTCATGAAGAGCATTGGTTTAGCCATCCCACCTACTCTATACTCAATTTTTCCATACCTTGCAAACTCCAAACATTCAAAGAACCATACTTTCATATAAAGCATGTACTTTGAGCATAATAATATGCTACTTCCAACATAAAACACTTGAATTTAAGAGAACAAGAAAAATTACATGCAATAAAGTGAATAGGTGGGGTTGACATGGCTTCAATAAACGCAGTGATGATAGCATCCTTGAACAATGCACATCATTTTCAGTCGGGGAAGGTTGTCATAGAATTTTTGTTGGCTTCTCTATTTGATCTCCAAATACATGCTCTTATATTTTTTACATTAGGATTAGCTTCTAAATTTGTGGTGCACTCACACAATTCCTTCTAAAAACCCCAAGTTATGCCATGTCAAATTTTACCTTGATTACTCAAAAACCTTTGTGCCTTTCCATCACCATGCATACTTATATGGAAGATTCTCTGAATCCCTTAAGAGATGTGCATATTTTTGAAGAATGATGTATCCTTTGTTCAATCCCATGATAGATAAAATAGATTTGAGCTTTGCAATAGAAGTTGAAGCTCTATTTTCACCTTTCATATTCCATACGTACACTATATGTGGGTATTGCAACTTGCCAATCAAGCGCACCTCTACATGCAAGACTAAAAAATGCACTCTTTCCAATGGAATGTTTAAAATTACAACCCAATTTTCATCAAATTTTTCTTGATTCTCACTCTCTTGATCACAACTCATAACATCATTGCTCCATTGGTACTTGCCATCATCCACATTGCTTTTCTATTTTTGTGTTCTTCCCTACTTATGAGTGCATGCAAAGAAATGCATGGGCATGTTGTGATTACATCTGTCTAGACTCCAAACATGCACTTCAATTTTTTCAAGTCTCCTTCCATATGACACTCAATGTTGGTAGATCCAAACCCTTCAACATGAAGAAAGTGTCCTTTAGTTTGAGCATCTATAATTTCTGGAATTGGAGACCATTGAAAGACCCTCTTCAAGTAAGAGTGGGTCTCTTTAGGGACTTAAAATGCACCAAGCCACCAAATATGCTTTTATGATTGCACACCAAAGTCTTCAATAACTTTGCTATCTCGTGCATGTTTTAAGGCCCCTTATTCACAGCTATAATGCTCAATTGCTATCTAGATGTAGTAAGTCACCTTTTGGTTTTTGGTACTTTGTCTCAAAGACTAGTGAGGTCTTTTGCAGACGTTAGTGGATCTTTCTTTCTTTCTTTCTTTCTTTCTAAGAAACCCTATCACATAACCTAAATTTATATCTTCGTAGACCATGTACACAAATCATGGGAGTTTTCCTAGAGCCTGAACTTTAGGACACACTATGTAGGTCCCATTACCTAATTTGAATATTTACTTATCATTCATTGAGTGAGTTCTGTTGCATCTAGTGCAAGAAAATGCAAAGGGATATTTTGAAGGATGTACAATTCTCAATAATCTTCCACAAGGGTCATGCATGTACAAAGGGATGTACAATTCTCAATAATCTCTCACAAGGGTCATGAATGTCTTTGTGTTACAAAGTTGCTAGATGTGACTAAATAGCTCAAAAGCACACTAGTGGCATCATTTTTAAAACATTTTTTATCATTATAGAAATCAAATCGCACTCAATTTAAGATCAAAAAGCATTTGGAGCCATTTTTTGTCACAAAAGAAATGCTTCTATGTAGAAAGCATTTTGAATATGTTTTGTGTGTTTTTCCATTTTGAAGTTCATTTAGTGTTTTGAATATGTTTTTTCATTTTTAGGATATTAAAAGCAAAGTTTCTACATACAATGCATTTTGGAGCCGTTTTCTATCATTTTGAGGTTGCTTCTGGTGGCCTTTTACCAACAAGTTCAAGATATCAAAATCAATGTTTCTAATACATTTTGAGAATTTTGAACTTTATGCAAACATTACTCAAGGCATTCATTGGAGCAATTAGCATTTTAACAAACATTGAAAACACGACATCATCAAGCAACATAGGAACAAATATTCAATTCAAGTGAAATTTGAAGCAATCTATCCCTTGTCATCCTCACCCTTTGCTCTAAGAAGAAGGAAGAGGAAACTTCACCTCTAGAATGCAATTCATTAGCAAGGAAGAGATGTGATACTCTTAGGCCTCTCAAAATGGTGGAAATCCCTCGCCAAATGGAGGCAAGTGTCATTAGGGGGTTTGAGGCAAAATTATGGTGTTCTTATAGAACCCATCACTAGTCGGCCAATGCCTCTAGTGAGACCTCCTTCACTTGGTCCAACTATTAATGAGTTCCCTTTGACAAACATGGTCATCTAGATAGTCCATGCTTCCAAAGCTATTCTAGACAAGACTTTATAAACAAGATGCAAGGCTTTCAACTCTCTCCCCATGTCTTTTGTAGACATTAGACATGAATGATGAACAAAGCAGAGATTCCTAGTTCACCCATCAATTACAAGCTCCCTCATGTCAAGCGCAAGGTCATCATAACCTAGAAGGCAACTTTTAGAGTCATGTCAAAAGTAGAGATTTTGTAAGTCAATCAAATGAAACTACTTGTGTGAGAGCTTGCAAAAGGGGTGCCATAAAAATATGCCAAAATAGACAACATAGTACTAGAAATGCAAATGCCTAAAAGAACCTTCTAAACCTCAAAGATGACTTAAGGACCAAACAAATGATATCCATGCAATCAATTAGAGCCTACTTCAAAAGACAGGTGGGTTAGATGATGGGATGGACATACATACATTGGTTTAACTCTTGCTAAATTTTGAATTGGACCTCGGTCCTTGAAACTTTCCTCTAGGGACGAGACAAGCAAGAGAGGGAAAATGTCAAACTAATATAAGAATTATGTATCAAGAATGAAATATAAGGGGGGTTGGCCATAATTATTATACAACGAGTAGATCAAGTACAAATGGGGCCACATGTGCTTGCATCAAGCCTACTAACACATAATCAAAAAGTGCAACCTATAGGGCTAAGTGCAACTGTGGCTAGTCCTCAACAAAGAGGTTGATGGGTTGCTTGATTAACGGAGATGAGCTGAAGCCTTGTGAATTAAGGTTGTTGATGGCTTAGCTGCTACTAATAGCTAATGAAAAAAGTCAAGGACAAGCCTCTTCAAATATGAAGGCACAAATAGCTACAGATATCTTGACAGACATGCAAGAAATACTAAAAATTCTATAGAAGTATTCAAGACAAAGCATATTTTTGTGTGGAATAGAAACCCACCCCTAGGATTCTTGAGGAAGGCATGGTGCATGTATCTTAGAATTCCAAGAGATTCTAAGATTTTCAAGACCAAGAAATATCCAAAGATTTTGTACAAGTATCATGGTCTTTTCCACGTCATCAAGAAGATAAATGATGCAACATATAAGTTAGAGCTCCCTTCCAATGTCAAGGTTCATCCAAATTTTCAAAAGTAGACTTCTAGATAACTTTAATATCTCCTAGAGAATTGATAGAGTTGGAAGATTTTGACCTATGTTACACGACTCTAAAAAGGTTCTAGACAAAAGACAACACAACTCAAGAATTGATATATTACCGAGTATTATATAAAGCAAAAAGATAGGCTTGCTGAAGATTCTTGATAGAGGTTACTGACTAAAAGAAAAGCTAGGCAATTTTAACTCCTCTTGAAAGACTTGCGACTCATTTATAAATTTTTTTGCAATATGACATGAGTGATCGTTGCTTGGACTAGATTGTCTTTTTTGTAAAAATTGCTAAAACGTGATTAATTTTGTAAGCTTTGCCAATATTGATAAGGTGCCGTGATGCCTTTGCTCAAGAGGGAGCAAATAGCCCTCACCTTTGGTTCTCTTATGCTTCACACTCAAATTCTATATTGAAGTAGGATGTGATGTTCTTTAGTTAATTTGATTCTATTTACTAAAAATCTAATAGCATAGGGACAGTCATGCAAATTTGATGCGGATGGATGGATCATGCAGTGCTCTCCCTAGCCACAATTATTGACGGACATTACTCTCATTGAGCTGCTGGCGCAAATGCAGTAATGCAGAATATATTATGCCTCTGATCCATGTAGACAAAATAACTAGGAAACCCCAAAGCACTTTTTAAAACATCCATGCGGGTAAATTGGCAAGAAAAAAGAATTCCGAATGGCTACCGATTACACTGACATCACCATAAAACAGCTTTTTTATGTTCCAATACGTCCAAAATAGCAATAAAAGGGGAAATGGTGCTTGCCAGCTCTCTCATGATGTCAGTTCCTGTTTGCAGAAATCACAGCACCAGTGCCATATGTGATAAGCCTACTCTAGCTTGCACATGATACACAATCCTAAGACTCATCAGCATCATATCCTCCAGGATATTACTGGCCTTGGCTATCTGCAGGTGCTGGATCAAGTCTCAAAACCAAATCCTCTACTGAGACCTTGGCTATATCTTTCCGAATGCCTAGATCTGCTGAATATCTGCTCAGGCAATACACTCCTGCACTTACTGCGATTGCCCCCCATGGTTCAGTCATGAGGAGCTTCAATGGAGAAGCACACACAGCCGACAATGATACTCCAAGGAATGAGACAGCTTGCCCACTCCTTCCAATTGAATTTCTTTCCATAACCAGGAGCCCTGTCTTACAATAGATGGAAAAGTCCTCACAATTGTTCCAGAAAATGTGGTAACAACCAAACCCATTTTCCAAAAGATATCTTGCACGATGGATAACTGCTTCTGGTGGATCTGAGAGAGCAAGTGTACATGTTCCCCCCCGTGCTTTGGCAAGAAAGACAAATGTATTTTCCCCATACTGAAAGCGATATAATGGACATCCAAAGAGAAAACATTCCAAGCAGGACAGTAATACTCCATTCCTGTCCGTATTTGGACCACACTTTTGACATGGACTTGTACAAGCAGGAGAAGACCTGGAGCTCATAAGGAATTTTTCCAAAATGGTACGAGTCCCCATCTCTTGCCCATGTCCTCTGGTAAAATGGATCACATTGCCATCACCAACATAAATGCCTGTGATTGCAACCTCAACACCAATAGAAGATTAAAGAAAAAATGAATGCTGCCTCTTCAACTCAAGACTATTTCAAAGCTAAATTTCTTCAAACATATAATATAAAATACAAGAACGTGTTAAATCTCCTTGAATTATCAATGCTCGAACCACAAAGAGACTAGCTCAAACCAATACCATCAGAATGGAGACACTATGCAAAACTGCAAATATTCAAACTAAATGAGCCCCGAGAAAAAAACATGAGTTTGTGTCTTGACTTCAGTACTGAAACCATCCTTTAAGAAGAGAAAGAGAAAGCCTCTAATTAGCAGAGGTGCAAGGTCTGTTGGAAAGGTCACCTCCATGTAAGCCCCCAAATGAGGAGAGCATGGGGGAGGGAGACCTAGGGCAAGGGCAGCACCTCACAGCAAACAGAGGCTGCATCGAGAGCAGCTTATGTGCAGGAAAGATGGCGGGGCATCTAGCCTTGGAGCTGGCCTGGCAGGAGGTGACCGAAGAGCAGCAAGATGGTGCTGATGGATGGCGACACATGGCAGGGTGCTGCAGCAGGAAAGGCGCCTACCTATGGACAGGTCTTTGGGCAGATCTATGGCCTGCAATAGGCCTGGCAGGAGGGCAGGTATGCAGGGCACCAAGGTGGCCTGGTGGAGCAGCAAAGGGGGCTGCAAGTGGGCAGTGCCCTGCCCTTATGTAGCCTATAGGGCTGGGCTGGCTGGTTGGCTGGAAACCAGGTCAGCCAGCACACAGCCCTACATTAAGTTCCCACAGCCCCATAGGAAGGGCTGATCTTCATCCAGCAGATCAGCCAAACAAGGAGCAGGAAGGAGCAGCAGAGCCTCATCCTCAAGCCTACATCCAGGAGGTGAAGGAGAGATAGAGGCGGTGCTGCAGACTTATCTCAGAGGGTTGAACCCTAGGGCAGCAAGGTGCTGAGATCTGGACACAGAGTGTACATACGCTCGAGGTGGAGCATGCAGGCTCAAAGATCTAGAGGTATCCAGTAGATAGTAGAAGAACCTTTTGGTAAGATCAGAGGACCACATCCTAGTGGGACTCCGGATCTATCTTTTGTATTATCTTCATAGATTTGGACGGAAATATATTATTTTGGTGGATTCTATATCTGGCTTCGTTCACTGTCTATTTGCTAGTCTGCATAACACATCTATGTGAAGCACTTTAAGTAAAGAAGTTTGTGATTACACCCACACAACGCACTGTGAACTCCTAGGCTATTCTATCAATCTTCCGCTGTACGTACCCTCTGTTGGTCGATTTCTAACAAGGTCCTCGTGCCTGAACAAACACATGGAGAAACCTAAGGGAGAGAGAAGCCAAAGGTTCCGAATTAGGCACCCAACCTCATAGGACTATCAATGGTCTAAAAATGTGCTGCATATGTTACAATGCTGAAGTACATAAAATGACCAAACGCTTTTCACAACTACCAGCATGCTCTGTGGTTTTTGCTGATTCCAACCAAACATTTTTTTGTTTGGTAAATCTCCACTCACTCAAGGTCAGCTCCTTATAATCTGCAACTTTACAGAAATCACCCATTATCCATCAGCTTGAAAGGCTATTTCGAGAAGTCTCTAATGTGTTCTAAATTATATCGTCACCATCCTAGCTGTGGGGGCGAAAGTCTCATCGAAGTCAAGTCCCTCTGACTGTACATAGCCTTTCACCACCAATTGAGCTTTGTACTTGTCCAAGCTCCCATCAGACTTGAACTTAAGCTTGTACACCCATTTGGTACACTTGGTCGGCTTCACCTTCCACTTGGTCGGCTTGTCCACCAAATCCCAGGTGTCATTTTTCAGAATGGCGTCCATCTGCTTGCATAGCATCCTGCCATTCTGGGATATCCCTCGCTTCCTCGAAGGATCTGGGCTCCTCAAGCTGAGCCACCATAGCATAGTTCGCTTCACGTTGCATTGAGACCGCCGCGCTCCGGAACTGCTGTAGGGAATGTCAGTGACCCATGAGTCTGCTAAAGTCTTCAAATACCACTGAGGTAGCTTCTTCTCTAAAGGAGGTACCTTCACTGGAGATGCCTTCGGAGCCGGCACTAGAACATCCTGCTCCTCCTCCTCCTCATCGGGTTCTTCAGTCGTCTCCACCTCCTTGATGGTGACCTTGGGTGGGGGTTATGTCGAAAGTTCTTGAACCTCTGATAAGGATCTACTTCTTCACCAGGTTGTAAAGGCGATAGGCCTTGGATTCTTCACTGTATCCCACAAAGATACATCTTCTGCTATGGGAATCAAGCTTCGCCCGCTCATCTTTATGCACACGAACAAATGCATTAGAGCCGAAAATCCGTAAATGAGATATGATTGGTTTCTTTTTGTAGTAGGCTTCATATGGAGCCTTATCATCAACAGCCTTGGTCTTGATTCTGTTGAGGATGTGAACAACAGTGTTCATAGCTTCACCCTAGTAAGCTTTCGAAAAATTTCTCCCTCGCAACATGAACAAATCTATCTCTGTGATGGTCCTATGCTTTCGCTTCAACTCCATTTTGTTGAGATACGAGAGCTGTATTGAGTTGCCGCTTGATCCCGTGCTTCTTGCAAAATCCATTGAACTCGATAGAAGTGAACTCCCCCCCTCTATCTGTGAGGAAGGCTCTAACTGTCTCCCCGTCTCCTTTTCTACCTGGGCCTTCCTTTCTTTGAATTTCTCATAAGCCTGAGACTTCTAGGCCAGGCAGTATATCCAAGTCATTCGACTAAAATCATCCACAAATAAAAGAGAATACCGCGAACCTACGAATGAATTTGTTGACATCACACCGCAAATGTCGGAATGAACCAACTCGAGTGGCTTCTTGACCCGTTCATGTAACCTCATGTAGATGATCACACATATACTATGAAATCTCACTGGAACAGCACATGAGAAAGAGAGACAAAACTCAGACTATATTCTTCCACAGACTGTGGGATAAACAAGCTCCAGACGAGCACAAAGAAGCCAGCAAGATGCTGTCCAAAAACTGCTGAGTGTTGCTGAGAACTCTTCCCTCAAAGAACGCTGCCAGTGAGTGTAGGCTTCAGTTCAGTGGATGAGGAAAGAAGAGGGGATAGGACCACTATGAAACCTCGCTGGAACAGCACATGAGAAAGAGAGACAAAACTCAGACTATATTCTTCCACAGACTATGGGATAAACAAGCTCCAGACAAGCACAAAGAAGCCAACAAGGATGCTGTCCAAAAACTGCTGAGTGTTGCTAAGAATTCTTCCCACAGAGAGCTGCCAGTGAGTGTAGGCTTCAGTTCAGTGGACGAGGAAAGAAGGGGGGATAGGACCCCCTTTTGTAGCCCAGGAGCTGGGGCAAATCAGCGGGTCAGAAGGGGCCGACTCAGCCCCTTCAGCCAACCTGGACAGCATCCCTATGGGGAGCCCTGCAGTTGGCTATTTGGCCGACCAACCAGGCCCAATTCTGGGCCTATATAAGGCCCTGCTGTAGGGTCTTTGCTGCCCTACAGACAGCCTTGAGCCAGGCCCCTTAGGAGGCCCTGGTGGATGCCCCTTTTGGATGTAGTGGTGCCTACCCTGACCCCTACAATCTACTGCCCCTTTGTCCCCTCAGTCGGGGGCTCACAAGTGGGGTCAGAGTTAATCCACGAAATATTTTCCGTTTGACTTGTATACTTCAATCTTGATGTGTTCTACACTGGTCGAATATTGGGAAAACTCCCATAAATATGACAGTAGTCTCTACTATTGAATCATAAATATGACAGTAGTCTCTTCCTGTATCCAGTTTGCACTTCCAAAACTCGGAAGTTAGTTCCAAAGTAGGAAAGCTCATCAAATATGACGTCCCAATTCTGGACAGTCAAAATATATGCTTTTCAACCTCGAAAAGTGAAATCCAGGATCCTAACTCAAAGTCAATCTGACCGGTCAATCTTTAAAAAAACCTTGAGTATAAGGAACCAATATTTCTACGGACATCATGATTTAAGGTAGCATCTCATAATTGTCTGTATCAATAATCTATTATAAAAAAAGGAGAAGATAGTCTAACACCCTGCTTGTAGCTTGTGCATAGGATTTGAGGTTGTCACACGCATCCTCCACAAGATGATTGGCATGCCTATGGCCCTGCCTGTAGCTCGTGCATAGGATATGAGTTACATGTAGGGCCAATACAAGCAGGATGCACAGGTTGGAGGAGGTACTCAAACCATGGAAACACTTGGACCCACTAGAGGATTGTAAAAAAAAGTCGCAAACATAGGGTAGCCACATGTGCTCTACCATGCAGCAGGGTCGACCAAGCAGATGCATCCCACAGACGAAACTACATGAGCAGCAGCTAGCACGTTAGCATGTCCCATGCATCCAGTCAGCAAGCACGCAGGTTTGGGTCAATCTGGCACAGAGCCAGACCTTCTCTAAATGTTCGATCACTGCTAAACATTTGCTGATTCAAGTCATTCTTTTGACAAAATCCTCCACATACACATTTCGCCCCTCCTCCATCGTTGTGTAAGCGCTGATGTTCAGAAATCTGTTGCAGTTCTATGGTTCCGGTTATACTATGTGTTTCAGGAGGAAAGCATACCGTGATGGGCGTAAGAGTAAGCGAAACGCCAGGAGTATATGTGGTCGCCAGGTTGGAGCTCCTCCTGAGAGATGCGATTGGAGAGAAGCCCCATGAAAGGCGCCCACCCGACGCCCCCGCTTCAATAAACTACGCTGAACCCTGATAACTCCTGTGTAAGAAGCTTGACGTTGTGCTCTCTTTGAGGCCAACCTCTCTCCACTGGGTGTAAACCGCAGCCATCTTCACTTCTTCGGCCATTGTGACTCTTTTACAGTGTCTCGGGAATGTCAGGCAACGGGTGACGTTTGGGACTTCCAAGGGCTTGTTTCCACGGCGCTTCTTGTTTCCCCACGGGCGCCAAATACAGCGCCAGTCTCGCCACCGCGTGATGAGGTGGCGGTCGGGAGGTTGCACACCTAGGATTGGATCCACATCGTAATCAGTGGATGCAGCACTCTGGTGCTGAAATGTATCTACCCAGATCTTGTGTCCTGTGTGGACCTGCATTTGGCCTACGTGGAAACAAGCCCCAAAATTGAACTACCACTGTCCGCGGCGGATTCCTCTCTCATTGTCACTTGTCGACTCACATGTGATCCAAGCCATCCAATTAACACACTCTATATCAAGGAAAGTATCCTTTAAAAATCGTCAGGACAACCGAGAAGGTCTACATGTCGAGCATAGCCGCCGCCCAGGACGACCAAGAAGGTCCATGTGTCTCGCATAGGATCTAGGAAGATTCTAACTCTCGGCCTAGCCGATCGCGTCCCTGAATTCCCCTATGGCCCTCCCCTACCCTCCCTTCGATCAAGAGGGTGTTATACGAAGGACACTTGGAAGAACAAGGCAAGGGGGGAGTGCAAGGCCCCTGGTGGTGCGGTTTGGAGAGATCGAGCAAGATGACCCTGCTCTCCGGTTCGAGGAGTAAGGATCAAAGCATGGTCGAGGATTTTATGGTACCGTAATCTAGTTCAAGGCCAATGGAGTGTCAATGTCTGAGGGTAATGATGAGGCAAAGAGTTTTAAGTTCAAACAATAGATCAGGCAATTATCCCAAAGGCAAAGACCATTCCAAACCAGTCGTCCTATGCAGACTCTATGGTCTCGTTTGCTTAGGGGAGGTTTTTTAAAATCTCAGACGAGGAGATGAAGGGCTTACCACATGCAGATATTGCGAGGAGGGTTCATGAAGTGGATAGGAAAGCATGGAAGGAGACTGGTCGAAAGGACACCTTTTGTTGCAGAATAAGCTAGAACTCTAGAGACTCGCGAAGGGTGGTGTATATCCGTTCTTCACAGGAAAAGTCCTTTCAGTCAAGGAGATAGAAAGATTTCTAGAGAATGAGTGTGAATTGCGCTTATGATGCTTGCTTTATGGGTATGGGTGCTCTCCTCTTGGAGTGTACCTCTGAGGCTCTAAGGAATGAGTTGGTTGGTCACTCCTTCATGTCTATGAGTGCAACTATGTTGGTGTTTAGTCGCACCTTTTGTTTTTCGTTGATGAAGTCCTTTTTCAAGAGGGTCCAATCCGTGTGGTTTTTTCTTAATTTGAATTTGTGGCTTGGAGACCGGCTAGAGTGCGCTTTGGGCAAGCTATTGCTTGTTTCATTGTTTGCAAGGTCTCCTTTCGATGTTAAACAGGCTTGGATCCTGGATTAAGACAAACACCTGAACACATGGATATTAGGTTGTTGAATGGTTTGGTCCACATACAGTAAGGTAGATATAGTGCATACCAAGATACTTGTTTCATGTGCAAAGAGAGAGGGCATTAGGCCAAAATTTGTTAGTCTAAGGTTCGGAAGGAGTTGTTGACATTGACTGATAGCTTACATGTGGAGGGTAGCGTGTCTAGGGAGAGGATACCAGAGAGCTATAGAGGGCGAATCTTTTGAGCCTTGAGGTAATGGTAAGGTTGGTGTGTGGTGCACTATCGAGTCTAATATGGAATGATGGACTACGGTTTGTAAACAAAAAAGGAAAGTCAAGTGTTGTGGATGTGATTAGTGATCCTAGCAAAACTCTTTCTATGGGTGCTCCGAGGTCTATGTTGAGTTGGGGGTTAAGTTGGAGGTGGAAAGTCCAGAAGAAACTAAAGTGCCCACAATAGTCAGACCTAGAAGCTCCAGTCTTGTGGATCTTGGTGTTAGCTTGCATTCCAATATTTCACTGGTGTGAATGATGAGGTCTTCCAAAGGCAAACCACCAAAAGAGAGCAATAGCAAACCACGCAGTGACGTGGCTGACACAAATGAATTGCAGCCTTCAAAGCTCATTCCCAAGTGTGTTAAGGAGGCAACACAGTCTTTGGGTGGTTGTAAGGAGAATAGGCCTAGAGGAAGCCACTTAGTGATGCAGGGAACGCAAATGAATTGAAATCTTCGAGGCTCATCTCGAAGAAAATTAAGGAAACTGCACGGAGGTAAGGAGAATAGCTCAATTTCTTTAGGGATGTGTAAAAAGCGATCTCTCAATAATGTAGGGTGTAGAGAGGAGGCAAAGGGCACCTCCCTGTCTTTGTCCTTATTGGTGTTGTCTTGGAATATGATCGGCTTGTGAGAGCTGCTCTACTGACATGGCACTGTAGCCGCCGAGTGCCTGGAGGTGTCGTTAGTAAGTTTTGTCTTGCATTTGATTAGTGTGTATGCACCTAATTGCCATAGAGATAGAAGAGATTGTACGAGGTCTTTAATGGGTAAGTTGTGGGTAGGGAATTGGTTGATGGGGAGAGATTGGCTGCTTTAAATACTCCACCTTACCCTTTTTATTCCAAGAGAAACCATTTGGACTAGAAGGATCCATCTCCACACCAATTAGATTGCAAGCCAAACACAAATCCTCCTACTCTTCCATTCCAGCGAAAGATACACACTGCTTAGCATGAGACCGAACCAGCAAGATAGAAAGGTTCTATATTTCAAGTGAGGGGTGGTGGATGAAACCCCCTTGGCAAATAATATGTTCTCTCCTCAGGTGTTTCTAATCATGTCCTAGTCAATTGGTGTAAAGTCTACGAAGTTCTCCTCTTTGCAATGATCTAGTAGACCAGTGTGTTTGTTGGGACAAGGCCTTCACGGGTGTGAATGAGAGAATAATAGTATTGGATAGGTAGTATAAAGCCTAAAAAATAAGATCGACAAGGCTTGGGATGGAGTCAAGGGAGGCCTTGTATGGCGCCTTGAGATTGGCACCAATAGTTTCGATTTTTATTGACTCTACTTGTAGAACGTGAGGTTGCTTTGAATGATTGGGAGCTTGAGAGAGCTATGAAAACCAAGTTGCAAAGTCATAGGCTATGGTTAAATATAGGGAATTTGCATGCTTTTTTCCAAATAATTAAGTGAAATCAAGTGAGAGAGAAGGTGCCGAGTAGAGTGGTTGAAATAGAGGGTGATCTAGTCATGGAATTTTGGCACATTGCTGATGCTTTTAAAAGACAACTTAGGGGGTTGTGGGTGAATCTACTACAGGAGACACTAAATGTCCTAACAACCTAACAGAGGTAATTGGACTCTATAGATTGCAAAGTCTCCTAGAGTAACCACGTAGGACTTGTTCATCCCTTGCTGGTGGAGAAGAAATTGTGGGAGGCTCTCAACTCCATGAAAATGAAGAAAGTATAGGGCCTGGCAGATGGATTTTATTATATGCTTAAGTTGTACCTAGTGGAAACGGCCAAAGCAAGAGTTGATAGAGGTTTTCTCTCAAAGGATGTTAATGCACGTTTGATGAAGATGTTTCGTAAGTGGCAAAACAAGTTAAGAGTTGGGGATTGGCATCCTATAACCATGCTAAATAGAGAAAAATCTTTGGTTATAAGGATTAGAGGTCTACATGCTAATTGTTGACAATGGTTTTATTAAAGGGAGGGACATATATGACCACATTAGGTGGGCTTAGTGATGCCTTTGTCAAAATGGTGAGAATGTTAATTAGGAATACTCTTGGAATACTTCATCAATTTCGTGCTTGAATGGTGGAGCAATGGGAAGGTTCAACCTATGCAGGGGTAGGGGTTTACAATAGCCCTTTGCTATTTACTATTGGTATTATCCTTTCATCAGCTTGATCAAGAAGGGGTTGACAAATGGAAGTGTTCATGTAGTTTAATTCCTACCCTCGAGAAAGTAATTTTTCTTTGTACAATATCATAGCACTATCTGTGGATGACCAAGCCAAGGTGGCAAACCTATGCGAGGGTTTGATCCTTTTGAATTAAATGTCATGCTCTGTGTGTAGTTGGGAGAAAACATTTGCACTTGGGGTCTTGGGTTGAGGGTCGACACATAACATGGGTATGGTGAGGAGACATAGTTAGGTATCTGGGAGCTCCCTGGGGGGTTGGGCCTGACTTTAAAGCACTGAACATTGGACCCTTTTTGTCCTTTTTGAACATAGCCCCAAATTCCTTCCCAAATCAAAAGGTGACTTTTTAGCACTCATTCCAAATAAAAAGTTTATTTGTGCACACTATCATTTTGCACTAATTATGCAAAAACTAAGTAACATAATTGCTTCCTTGACAAATATTAGTTAAAATTTTTATTTTGAAGAATCGCCCTTAAAAAATTGAAGATTTTTAAATTGATTAATAATTTATTAAACAAAAAAAAAAACCGTGGAAACATGATTGTCTTTTCAAATAAAAAATAAATCAATGCATAATCCATAGTTTATTATTCTCTTTTTTCTTGTCTTTTTTTCCCTTTTGTTCTCTCTTTTACCCTTTCTTTTCTCTCTTTTTTTTCTCTGTGGCAGATAAGAGCCTATTAGCATTTAAAAGTCAATGTAAAGAACAAATATGGCACTCATAATATACACAAAACTCTTAGAACATTTAAATGGAGAAGATCATCGAAAAAGAGAACAGCAAGAGCTATGCTTGTAATTATACATTAATGTATGTTTACTGAAAGAAAATTCTTAGTGAGTCTTTGTACAAAAGATTATGATGCTTGAGGAGACCAGTACTACCCATAACCTTTCTAATGATTGAATCTTGCTTTCACAATAATTGAATTTTGCTTATGCTTGAGGCGATGGGGGGTACTACCCACAGCTTGCACAATGAATGAATTCCCCCTTTAGAATGAATGAAGTACAAATGGATGACTTGACATTCGCCCTTTTTGCAAGGTCCCATTTGATTATCATATTATTTATACCATGTGTCTCACCACTTACCGCTTGGATTGCATCGGTAATGACCTTTGAGAGACTATTCTTTCGAGATTGGAGCATACTGTACTTTTCTTATGGCCACCATATTTCCTCCCACATCCCCTTGTCAAGTCATCTACTGTCTCCACATCCTTGTGTTTCAACTCTCCAGAAACTTTGCCAAACACCTAATCGATATCATGAAAATTATGTCCAACATACAAAAAACCATCTCCAATCTCATTGAAGATTCGATGAGAAGTGAGCATTGAGCAAAATGAGAACATGAATACATTCTTATTCTCTCACCAACAATTATCTACTTGTATTCTCAAAATTGGTGGAAGATGACGTTTTGTTGCATGTACACTGTGGATTGCATGCATAATGGATGTTATAACTTGATTTGTATCTTGTGAATGCAAGGAATCAATTCATATGTCTGCAAAGAACTTAAAATTGATGCACTTACAATAGTCCACATGAATGTGTCTTGTTTTCCTTCTAGCTTAGGTGGAGTGGGAAAAATTTGAGGCAATGGTGTTGTATTATGATCCATACCATCCACCATAAGGCACATGTATTTTTCTGGATGTGATATATCTTGCTCCTTGCAAAATGAATATGTTTGTCTTGCATGTTGAATAAGTCCATGATGATATAATCACTTCCTTTTGTACAACTCCCTTTCCTCAAGAGTCGGTGTACTCTCAATTGCCCATTTTAAATCATAACAATCATTGCACTTTCATATTTTCTATCTCTTTGGGATATTAACATGTGCAAATTGCTTCTACTAAAGAGTTTACAAAGTATGAGAAGAAGCCACGTGAAACCCTCTCAAATAGAGTCAAATACTTAGTTTTTCCTCAAGCCCATTAGAAGATGCTTCTCAGTGACATCTTCAGTGTTCAAAAGTTTGGTACACAAATGGGGGTTGAGGAAAAGCATTTTCCTTTATGAAGTCTTCCAAAATTGCTACTACCATTATAGTTTGCTTCTTGTTGTGGACCTTCTTGTGTTATTATGAATGCCAAAATTAATTCCTTATTCTTTGTCCTTACTAACTAAACCCCAATAGGCTCCATCTGATAATCCAATAATTTCTTATATAAAATATTGCAAATCCTCTTCCCATTTATGAGAGGGTTGACCTTTTGCCCTAAACTTGG
Source organism: Dipteris shenzhenensis (assembly GCF_047967505.1). NCBI lineage: Eukaryota > Viridiplantae > Streptophyta > Polypodiopsida > Gleicheniales > Dipteridaceae > Dipteris > Dipteris shenzhenensis. The sequence goes on along the minus strand of NC_141620.1, from coordinate 42,888,130 downwards.
CCTTTTCTTGTCATTTTTAAGAAAGCAAGAGAACCTTATGATGAGCGATTTATTTCTTTCAATTCCTCTCCTTTGCCACACATTTTCTCCACATTCTCGGATGTTGCACAAGTCAATGAATCGCATATATCTTTGTTTTCAACACTCCCTCTGTGTCTATTTTCGTTCCTCATGTATGTCATTCTTTGTAATTGTCCTCTTTTCTCCCTCACAATTATTTCTCACATTGCATCCATGGCATGTTTCATATTTGATCATATCACAATCAAAGTCAATAAAGTTTATTTTTTATATTGAGATTTGTTTGACACCTCGGGGGGGTCACTCATCATATGTAACCCTATCACGTGAGTTCAACAAAAGGATATTTTTTATTTCTAAAATTTACAGAAATAAATATACATAAGGGACTATTTAAAATAGTTTTGAGAAAAATTTACAGATTTGTATAGAAAAGGGGTACATTTTATTAATGAAAATTTTACAGATAAGGGATTTTAGAAATAGGCCTTGAACGCACGTGGTATAGAGGGTTTATACATAGTGACCCCCCCGAGTTTGACACCAATTTTGTCAATATCCACGAGTTTGTCCACACCAAAGAAGACGTTGCTAATGAAACCTTTGCATTTTTCAATGTCTATGATGAATTCATCCACTCCAAATAAGACATCACTTTTGGAATCTTTTACTTTCTCTATACCATGAATTGTCCCACTCATGATAAGATATCAATTTTGTAGTTGAGTATAGATGATTCAAATCATCCATGTCTAAAGGACACATTTTTTGAGTCCTTTGATATTGTAGTATATCTTATCTTTAGCATTGAAAACCACTTATCTATGTCAAGTCTTCTAAAATGGCAAAGTGAAGTTGAAATAGCATGGGTTTTAGCAAATGCAACTACTTCTCTTTTGCAACATAAAATCACATCAATCCCAGAAATAAACTTTGTAGCCATCTTGTTTGTGAGCTTCCTTTGCAACAGTAACTTGTGGCAACAATTATAAAGAACATTACTCTATTCAATAATCTACTTATAAATTATAACTTTTTATAAGTTAATTTCTTTTAGTTTAGATTTCATGGTGACAGAAATTTATGAGGGACTTATTTAGAGCTATTCAATTTTATGTAGGATTTTAGAGTTTAGGATTTAGAATTTAAAATCAATGGTATAGGGTTTATAATATAGGATAAATTAGGTTTCAAGAGTATATCTTAGGATATAGGGTTTAGAGATATGATAAATTAGGGATTTGGGTATATATTAGGATATAACGTTCAGAGTATTGGATAAATTAGAATGTGTCATTTGTACAAAAAAAAACCTCTGAGTAAAGAGATCATAAAAATAGTATTTCTTTAGGAAACATGGTTTTTGCACTTTTATTTTCACTAGAGCTAGATCCCTTTATCATTAAAAAATATAGAGTAGTCACTCATTCAATTTGAAATAAGTATATATTCTTACTCATCGACATCCTTTGTACCCCTATTAAGGTCACCTTTTAAGGTCAATTTGAGTGGTTGAATGACTATATTTGGACATTGGATGGTAAAAAAACTAATTTCCACAAACATTCAATGACAAATAATGAAGACATCGTATGCACATTAAATCATGCTTATTAAAAAGCCATAGGATATGAAAAGCACAATCAAGGCTAATGGAAGACATGATGCAATTGGATAAACCCTATTGTGAAGATAGGTTGAGAGAGGATTTTCAATGTAACATCCTATTAATAAGTAAAAGTCATAAGAAGGATTATATGAGAATTTTCACAAAGAAATCCACTCTACATGGGGGGTTCTCCAAAATCCATCCCATTATGTTATTCACCATCCCCAAATATTTATGTAAAAATTTATGTAAAAGATAGGAATTCCTATAATTCTTTACGCATTTCTAAGGGAAATTATGTTTCTTTCAATCCATTTTTGCCACATTTTTACATATTTGGAAGATTTGTTTTCCTCTTCTCAGACACTCAAAAGATTTCAATAAAAAATGGCCATCCTTGATAAATTAGGGTTTATGATTTAGGATGTAGGGTTTGGGATATAGGATTAAGGGTTCAAGATTTAGAAATTAGGGTTTAATATATAGGGTATAGGGTTTAGGGTTTGGATATAGGTATGATACTTTGCATGGGCCTTAAAATGGATAAGATTAAGGCCTGTACAAAGTATAATACCCATTAGAGAAAAGAACGTGGGATAGAAGCATTCTCATGCGTATTTTTTCACATTCATGCATGATGCATGGTAAGAATAAGGAAATATATACGAAAGTCTTGAAAACGATATTGGATGGATATGACACTTTGCATGGGCATTAAAGTAGGTAAGATTAACAACTCCCTTGCAAAGTGTCCTACTCATTGGAGATAAATACCTATAATAGAAGCACCCCAATGCATATTCATGACATGTGGTGAGAAACAAGAGAAAATTGCCCAATGATGCAAATGATATCATACTTAGCACATGACTTAAAATGGGTAGGATTAATGTCTGTGCAAAGTTTCATTCCCATTGCAGACACACACATAGGATAAATGCACCTCAATGCATATATTTTAACTCTCATGCATGATGCATGCACTATGGGCACAAACACTCTACCAAATCTTTTCAATCCCATGTTGGGAATAAGAAAAAATAAAATTGGAAGGACTCTAAAAGATTCAGGCTACCTTATTGCATTTGAAGGATCATGAGGCCTTATTTCTCAGGGAGGTAGCAAGGACATTCTCAAATCTATTTCTTGAGGTATTTTTATTCACAAAAGGTCACCATATAAAATATTGTAAATATTTGAATAGAAAAGGGTGATAGATCTTATAAAATTCACAAATAAAGGATTTTATAAAAATCCTTGAACACACATTACATAGTATGTCTTAATGTAGTGACACCCCTAAGCCTTGTTTTAGGGTGCATAAACCTTTTTTACTACATAGTCAGCTGTAGATTTTCAATAGGATAAGTTCAAATCATTGCTTCGATCCACATCCTCACATCATGTAGTCCACATAATAGGGTGGCTACTTTAATACATTCCTATACCATACCTTAGCCTCTAATATGTACACATGGAACCATATCTCAACAGGAAGTCCATCTCCGCCACAGACGACAAATTGTGGGTGGAGTTAGATGTTCAACAGAATATGCAAGATGCTAGCGTAGGCATTTTGGGACATGGTGAGGCCCAGTTCAAACCAAATCACCCTGCAAGAGTAAGCGAGGGCACCCTGTTCAGTGCAAGATGACATTTGAGTGTGAACGTTGTTGTTCATCCCTTTTCACATAGTTGGCATGTGCTGAGCTAGCCATCATCACTAACGGTGGGACATGTCGCATTGGTGGTACGAGGTTTGTTCATCACTTCACCATCTTTGTTGGCAGGAGGAGGGCTAGTTATGTAGGTACCAATTGTTTTGATATGGTCAATCCAATTTTGATGGCAATGGAAAATGTGAAGTACACCAAGTTTTAGGGGAGAGTTTGCGATGATCCAGATGCACATGTCTAACAATTTGATAAAATTTGCACACTCAACATGCCCGGTGTGTTGCATCTAGCAGAGAAGGAAACGGTGTTTTAAGTCCACTCTAAAGGCCAAAGCATCATGATGGTTGGCAGAGTTTTCCCCAGACCACTTTCGGGCTTATGATTATATCAAGGTCACCTTCTCAAGGTGCTATGTTGCATTTGGCATAGAAGGAAGCAGTGTTTCAATCCACTCTAAAGGCCAAAGCATCATGATGGTTGGCAGAGTTTACTTCCGAGCTTACGATTATATCAAGGTCACCTTCTTGAAGTGGTTTTGTAAGAAAAATATGATTTTCGAGACATTGGAAGGATTGCACATCTTGAAGCAGGGTGAGTAGGATATGGAGGATTATGCAGCTCAATACTGACAAATTATGCAACAGTTTCCAATCATTCAGCAACCGGAGGTTGAGGTGCTGAATGAGTATTTCATCAACGGTTTGACCAAGGATGTGCGGATGGCTGTGGCAATAGTGGACAAAGCATGGATGATTTCATTAGTTAGGCAATCCATGAAAGAGAAGCACTACAGTGTGGAATGCCAAAGCATCATCGGTCAACCAAGGACAAGGGTAAATCGAAAAACAATCTTCGAAGAAGAAGCGCTAGGATAGTGATTAGGAGTCACAGTTTGGAAGCAATTTCATTTGATGACAATAGTGTGATGAATCAGAGGTAGAAGAGGAGAAAAAACCCCTCCTGGGTGTTGGTGCATCATCTGACAAGCTTCCACTCATCCCTTCCATTTGCACACCTCCAAAATCACAACACAAAATGCAAGGAAATCCATTAAGATCCAAAAAATAGCCACCCATGCTCCACCCATGAGCTCCTTCCCTCTCTCCTTAGATTAAGTTCCCTGAACCATCGCTATATAGCGATGTTATGCCCTATTATGTTGCTATATAGCGATGATTTTAGGATATAAAAGTCGCTATATAGTGATTGACCAATGTCGCTATATAGCGATGCTGGGGGCTAAAACCCGAAACCCCTTCACAACTCTATTGCGGGAGAAGCAAAAATCTCTCCTCCAACCTTATATTCAATGACCTCACTTTCCTCCAACCTCTTCCCCATACTCCTCACCCCTACCAAGGCCCTCTCCCAACACTTGTGCTCCCTCTCCACCCTTCTCCCTCTCTGCCTGTGTGAAAGGAGGTTTTTCAAGAAGGTGTGTCTCTTTAGGCAATGTAGGTTCATTTTTTGTGAGATTTCATTTTGTGAGTGTTGAAACATGTTTCTTCTTGCATTGCAAAGCCCATGTGCTGATTTTCATGCTTGATTTTAAGAGATGGACAAAAAACGAGATTTGGTGAAAGAAAGAAGACTCAGCTCTTCTTCTTTTGGTATTTCTCTTCCTCCTCTTTCCCTTCCTTTCGTGCTTTCTTGCTTGTCCCCTCAATCCAATCCCTTTGGAAAGTTTCTTCTCCAAACTCCTCATGTCACTAATTAGTATTCAAAAAATGGTATGTTTCCTCTCTTTTGTAGGGCCAGTCCACGAAACACCGAGCGGGATTTTTTTAGGTAAGAAAGTGCTTTCTCTCTTTTCCTATTTTTATTTTTGTGATTTGCATTGGCTTGCAGCTAGCGCGCTAGCTGCAGTGATGGTTGTAGGAACCCTCTCTTCCCCTCTCTTCTCTTATTTCCTCTTCTTCCCCTCTTTCCCTCTTTTCCTCCCTCTTTCCCCCCTCTTTCCCTCCCTCTCTTATTTTGGCTTCTTCCTCCCCTCTCTTTTCCTCTCTTTTGTGTATGCTTATGCATGAGCTCATAAGCATATGCTCACAAGCATAAGCTCATATGCTTATGCTTATGCATGAGCATATGCTCATATGCTCATGCTTATGCATGAGCTCATAAGCATATGCTCATATGCTTATGCTTATGCATGAGCTTATGCTCATATGACTATGCTCTTTCATCCTCTTTTTTCTTCTCTCTTCCCCTCTTCCTTCTCTTCTTTTTCCCTCTCTTTCCCCTCTCTTTCATCCTCTTTTCTCTCTCTTGTATTTGTATTTGTTTTTGTGTCTGTGTCTGCATTTGTCCAATCCCCCAAATTCGACATGGGATCACGTCGCACATCTAATGAGTACAAAAACCCTTGTAGGAGGAGACATCATGATCTCTACTCTCAAGAGGACTTTTCTTTCATACTCTTTTCTATCTTTTCATAAGCATATGCATTTGCGTATGCTTATGCTTATATGCTTATGCATGAGCATATGTGATTATGCTCATGCATAAGCATAATCATATGCTTTCTCTCTTTTCCTCTCTTTCCCCTCTCTTTTTTCCTCTCTTTTCTTCTTTTCCCCTCTCTTATTTCCTCTCTTTCATCCTCTTTTGTCTCTTTTCATATGCATATGCATTTGCGTATACGTATGCTTATGCATGAGCATATGCTCATATGCTCATGCATAAGCATAATCATATGCTTTCTCTCTTTCCCCTCTCTCTTTTCCTCTCTTTCCCCTCTCTTTTTTCCTCTCTTTTCTTCTTTTCCCCTCTCTTTTCAGCCTCTTCCTCTCTTTTATCCTCTTCCTAGCTATGGCCTGTTTTGCCCCACTAATGTTTTTTTAAAGTTCTGTTAAGAGTCGCTATATACCCACGCTTTGCTAGTGTCGCTATATAGCAACTTTTACCAGACTCGCTATATAGGGATGCTTATATAGCGACGCATGTTTTTTGACATTAATAGAGACATAAATAACGACATTTATGCCCATTAAAAAAACTTTTTAGTGTAAAAAAGGTCTGTATTTTTGTTGAAAAATGGCCTGTGCCTTGTAGTACCTGGACTTATCACACTATGGTACCACTACCTGATGATGCTGAGGTCAATGCAGATGAGGTGAATGGATATGACAGTGTCATGTATGAAGGCCACTACATGATTTGTTAAGTAGCACTTTGTATGTTGGTGCCACTGTTGCAATAAATCTAGATGTAACAACCAATGCTGAGGATGCATATTTTTATTTTATGAAATGTATTTCAGTAAAGGAGAAGGTAGAAAGGGGGTACATTGATGAATTGAAGAACGTGATCATGAAAGGTTCCTACGTTGTGAAAGGGCTATACTACAAGCAATTGGATTCCTACTCCTTCAAACTAGATAACAAGCAGCCCCTTTCCACATATTTTCAAATCTCATACATTGCATCAAGATACCCATGAGCGTACACCAAAAATAAGGCAAATGTACACAATCACCCTAGAAAGTTATAAAGAAGCAATCTATAATAGCATGCCCTTTTCGATTTGATATGAACCTTATTAGTGTTGAAATTACTTTCGATGCCTTGTTTTGAGTTATCTACTTAGCAAGGTGCTAGTTAGCAATGTATCTTTTATGTTAGTCTTCTACAACAATATGCTAGTGATCTGTATGATTAAGGATTACGTTCACGTTTTCACGTTTGCATTAATGGGTTATTAGCATTGGTTAACTACTCTTCCAAGTAGCATGAAAACAACGTGATCACATAGTTTACCGAAAAAAATCATCGAAAAACTGGATAAAAGTATCGCCAGTACAAAAGACACCATCGGTGGTAGTACTCACATTACCGACGGTAATATTAATTATCTTGGTGGTGTAAATACCGATGGTCATATACACCGTCGGGATAATTAATATTACCACTGGGTAACGTGAGTACTACCACTGATAGTGTCTTGTGAACCAGTGGTGCTGTGGGTTGCAGATTCCAAGTTTCCCACGTACAGGAATATATTGGTGGAAATGGTGATAGAGGCTCATTATTCGATTCAGTTGTGGTTCATTTCTCGATAAACCCTTTGGTAAGTTGGGAAAGAAAGCGAACCATGATTTGGATCTAAATAGTTGTAAGGCTAAGTGGGTTAGAGTGAGTCAGCATTCATTATACCTTGCGTCTTGGGAAAATTGTAGACCACAAACACGAGGGCTAGTGGATGCGTGTTGTGTGTTCTTGAGGGTGGTCTATACTCTGACTCCTTGCATTTTGGGGAACTTGCGGACCATGATCATGAGTGCCAATGAATGCGATTGTTAGTGAGCAGTCTTGACTCTTAAGCTAAGGGCCTTAGGTATGGAGAGAAGGGAGAGACAAGATGATGATGACTTAAGCAGAAATAGGACACATGTTGCGACTACGAATGCACAATCAAAAATGTCTGAAATTAGAAATGCTCATCCACAATCTTCAAGACGAGTTGTGACTACACAAAATGTGGATGCATCTAGTCATGTCCATGCTAGTATTCATATGCCTGAAAATGTTCCCAAGGTTGAAGGAGTTGCAAAAGAGGATCTCATTACTGAAATAGGCACTACCCCAATGCTTGATCCACCCTATGAGGTTGTTAACCAAGATATGGGGAGAGGATTTTTGTGGGTGTCACAATCCTCTCAAAGAGTTGTTCCATGTGCATAGGGGGGAAAACATAAGTCACATGGTCCAGAGTGGGACTTTGTTATTAATGTTCATGACTATGTTGAGTGGAAATGCAAGTATTGTGGAATACAAAAATCTGGGGGAGCACCTCGCATAAGGGGCCACTTGCTTGGTGACTCAAGAAAGTGCATTCAGCGCTGTGTGACCCCACGAGCTACTGCAGCAGCTCGCACCTTGACAGAGAAGTTGCAAAAAATACGAAGAAGATCAATTTGGGAAAGTCAACATATAAGTGGAGTAGAGTCTATAAGCATACACGGTGACGGAAGTACAAGTGTTGCAGGCTCCCATGCCAGAACTCATTGTGTGGACACTATCATGCAAGATAGATTGCCACCTATGGCTCATGAAGCTAGATTGGCAACTGCTACTCCTAACTTGAGGCAACCCACAATAGTTGAGAGCATCCGGGTTCAAGACTTGGAGAGTAAATAGTACTTGGTAGATCAATCTTACGGTCAGGATATCCACTGAGTATGGTCGATAACGATGATATGAGAGTTGCATGGAATTGCATTGCTAACTATGGGCTTCCTTTTTACCACACATTACGTATGCCATTGTTAGATAAGGCATATACAGAAAAGAAAGAGCCCATAAATTGTAGCATTTTTGAGCAAGTGCATGACACCGGATGCACAATTGACTCAGACGGGTGGACAAGCATAAAACGCCATGATTTATTTAATGTGATGGTTATATTGCCACATGGGGAGGCCTTCCACACATCAATTGATGCCTCACATATAAAGAAGTCGGGGACATATATGGCTGGTGTGTTATCCAAGGTAATAAGAGAGTTAGGCCCTAAAAAGGTTGTTCAGGGTGTCATGGATAATGCCAAGAGTTATAAAAAGGTGGGAAGAATATTGTAAAGGGAGTATACCAATTTATGTGCATCTGCATGTTGTACACATACTTTAAATCTTGCATTGAAAGATTGGTATAAACAAGTGCCATGGTTCAAAGAGATTGTTTGTGAGGCTCAAGACATCATCAAGTTAGTATTGAAGCAACATCTCAAAGAAATCTTTATGTCTCGTGATGGTTCTACCATGTTGCAATTGCTAGCAACCATGAGATTCGCTACGTACTTCTACACTTTGGAATCTCTGGTGAAAAATAGGAGTTTTCTTATAGAGACATTTCATTGTGATGCATTTGAATGATGGATCTCAGAGTTGACCCCGATAGGGCAACAAAGGAGAAAATGCATGCCCTGAAAGAAACATTGGGATCCCCTGCATTATGGAAATGGTTTGAGGATGCCACTAATGCTATGAAAACTATTTTATATGTGCTAAGGGCATGGACTCAAAGTCTCCAACAATTGGAAAAGCATGGATGCACTTTTGGAGTATTGAGCAAGCTCTTATTGCAAGGAATCCCCCTGCTCACCTAGGCCAAGAGAATGAGAGAAGACCATTTAATGCTAAAAAACACAAGGAATTGTGGCAATTGCTTAGATTGCAATAGGATCAAGCTCATAATCCATTGCATAGTGTTGGGTACCTTTTAGACCAGAGTGGTGGAATATGAAGCTTGAAGAGATCCCAATTGTTATGCATGACTTTCATAATGTGGTGCGACAATATTATCCCCACAACCATGAGTTTGCAAATTGTTGTAACGAGTTAGCCAAGTATTGATGCAAGGAGGGGTTGTTTGCATCGAGGCGATGTTCAAGCATTGGCATAAACTACATCTGCTTGGAAATGGTGGATGATGAATGGTGGCATGTGTGAGCTTCTATGCTTGATGCAATGAGGGTTCTTTCTCAGACATGCTTAAACTCGGGCCTAGAAAGAAATGGAGTCATTACAAGTACATTCATAGTACTTTACGAAATAGACTTCTAGAGGATTGGGCTGAGAAGTTAGTGTACTTCTATTCCAATCATAAAATCCTAGAAACATTAGGAGATGTGGGATATGAGGAGAAAGTTCCAAAATGGACCTATGATATTCAGCCAGATGCTATACAACCTGAAGTAGTCCCATCATTTTGCAGATTCTAGAACCCCAAGTAGACCACATGGAAGAGCACCATCAACCCTTTGTGCCTTGAGATTATCAGATATGAGGAGCTTCTAGTACGAGATGAGCAAGAGCCTCAGCCTGCTATCTCATAGCCTCATGAAAAGGAAAAGAGACCAAGGACAAAGCAGAACCCCAGGTGCGAGAGGCCACCTCGAATGACCCAACAAACACAGGAAAAGGAGTCTGAAGAGGTGGTTGCAAGGGAGGAGAGGCGAAATAAGTTCAAAGCAGACAAGCGGCCCTGGAGCTATGTCCAAAGGCCATTGCAGGGTCCCCCAAAGATTAAGAGGTGCAAAAAATCAAGAGTGAAGGCACTTTAAGAGATCCGCAAGTTCCAAACCACTGTGAACAATCTCATTCCCCATGCACCCTTCCAACGTGTTGTACGTGAAATAGCATAGCATTACAAGAGTGATGTGTGTTTCACTTCAAGCACTATGGAAGCAATTCAAGAGGAAACGGAGCAGATGATAGTAGGTCTTTTTGGAGACGGCCATCCTTCATGACCAATATGTGTTCCCGCATGTCCCTGAGAGTCCATTGTGAGGTGACAGTCACATTCTTGACATCTCCTAAATGAGAACCAATAACATAAACTTACCCCTATATTATCATCATCGTTAGAGTCAAGGGGGAGCCAATTGCTACTTGTTTTCTTCCAACGCCTATATTGGAAAGCAATATATAACATTTCGCAGGAGATGTGGTACTTGACAACCACATTGTCCTTACATACATGGCATTGAAACAGATCACCCTTTTGTTCACCTAACCTGCCTCCCCAATTACCCCAAGCAATTCCTCAAGGGCATTCTCATCTAGGCACTTGCATGACCACATGGTTTTTGTTCTTTGCATCTGGATATTATGAAAACAAGAAGCAAAAATGTGCAGAGGCATAAACCAAGACAACCTTACCAATTTAGAGCCAAATGTAAACTTCATGGCCATGTCCACATCCTTTGCAATCTTTTCCTTGTATGATTGCATTGTTCTTGTGTTCACCTTGCTGCAATCCATGTCTTCAAGTTGTGGTGTTGCAATGCATTGAAGATGGCCATAGCCTGATGCCGTCCTTGGAGTAATGTACTTGGCATTATACCAATAGATATTTCTATGTTTCAAAGCAGAGGAATTCTCTTCAGCATCCATTTGCCTTTCTAAATCCTCATGAATGGCATTAAACTTACCTAAGAAGCACTTGACTGGTTCCCACTCCTCAAAGTCTAAAGGAAATACATCTGCTATGCACAAGTGCTATTTCAAAATACAATTTCCAACTGACTCATTACACTGGCTCTATTTCAAAATACAATTTCAAGCTGACTCATTACACTTCAAAATCTTACACAAAATGCAGACTTACAATGCAATGGTATTGTCGATTGATTGCTCGACGGAGCAAGACGCATGTCCTTCTCCATGTAGATGTGTTGCACCTTTGCAAGCAATCCTTTCTTCCCAAGCTTGAACTTCATGATGCGGCCCTTCCATTCATGAAAAAGATCACCTCTTTTGCTCTTGGGAAGCTTATGTGGTCCCTTGGTAGATCCTCTCATGACTCTCCAATCATTCAAGCTGTAGGCGCAAGGCACCCGTTCACCCAGTGCATTTTTGCTCCTGTGGGACACAGAGTACATGTATGGTCTCCTCACCATGCTTGTATAGAGGTCACAACAGCAATAGTGGACTAGAAAGTGCAGCTTGGAGGGAGAGAGCAGCTCCAATAGAGGGAGAGAGAGGGAGAATGTATAGAAGGTGTAATTGAAGCTTGAGAGAAGCTCCAAGAGGTGTTGTAGCTAGGAATGGAGGGAGAAAGAGTAGAGGGGGATGAGTAGCTGCTACAAGAGGTGTTGTAGCTAGGAATGGAGGGAGAAAGACTAGAGGGATGAGCAGCCACTACAGGAGGTACTGTAGGTAGGAATATTTTAACCCTCTCTCTCTCTCTCTCTCTCTCTCTCTCTCTCTCTCTCTCTCTCTCTCTCTCCCTACGTGTGTGTGTGTGTGTGCGTGTGCATGTGCGCTTTCACCCAAAAAAAGTGTGTGCACCCATGCACATGTGTAAGTGTGTGTGTATGTGTAAATATTTTACCCAAAAAAAAAAGTGAATGTGTGTGTGAGAGAGAGAGAGATAGAGAGAGAGAGAGAGAGAGAGAGAGAGAGAGAGAGAGAGAGAGAGAGAGAGAGAGAGAGAGAATGGGTCTCATGGCCTAGGCGGTACATTCGAAATTCATATCATAAAAATTTCCCATTGATTGAAATGCGAATGTTATACAAAAATGGAAAGCCCATCTATTTCAATTCGAGGTTGACCATCTATACTTCACTTTTATTGTCCCATAACCAAGATTGAGTGAGCTAAGCCAAGCTGCTCCTTGGGTTGAAATTTTATTTCTTGAAACTAGAGATATTTCACCACCTTCAAACCCAGTGGAGCAGGTCTCTTACCCGTCGCAGATGGGTCAGGCTACTCATTTAAGGTAAAGTGAAAGGACTCAGACATTCCTCCATGTGTGAAGATAGTGGGAGAGAGGGAAGGAGTCTCACTTGTAGCTTCCTCACATGCACAATGGGGGAATACACACAAAGGTGGAGGCTGAAAACAGTTTTTCTCTTCTTAGTTGTGAAAGCCAAAAGAACTCTAGTACAAAGAAAATAGAAGAACCCTATATGTGGGTCTCAAACCAAACTCAACTAACTAAGGTGGCATACTAACTGAGCCACAAACTAGAGTAGATAAGGATAGCTATCATCCAGCTATTATTCGTGGGCGGTGTACCAACCGCATCTCCAGCTAACAAGTCGGTGACATAAATACACAACGGTCACCCTGGCATATCGCGAGTGGAGCTCGATATCTCAACACTCCCCCTCGAGCTCAATCCCAATTCCTGCACACCAAGCAGGTCTCTGAACTTGCGCAGCTTCTCTGCGCCCAATGCTTTCGTGAATATGTCAGCTACCTGATCCTCTGTGCTGACATAAACTAGATCAATAAGACCTAGTAAAACCTTCTCCCGCACATAGTGATAATGCACCTCTGTGCTTTGTTCTAGCATGAAAGAGACAGTTATTTGCCAAATGTATACTACTCATGTTGTCACAGTAAATGACAACCGGCCCATCTGTAGACTGATGCATATCATAAAGTAGCTTATGCAACCAAGCTACCTCACATGCAGCCATTGCTGCACCCCTGTACTCAGCCTCTGTGCTCGACAAGGCAACTGTAGGCTGTTTCTTGCTGCTCCAAGTGACTACAGCACTCCCAAAAGAGAACACATATCCACTGGTAGATCGTCTGTTAGAAATACTACCAGCCCAATCAGCATCAGTGTATCCATGCAACTGTATCTGAACCCTAGCCTCATAAAATAGTCCATACTGCAATGTGGACTTCACATACCTGAGTATGCGTCTAACCGCATCCAAATGCGGTTTCCTTGGAGCTTGCATAAACTGACTTACCAATCCAACTGCATAGCTTAAATCTGGCCTGGTAATAGTCATGTAAATCAAACTTCCTACTATGCGTCTGTACATAGTAGGGTCTTCCAAAATCTTCACATTCTACTCCAAAGGAACTGAAATAGGGTTACAGCCTGTCATCCCATATTTGGACAGCATGTCCAATCCATACAAACACTTCACTTTTCTTTTTCATAAAATACACCCAAAGTTTTCTGCTGAAGTCATCACTAAATGTGACAAAATAGTGACAGCCTCCAATAGATGCAGCTTTAGTAGTCCACACATCAGAGTGGATTAATTCCAATGGCTTTTTACTTTCTTGAACATGCCTAGGAAAAGGTTTCCTTGCCTGTTTCCCAAATTGACAGGCTTCACAAACCTTGTGCATTTCTGCAACCTTGAATTTAGGCAATCCTGCAACAATATTTTGGGCTTGCATTGATTTAAGTCACTGTATATTAACATGACCAATGCGTTTGTGCTAGATATCAATATCTGCAACTCAACCGGTCCCATCTGCAAACCTTGCTGCACTCAATTTAGGCATGTCCGCATCCAACGTATACATCCTGCCCTTCTTCTTTCCTTTTGCTATCAAGCGACCGTTATTTTTCATATCCTCAACAAAGCATCCATGAGGATTAAATCTAACCTGCAAGCCCTGCTCATCAACCATTTGACCAACAGAAACTAGGTTCTTGGTGATGTTCGGGACATGAAATACATCGGACAGGTATTTCTTTTTCCCATCCTGCATAGACAAAGGAATTTTATCAATCTGCACAATAGGATGTGCAGTATCATCACCTGTCTCCACAAATCCTGGCTTTTCCATTTTCCTTGCATCTTGCATCCATTCTGCATGACCTGTCATGTGGTTTGACACACCTGAGTCAACATACCACACATCATTTCGTTCTTCTGCACTTGTCACAGAATTGGTCATATGCTGTACCATAAATAGATGCTCATTTCTGTCATCACCCTATCTACTAGAAGATGCATAATTGCCTTGCTGCAATTTTCCATTCATAATGTCGTCCTGCTTTTTGTAGCAGTCTTTAGCCATATGCCCCATTTTACCACAATAGTAGCATTCAACATTGCTGTTTGCATTCTGGCCTCTCTGCCATCCACCACGACCTATTTGGCTCTTCCTGCCTCTAGAGTTACCATGTCCTCCTGCATAGGACTAGTTTTCTTGAGTTTGCTGCATATTCTGATTTCTACCATGGCCTCTAGATCGGCCTCCTCTACCTCTGCCTCTACCCCTTCCAGCATTTGAGTAGAAGACAGTTTCTTTTGAAGTTCCTCCTGAAGAAGATGCACAATTTTTCACAGACGGTAATGGATGTCCGGAACTATGCATAATCCTTTCCTAGACCATTCAAGGTCACAGAAACTAAATCGTCATCATCCACTGGCGACCCAATGGAAGCAAGTGCATCCGCAATTTTCTTCACCTTCATGTGGTAGTCATTGATGCTCATATTTTCTCTCTGCACATTGTGCAGCTCCTGCTTGAGCTGCATTTTCCTGGCCTGTGTATTTGTGCTATACATTTCACCCAAAGTATCCCATGCCACCTTTGGCGTACTTGCATCCTGAATATGCACAATCATTGAATCTGAAATACTGATAGACAGCCAGTACATAACTTTTCTGGCTCTCTCATTCCATCCTTTAAATGCCTGCATTTCCTATTGATTGGGAACATTAGGAAGAACAGGTTCTTCTTCATTTCCTGTAATGAACTCCCAATAGCCTTTTCCCATAAGAAAATTCGTCATTCTAAACTTCCATGCCTGGAAGTTGTTCTTGTCAAGCTTTTCAGTGACAATCTGAGAAAGAGAATCAGATGCCATTTCAGAACACCGCAAAATATTCTATCATTGCAAAAAACACAACTTTTGCCTCACACGGGCAGATCTGCAAAACTGACGAAAGTGGTATTCCACCACACAGTCACTTCCTAGGGATGATTTTGCATCAACAGGCAACAAGCATGATTTTTGCAACTCCCAATATCTCTGCACACAGGCATACAATGCAATTTCTGCGGCAACTTTTCACTGACTAGCCGCGCAGTGGTTGCACAGCCAAAAACAGGGCCTTTTTCTGAGTGCCTGCGAAGAACTTCCGCCTTCAAAATGGGCCCTGAAATGGCCTTGAATCAGAAAAATAAAGTCACTAAGGGCTTTGCCCATCCCGTAGCATATACTGCACTCTCGCCACACCACGAAGGGCGTCTCAATCTGAGACAGTGCACTCTTGCACTTTTGGCTGTGCTACCTGCAGAGATTTGCTCCCAAACTCGAAATAGGAAAGCAACACTACTCCTCTTACCAGGACACCACGAACTTGGCTTGCTTTCTTGAGCTCCTTAACACGAACAAGGCTCTGATACCATGTGAAGATAGTGGGAGAGAGGGAAGGAGTCTCACTTGCGGCTTTCTCACATGCACAATGGGGGAATACACACAAAGGTGGAGGCTGAAAACAGTTTTCCTCTTCTTAGTTGTGAAAGCGAAAAGAACTCTAGTACAAAGAAAATAGAAGAACCCTATATGTGGGTCTCAAACCAAACTCAACTAACTAAGGTGGCATACTAACTGAGCCACAAACTAGAGTAGATAAGGATAGCTGTCATCCAGCTATTATTCGTGGGCGGTGTACCAACCGCATCTCCAGCTAACAAGTCGGTGACATAAATACACAACGGTCACCCTGGCATATCGCGAGTGGAGCTCGATATCTCAACACCATGACCAATAGGTGTTCCCGCATATCCTTGAGAGTCCACTATGACGTGACAGTCACATTCTTGACATCTCCTAAATGAGAACCAATACATAAACTTACCCCTATATTATCATTGTCGTTGGAGTCAAGGGGGAGCCAATTGCCACCTGTTTTGTTCTAGCGCCTATATTGGAAAGCAAAATATAACATTTGGCGTGAGATGTGGTACTTGACAACCACATTGTCCTTACATACATGGCATTGAAACAGATCACCCTTTTGTTCACCTGACTTCCCCAATTCACCCCAAGCAATTCCTCAAGGGCATTCTCATGTAGGCACTTGCATGACCACATGGTTTTTGTTCTGTGCATCTGGATATTATGAAAACAAGAAGCAAAAATGTGCAGAGGCATAAACCAAGACAACCTTACCCATTTAGAGCCAAATGTAAACTTCATGGCCATGCCCACATCCTTTGCAATCTTTTTCTTGTATGATTGCATTGTTCTTGTGTCCACCATACTGCAATCCATGTCTTCAAGTTGTGGTGTTGCAATGCATTGAAGATGGCCATAGCCTGATGCCATCCTTGGAGTAATGTACTTGGCATTATACCAATAGATATTTCTCTGTTTCAAAGCAGAGGACTTCTCTCCACCATAAATTTGCCTTCCTAAATCCTCATGAATGGCAGTAAACTTACCTAAGAAGCACTCGACTGGTTCCCACTCCTCAAAGTCTGAAGGAAATACATCTACTATGCATAAGTGCTATTTCAAAATACAATTTCCAACTGACTCATTACACGGGTTCTATTTCAAAATACAATTTCAAGCTGACTCATTACACTTCAAAATCTTACACAAAATGTAGACTTACAATGTGATGGTATTGTCGATTGATTGCTGGATGGAGGAAGGTGCATGTCCTTCCCCATGTAGATGTGTTGCACCTTTGCAAGCAATCCTTTCTTCCCAAGCTTGAACTTCATGATGCGGTCCTTCCATTCATGCAAAAGATCACATCTTTTGCTCTTGGGAAGCTTATGTGGATCCTTGGGAGATCCTCTCATGACTATCCAATCATTCAAGCTGTAGGTGCAAGGCACCCATTCACCCAGTGCATTTTTGCTCCTCTGGGACACAGAGTACATGTATGGTCTCCTCACCATGCTTGTATAGAGGCCACAACAGCAATAGTGGACTAGAAAGTGCAGCTTGGAGGGAAAGAGCAGCACCAATAGAGGGAGAGAGACGGAGAAGGTATAGAGGGTGCAACTGAAGCTTGAGAGAAGCTCCAAGAGGTGCTGTAGCTAGGAATGGAGGGAGAAAGAGCAAAGGGGGATGAGTAGCTACTCTAGGAGGTGTTGTAGCTAGGAATGGAGGGAGAAAGACTAGAGGGGGATGGGCAGCCACTACAGGAGGTACTGTAGTTACTAGGAATGGAGGGAGAAAGAGTAGAGGGGGATGAGCAGCTGCTGTTGTAGGAGGTGCTGTAGCTAGGAATGGAGAGAGAATGAGCAGTTGCTACAAGAGGTGTTGGAGAGGGAGAAAGACAGTGGACCAAAGCAGGAGGGGGCAGAGAAGATGCCAAATGAGTTCTCAGGTTTGAAAAATAGAGGAAGAATGGAGCTGGACCAGAGAAATGGAGGGGGCAAGTCTGTAACAAGTTGAGAGGGGGAAAATTTTTCCCAGAAGGGCCCACTGCCTCTTGAATGACTTGTACGTTTGTTTGGGGGAGGTGCATATGGGAGAAGGGTCAAGCATGGATTGGGGGGGGGGGGCGGGATGGTTTAAGTGGTCCTCGGTGTAAGAGGAGCAGCCAATAGGGGCTATTTGCAAGTCTGCCCACCCTCCACCTCAACATGGCATTGCCCCACAAAAAGGAGCACTCCCATTGGTACACCTCAAATACCTCACTAATACCTTGAAATTAGGAAACACTAATTGGGGGCCCTTTGGAGAGCCCAATTCTCCCCTAATGTTATTTGGATCAAATAGTAAAATTTTGATCTAAACAATGAGACGATCTTAAGTTTATCAATTTACTTTATTTCAATCCAAGCCATTGTGATGTTGACTTGGATTCTGGAATCTGAAATTGGGTGACGGATTGAAATTTCCATTGAGGGAGTGACGTATTCATCCAAAAAAAGGGGAAAAATAAAGTGTTCCAAAATGTCTAAAATGTCACTTTAATCCAATGAAAATTCCTGTGCCAAAATTTCCTACTGTTGGGAAAAAATTCATCCAAAAATTTCACTGACACAAAAATTTTCATTTGCATCCATCGCCAGAAAATTTTCATCGATGGGAATTTTTTATGTGATCAAAATCGAGATTCTAGAATTCAAGTGGATTCTGATATGATCCCAAATTTCATCAACAGATTAAGAGTTTCCATTGACGGACTGAGATTCCTGTCGAGGGAGTGAAGTTTCCATCGACGGAAATATCAGTCCATCGACGTTTGGGATTCCAGAATCCATTTGGATTTTGGAATCCTGATTTTGATTGATGGAGACTTTTTGACGGATGAAAAGTCTCACTTGCGGCTTTCTCGCATACACAATGGAGGTGGAGGCTGAAAAGCAGTTTTCCTCTTCTTAGTTGTGTAAGCCAAAAGAACTCTAGTACAAAGAAATAGAAGAACCCTATATGTGGGTCTCAAACCAAACTCAGCTAACTAAAGTGGCATACTAACTGAGCCACGAACTAGAGTACATAAGGATAGCTGTCATCTAGCTATTATTCATGGGCAGTGTACCAACCACATCTGCAGCTAACAAGTCAGTGACATAAATGCACAACGGTCACCCTGGCATATCACGAGTGGAGCTCGATATCTCAACAAATATTGCATGCACACACGACACAGAACGTTGAGAGAAGATCTTATATTTACACGAAACCTTGAGACAGGATGAGGAGGGTGGCGAGGGTGTGCATATAACTTCACACTTTCAGCAGGACTATAGTCTCTCAGATGTGAAGATGAGGAGGGTGGCAAGGGTGTGGATATACCTTCACACTTTGAGCAGGACTATAGTCTCTCAGATGTGCTAGATGATGAGACGAGGGTATGGTGGACATGATGGATTCTATTTTTAGGGGCACTACATCACATGTACATGTGATGTCCGACTCAGGTTAATATGTGAGAGTTGCAACCAACACAGTTGTACGACAATGCTATGATGTCTAAACTATGGGCTTGTCTCTCAATCTTGAATCTGCAAGCAAAGTATGGGTGGTCGGATACAAGTGTCTCGGCTTGATAGGTTGCTCCAAAAGATGTTGCCTGCACCAAATACCATGCCCACACCAAGAGATGAAGCGAAAAAGATGCTAACAATGGTGGGTATGGATTATGATACCATCCATGCTTGCCATAATGATTGTATTCTCTTTCTTCATGAGCATGGAGATTTGGCTAGTTGTCCGAAGTGTGGGGAACATTGATATAGAGATGACTTGAAGGGTGAGCAGATATTGATAAAGGTCTTGAGACACTTTCCCATCATTGCAAGAATACAACACATGTTCCGACACAAATCCATGGTGGAGTTGATGACTTGGCATGCATCTCAGATGTCCACTGATAACACTTATTTCATTAATTTTGGACTCATATGTCTACTTTTGGACTATTCCTTAAAATCCTTCCCAACTGAAAAGTTTACTTTATGAAACTGTCATTCGAGAATCAAAAGTTTACTTTCTGGCACTATCATTTTCACATAAGACATTTCAAAATATCTCTCTACAATGTTGTACAAATAATGCAAAAACTACTATTAAATCCTAAATTTGTATTTCTTGTTTATAAGAATCATATTCTTAAAATAAAAAATCCGAGTTATTAGTTTAAATCCATGAAAAACCATGCTATTGAGGATTCACAACATTTTAAAAATGTATACATAAGAGACCTGTAAGACTCTTTTTACTTTCAATGCAGAAAACTATAACACTCTTGAATATTCAAGAAATTAAAAGGTTTATATACACATGAGACATGATGGAAGCCTCTTTTATACTCCAAAAAATAGCAATAGCTATGCTTGCAATTTTACATTATCATGTCATAAGTTTTACAACAAATATTGCTTTGGATGAGTCTTTGTACAAAGGATCTCCTGTGGCCTTTTCAATAATTTAATTTTTCCTTTACAATGAGTTTAGTACAAATGGGCGATCCAAACATTTGCTTGTTTGAATGTCCTTTTCTATCATGATCACAGAAATGAGCGATCCAAACATTTGCTTGTTCAGAATGTCCTTTCTGTCGTCACTTGTCGATAGGAACAAAGCCGTGGTTCATTGAGCAAGAGGCAATGGGAGCGACGGTCGATTGCATTGAGGTGGCTGCTCGCACGGTATAAGTTTACTCCTACTTGTAATCTCACTTTTTAATTTAAGTTCCAATCTAATTTTTGATTTATACGGTTCACTCTTAGGGTCAAAGCTCAAGTGTCCCATCATCGGAGGCAAGCGATCAATAGGGCCAAGGATCAGACGTAGGTGGCGACGACGAGGGAGAAGACGCAGGTGTCGAGGACCAAGGAACACGCCAACAAGACGAAGATGATTCGGATTCGGATTCGGATGAGTAGTAGTGGTAGTAGCATCTTATATATCTGCTCGTTTGAGCAATTTTGTATCGCCCTTTCGAAAGGGTAATTTTGTTACAAACACTGTTGTATATGTCCGACATGTATATGCATTTGTTACTCATCATTTCACAAGAACAATTTTGTATCACCCTGCAAGCAAGGGAAATTTTGTTATAAAAAACTTTCTTTTGTAATTACAAAAAAAAAAAGGATTAGTGGGGCTAAACAGTGCTTCTCCAAAAGGAAGCCCTGTTTAGCCCCACTAACCCTTTTTTTTAACTTCTGTTAATCGTCGCTATATAGCGACATTTACCAGTGTCGCTATATAGCGACGATTAACAGTGTCGCTATATAGCGACATTTGCATCGTCGCTATATAGCGACGTTTCCAAGAAAAAAAAAAATTTAATGTAAAAAGCGTCGGTATTTCCATCGAAAAATGGCCTGTGCCTTGTAGTGTGGCCTGATCCTTGGTCCTCATGAGCTGCGCCTTCTCCCTGATCCTCATCACGTGCATCTGATTTCTGGCCCTGGTGATCGCTCGCCTCTAATGATGGGATGCTCGAGCTTTGACCCTAAGAGTGAACCATATAAATTGAAAATTAGACTGGAACTTAAAGAATAAAACGATTTAAAAAGTGAGATTACAAGTAGGAGCTGACTTATACTGTGCGAGCAACCACCTCAATGCAATCGACCATTGCTCCCATTGCCTGTTGCTCAATAAACCACGGCTTTGTTCCTATGTGACACGCGCATTGCGTCTCTGCATCTGTAGGAAAACGACCCATCGCAACTTGCTGTGGATCCAATTTACGAGAGTTAGAGTTAGATAAAGTGCATGTAATATGTAGTAAAACAAATAGAACAATACATTAAACGAGAAGAAGTAGACTTACCACACTTGCCTCAAACGCCAACCGTCCACCTGCACCAAAGTGCGAAGTACCTACGATGTCCAACCATCTCTTCACAGCCCTCCTCTAACCCTCGAACATTTCGGGATGGTCCCTATTCTGCTTCTTGAAGAACTTCCAATCAGCTTTGTCTGCCTAGCTGGGTTTAGCCATCCCCTTTGCGATGGAAGTACGCAAGGTTGATCTATGATGCTTCAAGACCAAACCCATGCGCTCTCGTATATAATTCTCATTAAACTTCCAATTTGGCAAGTTAGGGTATTTTTGTTTTAATTCATCGATGACCGCCTGCATGCTCATGCTTTTGCTTATGCTCATGCATTTGGTGAATTAGGAGACATATGCTCGTGCTTTTGCTTATGCTTATGCATGAGCATAAGAGAAGGAGAAATAAGCGAGGGGAAAGAAGGGCGAAAAGAGATTGAAAGATGAAAAAAAGAAGAGAAGAGAAGGAGGGAAAAAGAAATTGAAAGAGGGGGAAAAAGAAGAGGGGGAAAGAGATTGAAAGAGGGAAAAAAGAAGAGACGGAAGACGAGAGAAGAGGGAAAGAAGAGGGAAATGGGGAAGAGAGGGGAAGAGAGGGTTCCTACGCCCATCATTGCAGCTAGCGCTTAAGGCGCTAGCTGTAGGCCAATGCAAATAAAAAAAATAACAAATGAAAAAAAGAGGAAGCACTTACTTGGAACAGTACGTCCTGCTCGTGGACTGGCCTTACAAAAGAGAAACATACAATTTTTCAAATAACTAGTTAGAGGAAGGAGGAGATTATAGAAGCAACTTCTCAAAGAGATTGGATTGAGGAGACAAGGAGAAAGAGAAGGAAGAGAAATACAAAAAAGACTATCTAGAAGAGGTGAGTCTTCTTTCTTTCTTGAAATCTCGTTTTTTGTCTTCAATCCTTTGAAATCAAGCATGAAAACTAGTACACAGCTTTAGCAATACTAGGAGAAACATGCTTTAACACTCACAAAACAAAATCTCACAAAAAATGAACCTACATTGTTCAAAGAGACTCACCTTCTTGAAAAATTTCCTTTCAAGAAACCAAAGAGGGAGAAGGGTGGAGAGGAAGCACAAGTGCTAGGAGAGGGGTGAGTAGTGGTGAGGAGTGGAGAATAGAGTGGGAGGTCATTGGAAATAGGTGGGAGGAGAGATTGCTTTGCTTACAATAGAGATTTGAGATTGCTAAAGAAAGTGCCACGCATCGCGAGGTTCGGGTTTTAACCCACAGTGTCGCTATATAGCAACGATTTGCTCTATTCCGTCACTATATAGCGACGCTTTTAATTAAAAGCGTCGCTATATAGCGACAGAATAGAGCAAATCGTCGCTATATAGTGACGGAACAGGTCAAAATGTCGCTATATAGCAATGCTATAGGACATTTTATGTTTAAATTTAAAAAAAGAAGCTCATAGATGCTATTTTATAACTGTTAATATATTTCCTTGCAACTTATGTTGTGATTTTATAAAATGTAGATGGAAGGGATGAGTGGAAGCTCGTCCGATGATGCGCCAATGCCCGAGAGCACTCATTTTATCATTGTCATTGCACTCATTGCAAGCGAGAAGTACGACATCAACATCATTTTATCATGTGCCACTTGCAGGAGCACTCATTTTATCATTGTCATTGCACTCATTGCAAGCAAGAAGTACGACATCAACATCATTTTATCATGCGCCACTTGTGGATGTATGGGGAGGAGCCTGAACTAGTACCCACCGTTGGTGTTGCACGTGTTGATGGATTATCAGTAAGTCAAGGCTATTTAAGTTCGTGGTTAATATTGGATACCATTATGGTACGAAACCTTGAGACAAGATCTTATATTTACATGAAATCTTAAAACAGGATGAGGAGGCTGACGAGGGTATGCATATACCTTCACACTTTGAGCAAGACTATAGTCTTCCGGATGATGATGAGGGTATGGTTGACATGATGGATTCTATTTTAGGGGCACTACATCCCATGTACACGTGATGTCAGAGTTTGAGGTCAAAATGTGGGAGTTGCAATCAACACAATTGTATGAGGGTGCTAGGATGTCTAAACTACGTGCATGTCTCTCAATCTTGAATCTGCAAGTAAAGTATGGGTGGTCAGATACAAGTGTCTTGGCCTTAATGAGGTTAGCTCTTGCATTAATTTGACTCATTATTTGGATATTGTTTGTTCTGAGAATCATCATGTATGGATTAGTATACCAAATCATCATTGTTCGAAGCCTATGTATGTTTGAATTGTGATAGGTTGCTCCAAAAGATGTTGCCTACACCAAATACCATGCGTGCATCAAGAGATGAAGCGAAAAAGATGCTAACAACGGTGGGTATGGATTATGATACCATCCATGCTTGCCGTAATGATTGTATTTTCTTTCATCATGAGCATGGAGATTTGGCTAGTTGTCCGAAGTGTGGGGAACAACGATATAGAGATGACTTGCAGGGTGAGCAAATACCAGTAAAGGTCTTGAGACACTTTTCCATCATTGCAAGAATACAACACATGTTCCGATGCAAATCCATAGCGAAGTTGATGGCATGGCATGCATCTCATCGGTCCACTGATGACACATTGAGGATTCCTGCAGATTGTGCAACTTGGAAGCACATAGACAATCAGTGGCCAGACTTTCCGAGGGAGCCATGCAACTTACATCTTAGGCTCGCCATGGACGGCATGAATCCTTTTGGATTACGCTCGACATCTTGGTCGACATGGCCCATAGTCATGGTGAATTACAATATCCCACCATCGCTAACAATAAAAAAGGGACACCTCATGCTTGCACTAATTGTGCCAGGGAAGTACGAGGCAAAAAATATGGACGTGTCCATGGCACCTTTGATAGAAGAGTTACAGATATTATGGAGAGGAGTGTGGGTCTTTGATATTTCTAGAGCTCCTAAACATACCTATGATATTTTGGTTAGGGGTATCTTGATGTGGACCATGCATGACTACCCAGGATATGGAGAGTGCACAAGTACGTGGTTGTGTCTGTACAAGTATAATATAGGATTATGCTTTTATGACTCTGTTTTGCACGCATGTCTTATACTAACACATTCATGCACCCGTGCAGGACTTGTTACAAGTGGGTACCATGCTTGTCCTGTTTGTGGACCGGGATTGAAATTGCTTGCACGATACAAACATATGAGGAAAAATGTTTATGAAGGTCATGCTCGATACCTTCTGCTGGACCATCTCACATGTGGAGGTCAACTTGATCCACCACCATCATATTTGAAGGCAAGTGACTGGATTCAAGCTTGGAGGGCGAATGGAGAGGAACATCCTCCTTGTATGAAGAGGCTATCGATCTTTCACGAGCTTCCTTATTGGGGTCAGATACAAATAAATCATCTCTTGGATCCCATGCATATCTTCAAGAATGTGGGGGCTACTATTTAGGCACACTTGGTTGGTTCCAAAGACTCGAGAGGAGTGCGAGAAGACTTGCATGCTATGAATAGGATGTCTCATTTGTGGCCCCAAGTGCATGCTTTGGGAAAAGTTGTCCTCCCGAAAGCAATGTGGATCCTCTCTACGAGGGAGGAGGCAACGATCAAGGTGGACATTGCCTCTTTTCAAACACTGACAGGGTACATGCGTTGCTTGAAAGGAGCATTTTCAAAGGACAATAAGCTTAGTGGGCTCAAGTCCCATGATTGGCACAAGGTCTTATAGGTATTCTAAGCTGTAGAATTAGTGTACCGATAGTTGTTCTGCATTAGCGTAATTATGATTATGTTATATTGTTGACATGACTTCTTTGTTGCTTTGATAGTTCATCCTCCCAATTATAATAAAAGGGTACTTACAAGAAGATGTTAGAAATGCTGTATTCAAGATCAGTGGTATTGTGAGGTATGCTTACTATCAAATCGCATTGATTGCATTTTCTTCAATTTAAGCTGATTAATCTATAGGCTGATTATGAAAATATCTTACATGGACATGTGAAATAGGTGGATATCTCAAAAAGAGATCTCGATATCGAGCATCGAGAAGGCTAGGGTGGAATCCATCGAAGCCGTATTCTTGCTTGAGAAGCACTTTCCCTCGAGCATTATGACAACTCAAGTCCACTTGCTTGTGCACATAGTTGATGAGGTGGCTATTGTAGGTACCGTTCATAGTCGATGGATGTTTTTTCTCGAGCGGTTTATGAAAACTTTGAAGGGATTTGTAAGACAAAGAGCAAGACCAGAAGCAAGCATGGCAGAGGGATGGCTTGTGCAAGAGTCATTAGTATATATCACAGAGTTTCTTGCATCCACGGATCTTGATATGCCGCAAGCTTGGCATAACAAGGATGATGATCGCATCATTGGCAAGGTTCCCCAAGGAAAAGGGATTGAAAGAAAGATGAGTGAAGAGCAAATGGAGAAATTCAATAAGTTTTGTATCCTCAATAGCCCTAAGATGAAAAAGTGGATTGAGAGATATGAAGTGGCCAAAGCAGAAAGAATAAATACAAGGACGAGATTTAGAGTAATTTACAAGCGATCGCAACCATATCCATGGGATCTGGCTCTTCTCCCCACTCACATGTCACTTGATTGGCTACAACTGGCTCTACGTAAAGCCGAATGCGATGGAGAGATAATAAATGAGCACGAGCGAGAGTTATCACTAGATGTATGATGCATGTAAGTTTCTTACCTCTTGACGTAATTAAGTAATTATTTGTGGCAATATACACTATAAAATAGATGCATCTTCATTGTTTAATGATGCTCTTTTACAGTACAAAAAGTACAGTGCATTATGGTCATATGGACGACATTTTTGCGTGGAATGCATCGATTCAAAGAGAGTCATGTATGATTATGGAGTCATGGCTAACTTCACACAAGATAGCCGAGCAAGTGCTTCAGATACCAATCTTCTCTCCTCACAGTTGGATTATTGTGAAACCATATGCGAAATCTATGAAGTTGATTTCAGATGATTTAGTATTTTCATTCTATATGTAAAATGGTTTAGAACTATTTACAACGGTCCCCATGCGACAGTGAGAAAATATATTAGCGATTTCTTTGCAATAGACTCCACCAAACATTGGACCGATGAAAGTGATACTTTTGTTCTTCCCGAGCACTGTGAGCAGGTGCATACTAATGATTTAATTAATCAAAGCATTTGTTTTTAAAGATCCATTGATACATGTACTTGAGCATAATTTCATATATATAATTGACGACATTTGGCACCCATCTTCAATATAGGTGGTTTTTCATCGGGATCATTCTGATCCAAGATGGTGGTACGTGATCCAAGTTGCACCACGAAGTAAGGAATTTGAAGATAGAGATGTAGATATGGAGATGCCACTACCAATGCCGGATCCCATTGATCCCGATGAATCTAGCGAAGAAGATGAAGATCACAATATGAGCCAAGAGGAAGGTGCGCATAGTGTAGCCATCGCATGGAGGAAGATGGAGATCACGATATTGAGGAAGAAGACAACGATCATCAAGAATCACCACACTTTATTGAAGAAGACATCTTGTGACAAGGGCATGCTCGATGGTAATCTTCTTCTTTTCTTTCCTTCAGTTCATCATGTGGCCAGGATCTTCAATCTCACCTGATCTTTGGGATGCCATCTTTCGGGAGTTATATAACATTTTGGGGCACCCTCCCACTCCTGCGGAGTTATACACATACACGACGGGTACTACAAACACCCTCCAGGAGTCGGCAGTACAGACTCCAAACCACCCCAATCCCACACCAGCTAAGATTACCCCACTAGCAGAGTCGAGATAGCCCAACCGGCTACAGAGCCAAGCCCCTTCTCCCCCCTTGCGGTCAGGAGGTCCTTATGCCTCGCAGAGCCATTGACGTACTCCTGTGCCATCGAGAGTCACTTCTCCAACTATGAGTGGCCAGGGTACTCTTGTGCAGTCGAGAGTCGCTTCTCCAGCTACGAGCAGCCAATGTACTAGCTCGACAGGACAGGGCAGTAGGCGTAGTAGTAGGGAGAGTGGTGGGGAATGCATGGCAGCTTGCTTTGGGGGCAGTATTGGTGGGGACATGGATGAGTCAGATGATGCAATGGTACGATTTACTATGACATCACTCAGACAGGAGGCATCTTGATGGATGGACGGGGGAAGGACATCATGGCCTTCATGCGCTCTTTAATTGCCAAGAACTACAGAGATTGCTTTATTCACTACAAAGACCATCCAAAAAGGTTGGCTGATGAGACCCTTGCTGGTGATCACTCTAGGTATCCCAATCCCCCCAATGTTCAGTTCATAGATAAATGGGCCAAGTCAAAGATTGTTACGATACTTAGCAATAAAAGATCTTCGTTTAAGAGGTAGGCACTAGCCGAGATTGCCAAGATCGAGGGAGGTCAACCACCAAGGGGCTAGCCTCACATCGCTCACAAGCATGAGTGGAAGAAAGCAATGAAGGTAGCGAAGGTGGACCCCAGTCTACAGCATGTGGAGGCACGAAGGATCCAAATGGAGCAATATGGAAGCGTACATTTTGGAGCAAGGGGTATTGAATCATGGGAGGCTCAATTTGTAGGTATCGATCTCAAATTATATTGTTTATGTAGTTTATTAGGAGGTTGTTTCTTTGTACTAACCCCTCCGCAAATTGTGTCATCTTGTAGCTTGATATCGTAGGTAGGTACCCTACTCCTATCGAGACAGCCTACCACTACCACCATTGCAGAGGAGATACATGGAGGCACTTCTATGATGATGGGTTGATTACTGAGGAGCAGTATATTAGGGCTACTGGAGCGCCTCCCTGGGTATTGAAAGTAATTAAATAATGTCAATATTGTAAGTAAAGATTTGATTTTTCATACATTAATACATGTTGTTCCTCGTTTACAGGACCTTGTGGCTGATCAGGAGGGAGAAGGTGAGGAAGAAGGGGGCGAAGAAGGGAGCAAAGATGCACAAAACTTAGATTAGTCGTAGAAGTAGTGCTAGCTACTCTTTTTTGTACTTAAAGCCACTTGCTTGGCTTCGTACCTCTCTTGTATATACACTCCTCTTATCTTTTGTACTTGAAGCCACAGGATGTGGCTTGGCTTCGTGCTACATGTACATACAAATACTTTTTGAGCTATGAATTGTTATACACTCCTTTTATTTTTTTGGCTTTCAATTTCCTTGTGCAACATTCTATCAATGAATTCCTTGTGAACTAAACGTTTTGGAGTTGTAATGTTTTATTTGGAATTGTAATCGTCAGCTATAGACGTGCTTGTAATCATACTAATTAAAATACAGGTGGCTATAAGAATTGAATTGCACAATGTGGAAATGGGATTCTTGTAACTACATAGCATACACAACATACACCGCATTCTGTTCAACCACACAAAATTTTGCTTTTATTAAAAAAAAAGATTCTGTAGAGCATCTATAAGCGCATCTATAAACACATTTATATTGGGGGGGTCACTCATCATATGTAACCCTATCACGTGAGTTCAAAAGAAGGATATTTTTTATTCCTAAAATTTACAGAAATAAATATACATAAGGGACTATTTAAAATAGTTTTGGAAAAAATTTATAGATTTGTATAGAAAAGGGGAACATTTTATTAATGAAAAAATTTACAGATAAGGGATTTTAAATATAGGCCTTGAACACACGTGATATAGAGGGTTTATATATAGTGACCCCCCCCAGTATACGTGTCTCTAAAATTTCTAGCAGAGCGTATATTTACACGTCTATAGACGCGTCTATATACGTGTCTGTCTATTTTTTTAATTTCTAGCAGGGCGTCTATTTGCACGTCTATAGGCACGTGTGTCTATTATATAGATGCAAGTCTCTAGATGCACTAATAGACGTGCAAATAGATGCACCTGTAAGTTTTTTTTAAAGTTAAGGAAGTGCATCTGTGTGCGCGTCTATAGGTGCTTTGTCTTGTTATGCACTACATTTCTTGGTAAAATTCATAAGATGTGCACAATTTCTAAGTACATCGTGGGACTCTATTGATGGATTTACTAATTTACTTTTTGTTTTGTATAGTGGTATGGGAAAAAGCTGTATTGGGGAATCTTGGAAATTTAAATGGGACTTTGAAGATTCCTGAATTCCCCATATAGTGTTTTACATAGATTGGTAGATAGATAGATAATGGATAGATAGATATCAATCTAGATATATATCTCTCTATACATGTATGTGTGTGCGTGTAAGTAAGTATGTATGTTTGTATATCTATTTATCTATTTATCTATATGAACATTGTATGTGTGTATGCATGTATGTATATAGAGACATATAGATCTAGATAGATAGATTTCATATATGGATTATAAATATCTATATCTATATCTATATACTATATGTCTACACATGCAACTTTGATAGAGAAATATCTATATAGATATAGCTATCTATATATGTATCTCTCTCATAGTAATTGATTGTTGTTAAAAAAAAAAAAAAAAAAATCACCCACCCAACTCGCATACACAACAGTAGCCTAGTGGTAGGGCGCCAGCCTTTCAAGGTGGCAGCCTCGTTAGATCCCCATAGGGGGTAGAGGTAGGGCGGTTGTCCCTCGATAGCCTCAACTGGAATTGATTGTTGTTAAGTGAGGTCTTTAATCGGCTGCTAAGGAATAATGTGACATTATAAATTAATTCCATTAGATACTTGCACATACTAACAAGATTTTAACTTTTAGTACTGGACTACAAGGTGATGAAGTCTTGTCCTTTTTGTCTATCATAACCTCATCATAGCTTTATCTTTTTATGGATTTGGTTATTGAATATTTACTTCTTAAAACCTTGGACGTGAAAAGCTTTCATAAATATTGGTCGGTGTGTAAAGTCTTGGTGAATTGTTTTTTCCATGGATTGTCATTATAAAAATTGGTCGGTACGTGCTTCGTTATGTCTCCATGTATTGTAACTATATATATGGATTTTGATAGATTGTTTGCACGAAAGTTTGATCCTTTTGTGATGTCATAGGTTATGAATGAGGAGGTGAGGGTCATTGTTACTAGAATAGATGGTGGTCCAGTAGATTGAACATATGATTAGCCTTTGCCAATTAAGTTGGTCATTGGGCTGCTAGGGTTGCACTTTATGTTGGTGTGAAGCAGAGCTATGCTAGGTGAAGGAAGGAGATTTCAAGATGTGGATGGCATCCAAAGATGAGGTGCACCATGGATAATGATTAGATAGAAAACGTAGGGGAGTAGTAGTATTGAATGTGGCATGGTATTGGCCGTGAAATCCTGGGGTGACAAGTATGTGCATAGTTGGATCTAAAGGAGTAGGGAATGGGCAGCGAGAGGTGATTTACAAGGAGGAAATTGGTGAAGCAACTACTAAGAGTAAGTTGGAGCTAGTTTTATTCGTATTCACTAGTAATTGGTGATTATTGTCGTTGTTGTTTGGTTTGCCTCCGTGATTTGCATTGCCACATGACAAGCGGGTGGGCTACGGTGGGTAACCACCTTTGACTTCATCTTTTGTTGTGTGGGGGTGACAATTTACAACCTTATCAATAGCCGATCACTTTTATTTGGATGGTCCAACTTGTGTAAAGTAGCTGATGAGTGTTTGGCTGGACTAAGGTATGAAGGATAATGAATGGGGGCGTGTGGGCCAGGGGTGGGAACGCGTTTGGGTGAATGAATTAAAAGGAGAAGAAGGGAAGACCTTTGTATTGTAATTCTCAGTTGCTGGGTAACTCTCAGAATACAGTAAGCTTGCGTCCTTTGCCACTCTAAGAATACGTTAGCTCCTTTCCCGTGTCAGGAATACATTACAGAGATGGCGTTCTTCGATCAGCTGCCCCTCATTCACTCCCTTGACGTGCTATTCGATAACTCTTTCCCCTCTTCTCCCTCCCAATTCTCCTGCTCCGCTTCTCCCACTCATCTCCTCTTTGATCACTTCTCTCCTCCCTTCCTTCACCCTCTCCATTCAACACTCGCGTATCATCCTCACTCTCCCTCTTTGCACCTTGAATTCCCCACCCTTTCTCTCGACCAAGCTCAATATGCCTCTTCCTTCCCTTCCCATCCTCTCTTTGACATCTCCCCTAGCTGCCCTCCAGCTATCATCCTCAACGGCTGCGGCAGCGCATCGGTCACCACATCTCTGGAGATACCGCGCAGCGAATTACCCGCATCACCTCAGTTTCCCAGGCTCTTCGACTCTCCCTCCCCGCCCACAGTAACGGATTACTGTTTCCCTCCTCAGATTGTTCCTCCCACAGCTCGGCCAACCGCAAGTCCTCACCATTCATCCACTGAAATCAGCCCTTTCCATCCCGTTTTACCACTCGGAGAATGTACCGATCAGTTCGCTCCTCTCTCCGACTCCGATCTTGAGTTATGTGCCGGGACTCCGACCAGCAGCTCTTTGCATTCTTTGACCGGTTCGTTTTGGGGCGACAAAGAGCCTTGGGTCGATTCAGCTGCAACGAGTGAACTCATCATTGCCGCCCCCTGCCCCATGGAACCTGTTTACAACCCAGCTCCCAGCTACCAGCGCCTTAACGAGGCCTCCGATGCTAATATTATTGGGTGGGTGGGTCATCTAAGAATGCCAGCTTCTCAGTAGCGCTTCCGATCATCAAGAACCTGTACTTCCGATCCTAATTCCTCTTGAAAATTCATTTCTCGCACTGTAATAATTAATTGGTAACCCTGTTTTACAGGACCACGGATTCGGCTTCCAACCATGAAGTTAAGCACGACAAGGAATGCTCCCATGCGCAGCATATAATCATATGTGTATACACCGAGACGCCCAACTTACTAGACGATGGATACCGTTGGAACAAGTACGGGGAGAAAAGCATCAAAGGTCGAACGTTTCGAAGGTGCGGCATCATACAGTTTTCTTAAACAATCCCCGACAATGTTCCTGAAGCCCTTTGTCAACTTAGGCTAGCTGATCTGATCTTGCGTGCGCAGGAGTTACTACAGGTGTGCTCAAAAGTCTCAAACTGGCTGCACTATTCAGAAACACATAGAACGTTGTTCAGTCAATCCCAAACGTTTTATGTTTACATACATCGGCACCCACAACCACTAGCAGTCTAGACGGAAGTCTTTGAATCTTTCCTAATTTTCACGTTAAAACCGCGATTTCGGTCAGGCAATGTAAGCCAGGTTTTCGGATTTCGATTTGCAGATTCGAATCCCCTGAACCCATCCGTTAAAGATGTAGGGACTAGTTGATACCCGTCTTGTTTTTACAAGACCGAGAATTGTATTTGTACGTAGGTAACCCAATCAACAAGCCTTGATGTCAAACGGGAAGCTCTGCCATAAACTTTAGCAAGAGGCATGCCATTCAAAGAAATGAAAATTTTGCATCACATTCTTTGCAAACTGCCCAAAAACCCAGCACAAAAATTTACTGTAAATTTATTGGGCCTGTACTGCATAAAATGTTCCACAACCGCGTTGTCAGTTACAGGACATTCATTATATTTTAGTGAGACAGATGCAATTTCATTCTAAAAGGTGCGATCGTGTAAACGTAACAAGCATGTATTTACATTCTTCGAAAGAATTTGCAAAAACTCAAGAGGCTATATCCCACGAGCTTTTCAAAAACTTTGTAAAACTCAAGAAGATATCTCGAGCTCAAAACTGGGAGACACTACTGCACATGAATGATCTCCGAAGTCCTACATTCGACTCGGCACACGGTTTCCAAAACAGGAAATTAAAGGATCCAACTTAGAAAGGACTAGTAAATTTGGAAGAAATGGGGTGTTTGTGCTTCATTAATTCAACTCAAGGAACAAAACTGAGCTGTGAAGATTGAAGGAGCGGATTGTTTGTTGCAATATGCGCAACAGCAAAAACCTACGTATTAAGATGGAAAATGGAAGCAGGGTGAAGGATTTAAGGACAATCATGATACACTGAGAGGCGAAAGAAACTCGGGCAAGGAGAGGCAGCTGAGGTGAGGTGGCAACATAGGATGCAGTCTCTTCGAAAAGCAAAGAATATAAGTTGCAAGGAGTCTCTTTCCAGCTCCCCTCTACAGCTGATCTCCGCTTCTTTTTATTCTACCACCTCAAGTACTATTGTCTACCACCGTTTTCAGTCTCTTGCCTTTACTTACTCACCCCTTCCCCCGGCCACATACTCTTCAAATCCGAAATCTTCGAAGGTATGCTTGCACTGGATTCTATTGCATCCTCCATCGCAGAAGCTCCATTATGGCATGATCCCTTGCCCAATGTTGACGATGACATGAAAGCATCCAGCTTAAGTTCAAGGTTGCGAGTTCAATAGGGAGGCCCTGGGCAGCTGGAACAAGGAAGAAATCGATATCTTCTACTCGACCCCCCCCTTCCCTGAGATGTACTCTAGCCAGACGCAGCTGATCGATGCTGTCTCGCTCCTCTGTAAAGGAAGTGCATTGGCATGTAGTCGAGCTGTGACTAGTATGTTTCAGATACCCGATTCATTTCTCCCCTGCCCGACAGGAACAGAATCCTTTCTCGCTTCTCAGCTTCTTCATCCTTCTTCAAACGGGAAATTGTAACGATTCTTCGCAGTCGCCTTATCAGCTTGATCACATTCATCACTCCGAATAGGCAGTGAATGGGCAAGTATTACACGTGGCTTTCCCGATTTTATTTCAGCGGGATGCTCTTACAATTCGTGTACGATATCTCGTAGCGCCAACGTTGCTTCGACTACCCCGAGCCTATCGGGCGAATTCACGGCCGCCTCCACTGCTCGCATTTGCAGCCGGCCATGAAATTAAAATTTAATCGCGAGCTTGAGAAGTACACGCGGAGTGCTTAAATGCTAATAGTAAAAAGTGACTACGGATACGGTTGGCTCAGGTACGGCGAGAAAACTAATAGAGATAGGAAGTTTCGACGGTACGTGATGCGCAATCCCATCAATCCCATGGCAGCATCCGGAGCAAGATTTTTTAATTCCGTGTGCGCTGGCGGTGTGAACGTAGACTCCGAAAGAATTGGAGTCGAAAAGAGCGTACGATATTGCGAGCTGGGTCAAGCATTCAAAAATAGACTTCGTGTTTGCCAGATGAGGTTGCGTATGTGGGCGAGCAACTGGAGAATCAAAAGTTGTAGTTTTGAACTATAGTAAAGGGGCTTGGAAGAAATAGGAGGGGAATGGGAAAAGGTCATGCATATTTCTATGCCATTTCCATCCCACCATGTACTAACAAAAAAAAACTAAGAATGAGTTTACGAGGAAGAGGACACATGGCATTATTTCATGTGTTTAGGAGGTGGGGACCACGTCGGGACAAGGACACATGTCACCCTTCCATATTTTTGAATCCCTAAAAAAGGGGAACCTATTCCAGCTGGCAATGGTCTAGAGGCACAACAACACAAAGCAACTATAGATGCGCTTGATAGACGCGCAAAATAGCAGGCGCATCTATAAGCGTTGCTTGAATAGAGAAATTATAGACGCGTCTAATAGCGTGTCTAACACCACGTCTATTTGCGCGTGTATTGACACGTCTATTAGCGCATCAACACTGAAAAATACGGCCCGTCTAACACTGTGTCTGTGAGCGCATCTATTTGCGCGTGTATTAGCGCGTCTACACTAAGAATTAGACACATATTTAGATGCAAAACAGAGAATACAAAAAGTGAGATTTTTGTGTACATCACTACATTGCCCATGATTACCAAAGCACATAATTTTAACAAAAACATCAATGCTTTTTTGCAAGCCCACATATACAAGAATTAAGTGAGATGAGGATAATGAGACAATATGTAAAATAGTTTTGCCAATATCAATGATGGGCTACGGTTCAATCTCATCCTCAATGAGATCAAAACGCTTGCCAAACTATCTACTTCAAAATCTAAACAAGTGTTTAGATCTACAAATACATTCAACCCACTACTACTTGTGCTACTCATGTGCTCATCAAAATCAGCATCACCAATGGTAGGCTCGTCCTCACGGGTAATGGCCTCAATATCTGTATCTCCTATCTCATGATCATCCTTCTCTCTCGTATCACGGTCATCATCACCTCCATGGCCATGATCATCTCTCCATACGCTCCATATTAGTAAATGTACTGTACATTACTTTGGAACGTGGCATAATGGGTATGAAATGTCACCATCTATTATTATCCACCATTGGTTGATAGATAACCTAATTCAAACACAAATACAATCATGTTATTTTCCTTGCATCAAAGGTATCAAATATTTAAAAGCGAGTATTTTTATATGTGTGTACAGTACCTGTTCACATTGTTGCAGTAGTACTAGTGTGTCCTTCTTACTT
The DNA here is from genome assembly GCF_047967505.1 of Dipteris shenzhenensis. NCBI lineage: Eukaryota > Viridiplantae > Streptophyta > Polypodiopsida > Gleicheniales > Dipteridaceae > Dipteris > Dipteris shenzhenensis. The sequence goes on along the minus strand of NC_141620.1, from coordinate 42,852,024 downwards.
TGCCAAAACTTTGTGGAGTCAATAATTACAAAGCCACTTGCATGGTGTTTGATTATTGCATTAGGGCCTCTTTCCACCACATCCTGAAACCACTTTACATCCAAAACATACACAAAGAAGTTTCGAAAGTCAAGCTTAATAATGTCTTGGATTATGCCATAATAATCATCCATGGCTCCATTGGCTCCCTCAAAGCTAGTAATGACGCCGCAATCTTGTGTGTTTCTCTTATCATCAATCGGTTGTGTTCAAAAATGCTTGCCTTCACACAATATAGCATTGAACATAGTATACTATACCAAGACAAAATCAATTAAATAAGCAATCTAAATTATTAAAAGCTCCTAACTTATGCATAACATTCTATATACCGACCTTGCTCATGCATCCCCTAGCATACTCCCATTCTTCCATTGTGATATGTATCCCCTCATCTTTCTCTGCTTTCTCCATTTCATCAAGTAACCAATCCACATGAATATCCTTTGGAAGTGCTCTTAGATACTGAGGGTATGGCACATGAGATCCGTGGTGTGTACAAAAGAGGGCCCTTTCTTCTTGTCTTCTTGCCTTTGCATCCTCGTATCTTATCAACCATCTTTTCATCACATCACTATTAAGGATGCAATAGAGGTTGATATTATTAAGCAACTCTGTGTCTATTACTTTGTTGCGTCCTTTCTCTTGAGGCACAATAGAGGTCATCCTTAGGTCTTCATCATCTCTCCATCGTCGTGGGAGAGAGCTATCCACATCAACAAGAAACTCAGAAATATATACAAGTGACTCTTGTACCAACCAACCCTCGGCCATGCTACCTTCGGGTCTTACATTCTGTCTCACGAAGCCATTCAAGGTCTTCATGAAGCACTCGAGGAAGAACAACCATCATTCATGTATAGTACCGCATATAGCAATCTCATCTACCAAATGCACCATGAGATGTAGTTGGCTTGTGAGAATAGAACATGGACATGTCTCCTCCACTAAACAAACCACCTCCATTGACATAACTCAAAAATTCTCAAGCATGGTGGGATCTATTTCCTTTGAGCTCACATACCTAGAAATGAAAAAGTACACCATATTAGCAATATGAAAACCGAAGGACCACAAATAGGACATGCATGGTAACCAGATGTAGTGATCATGAGACCTGAACAATAGACACAATTAAGAGTTGAAGGTGGATTTAGGGTGCCACATCCTTTGCCTACTCATAATTAGAAGTGTAATGCTTACCTCAACACTCGCCATAGCTTGGGAAGTCATGCATCATCCACATCAAGACTGCTTTGCAGTTGAAGTCTCGTGATGAGGGAGGCCTCCTCACATCATGCACCTCGATACCTCTCCAAAGTATCTCTAGCTCGTCAATCAAAGGCTCCAAATAAACATCAAGATTTTTGACTTTATTAGAAGGGATAACATAACATGTCCTTTCTTAATCGCCATAGAGGGTGAAAGATTATAATTCACTAATATCATTGGCCATACACTGTAAGAGGTGCTTTTGAGACCAAATGGGTTCACACCGTCCATACCCAATCCAAGTCTCAAGCTCCTAGGTTCTTCCTTAAAGATTGGCCATGTGTCTTCAATATGCTTCCACGTAGGAGTGTCTGCGGGAGTTCTCCACTTGCCATCGATTGATCGATGGGAGGAATGCCATGACATGAGCTCTACAATGGATTTGCACTTGAACATATGTTGGATGCGAGGGATTATGGAAAAATGTCGCAGAACCTTACGAGGCACATCCAAAGTTTTGAGATCTGCTCTATATCTTGCCTCTCCACAAGTAGGACACTCTCTTGCATCCTTATGTAGTCCACGAAACAAAACGCAATCATTGATGCATGCATGGATGCGCTTGTAATCTAATCCTCCAAGAGAGGTCACATGTTGCCTTGCCATATCTCTTGAGGTCAGTAATTTATTCTCCCTTGGAAGCATTTTACACAATAGCTTGCACGTGACGACCATAAATTGGGAAAAGCATTCGAGTAATTGACCCACTAGCATAATTCACCATGTTTGCAAAATAGACTTTAAAGCTTACTTGAGTAATGCATTCAAACTTGCATTGCTCCTCGGGGGGGTCACTATGTATAAACCCTCTATATCACATGCGTTCAAGGCCTATTTGTAAATCCCTTAACTGTAAATTTTTCATTAATAAAATGTACCCCTTTTCTATACAAATCTATAAATTTTTTCCAAAACTATTTTAAATAGTTCCTTATGTATATTTATTTCTGTAAATTTTGGAAATAAAAAATATCCTTCTGTTGAACTCACGTGATAAGATTACGTATGATGAGTGACCCCCCGAGCATTGCTCCATCCATAGATGGTTTGTAAGTTTAGTAACTCAAGGGAGGCACATAGAATAGAGAATGTGCACCCCTCAAATAGTGGAGTGGATGCTGCAATAAAAAGATCGTCTTGCTCCATGCTATCATCCCTCCCTTCAGATTGATGGAGATATAAATCCCACACCATATCATCAAACACCTCCTCCTCCACGGCTTCATGAGGTAATGGCGGAGGGCTACTATCACCATCACTCCATGCATCCGTAACGGTCCCTCCTGAAGATCCCACCTTATATCGTCGACGCTTCGCCTCCTCACAATGAGCATAGGGCAACATATGTGGTGTGGCACTACATCCTGTATCAAATTAAAATGGGATCATAACTAAAATATATGAACACCCATAGGTATCTCAATCAACCTTATTTCTTTAACACTTACCATGTTTACGGTCGCATCTCATTCTCCATACTTTGAGGCGTGATTAAGTGTAATCCTGCATGCACGATACATGTTTCCTCGACATCGATCACACATACATTTGATTTTTTCCTCCAACCACATTTCGCGATGGTGGATACGGAGGGATTCATCCTCACTGGAGCTACTTGTTGAAGATGAAGACATCCTACAAATAAACAGCCCAAAAAATTTGCTCTTGTATCAAATATTTGATCTTAAAACTCTGTGGTGTGTCTAATGCCGCATTTAAAACCGTGTCTGTCTATTCTGTGGTGCGCGTCTAAAACCACGTCTGCTTTGTGTAATATATGCATAATTAAAAGGGTATTTAGACATGTGTATAGATGCGCAATTAGATGCGCTTATAGACACGGTTTTCAAAACTACTTCTAGTGCGCTTGCTTTTCTTCACATACTTTAAGCGTCATGCGGCTTGCTTTGCTATTAACAGACACAGTTTCGAGCACCCACACTTATCTCCGGGCACTCACACTTATTTCCAGGCTTACACAATCATCTCCAAGCACACAAGAGAAGAGGGTGAACAAGGAAGAGAAGAAAGAGAAGCAAAGGGTGAACAAGGAAGAGAAGAAAGAGAAGTAGCTTTGAAGAAGGACAAGAAGCTTCCATACCTCTATCCAAGGTAAGTCTCTTTACGGTTGATCTTCTTTGAAAGTTGCTCTCTTTGGATTCGTCCTTTGTCGTATCCAAGAAACGAATGTTTTTGATACTAGTGTTGTGCTTTTGTGTCAGGTGCATGTCCTTTTTGAGTTTTTAGAATAGTCCATCTGTTGGAGTGCGTTTATAGACACGTTTGAGAGTGCATCTAAAAGCGCGTCTAAGAGCGCATCTATAGACACGTCTACTCTATTTTTAGAAACAGATAGCCGTGTCTATAGACACGCTGTTATACGCGAAAATAGATGCACTTTGTTATTTTTCCCTAACCTGGCCTTCCCTTCCCTTCCCTTCCCTTTCCTTTCCTTTCTCTTTTCTCTTCCCTTTCCCTTTCCACTTCCATTTCCAAGAAAAGGATTGCATATTGAATGATGGAAATAAGTGATTGCATGAATGAAGAAAGGGATTCCATGAATGATGGAAAGGGATTGCATGATTAAAGAAGGGGATTGCATGAATGAGGGAAAGGGAAAGCATGATTGAAAAAAGGGATTGCACTCTATATTTTCCTCTCTTTTTCCTTTCCTCTTTTATTCTCTCTTTCCTTCTCTTTTCGTCTCTCTTTCTCTCTTATCTCCTCTCTTTTTCTCTCTTTTTTTCTCCTCTCTTTTCCTATATTTGCCTCTTTCCTTCTCTCTTTTATCCTCTCTTTCAGTCTCTTTTTGTGGTAATTTTTCTCTCTTATCTCCTCTCTTTTCTTCTCCTTTCTTTTCCTCTCCTTTCTCCTCTCTTTTATCCCCATTTTTTCTCTCTGTTTCTCCTCTCTTTTCCTCTCCTTTCTCCTCTCTTTTTCTCTCTTTTCTACTCTCTTTCCTTCTCTCTTTTTCTCTCTTTTTCTCTTCTTTTTCTCTTCTCAGCTCATCAATAATCTTCTTTTTTTCTTTTTTCCAGTTCATCATATGGCCAGGAAGCTCTTCAAGCTCACCTGATCTTTGGGAGACCATCTTTCGGGAGTTATATAACCTTTTGGGGCACCCTCCCAATCCTAGGGAGTTATACGGCTATATGACGGGTACTCTAAACAACCCCCAAGAGTTGGCATTATAGACTCCAAACCACCCCAACCCCAAACTAGCTAAGATTACCCCAGCGGAGTCAACACAGTCTAGTCGGCTACACAGCCAAGCCCCTTCCCCCATGTCGTCTTATGCCCCTTCCCCCATGCTGTCAGGAGGCCCTTCTACCTCGCAGAGCCGTCATCGTACTCCTGTGCAATCAAGACTCGGTTCTCCAACTACGAGTGGTCCATGTAGTCTTGTGCAGGGAGAGCGGTGGGGGATGCATGGCAGAATGCTTTGGGAGGGGTGGTGGTGGGGACGAGGATGAATCAAATGATTTAGATGTGCCTCTGGGTGATGGTACGATCTTCTATGACATCACTGAGGCAGGAGGCATCTTGATGTGCTCTATAATTGCTAACAATTATAGAGATTGCTTTATCTACTGCAAAGACCATCCTAAGAGGTTGGCTGATGAGACCCTTGTTGTTGTTCACTCTAGGTATCCTAACCCCCCCAATGTTCAGTTCACAGATAAATGGGCCAAGTGAAAGATTGTTATGATACTTGGCAATAAAAGATCTTCGCGTAAGAGGCAGGCACTAGCGGAGCTTGCTAGGCTCGATGGAGGCCAACCACTAAGGGGCCTGCCCCAGACCACTCACAAGCGTGAGTGAAAGAATGCAAGTGGAGGCACGAAGGATCCAAATGGAGCAATATGGAAGCATGCATTTTGGAGCAGGGGGTGTTGAATCATGGGAGGCCCAATTTGTAAGTACTCAAATTATATTGTTTAATTTATGTAGTTTATTAGGAGGTTGTTTAATGTTTACAGACCCCTACACAAGAAGATGAGGATGAAGGAGGCAGAGAAGGGAGAAGAGAAGGGAGCATAGAAGGAGGCGAGGACGTGCAGAACTTAGATTAGTTGCAGAAGTAGTGCTAGGTATTCTTTTTTGTACTTAAAGCCACTGACTTGGCTTCGTGCCTCTTGTATATACACTCCTCTTATTTTTGGTACTTGAAGCCACAACATGTGGCTTAGCTTCATGCTATATGTACATACAAGAACTTTTTGAGCTATGAATTTATATACACTCTTTTTATTTTTTTGGCTTTCAATTTTCTTGTGCAACGTTCTATCAATTAATGCCTTCTGAACTAAACGTTTTGGAGTTGTAATGTTTTATTTGGAATTGTAGTTGTCGGCTATAGATGTGCTTGCAAGAGTGCTAATTAAAACATGGTTGGCTATAAGAATTGAATTACACAATGTGGAAATGGGATTCCTGTAACTACATAGCATACACAACATACACAACATTCTGTTCAAGCACACAAAATTTAAAAAGTATTATGTAGCGCATCTATCAGACCGTCTATAAATGCATCTGCATACGCGTCTGTATGTTCGAGGGGCGTCTATTTGTGCATCTATAAACGCGTCTATCAGACCGTCTATAAACGCGTTTAAGGATGCGTCTGTCTATTTTTTTAATTTTCTAGCAGAGCATCTATTTACACATCTATATGCACATCTATAGATGTGTCTGTCTGCTATATAGACGTGCCTTTAGATGCGGGTCTCTAGACGCACAAATAGACATGCAAATAGACGCGCCCGTAAGGCTTTTTTTTTGTTGAGTAAATGCGTCTGTGTGCATGTCTCTAGGTGCTTTGTCTTCTTGTAAGGCCATGGTCCGGGATGGGAGAAAAAGTGGCTACTCCCATTCTAAATCCATGCTAGACCACTTGGTGTAAAGTGGGAGTAATGATGACAAAAAGATTTTCATCCTAAACCCTTGCTAACCCCATCCATGTGCTAAGGCCCTTATTTCCATCACAAACGACATACAAAAGAAGTCCAAAGTATATGGGATTGGGATTCCATATTTAGACATGACAACTTATAGGCTATATTAGATATCTTTTAAACAAGGTGAATATTATTCAAAAGGCTAAAATGCATATTGAAATGGAGGAGATGTGTGAAGGAAATTTGATTTTGTGCTTTTTCGTGTTGGAGGCATTCTTGTGGTTTGCGATGTTGTCTACCATTCAATGAAGGGAATGTTGTGAAGTGTAGTGTAAAGTAAGCAATGATTGGACTAGAAAGCATAAGCGAGATAAGTTCAAGGTTATAATGGAAAAGTTGGGATTTGACAAGTGCTTCATGAACATGCCCAGTCTAGCAAGTATGCTTGTATAGGTACATATAGCTCCGATTTCAAGCATTGAAGCAACTTTGCGTGCTCATTAGAGCTGATCAAATGAAGCTATGGCTCCCGATTTGTGCAGAATTGCTTTAGTCTCTTCTCGTTGTACCTAGAATCAAATTGTCAAAATGACTGGGAAACGAAAAACATCTCAAGATGCTAATTACCTTTGGAATGTCATCTTGCGGCAATAGAATTTCCAACTTAGAAAACTATTGAGACATCATTTTGCATCTGAAACTTTTGGGGAGAGAGGGATCTTTTTGAAAGGATTGCCTACATTCTAGAATTGAAGACTTTGATTCACATCTATGGAGCACTTGACAATTAAGGCGCCCATTGAATCAATCCTTGCTCTTTCGTATCTTCCAAAAAATTTGAGGGGAATGTGTGTGAGCCAATTCAAAAAGCTCGACGACCATGACTGAGTATTTGTGAATTCATACCATGGTATTGAAAGGATACACTTGATGCCCTACAGTCGAAATACCACTGGAAAGTTCACGGTGATGGGTCACCACTCCCTCTGCTGTTCTAGAAGGATGCCATGTGGAAATTATATCATGGGGCCGGCACAACAACACAAAGCAACTATAGATGCGCTTGGTAGACACACAAAATAGCGGGTGCGTCTATAGGTGTTGCTTTAGTAGAGGAATTAATGGCGCGCCTAAAAGCACGTCTAAAAGCTTATCTATTTGCACGTAAATTAACGCATCTACTTGCGCATCTAAACTGAGAAAATACGGGCCCGTCTAACATTGCGTTTATTAGCGCGTCTATATGCGCATGTATTAGTGTGTTTATTTGTGCGTTTACACTGAGAATCAGACGCGCATTTAGATGCGTAGATAGACGCAAACCAGAGAATACAGAAAGTGAGATTTTGGTGTACATCATTGTTTTCCAAACATTGCCCATGATTACCAACGCACATAATTTTTTGCAAGCCCACATATACAAGAATTAAGTGAGATGAGGAGAATGAGACAATATGTAAAATAGTTTTCCCAATATCAATTATGGGGCTACGGTTCAATCTCATCCTCAATGAGATCCACCCTTGCCAAACTATCTACTTCAAAATCCAAAAAAGTGTTTAGATCTACAAATACATTCAACCCACTACTACTTGTGCCACTCATGTGCTCCTCGAAATCAGCATCTCGAATGGTAGGCTCGTCCTCACGGGTAATGGCCTCAATATCTGTATCTCCTATCTCATGATCATCCTCCATACGCTCCATATTAGTAAATGTACTATACATCACTTTGGAACGTGACATAATAGGTATGACATGCCACCATCTATTATTATCCACCATTGGTTGATAGACAACCTAATTAAAACACAAATACAATCATGTTATTTTTCTTGCATCAAATATTTAAAAGCGAGTATTTTTATATGTGTGCACAGTACCTGTTCACATTGTTGCGGTAGTACTAGTGTGTCCTTCCTACTTTGCCAAAACTTTGTGCAGTCAATAGTTACAAAGCCACTTGCATGGTGTTTGATTGTTGAATTAGGGCCTCTTTCCACCACGTCCTTAAACCACTTTACATCCAAAACATACACAAAGAAGCGTCGAAAGTCAAGCATGATAATATCTTGGATTATGCCACAATAATGATCCATGGCTCCATTGGCTCCCTCAAAGCTAGCAATGATGCTGCAATCTTCTATGTTTCTCTTATCATCAATCCGTTGTGTTCGAAAATGCTTGCCCTCACACCATATAGCATTGAACATAGTGCACTACACCAATAAAAAATCAATTAAATAAGCAATCTAAATTATTTAAAGCTCCGCACTTATGCATAACATTCTATATACCGACCTTCTTCATGCATCCCCTAGCATACTCCCATTCTTCCATTGTGATATGCATCCCCTCGTCTTTCTCGGCTTTCTCCATTTCATCAAGTAGCCAATCCACATGAATATCCTTTGGAAGTGCTCTTAGATACTAAGGGTATGGCACACGAGATCTGTGGTGTGTATGAAAGAGGGCTCTTTCTTCTTGTCTTCTTGCCTTTGCATCCTCGTATCTTGTCACCCATCTTTTCATCACATCACTATTAAGCACGCAAAAGAGGTTCATACTATTATGCAACTCCGTGTCTATTACTTTGTTGCGTCCTTTCCCTTGAGGCACAATAGAGGTCATCCTTAGGTCTTCATCATCTCTCCATAGTCGTGGGAGAGAGCTATCCACATCAACAAGAAACTCAGAAATATATACAAGTGACTCTTGTACCAACCAACCCTCGGCCATGCTACCTTCGGGTCTTGCATTTTGTCTCATGAAGCCCTTCAAGGTCTTCATGAAGTGCTCCAGGAAGAACAACCATTGTGCATATATAGTACCGCATATAGCAATCTCATCCACCAAATGTACTATGAGATGTAGTTGGCTTGTGAGAATAGAACGTGGAAATGTCTCCTCCACTAAACAAACTGCCTCCACTGACATAACTCGAGCATTCTCAAGCATGGTGGGATCTATTTCCTTTGAGCTCACATACCTAGAAATGAAAAAGTATCGCATATTAGCAATATGCATTCAAACTTGCACGGAGCATTGATACGCATCATATTTTGTATCATGTAAAGTACCTCACAAGCTCGCCCATCTTGTAAATACAATCTTTCACGTCCTTCGATGCACTACGTGAAATGCTAGTAGGTAGTATGAACTGTACCCACGAGAAGGTGGTTGATTAGTTGCTTATAATTATTCACTCACACATTTGGAAGGAAAAAGATATTATGCACATAAAATACTTACTTGGAGCATCTTGTGCCAATCATGAGATTTCAAGCCATATAATTGCTCTACACCTCTTTTCTTGCTCTTTGTAAAGGCTCCCTTCAAACACCTCATGCATGCAGTGGGAGTACGAATTGTAGTAATAGCGTGCTTCACCATCGCCATCTCTAGCTTTGATAACATCCACGGTGCACGAGGTAAAAAAACATGCCCATTTGGTCTCTCTTGTGGCCAAGCTTCACGCATCCTCCCTGTGGTACGTAGATCCTCCCTTATGCCTGCCGAATCTCGTGTCCCATTCAAATGCTCCCAAATGGTAGATGCCACATTCCTGAAGATATGCATGGGATCAAGCAGGTGATTGATCTTGAGGTGGGACCAATATGGTAAACGATAAAACATGGAGTATCTAAACAAAATAAAGTGTTAGCAGGCAATCTTTATTTCCAGTCAATATAGCACACAATAGTTAGAAACCCTTACCAGCTCATGCCAAGTGGTGGAGGAGTCATGGAACTATCCCAAATTCTAATCCAATCTCCCATAGTGAGTGATTGTGGGAGGACTTCATTCCAAGGGTCAACATATGTAGGATGATCAGGTGGGAGAAATCGATGGTGATTCTCATAGATGACCTTATTTAATGCATCTGCCCGTGAGGCAACTAGCGAAGGACCACAAATAGGACATGCATGGTAGCCCGATGTAGTGAGACCCAAACAATAGATGCAATTAAGAGTGGAAGGTGGGTTTAGGGTGCCACATCCTTTGCCTATTCATAATAAGAAATGCAATGCTTACCTGAACACTCGCCATAGCCTGGGAAGTCATGCATCGTCCACATCAAGACTGCTTTGCAGTTGAAGTCTCGTGACGAGGGAGGCCTGCTCACATCATGCACCTCGATACCTCTCCAAATTATCTCTAGCTCGTCAATCAAAGGCTCCAAATAAACATCAGGGTTTTTGACTTTATGTTTCCCTGGAATTAGAAGGGACAGCATAACATGTCCTTTCTTAATAGCCATAGAGGGTGGAAGATTGTAGTTCACCAATACCACTGACCATACAATGTAAGACGTGCTTTTGAGACCAAATGGGTTCACACCGTCCATACCCAATCCAAGTCTCAAGCTCCTAGGTTCTTCCTTGAAGCTTGGCCATGTGTCTTCAATATGCTTTCTTACAGGAGAGTCCGCGGGAGTTCTGCACTTGCCATCGGTTGATCGATGGGAGGAATGCCATCACATGAGCTCTACAAAAGATTTGCACTTGAACATATGTTGGATACGAGGGATTATGGGAAAATGTCGCAATACCTTACGAGGCACGTCCAAGGTTTTGAGATCTGCTCTATATCTTGCCTCTCCACAAGTAGGACACTCTCTTGCATCCTTATGTAGTCCACGAAACAAAACGCAATCATTGACACATGCATGGATGCGCTTGTAATCTAATCCTCCAAGAGAGGTCACATGTTGCCTTGCCATATCTCTTGAGGTCGGTAGTTTATTCTCCCTTGGAAGCATTTTACACAATAGCCTGCACATGAAGACCATAAATGAGGAAAAGCATTCGAGTAATTGACCCACTAGCATAATTCACCATGTTTGCAAAATAGACTTTAAAGCTTACTTGAGTAATGCATTCAAACTTGCATTGCTCCATCCATAGATGGTTTGCAAGTTTATAACTCAAGGGAGGCATGTAGAATAGAGAATGTGCACCCCTCAAACAGTGGAGTCGATGCTACAGTAAAAAGATCATCCTGCTCCATGCTATCATCCCTCCCTTGATGGACATATAAATCCTGCACCATATCATCAAACACCTCCTCCTCCACGGCTTCATGAGGTAATGGTGAAGGGCTACTATCACCATCACTCCATGCATTCGTAACGGTCCCTCCTGAAGATCCCACCTCATATCGTCGACGCTTCACCTCCTCACAGCAAGGATAGGGCAACATATGCGGGTGTGGCACTGCATCCTATATCAAATTAAAACGGGATCATAACTCAAACATATGAACACCTTAACTTACAAAGCCTTACCTTGTTTACGGTCACATCCCATTCTCCATACTTTGAGATATGATTGAGTGTAATCCTGCGTGCACGATACATGTTTCCTCGACATCGCTCACACAAACATTTGATTTTTTGCTCCAACCACATTTCGCGATGGTGGATACAGAGGGATTCATCCTCACTGGAGCTACTTGTTGAAGATGAAGACATCCTACAAACAAACAACCCACCAAATTTTCTTTCTTCAAATGTTTAATTTAAACTCTGTGGCACATCTAAAGGCGCGTCTAAAAGTGCATCTAAAGGCGTGTCTCATCTATGTATTTAGATGCGCCTATAGACGCGCCATTAGATGCAATTATAGACATGGCTTTTAAACTTGCTTTTCTTCACATTACTTATACTTCGTGCAGCTTGCTTCCTTCCTTATTAGTAGATCCACAGTTTCGACGCTTAAGAGGAAGGCTCCCATACTTACTTCCAAGCTTACACTTAAGAGGAACGCACCCACACTTACTTCTAAGCTTAAAGGAGAGGAGGACGAACAAGGAGGAGAAGCAACTTTGAAAAAGAAGAACCTTCCATACCTCTATCCAAGTAAGTCCTTTTGCAGTTGATCTTGTTTGGAAGTTAGCTCTCTTTAGATTTGTACTTTCTTGTATCCAAGAAGCACATGATCTGGGTATCAGTGTCACGTTTGTGTGTCGGGCGCAATGTCCTTTTCTACTTTTTAGAAATCCTATCTGTCGGAGCGGATCTATAGGCGCATCTCAGAGCACGTCTAAAACCGCGTCTATAGGCGTGTCTAAACATGTGTCTAGCCTCAGACAGATGCGTCTATAGATGCTCTATTAGATGCTCTGTTAGATGCTCTGTTAGCTCGGGGGGGTCACTATGTATAAACCCTCTATATCACATGCGTTCATGGCCTATATTTAAAATCCCTTATCTGTAAATTTTTTCATTAATAAAATGTATCCCTTTTCTATACAAATCTGTAAATTTTTTCCAAAACTATTTTAAATAGTCCCTTATGTATATTTATTTCTGTAAATTTTAGGAATAAAAAATATCCTTCTTTTGAACTCACGTGATAGGGTTACATATGATGAGTGACCCCCCCGAGTCTGTTAGACGCTCTGTTAAACGCTCAGTTAGACGCTCAGTTAGACACTCTGTTAGATGCGTCTATAGACACGCTAATCAAACGCGTCTATAGATGCGCTCCAACAGTAAGCCTCTTTTCCCTTCCCTTTTCTTCTCAACTCATCAGTAATAGATTTTTTTCCTTTTTCCAGTTCAACATGTGGCCAGGAAGCGTTTCCAGCTCACCTGATCCCCGGGAATCAATTTGGAAGGACTTATATAACCTTTTAGGGCACCCTCCTAGTCCTGCAGAGTTATATAGGTATATGACGGGTACTCTAAACACTCCCCAGGAGTCGACACTACAGACTCTAAACCACCCCACACCACCTAAGATCACCCCAGCAGAGTCAGCACAGCCGTCTTATGCCCCTTCTTATGCCCCTTCCCCCATACCGTCTTATGCCCCTTCCCCCATGCCGTCGTATGCCCCTTCCCCCATGCCATCAGGAGGTCCTTCCATCTCGTAGAGCCGTCGACGTACTCCTGTGCCGTCGAGACTCGATTCTCCAGCTACGAGTGGTCAGCGTAGTCCTGCGCAGTCTCTAGCTATGAGTGGCCAGTGTACGAGCTCGACACGACACGGTAGCAGGCGTAGTAGCAGGGAGAGCGGTGGGGGATGCATGGCACAATGCTTTGGGATGGGTGTCGGTGGGGACAATGATGATTTAGACGTGCCTCCGGGTGATGCTACAATTTATCATGACATCACTCAGACATGAGGCATCTTGATGGATGCGCGGGGAAAGGACATCATGGCCTTCATGCGCTCTGTAATTGCTAACAATTATAGAGATTGCTTTATCCACTTCAAAGAACAGCCAAAGAGATTGGCTGATGAGACCCTCGCTGCTGTTCGCTCTAGGTATCCTAACCCCCCCAATCGCCAGTTCACAGATAAATGGGCTAAGTCAAAGATTGTTACGATACTTGGCAATAAAAGATCTTCGCTTAAGAGGTAGGCACTAGCGGAGCTTGCAAGGCTTGAGGGAGGTCAACCACCAAGGGGCCCACCCCACACCGCTCACAAGCATGAGTGGAAGAAAGCAATGAAGTCAGTGAGGGAGGACCCCAGTCTGCAGCACGTGGAGGCACGAAGGATCTAGATGGAGGAATATGGAAGCACGCATTTTGGAGCAGGGGGTGTTGAATCATGGGAAGCCCAATTTGTAAGTATCGATCTCAAATTATATTAATTATGTAGTTTATTAGGAGGTTGTTTCTTTGTACTAATCCCTCTGCAAAGTGTGTCGTCTTGTAGCTTGAGATCGTGGGCAGATACCCTACTCCTGTGGAGACAGCCTACCACTGCCACCATCGCAGAGGAGATACATGGATGCATTTCTGTGATGACGGGTTGATTATTGAGGAGCAGTATACTTGAGCTATTGGAGCAGCTCGCGAGGTATTTGAAAGTAATTAAATAATGCCAAAATTATAAGTAAAGATTTGATTTTTCATACATTGATATATGTTGTCCCTTGTTTACAGGCCCGTGCACAAGACGATGAGGAAGACGAGGAAGGAGGCACAGAAGGGAGCGCAGACGGGAGCGTGGAATGGAGCGAGGACCTGGAGAACATAGATTAGTCATAGAAGTAGTACTAGCTACTCTTTTTTGTACTTAAAGCCACTGGCTTGGCTTCATGCCTCTTGTATATACACTCCTCTTATTTTTTGTACTTGAAGCCACATGACGTGGCTTAGCTTCATGCTATATGTATATGTTGAGATATCGAGCTCCACTCGCGATATGCCAGGGTGACCGTTGTGCATTTATGTCACCGACTTGTTAGCTGCAAATGCGGTTGGTACACCGCCCACGCATAATAGCTGGATGACAGCTTCTACTCTAGTTTGTGGCTCAGTTAGTATGCCACCTTAGTTAGTTGAGTTTGGTTTGAGACCCACATATAGGGTTCTTCTATTTCTTTGTACTTGAGTTCTTTTGGGTTTCACAACTAAGAAGAGGAAAACTGTTTTCAGCCTCCACCTTTGTGTGCATTCCCCCATTGTGTATGTGAGAAAGCTGCAAGTGAGACTCCTTCCCTCTCTCCCACTATCTTCACAGTATATACAAGCACTTTTTGAGCTTTCAATTTTATTGCGTTTTGGAGTTGTAATGTTTTATTTGGAATTGTAATTAAAATGCGGTTGGCTATAAGAATTGAATTACACAATGTGGATATGGGATTCTTGTAACTATATAGCATACACAAGATACACAGCATTCTGTAAATTTTAAAAAAATAATAATAAAGCACGTCTATCAGTGCATCTATAAACGTGTCTATATACGCGTCTGTCTATTCGACAAGCATCTATATTTGCATCTATAAATGCGTTTATAAGCGCATCTATTTAAGTGTCTAAGTGAGCGTCTATACGCGCGTGTGTCTGATATATAGATGCGCTGATAGACGTGGGTCTCCAGACGCAAAAATAGACGCGCCTGTAAGTTTTTTATTTAGTTCAGTAAACGTGTCTGTGTGCACATCTATGGGTGCTTTGTCTTGTTGTGGCGCCCGGCCTACTCAAGGAGAATGACAAGTGCATTTAGTGGATGGACATCGTCTGTACTCTATGTTCCTTCTGGTAGCATGTTGGAATCTTCTTGTGTTCAAATGCAAGAAGTCCCCTTAGGCTTGAAAGTAAGCTAGTAGCCTTTCTTGTAGAATATCCACCCCAATATCAGTAAATTGAGTTGAGTTTGTAGGAACTTGACACCATTCATCAGAACAAATTAAAGCTAACATTCATAACTGGAGTGACAAGTCATTATCATGGTCAAAAGGCTTACTCCAGTTAAGCACATCCTCAGATCCATGATCATTGTGCTCCATTCGGGAGAAGATCTACAGAATATGGGCATTAATGTTATGCATTACCAGATACATGAGTGCTGCCTCAATCCTAGAGACAGCAAGTTTGATCTCTTGCACCCTTGAATCAGAGGCAGCCATAGAGTTGTGTGATACTGAAGAGGGCCACAAGCAACCACACAAATGAAAAAGAGGCACAACTAATCCTCTAACCACATATTAAAAAAAAGTGCAGATAAACCAAGCTTCCCATGCGATTGCTGCTCCAAGTTGGGATTCTATGCAAACCTACATAAACTAAGCGCTGCAACAAATTTTGTCTTTGAAGAAACGGGTGTCTACCTCAGCAAAGCATTCATCAATCAACACTACATTTGCTCGAGCTGCTATAACCAAGTGTACGGGCATGTGATGCTAAAATCTGCATCCAAGAACATGGCCCTTGCTCCAAAAAACGCATGCATATCAACACTGAATCGCATCGAGGAAAGGCGGGTCGCAATAAGGATATCATTTGTTCATATGAGAGAGCTCACCTATGAAGGGAAATATGGAATGCATGGAAGTGTTTTGAACATACTGATGTTAAAGATAGTGTAAATGGCACTATCCACATAGGGCATAGGGGCAAACCCTAACCCTAGCCCTAAGGGGTTCACATGTATATCTTCATGTTCATTGTCAATACATTTTAGTGTACAGGTAGCTATATCGTGTGCACCCCTCTCTCTCTCCCTCTCTCACTTCCGCTATCATGGT
The DNA here is from genome assembly GCF_047967505.1 of Dipteris shenzhenensis. Taxonomy (NCBI): domain Eukaryota; kingdom Viridiplantae; phylum Streptophyta; class Polypodiopsida; order Gleicheniales; family Dipteridaceae; genus Dipteris; species Dipteris shenzhenensis. The sequence continues at coordinate 42,835,822 of NC_141620.1, read as the reverse complement.
ATCATAGACAATGGTGCTCCACTCCTTTCATGAGTGTCAAGTCCTCCTTGCTTGAAGCATCTTCCATCGAGAGAGATTTCCGTCAAAGAGAGTATAAGCCCTTGTTCCATCAAGGCGCAGAACCCCTGTTTCATGAAGGCACAAACCCTCTCCTTGAGGCATCTCTGTTCCTTTGCTAGCTCTCATCATAGAGCCCCTTCTCCTCTCCATTTTAGATTAAAAAATCTCTCCATTTTACTTCATGGAGGTCAAGTTATGCTATTCTAAAGCTCCGTACGTAGATTTCTTTGATGGATCTTGAAGGGTTTTGTGAGAGAGAGGTTTATTTCTAAGTTTGAGAGACTCTAAGGTTCATTGTAAGGTTTTCTGAGACATTGTGGCCTCTAATTTACCTTCAGTTCAAATTTGCAATGAAGCATATAGGCTCCCACAACTGTACTAGACTCGGACTACTACAAGGCAGCCAACTGCCATCAATTGTAGCAAATGATGCCTCTTACTCCAATATCTCAAATGGGCTACATCACGGTACTACATAGCTTCATCAACAAACTATGTAAGGCTTTGTAAGACACAACCATTAATCCACAACGAGCAACGACTCCACCAGTCAGTGCCATAGCTACAATAGAGAGCATCCTCTATGAAGGATCTAGTTTATAAGCCTCATTATTGGGAGGCCAGATGATGCTATCTACACTGAACATGGTTGTCAAGCAACTCGACTCAAAGCATGCAACAAGTTTGTTGCATCAAAGGCAAAACATAAGTCCCAAAGGCTATGTACAGTAGTGACACGGCTCCTTGCAAAAGTCTCCTTGAACTACAAGCTTCAAACTAACACTAGTAGCAAGCCATGCAAAACTACTATAGCCTATAGTACCTACTCGACGAGTGGCTCTTTTCCACAAGCTCCTACAGCTCGGGCACAACAGGCTATGATGCTCAATAATAGCCCACCAATGGTAGCTATGAAGAGGAAGCTCCCATCTTCTCCACGACCTTCGATCGGCTCAAGTGACACTTCCTCCACACAGAGTAGCTCTTCAATGGCGGCAGCGAGACAACCTTCTCCTAGAACATCTCCCTATGAACTGTGAGATCCCATGCATCCAAGTGTCTCACCAACGAGTAGCCAAACCACATCTTGGGCTCCCTCCAAGCTCCTTCATAGGCGACCTGTAGCAGCGAACTCCAGGATGACTCCATAGTCACCTCCTCCAAAGCTCCAAGAGAGCCTAGGCTCCACCGGCCGACCAGTATCATCCAACGTGGGTGCAATGGAGCAGTGATAGCAATCTCTCTGCCATAGCCGACGGATGCCTCCAACTAACGACCATACGGTCTCCCTCTGCCTACATCGACGGACGCCTCCAACTAACGCTCCACCTTCAACGTCCATGAGCACAAGGGTAGCAACAAACATGCCAGCCTCCAAGCTCACAGCCGATTCCTCCATGTAACAGTGACCAAATGCCACTCCTCTACTTCGATGCATCTCCTAACGACCATGAGAAAATGACCAGATTTGTTTGTAACCAAAATCTTTTAACATTTTGGTAGCATCTATGATGATTCCATCCTATCCTTGTGGCTTGGTTCATAGGCTACCATGTGGCATCCTAATCCTAACTGCCATGTGGCATCAGCCTCTCACAAGCCATGTCACTGCCATGGTGGCACCCTTAGCGATCCACATTATCAATGACATCTTCAATATAGTCAATCAGCCAACCATGTCAACAAGAAACGTGGACTTCCATAGGTGTAGATATGTGTGGTTGTTTTCCAGCTTCTTGGAGACACCATCAACATTATTGGCGATCCTCTACTGTGTTCGAACTTTGACTGTTGGTTGCTGCTACATAGCAATTCTGCAAAAAGAGAACAAACAGTAAGATCTACACTACCACACAACAAATAGACTAGCAGACGCAACAACCTCCACGAAAATCCAGCATACAACGAATCATTATCGCAGTGACAACTTTGCGCAAAGCAGAAAGCCACAAAACGAAGTTCCACAAAAGAAATCCATCAGAAGTCATTTGAAGGCGGTCCTACTTCCTTCAAGCTTCTTTTGTCGACATCATTCAAAGACACTTAGCTGGATAGCACCACACAATTGCATACGCTGCGATGAGGGGGTGTCTACAAAGCTATAGCTCAGAATCTGCAATCAGTGCCAAGCAATCCAACTCTTGTCTGACACTACAAGGGAGGAACAAGCGGACCAACATCCTACTATGAACAATAGCAAAATCAACTACTGAAGATTGAAAGATCAAGAAAATGCAGTTGACTACTCATCCAAATACACAAGACACACCTCTAAAGTAGGTAGTGATTAAAGTACTGTATTTTTTCTTTCATGGTGAGCACCTTGGTCCATGTCGGCGGATAACTCTCAAGAGCAAACGTTGCCTCACCAAATTGGCTACATCTACTTCACCAAAAACTGTGCTTGACTAGAAGCAAGCACACACACGGATGATCAAGAAGATATTTTCCACGATCCCGATTACACACCAAGTGGAACCAGTTCTTCCAACAATTCTGTACATGGCACAAAAGTAAGTGAAGTATAGCTCAAACTTACCCAATTGATGGTACAATCACTTGCTGAAGAATTAATCAAGAGGAGTATTGTGGCAAATTTCGCAACACAATTGTTTGTACGAGCTCAAATAAAACTCAACTTCAATCCTCTGCCTCCACCTCCAAAAAGAAAACGAGTTCCACCTCCAAGACAACAGCAGCAGCTACGGATGTAGAATCCCTTGGTGAAATCCAATAAATTCACAGGCAAGTCATTTTTGTAAAGAAAAAACACTAGAAGACATACTCAAGAAGCTCAAAATTTTTGTTAGTTCAGGACTATGCACAGATGTTCAAAATTTTAAATAGGAGGTTGACAAACACTCAACAACCCACTGATGAGCAGTTGGGAGATTATTTTTGTAAAGGACTCAACAAAGAATTAAGGACAATAATAGCTAGCAAAGATCAGCTTGGAGGAGTAAATGATTTTCACAACATGGTTGATGGTGCACAAAGAGCGGAAAGAAGACTTGGCTCTAAGTCAAGATCTAAAAAAAAAAAGAAGAAAGGACATTCTGACTCTGACACAGATTCTGAAATAGAAACAAATACTGATGCAGAGGAAGAGGAAAGTGATGCAACAGCAGAACACACATCAACTGAAGAGAGTGATGAGCAACAGGCATCCAAGAAAAAGAAAAGACAGAGCAAGGACAAAGACAAATCAAAAGGCAAGAAGAAAATAGACAAGCTCTCTAAGTTAGAGTAGATGATCAAGGAGCAATTGGAAACTTTGAAGCTCCACCTAAAATTTCTTGTGCGTTTTATGGGAAGGAAATTATGTGAAAGAAAGATGATGGTACAATCCAAATTATAGGGGAATAGTTCCTCCTCATGTACAAAACTCAAACAACCATGCCCCACCTGTGGCAACCAATCAGATTGTAGTAGGCAACCGAGGACAACAAAGATTCAACAATCCACAATAAAGAAGACCCAATCAACAGAATTGGGGGAATCAACAAGGGCAAATTCAAAATCAACCATGCACATACTATGGCATGGAAGGACACAGAGAGGGTTCTTAATGTGATATTTGATGCAAGCACTGAGGAGAAAGAGGAATCCCCATTATTAACTATAATGCACGTGGTAATCAAAATCAGCAAAAAAAACAACCACCACCAGACATTCACATGGTATACTTGGATCCTATAAATGAGGATTACAAGAAACAAACTCTAAGAATTCAAAGTGATATACAAGCACTAGCAATGACAAGATGTAAAGGTACTAAACCCATGCCCGAAAACATGTGCCCGATGTGCCTGGCATTGGAGATGCACCAAGAATGACAACAAAGCCAATCAACTGGCCCAATCAGGCGCATGTTAGAAATCAAGTTCTACAGCAAATACTCGAGAATAATGCAGCATCAAAAGCATGAAGATCACATCTACAAAGCAAAGGTAAAGCTAAACTCAACCTCAGAGAAATCCAAATACATTCTGACATTATTTTGACAGAAGATGTTTGACAGCACGCTACAACAAGTCCGATTTAGCATGGCAACATACAACAATTTAACATGACCCCAGACACATGAGGGTCAGGTGTGAACATTATCTTTGAAGATCTCTTTAAAAAATTTTGTTGCAATGAACTTGCCTCAACACCATTTTAGGTGAGAATGGCTCCCCAAAGGAGGATACAACCTCTTGGAATACTACGAGGGCAGGAAATCACTATCATGGGACTCTCCTTCATAGTTACATTTGTGGTACTTAGGATCTTGGGGGGGTCACTATGTATAGACCCTATATATCACATGCGTTCAAGGCCTATTTATTAAAATCCCTTATCTATAATTTTTTCATTAATAAAGTATACCCCTTTTCTATACAAATCTGTAGATTTTTCCAAAACCATTTTAAATAGTCCCTTACATATATTTTAGAAATAAAAAATATTTTTCTATTGAACTCACATGATAGGGTTACATATGATAAGTGACCCAGCTCAGGATGGAGGAAAGAGATTGTGCATATTCCATGTTATTGGGCAGACCATGGAGCTGCCAAAGTAAAACAAGATTGGGGATCAAAAAGAATTACAATCAGGAAAGGCAAAAAGAAGTTCAAAATCAATCTCTCTTCAAGGAGAAGCTTCCCAAGCTAAGCATAGCCACTATAAGCAGAGGGCATTAATATGATAGCAAAATTTGAAGAGGATGAGGAAGAAATGTTCCTTAGGAGAAATCCTACGATTTTTCCCATATTTGAAATTAATGTCATCAAGATGCTTGATCAATATACATGCTCAAATCAACAAAAAGATCCATCCGACCTACGTCCAGCCATGGTAAAGCAGAACACAATAAAAAAATAGTCGAAAATAGATCCTCTCAACATCAACATCCAAAGTGACAAGCAGGCCCAACCAAATAACACACTACATGAATGTTGATGATAGCTCCTATTCTTCAACCACCTAAATGGACTCTTCCTTTTGAGGTTTTTGTTGATGCTTCTGATTCAATAGTTGGTACAGTACTTATGTAGCAAAGAACACCAAAATGGTTCAGACTAGTTTACTATGCCAGTAGAATTTTAACCAAGCATGAGAGAAACTATGCAGTCATAAAAAGAGAAGCACTTGGAATGATTTATGCATTACACAAATTCAAACATTATTTATTGGCCAACAAAGTACATTTTCATGTGGATCATCAAGCTCTCATTTATTTAATAAACAAACTAAAATTAACAGGCAGATTGGCTAGATGGATGCTTTTGTCATAGGAATTGCACTTAGGCGTTGCTTGAATAGAGAAATTATGGGCACGTCTAATAGAGTGTCTAACGGCGCATCTATTTGCGCGTGTATTGACACATCTATTAGTGCATCTACACTGAGAAAATACGGGCTCGCATCTAACACTACATCTAATAGCGCATCTATTTGCACGTGTATTAGCGCATCTATTAGTGCATCTACACTGAGAATTAGATGCATATTTAGATGCAAAATAGAGAATATAGAAAGTGAGATTTTGGTATACATCACTACTTTCCAAACATTGCCCATGATTACCAAAGCATATAATTTTAACAAAAACATCAATGCTTTTTTGCAAACCCATATATACAAAAATTAAGTGAGGTGAGGAGAATGAGACAATATGTAAAATAGTTTTGCCAATATCAATGATGGGCTATGGTTCAATCTCATCCTCAATGAGATCAACCCTTTCCAAACTATCTACTTCAAAATCCAAACAAGTGTTTAGATCTACAAATACATTCAACCCACTACTACTTGTGCTACTCATGTGCTCATCGAAACCAGCATCACCAATGGTAGGCTCGACCTCACAGGTAATGGCCTCAATATCTGTATCTCCTATCTCATGATCATGCTCCTCTCTCATATCTTGATCATCATCACCTCCATGGCCATGATCATCCTCCGTACCCTCCATATTAGTAAATGTACTATACATCACTTTAGAACGTGGCATAATAGGTATGACATGCCACCATCTATTATTATCCACCATTGGTTGATAGACAACCTTATTCAAACACAAATACAATCATGTTATTTTCCTTGCATCGAAGGTATCAAATATTTAAAAGTGATTTTTCATACATTGATATATGTTGTACCTTAGAAGGGAGCGAGGATGTGGAGAACTAAAATTAGTCGTAGAAGTAGTGCTAGCTACTCTTTTTTGTACTTAAAGCCATTGGCTTGGCTTTGTGCCTCTTGTATATACACTCCTCTTATTTTTGGTACTTGAAGCCATAGGACATGGCTTAGCTTCGTGCTATATGTACATACAAGTACTTTTTGAGCTATGAATTAATATACACTGTTTTTATTTTTTTGGCTTTCAATTTTCTTGTGCAACGTTCTATCAATTAATGCCTTGTGAACTAAACATTTTAGAGTTGTAATTTTTTATTTGGAATTGAATTGTCGGCTATAGACGTGCTTGCAAGAGTGCTAAGTAAAATGCGGTTGGCTGTAAGAATTCAATTACACAATGTGGAAATGGGATTCTTGTAACTACATAGCATACACAACATACACAGCATTCTGTTCAAGCACCCAAAATTTAAAAAATATTATGTAGCACATCTATCAGGGCATCTATAAATGCGTCTATATGCGTGTCTGTATGTTCGAGGGGCATCTATTTGCACGTCTACAAACGCATCTATAAATGCATCTATAAATGTGTCTATAAACGTGTTTAAGGATGCATCTATCTATTTTTTAAATTTTCTAGCAGAGCGTCTATTTATGCAGCGCATCTATAGGCACGTTGGCTTGCTATATAGATGCATCTTTAGATGCGGGCTTCTAAATGCACGAATAGATGTGCAAATAGATGCGCCGTAAGTTTTTTTTTAGTTGAGTAAACGCGTCTATGTGCACGTTTGTAGGTGCTTTGTCTTTTTGTGGGTGGGAACGAACTCTTAGGATGCATTCCGAAACCGCTAGGATTTGTGTATGTTGAATGCGTTCCCCGTCTTGCCTTGTAGTCACCAGTGCCAAGATCTAGCAAAAGAATGCCATGTTGGAGACGAAAATCTGAGCTCTCCACCCTAGCATTTCAAAGCTGAAAGCTACTGATAAATAGACATCACTACTTAGAGGAGGTTCCCGTGATGGAATTTATGCTAGAAATCGCTAGAATTTCCCAGCTTTTGCGTTAGCCTCGATGTTATTATTGACAATTTTGGGGCATTATAGGTGCTCTAGTGGAGATGAAAATTCTTCCTCTCCACCCGGGCATTACGGAGCTAACCCCCTTTTTATCTTTAAAATGCAACATTCAGAATAAATGTCCCTCTTGCAATAGGTTGCTACATCCAACATAGGAAAGCGCTGACAAAAGAGCAACTCCAAGCAAACATACTCACACGGGGACGAATTCTGCAATATGCGAGGGGCTGGCATATTAATATGCTAGCCTTCTGGTATGGGGAATGCGCTCTTACCTACAATGACCTACAAAAAATGGGAAAAAAAGAGCTTGGAGACCAAGCGGGAATGTTCGACGTCCTTCACTGCACAACCATGCATATTTGGAGTGTTTCTTGATGCAGGAAAGGCCTCTTAGTTATAATTTAGTGTGGTTTACTTGCAAAGCATAAGGCAAAACAAGCAGGGTGTGTTGATGTTTGAGGTAACATAAGGCTTGCAAGTTCCAAAATGGCTGGGCCCATGTCATGTAAAGAGGGCCTTGCTCGGGGGGGTCACTCATCATATGTATCCCTATCACGTGAGTTCAATAGAAGGATATTTTTTATTTCTAAAATTTACAAAAATAAATATACATAAGGGACTATTTAAATTAGTTTTGGGAAAAATTTACAGATTTGTATAGAAAAGGGGTACATTTTATTAATGAAAACTTTACAGATAAGGGATTTTAGAAATAGGCCTTGAACGCACGTGGTATAGAGGGTTTATACATAGTGACCCCCCCGAGGGGCCTTGGAAAGATCACTTGGTTCAAGCTCACGACTTTATTTCAGGCACCAGGCAAAAAGCTGTGAAATCGACGTAGTAGGATAATAAAAGCAGAGGCAAGCTTTTTTCCCTATTTGTCGCTCATTCTATTGGCCTTCGATGAAGAAGCTTTATACTATTTACAGCAAACCAATTTCAGGCTCCTTGCCACTGAGCAACAACTTCCAGGAAGTTTCTCATTTTTGTAGTGCCTCCAATTCTATATCTGTAGCCTTTTCTATGGAACTTGCTGCCGTTATTGCATCATCACCTCCTTAGCATACTTTTGCTCCTCTTTGGCTTTGAGGACTCTCAGGGAAGCACATCAGTATTCATGTCATACAAAAACTGCATGGAAGCCCCCTGCCGTTCCCTTCCTTTGGCATGATGTCACTCATCTTGCAAATTTTATTTCAATTTTTTGTAGAGCATTATACAAATAAAGGGGCTCATCGATCATCCATTCGGACACACGAAAGAATCAAGACTTAAACACTAGGCAAATAATTTGTAACGGACTTCTTGAGCTTGCCTTGTGCATTAGAGTATAATTTGGGAAGTGACTCCAAACCAACATAGATTTATTTCACATAGAAGCTCAAAATGTACTCGTGTTCTTTGATTGCTCCTCTATAGGGGGCCCTAATGTTCTAAAAAACAAATTAGATAAATTAGTAGTCACGATGGCAGGATGACACGAGTAAAATAAGACAAGGGCAAAAAATGAATGTCTCGAGGAGACCTGCGCGCTTGAGAATGTTTTGCGAGCCTGGAATCCACTGACCTTGAGCACCTATAAAAACTAGTCTGCCGCCCAGAGTAGGAGGGCAGAGAGGGGGGGAGAGGCAAGGCCAAGAGAGGCACAAGCCTATGATACTACCTGTGTCTACATGGATTAAGGCCTAAAATATTTGCAAATAGCATTTGGTAAACGATAATGAGGCAAAGACAAATTAATTGAATTTCGATAGGCAAGTGAATCGAGGCGAGTAATATTAAAGCACATGCTTAAAATGTTATATTCAATTCTCCTATGGGCAATGAGTAAATGATAATTATGAGGCAGTATATTATTAAAGTACATGCTTAAAATGTTATATTCAATTCTCCTATGGGGGAATGAGTAAATGATAATTATGCATGTTTTAAAGCCATACTAGATAGCCCACTAACTCTCACCAAATTGTGGTCTTTAAAGCATGCATAGTAATATCATCATTTGGTAATTAGATGACACATGGCCATAAATTATGGCTTTTAAGATGTCTAACTACTATCCACTCATAAAAAAATTGAAAGATTTCATGCTCAGAGGTTGTTCATGCAAAAGGGGTGGTTTGCAACGCACCCTGTCCCTCTGAAAGCTAACTAGAAACTATGTATTTTTGCTAACCCCTAGTCCAGAGAAGGTGCTTAAGTAGCAACTAAGTTTTCCTCCAAAAGCACCAAGCATGGATCCAATCTGAAATATGAAGTTCACCTGGTTTGCAATCTGCCCCTTCCCACGTGAATAGGCTCTTAGAAGCTAATATCACTTGGTAAAGAAAATTGAATGATTTCATGCTTAGAAGCCAATATATAGGCTTTGGGGATCTCATTAAGGGTTATATAAGGTTACACCATGTGCATTCATAAGAACTTCTGCAAATGGACACTGTAATATACCTTTTTACATTATTATACTTATACGAGACCCAACTTTGTTTGTTTTTTCTTTAAATAAATTTTATGAATGATTAGAGATAAAATCCTATTTAAAATATATGGAATGCACATGCTATCTAGGATTTTGGAATAATGAACCACTTGTTACTTAAAAAGACCTATTTACTCTTACTCTTCTCACGTTTTCCTTCCATTATTTGACTAAAGAAGAAAATTCCAAAGGCCTCATTTTGTTATTTTAATATGGTTTATGGAGGGACAAAAGAATAGCAAAGGATGGGATACATATTTCCTATCACTTTATATTTAAGTCTTCATCTATACTCCATCTATAATAAACACACTACTCAAAGTTTTTAGATTTTCTTGCTTGATTTGGACTTTTTTGTCGAATGGTAACCAATACTCAATATTCACATGGTAAACTTCAAAATGAAGGGTGAATTTGTAAAACTAGATAGGTCACCTCGACACAACTATGGCCTAATATGCAAGTTACCTCCACAATGTTCTCTAGTGTTTGATAGTGAAAATATGAGAACATATTCCATATGACTTAAATAAAGCGATTGATAGGATTATCAAGTTGATCATATAGGCATTATAGAGATACATAATTTGTTTGAAACATATTTTAGGTGATATAAAGATACACCATTTGCTTAAAATGAGGCATATAAATTGTTCTTCTAGACCTCGCCTAGAAAGGGCCTAGAATCATCAACTTCATGTATTATATTTTAAGGTTATGGATCAAATCTACTCAAATGATATTTTATATGTGTGTAATCCCCTCGGTGATTACCACCACAAATCTTATCTCATCACACCACATTAGCACATGCTCATGAGATCAAGACTAAGTAATTTTCCAAAAGACCATTTTTGCGCCACAATACAAAATCACATCTAAGCCAAGTTTTAGGCTGAATACTTATTTTAGAAAAATATATTAGCAATTGAAAAATAATACATGTAAAAACTCTCGAAGTTGCAACCCTAAACCTTGAAACCCTTGCTTCTTGTATTAAAAAAAAAACAAAAATCAACATATTGAAGAAAATCCTAAGTTTTTGCCATAATTTAAATAATTATTGGATTGAGAAAGAGGTTGTGTTACATTGCTCACCGTGTCATTGTGTTCCAGTATGTTGGATCACTTTTTACATGGATTACAGTTGTCAAAATCCTTCCGTACGCAATTACCTAGGACATGAGTTGTGGAAACTTGTCATATCATCTTGTAGCATGTGATTGGAAAAATGACTTTGAGTGAGCTCAAGAGATTGTGGTTTTACCTCTCATTTTGTGAAACATGAATTTGAATTCAATTATTTTATGATAGTAAATGCCATTGTATTTGTAGGACTCTGCAATCAAGTACTTCATTCCTTGAGATCATGTTGCAAGTCATGGACAATTGTGGCAACATTCTTTGTTCACTTTCTTGAAACCATCTAGTTCGGATTTATGAACTTGTGCTTAATAGGTGCCTTTTGAGAGCTATTCTTGTAATAATTGAAGCAAGCTATGTAATGCTTGTTCATGGGAATGGAATTGGGTGAGTCTCTCACTCTCTTGTATAAGACCGTTGTCTTGGGGGTTAGATATCTCCACCTTCTTTTAATGAGGTTCAATATACTTCATTTTCTTGAAGATGAGGTTGGTGTAGATAACTTATTTCCATTGTACCTATGATTCTAAATAGAGGTTGTGCTCATGTTTTTCTTATGGCCTTCTTGTTGCTATTACATGTAAGGTAATGAGCTCATCCAATGTAGAGAGATGGTTATCCTTGAATTGCATTAGTTGAATCCAGTGTGTAGATTTAGAATCGCATGTTGGACTTGCTATATTTTTTCTTTGTGAGTTGTGATCTATGGTCCTCTAGTGTCCATTGTATTTATGTATAGTTAACATGCCTATGTCAACTTGCTATATTCTGTGTAGTTGTTAGTGATTAGGGACTAGGTCCACCTTTTTTGCTAAGATTAGGGTTTTCATATACAAGGCTTCATTTCTTTGTTCCATATTCAACAAGTTTACTAGGCTACCCACCATCTATGATGTTCCTATTGGAGGAAAGGAGGATGGTGTGAGAGGTTTGAAGGGAAAGGAAGTCGTTGTGAGACATTTGAATGGAAATCAGAGGAGGAGGAAGGGGAGAAGGAAAAGCAAGATGAGGATAGGGAGGAGATGGAGGGGAAAAGTAGAAGGAAGAGGAGAGGGAGGGTAGCAAAAGAGAAGAGGAGGAGGAGGAGGATGGGGAGGAGAGGGAGAAAGAGGAGATGGAGGAAGAGCAGTAGTAGGGATGAACAAGATGAGTGAGATAGGGAGGAGGAGAAGTCCGACCATGGTTGGAGGAGTAACATGAGGATCAACACTACAAGACATGGGCCTCTTTCCAATGTTGTCTACCCATAATTTGTGGGCACGGGCATAGAAATCGTCAGTATAGTTGGGGGCGGGAAGGTGTTGGTGTCGATGACGAAATGCTATTTGGTATGGTTGTCGGTATGTATGTCAGTATAGGTGTTGGTATATACCGGCGTCTATACTGAGGAATGACAATGCTCCCATGGACGCTTCCACCAACGTTGGGTTAAATTTTCCATACTGACATTTTTATAGAACATCATTTCCAAGGGACCCAAAATAATTTTTGACGACAAGTTTGGTCATTTGAAAGATAAAAAATATAAGAGTATGTACACCAAAATTGAGATCAAAACACTCATATATTGATGGGGAACTTAACATATAGATGTAATAAATGTCATTATAAAAATGAGAGACCCAAACATAAGAAGTCTCGTCGATGTCTAAACCGTTCACTTAGTAGCATTTACATCCACGGCTTTGTCTTGAGCAACAAATCTTGTTTGCCAAATAGGTCTATCTCAAGGTTTACATACTATTTGATCACCTATATCATCATCCCCTATTGTATGTCTACCTAAGACTTGATCCTCTAGTCCACCCTCTAGTTCTCCCTCTTCTTCCCCAAATTCGTGATCTCCACCTTTCTCCGTTATTGTTTCATTATTGTTATCTTTACCCTGGCCCATTTTGTCGTCTTCATCCTCTTCCCTAGATCCATCAGCATGATTATTTGGATCTTCTCCCGACATCTCCATATCCACATTCCTATCTTCAAAAATATGTTTGCTTCGAGGAGTAACTTGGACCATGTACCATGATTTTGGATCCAAACGATCCAGATGAAAGACCACCTAGGCTGAAGATACAAATTAGATGCTAGTAACACAACAACACAAAGAAACTATAGATGTGCTTAATAGACGTGCAACATAGCGGGCGCGTCTATAGGCATTGCTTGAATAGAGAAATTATGGGCATGCCTAATAGCGCATCTAGCAGTTCATCTATTTGTGCATGTATGGACACGTCTATTAGCACGTCTACACTGAGAAAATATGAGTCCATCTAACACTGCGTCTGTTAGTGCGTCTATTTGCACGTGTATTAGCATGTCTATTAGCGCATCTACACTAAGAATTAGATGCATATTTAGATGCGAAACAGAGAATATAGAAAGTGAGATTTTGGTGTACATCATTGCTTTCCAAACATTGCCCATGATTACTAAAGCACATAATTTTAACAAAAAAATTAATTCTTTTTTGCAAGCCCACATATACAAGAATTAAGTGAGGTGAGGAGAATGAGACAATATATGTAAAATAGTTTTTCCAATATCAATGATGGGCTACGGTATCTCATCCTCAATGAGATCAACCCTTGCCAAACTATCTACTTCAAAATCCAAACAATTGTTTAGATCTATAAATATATTCAACCCACTACTACTTGTGCTACTCATGTGCTCATCAAAATCAACATCACCAATGGTAGGCTCATCCTCACAGGTAATGGCTTCAATATCTGTATCTCCTATCTCATGATCATCCTCCTCTCTTGTATCACGGTCATCATCACCTCCATGGCCATGATCATCCTCCATACACTCCATATTAGTAAATATACTATACATCACTTTGGAACGTGGCATAATAGGTATGACATGCCACCATCTATTATTATCCACCATTGGTTGATAGACAACCTTATTCAAACACAAATACAATCATGTTATTTTCCTTGGATCGAAGGTAACAAATATTTAAGAGTGAGTATTTTTATATGTGTGCACAGTACCTGTTCACATTGTTGTGGTAGTACTAGTGTGTCCTTCCTACTTTGCCAAAACTTTGTGGAGTCAATAGTTAGAAAGCCACTTGCATGGCGTTTGATTGTTGCATTAGGGCCTCTTTCCACCACATCCTTAAACCACTTTACATGCAAAACATACAAAAACAAGCGTCGAAAGTGAAGCTTAATAATATCTTGGATTATGCCACAATAATCATCCATGGCTCCATTGGCTCCCTCAAAGCTAGCCATGATGCCGCAATCTTCTATGTTTCGCTTATCATCAATCCGTTGTGTTCGAAAATGCTTGCCCTCACACCATATAGCATTGAACATAGTGCACTACACCAAGAAAAAATCAATTAAATAAGCAATCTAAATTATTTAAAGCTCCGTACTTATGCATAACATTCTATATACCGACCTTCTTCATGCATCCCCTAGCATACTCCCATTCTTCCATTGTGATATGCATCCCCTCGTCTTTCTCAGCTTTCTCCATTTCATCAAGTAGCCAATCCACATGAATATCCTTTGGAAGTGCTCTTAGATACTGAGGGTATGGCACACGAGATCTGTGGTGTGTATGAAAGAGGGCCCTTTCTTCTTGTCTTCTTGCCTTTGCATCCTCGTATCTTGTCACCCATCTTTTCATCACATCACTATTAAGCACGCAATAGAGGTTGATATTATTAAGCAACTCCGTGTCTATTACTTTGTTGTGTCCTTTCCCTTGAGGCACAATAGAGGTCATCCTTAGGTCTTCATCATCTCTCCATAGTCATGGGAGAGAGCTATCCACATCAACAAGAAACTCAGAAATATATACAAGTGAATCTTGTACCAACCAACCCTCAGCCATGCTACCTTCGGGTCTTGCATTTTGTCTCACGAAGCCCTTCAAGGTATTCATGAAGCGCTCGAGGAACAAGAGCCATCGTGCATGTATAGTACCACATATAGCAATCTCATCCACCAAATTCACTATGAGATGTAGTTGGCTTGTGAGGATAGAACGTGGAAATGTCTCTTCTACTAAACAAACCACGTCCACTGACATAACTTGAGCATTCTCAAGCATGGTGGGATCTATTTCCTTTGAGCTCACATACCTAGAAATGAAAAAGTACTCTATATTAGCAATATGAACACCTTGCACGGAGCATTGATACGCATCATATTTTGTATCATGTAAAGTACCTCACAAGCTCGCCCATCTTGTAAATACAATCCTTCACGTCCTTTGATGCACTATGAGAAATGTTAGTAGTTAGTATGAACTAAACCCATGAGGAGGTGGTTGATTAGTTGCTTATAATTATTCACACAAATTTGAAAGGAAAAAGATATTATGCACATAAAATACTTACTTGGAGCATCTTTTGCCAATCATGAGATTTCAAGCCATATAATTACTCTACACCTCTTTTCTTGCTCTTTGTAAAGGACCCCTTCAAACACCTGATGCATCCAGTAGGAGTACGAACTGTAGTAATAGCACACTTCACTCCCGCCATCTCTAGCTTTGATAACCTCCATGGTGCATGATATAAAAAAACACGCCCATTTGGTCTCTCTTGTGGCCAAGCTTCACGCATCCTCCTTGTGGTACGTAGATCCTCCCTTATGCCTACGGAATCTCGTGTCCCATTCAAATGCTCCCAAATGGTAGATGCCACATTCTTGTAGATATCCATGGGATCAAGTTGGTGATTGATCTTGAGGTGGGACCAATATGGTAAATGATAAAAGATGGAGTATCTAAACAAAAGTTGGTTTTAGCGGGCAATCTTTATTTCTAGCCAATGTAGCACACAATATTTACAAACCCTTACTAGCTCATGCCAAGTGGTGGTGGAGGAGTCATGGAACCATCCCAAATTCTCATCCAATCTCCCATAGTGAGTGATTGTTGGAGGACTTCATTCCAAGGGGCAACATATCTAGGATGATCAGGTGGGAGAAATCGATGGTGATTCTCATAGATGACCTTATTCAATGCATCTGCCTATGAGGCAACAAGCGAAGGACCACAAACAGGACATGCATGTTAACCCGATGTAGTGAGACCTGAACAATAGATGCAATTAAGAGGTGAAGGTGGGTTTAGGGTGCCACATCCTTTCCCTACTCATAACTAGAAGTGCAATGCTTCCCTGAATACTCGCCATAGCCTGGGAAGTCATGCATCGTCCACATCAAGACTGCTTTGCAGTTGAAGTCTCATGACCAGGGAGGCCTACTCACATCATGCACCTCAATACCTCTCCAAAGTATCTCTAGATCGTCAATCAAAGGATCCAAATAAACATGAGGATTTTTGACTTTATGTTTCCCTGGAATTAGAAGGGATAACATAACATGTCCTTTCTCAATTGCCATAGAGGGTGGAAGATTATAATTCACCGATCTCATTGGCCATACACTGTAAGAGGTGCTTTTGAGACCAAATGGGTTCACACCGTCCATACCCAATCCAAGTCTCAAGCTCCTAGGTTCTTCCTTGAAGCTTGGCCATGTGTCTTCAATATGCTTCCACGTAGGAGTGTTTGTGGGAGTTCTCCACTTGCCATCGGTTGATCGATGGGAGGAATGCCATGACATGAGCTCTACAATGGATTTGCACTTGAACATATGTTGGATGCGAGGGATTATGGGAAAATGTCGCGAAACCTTATGAGGCACATCCAAAGTTTTGAGATCTGCTCTATATCTTGCCTCTCCACAAGTAGGACACTCTCTTGCATCCTTATGTAGTCCACAAAACAAAACGCAATCGTTGATGCATGCATGGATGCGCTTGTAATCTAATCCTCCAAGAGAGTCGATGCTGCGGTAAAAAGATCATCCTGCTCCATGCTATCATCCCTCCCTTCGGATTGATTTGACATATAAATCCCGCACCATATCATCAAACACCTCCTCCTCCATGGCTTCATAAGGTAATGGTGGAGGGCTACTATCACTATCACTCCATGCATCTGTAACGGTCCCTCCTGAAGATCCCACCTCATATTGCCGATGCTTCGCCTCCTCATGACGAGCATAGGGCAACATATGCGGGTGTGGCACTGCATCCTATATCAAATTAAAACGGGATCATAACTCAAACATATGAACACCCATAGGTATCTCAATCAACCTTAACTCTTTAACACTTACTATGATTATGGTCGCATCCCATTCTCCATACTTTGATATGTGATTGAGTGTAATCCTACGTGCACGAGACATGGTTCCTCGACATCGATCACACATACATTTGATTTTTTGCTCCAACCACATTTCACGATGGTGGATACGGAGGGATTGATCCTCACTGGAGCTTGGGCGGTCAACCACCAAGGGGCCCACCCCACACCACTCACAAGCATGAGTGGAAGAAAGCAATGAAGTCAGCGAGGGAGGAACCCAGTTTGCAGCATGTGGAGGCATGAAGGATCCAAATGGAGTAATATGGAAGCGTGCATTTTGGAGCAGGGGGTGTTGAATCATGGGAGGCCCAATTTATAAGTATCAATATGAACTTATATTGTTTATGTAGTTTATTAGGAGGTTGTTTCTTTGTACTAACCCCTCCACAAATTTTGTCATCTTGCAGCTTGATATCATGGGCAGATACCTTACTCCTGTCGAGACAGCCTACCACCACCACCATCTGAGAGGAGATACATGGAAGCACTTTTGTAATGACGGGTTGATTAATGAGGAGCAGTATATCCAGGCTATTGGAGCATCCCCCGAGGTATTTGAAAGTAATTAAATAATGTCAATATTATAAGTAAAGATTTGATTTTTCATACATTGATATATGTTGTCCCTTGTTTACAGGCACCTGCACAAGAAGACAAGGAAGAAGACAAGGAAGGAGGCAGAGAAGGGAGGGCAAAAGGGAGCGTAGAAGGGAGCGAGGATGTGGAGAACTTAGATTAGTCATAGAAGTAGTGCTAGCTACTATTTTTTGTACTTAAAGCCACTGGCTTGGCTTCATGCCTCTTGTATATACACTCCTCTTATTTTTGGTACTTGAAGCCATAGGACGTGGTGTAGCTTCGTGCTATATGTACATACAAGCACGTTTTGAGCTATGAATTTATATACTATTTTTATTTTTTTGGCTTTCAATTTTCTTGTGCAACATTCTATCAATTAATGCCTTGTGAAGTAAATGTTTTGGAGTTGTAGTATTTTATTTGGAATTGTAATTGTCAGCTATAGACGTGCTTGCAAGAGTGCTAATTAAAATGCGGTTGGCTGTAAGAATTGAATTACACAATGTGGAAATGGGATTCCTGTAACTACATAGCATACACAACATACACAGCATTCTGTTCAAGCACACAAGATTTAAAAAATATTATGTAGCGTGTCTATCAAACCATCTATAAACGTGTCTATATATGCATCTGTCTGTTCAAGGAGCGTCTATTTACGCGTCTATAAAAGCGTCTATAAGACTGTTTATAAACACATCTATACACGCGTTTAACGATGCATCTATCTATTTTTTAAATTTTCTAGTAGATCGTCTATTTACGTGTCTATATATCCGTGTATATGCACGTCTGTCTGCTATATAGACATGCCGTTAGACACGGGTCTCTAGACACGCAAATAGACGTGCAAATAGACGCGCTCGTAAATTTTTTTTTAGTTCAGTAAATGCATTTTTGTGCGCATCTGTAGGTGCTTTGTCTTGTTGTGTAATTACATTAATTTATACTTAAATATATAAACAAATATATATATGAACATCTACCAATATTTGTTTGAAAATGAAGATATTAGATTTTAATCAATTCATTACTATGTACTTGTTCACAATGCTCTGGAAGAACAAAAGTATCACTTTCATCGGTCCAAGGTTTGGTGGAGTCAATGGAAAAGAAACCATTGCTGTCTCTCCTAACTTGATTTTAGATAATTTTGTATTTATAATGGTCCCAATGCTCGACATCAAGAATGAAAATACAAAATTATCTAAAATCAACTTCATAGATGTCATGTATGGTCCCACAATAATCTAACTATGAGGAGAGAAGATTGGTATAAGAAGAATTTTCTCATCTATCTTGTAAAAAAGGTTAGCCATGACTCCACAATGATATGTGACTCTCCTTAAATCGATACATCCCACCTAAAAATGCCATCCATGTGACCATAATGCATTGTATGTTTTGTACTACAAAAGAACATGATCGACACAATGAGGATGCATTTTGTAGATATTGTGGTCATAAATACACAAATTAAGTAGAAAAGTAAGAAACTCACATGTGGCATACATCCGAATGCAATCTCACCCTCTTAATCGGTTACATCCTCTCCATCATCTTTAGCTTCACGGCAAAGAGCTTCTTGTAGCCAATCATGTGACATGTATCTGGGGAGAAGAGCAAGGTCTCATGGTGGATATGGAACCCTTTGTCTATGCATGACTCCAAAGCTCGTCCTTTCATTTATTCTTTTTGATTTGGCCTCTTCATATCTCTCCACCCATCTTTGCATCTCGGGACTATTGAGGACACAAAACTTATTGAAGTTATCTCTTTTCTCTTCACTCGTCTTTCTTTCAAATCCTTTACCTTGGGGAACCTCTGCAACAACACGATCATCATCCTTGATGTTCCAAGCATGTGGCATATCGGGATACATATGCAAAACTTTGTGATGTATACTAATGACTCTTGCACAAGCCATCCCACCGCCATGATTGCTTCGAGTCTAGATCTTTGCCTCGCAATCCCTTAAAATTTGTCATAAATCATTCAAGGAAAAACATCCAAATACCATGAACGGTTCTTGCAATGGTGACCTCCTCAACTACCTATACAAGAAAGTGCACTTGAGTCGTCTGATGCTTGAGGGAAAGTGCTTCTCAATCAAGCACACAACTTCAATGGAGTACACCTTAGCCCTATCGATGATCAATACAAAGATCTCTTTTTGTGAGATCCACTTACTCCACATGCACCCGTAAGATTCAATAAGGTCTACCGATCATTTAAATTTGTATAAAATATAATGAAGGTGATATGATAGTAAGCATACCTGACAATGCCACTAGTCTTGTAGATAGCTTTTCTAACATCTTCCGATAAGCATCCTCTCACTACAATTGGGAGGATAAACTACCCAAGCAACAAAGGAGCTATAAGAATCTATCGTAATCATATAAGTTACACAAAAGGATCACAATGTTAGTTCTATTAAGCATTCAAGCTAACATGTAGAATACATGTAAGACCTTGTACCAATCATGGGAGTTGAGGCCACTAAGATTATTGTCCTTTCTAAATGCTCCCCTAATGCAACACATGTGTCATGTGGGTGTCTGAAAAGATGCAATGTCTGCCTTCACCCTTGCCTCACTATAAGACACAGGCCTCTTTCCAACATTGTCTACCAACGCTTCACGTGCTTGCACAAAAATTATCGGCATGGTTGGTAGGTAGGGAAAGTGTCAATGTAGACAAGGAAATTGGAGTCGGTGTGGTCATCATTGGTATGCGTGTCTATATATGCACATGCATACCAAGATGACTTGTAATGCTTCCACCAACACTTGCTCTAACTTTGGGTTTAAATTTTCGATACTGATGTTTTTATAAAACGTTGTTTCTAAGGGACCCAAAATAATTTTTGACCACAAGTTTGGTCATGTGAAAAATAAAAAATATAACAATTTGTGCACTGAAATTGAGATCAAAACACTCATATATTGATATTGAACATAACATAAAAATGTACAAAATGTCGATGGATTTGTCTTGAGCACAAATCTTGTGTGCCAAATAGGTCTAATGCTTGTAATTATATTCATTTTAGGTATATAAATAAATATATATATATATGAAAATCTATCAATATTTCTTTGAAAATGAAGATATTATCTTTTAATCAATTGATCATTAGTACGTACCTATTCAGAATGCCCTGGAAGAACAAAAGTATCACTTTCATCGGCTGGTGGAGTCAATGGCAAAGAAACCGTTGCTATCTTTGCTCATGTAGCATTGGGACCATTATAGATAGTTCTAAACCATTTTACATCAAGAATGAAAATACTAAATCATCTAAAATCAACTTCATATATGTCACCTATGGTCGCACAATAATCTAACTGCAAGGAGAAAGATTGGTATCAGAAGCACTTGCTCAGCTATCTTGTATAAAGTTAGCCATGACGCCACAATCATATGTGACTCTCCTTGAATCGATGCGTTCCACACAAAAATATCATCCATGTGATCATAATGACTTTATTTTTTGTACTACAAAAGAACATGATCAAAACAATGAGGATGCATTTTGTAGCGATTGTGATCATAAATACCCAAATTAAGTAGAAAGGTAAAAAACTTACATGTGGCTTACATCCGACTACAAGCTCTTGCTCTTGATCAGTTACGTCCTCTCCATCATCTCGGCTTCACGAAGAGCTTCTTGTAGACAATCATGGGACATATGTCTGGGGAGAAGAGCAAGGTTTGTTGGATATGGCAACCTTCGCCTATGCATGACTCTAAATCTCGTCCTCTCATTTATTCTTTTTGCTTTGGCCTCTTCATATCTCTCCACCCATCTTTGCATCTCGAGACTATTGGGGATAAAAAACTTATTGAATTTCTCTGTTTGCTCTTCTCTCATCTTTCTTTCAACCCCTTTACCTTGGGGAACCTCTGCAACGACATGATCGTCGTCCTTGATGTTCCAAGCATGTGGCACATCAGGATCCATGGATGCAAGAAAATATGTGATGCATACTAATGACTCTTGCACAATCCATCGCTCTGCCATGCTTGCTTCGGGTCTAGCTCTTTGCTTTACAAATTCCTTCAAATTAGTTTTCAATAATCGTTCAAGGAAAAATGGAGACCTCATCAACTATGTGTGTAAGCAAGTGCACTTGAGCCGACATGATGCTTGCGGGAAAGTGCTTCTCAAGCAAGCACACAGCTTTAATGGAGTCCACCTTAGCCCCCTTGATGCTCAATATATAGATCTCTTTCTGTGAGATCCACTTATTCCACATGCACCCCTAAGATTCATAAGGTCTACTGATCATTTAAAATTGTATGAAATATAATGACGGTGATATGATAGTAAGCATACCTGACAATGCCACTAATCTTGTCAATAGCTTTTCTAGCATGTTCTGATAAGCATCCTCTCACTATAATTGGGAGGATGAGCTACCCAAGTAACGAAGGAGTTATAACAATGTATCACAATCATATAAGCTACATGAAAGCATCACAATTTTAGTTATACTAAGAATTCAAGCTAACATGTAGACTTCATGTAAGACCTTGTGCCAATAATTTTAGTTGAGGACACTAAGCTTATTGTCCTTTGTAAATGCTCCCTAAGGCAACACATGTGTCCTCTAGGTGTCTGAAAAGATGCAATGTTCGCCTTCACCCTTGCCTCCTCTACCTTGGAAAGGATCCATGGTGCCTTTGGGAGAACAATTCTAGGAGGATGCTCTTGGGTTCGTAAACCACCCTCTTGAGTTGTAGAACCACACTCTCAGGTCTACGCACATGCTATTGGGGCCACAAGTCAGACATCCTAGTCATATTCTCTTGCACGTCTTCACAAACTCCCTGAGAGATCTCAACAACGGATGCAGAATGGAAGAAGGTGAGAGAGAGGGAGAGGCAGAAGAGAGAGCCACGCAAGTTTTGGTGGGTACAGAACACCCTAATCTTCTATGTCATCCATATATATATGTGTTTGAGTATTGTACATAATCAAGGTTAAGGTACAGTGGCCTTTAACCCCCACAACCTCCCACTTAAAGGTCAATTTTCCTTTAAGGAAGAAAAACCAATGGACATACTATCCAATAATGCCCATCAATACATGAAAAAACTCAAACCCCTGACTAGGTAAACTCTTCATTAGCATATCTGTAGGGTTATCATCTATATGAACCTTGATAAGCTTTATGTGCTTGTCCTCAAGTACCTTCCTGATAAAATGGTACCTGACCTCAATGTGTTTGGTCTTTGAATGCGCTAGCTAAATAGCACTTATGGAATCACAATGCAATGTCCATGCACCTGTATGAATCCCCAAATCTCCCACTAGCCAATCAAGCCATATAGCCTCCTTGCACCCCTCTGTGGCTACAACATCTATGTGGTAGACAAAGAAACACACTTATGTGCACAAGACATCCACGACACTGCACCACCTACAAAGGTGAACACATAACCAGAAGTGGATCTCCTGCTATCCACATGCCATGCATAGTTTGAATCTGTTCACCCAAGTACACACACTGTCTCTCCTCTGCGAAAGAAGATACACACTCCTTGGTAACCTTCATGTACCTCATGATGCACTTAACTGTCTCCCAATGCCTCTTTCTTCGATCAGCTAGATATTGGCTAACAACTCCCACTGCAAATGCAATGTCCGGTCTAGTAGCTATCATAGCATACATAAGACTCCCAACCATTGATGCATAATGAACCTTGGCCATCATGGCCCTCTCCTCATCTGATTTGGGACTATCTTCCTGACTCAATTTCATATATGCAGGCAATAGAGTACTTACTATCTTCCCCCCCTCCATATTGCAACACTGCAACACTTTTGTAACATACTCCCTCTATGAAAGCCAAAGGAGTTTCCTACTCTGGTCATGCGTGATGCGCATACCAAGAATATGACCTGCAGGTCCCAAATCCTTCATGTCAAAGGCCTCATGCAACTTGGCCTTCAATGCATCCCCAATGCATTGAGCTCATAAGTGTTCTTGCTAGCCAATAGCATATCATCCACATAAAGGGCCAAGAGTATCAGGCTATTATCCTTAGCCCTTTTAGGGTAGAGGTAGTGATTAATCTCACTTATTCTAAAACCATGGGACCGAATGAAAGCATCAAACTTTTGATACCATTCTCTAGGTGCTTGCTTAAGGCCATAGAGACTCTTTTTGAGCTTGCAAACCAAATTCTCTTTGCCCTTTTCTTCAAAGTCTTCTGGCTATACCATGTAAATTTCCTCATGCAAATCCCCATGCAAGAATGTTGTCTTGACATCCATCTGCATAAGCTCCATATCCTTTAGTGCCACAAGTCCAAGTACACATCTAAGTGTGGTCATCTTCACAACTGGAGAGAAGATCTCATCAAAGTCCACACCTTTCTCTTTCTTGAACCCCTTGGCAACCAAATGGGTCTTGTACTTAAGCACATCATCACGTGTTACCTTTGTCTTGTAGACCCAGGCAATTCTTTCTTTCCATGTGGCAAAGAAACCAAGTCCCAATTCTTATTTTCCATGAGTGAATTCATCTCTGATTTCATAGCATACTCCCACTTGCGCTGATCCTCATGCATCATAAGCTCTCTATAGAAAGAAGGCTCTCCACAATCAATAAGCATCACATAGTCTGCCCCTAGATCAAATCTCTCAAGTGGTCTAGACACTCTAGATGTTCTTCTCAAGGGCATTTTAGCTTTTTTTCCTACCTGCATATCAGCTGCATTTGGCTCATCATTGCCACCAATAGATGATCCATCATCTTCCCTTGACGTGTACCTGTGGGAGTACCTAGTGGCACCATTTCTTCCACATTTGGTGCATGGACAACTTGCTGTCTATCAACATATGCAGGTGGATTCACATCCTGGAAAGTGATTCTCCTCATTTGCACATCCCTCATGAGTGTCATGCATCTTCTTCTCATTGAAGACCACATCATGGCTTTGTATGATTTTCTTTGCTTTTGGATCCAAGAGATGATAGCCCATCTCGCCACTTTCACCATAACCTAGAAAGATGCATTTCCTAGACTTAGGATCTAGCTTCTTCCGAAGCTCTTTTGACACGTGTGCATATTCCTCACACTCAAATATACACAAATGAGAGTAACAGGGCTTCTTTCCACTCCATGCCTCTTGAGGAATACCACCATCCAAACTCTTACTAGGTGATCTATTGATCACATGCACTATAGTCTTCATTGCCTCATCCCAAAAACCACCAAAAAGAATTGCATTGGAAAGCATACATTGCAACCTTTCCTGAATGGTGCAGTTCATTTGTTCTACAACTAGATTTTGTTCTGGAGTACAAGGAGACATGAGCTCCCTCTTAATCCCACGTGTATCACATAAATGCTGAAAGTCATGAGAGAGATACTCTCCACCATTGCCAATCCGTAGGCATTTAAGCATTCTACTTGACTGATGCCATCCATTTCTAGAAGACATCGCTCTTCTGAGCTATAGCATAAGCCCACACTTTCCTAATTGCATTATGAATGAATGTCACATAGTATTCAACCCCGCCTAATGACCGTGTAGACGTGGGATCACATACGTTTGAATGCATCAAATCAAGCCATTTCAATCTCTATCTTTCCCCTAGATTTATGGGCTAATTTAGTCTACTTTCCATAGAGATAGTGCTCACCAAATTCAAAATCAGTAAAACTCAAATGCGGTACATAATCCAAACGGCATAAGAGTTTCATTCCATTTTGGCTCATGTGCCCCAACTTCCAATGCCACAAAGAAGTACTTGGTTGCTCGATTATTGCAACAACATGTTCAGACACCCCTGATTCATGTAAGGGGAATACAATGTCCCACACTTGGCACCCCTAGCCAAAACCATACACAACAACACAAAGCAACTATAGACATGCTTGGTAAATGTGCAAAATAGTGAGCGCGTCTATAGGCATTGCTTTAGTAGAGGAATTACGGGTGCATCTAAATGCGCGTCTATAAGCTCATCTATTTGCGCATAAATTACCACATCTACGTGCGCGTCTAATCTGAGAAAATATGGGCCCGTCTAACATCATGTTTATTAGCGCGGCTATTTGCGCGTTTATTTGCGCGTTTACAGTGAGAATCAGACACGCCTTTAGATGCATAGATATGCAAACCAGAGAATACAGAAAGTGAGATTTTGGTGTACATCATTGCTTTCCAAACATTGCCCATGATTACCAAAGCACATAATTTTTTGCAAGCCCACATATACAACAATTAAGTGAGATGAGGAGAATGAGACAATATGTAAAATAGTTTTGCCAATATCAATTATGGGGCTACAGTTCAATCTCATCCTCAATGAGATCAACCCTTGCCAAACTATCTACTTCAAAATCCAAACAAGTGTTTAGATCTACAAATACATTCAATCCACTACTACTTGTGCCACTCATGTGCTCATCGAAATCAGAATCTCGAATGGTAAGCTCGTCCTCATGGGTAATGGCCTCAATATCTGTATCTCCTATCTCATGATCATCCTCCTCTCACCTATCATGGTCATCATCACGTCCATGGCCATGATCATCCTTCATACGCTCCATATTAGTAAATATACTATACATCACTTTGGAACGTGGCATAATAGGTATGACATGCCACCATCTATTATTATCCACCATTGGTTGATAGAAAACCTAATTCAAACACAAATACAATCATGTTACTTTTCTTGCATCGAATATTTAAAAGCGAGTATTTTTATATGTGTGCACAGTACCTGTTCACATTGTTGCGGTAGTACTAGTGTGTCCTTCCTACTTTGCCAAAACTTTGTGGAGTCAATAGTTACAAAGCCACTTGCATGGCGTTTGATTGTTGCATTAGGGCCTCTTTCCACCACGTCCTTAAACCACTTTACATCCAAAACATACACAAAGAAGCGTCGAAAGTCAAGCATAATAATATCTTGGATTATGCCACAATAATCATCCATGGCTCCATTGGCTCCCTCAAAGCTAGCAATGACGCCGCAATCTTGTGTGTTTCTCTTATCATCAATCTGTTGTGTTTGAAAATGTTTGCGCTCACACCATATAGCGTTGAACATAGTGCACTGCACCAAGAAAAAATCAATTAAATAAGCAATCTAAATTATAAAAAGCTCCTAACTTATGCATAACATTCTATATACCGACCTTGCTCATGCATCCCCTAGCATACTCCCATTCTTCCATTGTGATATGCATCCCCTCGGCGTTCTCTGCTTTCTCCATTTCATCAAGTAGCCAATCCACATGAATATCCTTTGGAAGTGCTCTTAGATGCTGAGGGTATGGCACACGAAATCCGTGGTGTGTATGAAAGAGGGCCCTTTCTTCTTGTCTTCTTGCCTTTGCATCCTCGTATTTTGTCACCCATCTTTTCATCCGTGGTGTGTACGAAAGAGGGCCCTTTCTTCTTGTCTTCTTGCCTTTGCATCCTCGTATTTTGTCACCCATCTTTTCATCACATCACTATTAAGCACACAAAAGAGGTTGATACTATTATGCAAGTCCATGTCTATTACGTTGTTGCGTCCTTTCCCTTGAGGCACAAAAGAGGTCATCCTTAGGTCTTCATCATCTCTCCATAGTCATGGGAGAGAGCTATCCACATCAACAAGAAACTCATAAATATATACAAGTGACTCTTGTACCAACCAACCCTCGGCCATGCTACCTTCAGGTCTTGCATTTTGTCTCACGAAGCCCTTCAAGGTCTTCATGAAGCGCTCGAGGAAGAACAACCATCGTGCATGTATAGTACCGCATATAGCAATCTCATCCACCAAATGCACTATGAGATGTAGTTGGCTTGTGAGAATAGAACGTGGAAATGTCTCCTCCACTAAACAAACCGCCTCCACTGACATAACTCGAGCATTCTCAAGCGTGGTGGGATCTATTTCCTTTGAGCTCACATACCTCACAAGCTCGCCCATCTTGTAAATACAATCTTTCATGTCCTTCGATGCAATACGTGAAATGCTAGTAGCTAGTATGAACTGAACCCGCGAGGAGGTGGTTGATTAGTTACTTATAGCTATTCACTCACAAATTTGAAAAGAAAAATATATTATGCACATAAAATACTTACTTGGAGCATCTTGTGCCAATCATGAGATTTCAAGCCATATAATTGCTCTACACCTCTTTTCTTGCTCTTTTTAAAGGCTCCCTTCAAACACCTCATGCATCTAGTGGGAGTACGAATTAAAGTAATAGCACGCTTCACCATCGCCATCTCTAGCTCTGATAACATCCATGGTGCACGAGGTAAAAAAACACACCCATTTGGTCTCTCTTAAGGCCAAGCTTCACGCATCCTCCCTGTGGTACATAGATCCTCCCTTATGCCTGCCGAATCTTGTGTCCCATTCAAATGCTCCCAAATGGTAGATGCCACATTCTTGAAGATATGCATGGGATCAAGCAAGTGATTGATCTTGAGGTGGGACCAATATGGTAATCGATAAAAGATGGAGTGTCTAAACAAAATAAAGTGTTAGCGTGCAATTTTTACTTTCAGCCAATGTAGCCAATCTTTACTTCCAGCCAATAATTACAAACCCTTACCAGCTCATGCCAAGTGGTGGAGGAGTCGTGGAACCGTCCCAAATTTTCATCCAATCTCCCACGATGAGTGATTGTGGGAGGACAAGGGGCAACATATCTAGGATGATCAGGTGGGAGAAATCGATGGTGATTCTCATAGATGACCTTATTCAATGCATCTGCCCGTGAGGCAACTAGCGAAGGACCACAAACAGGACATGCATGGTAACCCGATGTAGTGAGACCTGAACAATACATGCAATTAAGAGTGGAAGGTGGGTTTAGGGTGCCACATCCTTTGCCTATTCATCATTAAAAATGCAATGCTTACCTGAACACTCGCCATAGCCTGGGAAGTCATGCATCATCCACATCAAGACTGCTTTGCAGTTGAAGTCTCGTGATGAGGGAGGCCTGCTCACATCATGCACCTCGATACCTCTCCAAAGTAACTCTAGCTCATCAATCAAAGGCTCCAAATAAACATCAGGGTTTTTGACTTTATGTTTCCTTGGAATTAGAAGGGACAGCATGACATGTCCTTTCTTAATAGCCATAGAGGGTAGAAGATTGTAATTCACCAATACCACTGGCCATACACTATAAGACGTGCTTTTGAGACCAAATGGGTTCACACTGTCCATACCCAATCCAAGTCTCAAGCTCCTAGGTTCTTCCTTGAAGCTTGGCCATGTGTCTTCAATATGCTTCCACGCAGGAGATTCTGTGGGAGTTCTCCACTTGCCATCGGTTGATCGATGGGAGGAATGCCATGACATGAGCTCTGCAATAGATTTGCACTTGAACATATGTTGGATGCGAGGGATTATGGGAAAATGTCACAATACCTTACGAGGCACGTCCAAGGTTTTGAGATCTGCTCTATATCTTGCCTCTCCACAAGTAGGTCACTCTCTTGCATCCTTATGTAGTCCACGAAACAAAACGCAATCGTTGACACATGCATGGATGCACTTGTAATCTAATCCTCCAAGAGAGGTCACATGTTGCCTTGCCATATCTCTTGAGGTCGGTAGTTTATTCTCCCTTGGAAGCATTTTACACAATAGCCTGCACGTGAAGACCATAAATAAGGAAAAGCATTCGAGTAATTGACCCACTAGCATAATTCACCATGTTTGCAAAATCAACTTTAAAGCTTACTTGATTAATGCATTCAAACTTGCATTGCTCCATCCATAGATGGTTTGCAAGTTTAGTAACTCAAGGGAGGCACGTAGAATAGAGAATGTGCACCCCTCAAACAGTGGAGTCGATGCTGCAGTAAAAAGATCATCCTGCTCCATGCTATTCTCCCTTCAGATTCATGGACATATAAGTCCCGCACCATATCATCAAACACCTCCTCCTCCACAGCTTCATGAGGTAATGGCGGAGGGCTACTATCACCATCACTCCATGCATCCGTAACGGTTCCTCCTGAAGATCCCACCTCATATCGCCGATGCTTCGCCTCCTCACGACGAGCATAGGGTAACATATGCTGGTGTGGCACTGCATCCTATATCAAATTAAAACGGGATCATAACTCAAACATATGAACACCCATAGGTATCTCAATCAACCTTAACTTACAAACCCTTACCCTATTTATGGTCACATCCCATTCTCCATACTTTGAGATATGATTGAGTGTAATCTTGTGTGCACGATACATGTTTCCTCGACATCGATCACACAGACATTTCATTTTTTGCTCCAACCACATTTTGCGATGGTGGATACGAAGGGATTCATCCTCACTGGAGCTACTTGTTGAAGATGAAGACATCCTACAAACAAACAACCCACCAAATTTGCTCTTGTTCAAATATTTAATTTAAACTCTGTGGCGCATCTAAAGGCGCATCTAAAAGCGCATCTACTCTATGTATTTAGACGTGCCTATAGACACGCTATTAGATGCGACTATAGACGCGGCTTTTAAACCTGCTTTTTAGCGTGCCGCTCGCTTTGCTTTTCTTCACAACATTACTTATACTTTGCACAACTTGCTTCCTTCTTTATTAGCAGATCCATAGTTTCAACGCTTAAGAGGAAGGCTCCCATACTTACTTCCAAGCTTACACTCAAGAGGAAGGCACCCACACTTACTTTTAAGCTTAAAGGAGAGGAGGACGAACAAGGAGGAGAAGCAACTTTGAAAAAGAAAGAAGAACCTTCCATACCTCTATCCAAGTAAGTCTTTTTGCGGTTGATCTTGTTTGGAAGTTTGCTCTCTTTAGATTTGTACTTTTTCGTATCCAAGAAGCGCATGATCTGGGTATTAGTGTCACGTTTTTGTGTCGGGCACAATGTCCTTTTCTACTTTTTAAGAATCTTGTCTGTCGAAGCGCGTCTATAGGCGCGTCTTAGAGCACGTCTAAAAGTGCATCTACAGGCGCGTCTAAACGTGCGTCTGGCCTGTTTACAGACACAGACAGACGCTTCGGTAGACGCTCTGTTAGACGTTATGTTAGACGCTCTATTAGACGTTCTGTTAGACGCTCTGTTAGATGCTCTGTTAGACACTCTGTTAGATGCTCTGTTAGACGAGCTGCTAGATGCTCTGTTAGACGCACAAATCAAACACGTCTATAGATGTGCTCTGACAGTAAGCCTCTCTTTTCTTCCCCTTTCTTCTCAACTCATCAGTAATAGATTTTTTTCCTTTTTTTCAGTTCAACATGTGGCCAGGAAGCGCTTCTAGCTCACCTAATCCCCGTGAATCTATTTGGAAGGACTTATATAACCTTTTAGGGCACCCTCCTACTCCTGCGGAGTTATACGGGTATATGACGGGTACTCTAAACACTCCCTAGGAGTCGGCACTACAGACTCCAAGCCACCTGACATCGCCTGAGATCACCCCAGTGGAGTCAGCATAGCCATCTTATGCCCCTTCTTATGCCCCTTCCCCCATACCGTCTTATGCCCCTTCCCCCATGCCGTCTCATGTCCCTTCTGCCATCCCGTCTTATGCCCCTTCCCCCATGCCGTCAAAAGGTCCTTTTGTCTCGCAGAGCTGTCAACATACTCCTATGCCATCGGGACTCGGTTCTCCAGCTACGAGTGGTCAGCATAGTCTCGTGCAGTCTCCAGCTACGAGTGGCTAGCGTACGAGCTCGACACGACACGGTAGCAGGCTTAGTAGCAGGGAGAGCGGTGGGGGATGCATGGCCCAGTGCTTTGGGCCATGTGGCGGTGGGGAGGATGATGATTCAAATGATTTAGATGTGCCTCTGGGTGATGGTACGATTTATTACGACATCACTCAGACAAGAGGCATCTTGATGGATGCGCGGGGGAAGGACATCATGGCCTTCATGCGCTCTGTAATTGCTAACAATTACAGAGATTGCTTTATCCACTACAAAGACCACCCAAAGAGGTTGTCTGACGAGACCCTCGCTACTGTTCGCTCTAGGTATCCTAACCCCCCCAATCGCCAGTTCACAGATAAATGGGCGAAGTCAAAGATTGTTACGATACTTAGCAATAAAAGATCTTCGCTTAAGAGGCAGGCACTAGCGGAGCTTGCCAGGCTTGAGGCAGGTCAACCACGAAGGGGCCCGCCCCACACTGCTCACAAGCGTGAGTGGAAGAAGGCAATGAAGTCAGCGAGGGAGGACCCCAGTCTGCAGTGCATGGAGGCACGGAGGATCCAGATGGAGGAATATGGAAGCGTGCATTTTGGAGCGGCCCCCCAGGTATTTGAAAGTAATTAAAAAATGCCAACATTATAAGTAAAGATTTGATTTTTCATAAATTGATATATGTTGTCCCTTGTTTACAGGCCCGTGCACAAGACGATGAGGAAGAGGAGGAAGGAGGCACAAAAGGGAGCACAGAAGGGAGCGTGGAAGGGAGCGAGGACCTGGAGAACATAGATTAGTCGTACAAGTAGTGCTAGCTACTCTTTTTTGTACTTAAAGCCACTGGCTTGGCTTTGTGCCTCTTGTATATACACTGCTCTTATTTTTTGTACTTGAAGCCACATGACATGGCTTAGCTTCGTGCTATATGTATATACAAGCACTTTTTTAACTTTCAATTTTATTGAGTTTTGGAGTTGTAATGTTTTATTTGGAATTGTAATTAAAATGCGGTTGGCTGTAAGAATTGAATTACACAATGTGGATATGGGATTCTTGTAACTATATAGCATACACAACATACACAGCATTCTGTAAAATTTTATTTTATAAAAGAGAGCGTGTCTATCATTGCATTTAAAAACACGTTTATATACGCGTCTGTCTGTTCGAGTTGCATCTATATTTGCATCTATAAACGCGTTTATAAGCGCGTCTATTTATGCATTTAATTGCGCGTCTATACGTGCATGTGTCTGATATATAGACGCGCAATTAGACGCAGGTCTCCAAACACAAAAATATATGCACAAATAGACGCGCCCGTAAGCTTTTTATTTAGTTCAGTAAACGCGTCTGTGCACGTGTCTATGGGTGCTTTGTCTTGTTGTGATAGAGCCCTTCTAAATTTTCCAACTCTGAGAGCGAAAAGTGGTCTGAAAGCCAGCATCATCTAGTAGACCTGCAGAAATGAGACTCTTAGTCAGCTTAGGTAAATGTCCCACTTTTTTTCAAAGAAAATGCATACCCATTTGCAAAAGAAAACTTTATGTCACCTGCTCCCACTATGTCACATGCACAGTTATATCCAAGATGCACACAACCTGTCTTTCCACTGTCATAAGTGGAGAACCATTCCCTATGGGGAGTAACATGGAATGAAGCACTAGAATCCAAAATCCAAACTTGGTAATATGCATCGTCTGAACTGGTAAGCAAGTCTGTACATGCAGTGAATGTTATTATCACCATCATTAGTGATTATGACTGCATTGATCTCCTCGATCTTCACTTTTCCTTTGTCCTCCCTAGGACTCTCTTCTTTCTTATTTGCACCCCAATTGGCATTCTTTTTCTTATGCTTTTCTCTCTTTTCATCTTGTAGCAATCCTTTTTCATGTGGCCCTTCTTCCCGCTGTGGTAACACTCAATGTTCTGTGCCCTAGATTTGCTATGAGACTTCCCTCTTTCTTGGGACTTCCCCCTGACCTATGATCTGACCCTTTGCACATTTAAGGATGCATATTTCTTTTTGCCATCCATAGACTTCCTTCTAATCTCCTCGACCAACAAGCTACCCACAACATCATCAAACTTCAATACTCCACCATGTGTAGAGTAACTGCCAATTGTATAGAAGGTATCCCATGAGGATGGCAATGAACAAAAGAGAAATATTGCCTTAGTCTCTACATCAAAATTCCTCTTCTGAGCATGAGGTTGGCTGAAATAATATTAAATTCATTCAAGTGAGAAGAAATGGAGACCCCTTCCTTCGTCTGCAGCCTTCATCTGCAGCTTAAACAACCTCTTCATGAGGTAAACTTTATTAGAGGCAATTTCCTTCTCATAATTGGCACATAATTTCTTCCACAAATCTTCTATATTTTTCTCATTTACTATTGTGAAATAAAATGACTCTGCCATATGAAGTCTAATAATAAACTTTGCTAATGCATCCAACTCATTCCAATCATCCTCAAACATATCTGCGGGCTTAGCTCCAATCCCTGCCAAGGGTTTAATCTTTTTTTTTTGAATAAGAACATCCTTTATTTGTTCTTTCCACAAAGAAAATTTTGTCCCATCAAACTTTTAGATGCTGAAAAGATATCATTTTCAGACATGAAAGAGGATGCCATGATGCAAATGAAACAAAAACCCAAAACTAGTACCTGCAAGAAGAAATTACACCAAATACTAGGTGCACCAAATATGTCTGGCTTAGTGAAGGATAGTGTCACCCAAAATCAAGGCTCAAAGCATCAAAATGCATCTAACTCATGTGCATATACTATGCATCCATATGAGCAAATCTGGGCCAAAAGAAAATGTCAACCCGCAATGACAAAACAATGGCAAACCCAATGAGCCAAATGCCTCAAGCATAAACATCGTCCATGGGCATAAGCATCAATAATGTCTCATCCAAGAGAGCATAGCACTATGAGTGCATGTCTCCCGGATGACGACGAGGGTATGGTCGACATGATGGATTCCATTTTTAGGGGCACTACATCCCACGTACACGTGATGTCTGAGTCTGAGGAGGTCAAAATGCGAGAGTTGCAATCAACACAATTGTACGAGGGTGCTAGGATGTCTAAACTACGTGCTTGTCTCTCAATCTTGAATCTACAAGTACAGTATGGGTGGTCGGATACAAGTGTCTCGGCCTTAATGAGGTTAGCCCTTGCATTAATTTGACTCATTATTTGGATATTGTTTGTTTTGAGAATCATCAATTGGATAGTGTCTTTGTCATAGGTTGCTGCAGAAGATGTTGCCTGCACCAAATACCATGCCCGCATCAAGAGATGAAGCGAAAAAGATGCTAACAATGGTGGGTATGGATTATGATACCATCCATGCTTGCCGTAATGATTGTATTCTCTTTCGTCGTGAGCATGGAGATTTGGCTAGTTGTCCAAAGTGTGGGGAACAACGATATAGAGATGACTTGCAGGGTGAGAGGATACCGGTAAAGGTCTTAAGACACTTTCCCATCATTGCAAGAATACAACACATGTTTCGATGCAAATCCATAGCGGAGTTGATGACATGGCATGCATCTCATCGGTCCATTGATCACACATTGAGGATTCCCGCAGATTGTGTAGCTTGGAAGCACATAGATAATCAGTGGCCGGACTTTGTGAGAGAGCCACGCAACTTACATCTTGGGCTAGCCATGGACGGCGTGAATCCTTTCGGGTTACGCTCGATCTTGGTCGACATGGCCCATAGTCGTGGTGAATTACAATATCCCACCATGGCTAACAATAAAAAAGGGACACCTCATGCTTGCACTACTTGTGCCAGGAAAGTACAAGGCAAAAAACATGGACATGTACATGGCACCTTTGATAGAGGAGTTACAGATATTATGGAGAGGAGTGCAGGTCTTTGATATTTCCAGAGCTCCTAGGCATACCAATGATATTTTGGTCAGGGGTATCTTGATGTGGACCATGCATGACTACCCAGGATATGGAGAGTGCGCAGGTACGTGGTTATGTCTTTACATGTACAATGAGGGATTATGCTTTTTTTACTCTCTTTTGCATGCATGTCTTGTACTAACATATTCATGCACGCATGCAAGACTTGTTACAAGTCGGTACCATGCTTGTCCTGTTTGTGAACCCGCTCTGAAATCGCTTGCACGCTACTCCAAACATATGAGGAAAAATGTTTATGAAGGTCATGCTCGATACCTTCCGCTCGACCATCTCGCACGTGCAGGTCAGCTTGATCCACCACCATCATATTTGAAAGCAAGTGATTGGATTCAAGCTTGGAGGGAGAATGGAGAGGAACCTCCTCCTGGTATGAAGAGGCTATCGATCTTTCACGAGCTTCCTTATTGGGGTCAGTTACAAATCAATCATCTCTTGGATCCCATGCATATCTTTAAGAATGTGGGGGCTACCATTTGGGCACACTTGGTTGGTTCCAAGGACTCGAGAGGAGTGCAAGAAGACTTGCGTGCTATGAATAGGATGTCTCGTTTGTGGCCCCAAGTGCATGCTTCAGGAAAAGTTGTCCTCCCGAAAGCAACGTGGATCCTCTCTACGAGGGAGGAGGCAGTGATCAAGGCAGACATTGCCTCTTTTCAAACGCCGACAGGGTACATGCATTGCTTGAAAGGAGCATTTTCAAAGGACAATGAGCTTAGTGGCCTCAAGTCCCATGATTGGCACAAGGTCTTACAGGTATTCTAAGTAGAATTAGTGTACCGATAATAGTGATGCATTAGCGTAATTATTATTATGTTATATTGTTGACATGATTTCATTGTTGCTTTGATAGTTCATCCTTCCAATTACAATAAAAGGGTGCTTACAAGAAGATGTTAGAAATGCTATATTCAAGATCTGTGGTATTGTGTGGTATGCTTACTATCAATTCGCATTATGTATTTTCTTCATGGACATGTGAAATAGGTGGATATCTCAAATATCTTACATATGCATGGACATGTGAAATAGGTGGATATCTCAAAAAGAGATCTCTATATCGAGCATCGAGAAGGCTAGGGTGGAATCCATCGAAGCCGTATGCTTGCTTGAGAAGCACTTTCCCTCAAGCATTATGACAACTCAAGTCCACTTGCTTGTGCACATAGTTCATGAGGTGGCTATAGCAGGTACCGTTCATAATCGATGGATGTTTTTTCTCGAGCGGTTTATGAAAACTTTAAAGGGGTTTGTAAGACAAAGAGCAAGACCAGAAGCAAGCATGGCAGAGGGATGGCTTGTGCAAGAGTCATTAGTATATATCACAGAGTTTCTTGCATCCACGGATCCTGATATGCCGCAAGCTTGGCACAACAAGGATGATGATCGCATCATTGGCGAGGTCCCCCAAGGAAAAGGGATTGAAAGAAAGATGAGCGAAGAGCAAATGGAGAAATTCAATAAGTTTTGTATCCTCAATAGCCCTGAGATGCAGAAGTGGATTGAGAGATATGAAGTGGCCAAAGCAGAAAGAATAAATGCAAGGACGAGATTCAGAGTAATGTACAGGCGATCACAACCATATCCACGAGATCTAGCTCTTCTCCCTTCTCACATGTCACTTGATTGGCTACAACTGGCTGTAAGTAAAGCCGAACATGATGGAGAGACAATAAACGAGCGTGAGCGGGAGTTATCATCTAGATGTATGGTGCATGTAAGTTTCTTATCTCTTGACGTAATTAAGTAATTATTTGTGGCAATATATGCTATAAAATAGGTGCATCTTCATTGTTTTAATGATGCTCTTTTACAGTACAAAAAGTACAGTGCATTATGGTCATATGGACGACATTTTCACGTGGAACGCATCGATTCAAAGAGAGTCACGTATGATTGTGGAGTCATGGCTAACTTCACACAAGATAGCCGAGCAAGTGCTTCGGATACCAATCTTCTCTCCTCACAGTTGGATTATTGTGGAACCATACGCGACATCTATGAAATTGATTTCAGACGATTTACTATTTTCATTCTTGATGTAAAATGGTTTAGAACTACTTACAACAGTCCCCATGCGACAGTGAGAAAAGATAGTAGCAGTCTCTTTGCAATAGACTCCACCAAACATTGGACCAATGAAAGTGATACTTTTGTTCTTCCCGAGCACTGTGAGCAGGTGCATACTAATGATTTAATTAGTCGAAGCTTTCGTTTTTAAAGTCCATTGATATATATATAATTGACGACATTTGGCACCCATCTTCAATATAGGTGGTTTTTCATCCGGATCGTTCTGATCCAAGATGGTGGTACGTGATCCAAGTTGCACCACGAAGTAAGCAAATTTTTGAAGATCGAGATGTGGATATGGAGATGCCACTACCAATGCCGGATCCAATTGATGAATCTAGCAAAGAAGATGTAGATCACCATATGAGGCAAGAGGAAGATGCGCATAATGACATCGCACGGGAGGAGGATGGAGATCATGATATTGATGAAGAAGACAACAATCATCAAGATCAATCACCACACTTAAGCTTTATTGAAGAAGATGATCAAATACTTTTAGGTGAATGTACGATACTAGAGTACGATGATGATATAGGAGATCAACTCGGTATAGAGTTGGAGATAGACTTGCTTGGCGCCTTAGACTTGGCTCAAGATGAAACAGTTGATGTAAATGCTCTTATTTGATTTTTCTCATCTCAAACTTGGACATGAATTTATGAGCTTCAAAGGCTTGATGTACATGCTCTCATTTTTTTATTCTCTATGAGCTCAAACATGTATGAAAATTTAAAAAATTTTGTCATTGGAAAAAACTAATTTTTAAGGCCTAAAAAAAAAAAAAAACCTCTCTGTAAAAACGTCGCTATAATATTTTGTCTCAGTGTTGCTATATAGCGACTTTTAGCAAAAGTCGCTATATAGCGACGATTTACGAAACCCGATTTTTACACCGACGATTAACGCTAAGCGGGCGCTAATCGTCGGTACGTAAACATCGCAATAATAGGATGCGTGTGTAGTAGTGAGAGCTTCTCCTTCCTCCCACAGAGTTGTAGTAGTAGACTTTCGGCTCCAGGCTCACACTCAGGCTCAGCTAGAAACACGCACACTCTGATACCAGTTGAGAGATCTCAACAACGGAAGCAGAACGGAAGAAGGTGAGAGAGACAGAGAGACAAAAGAGAGATCCACATAAGTTTTGGTGGCTGCAGAACACCCTAATCTTCTATGTCATCCATATATATATGTGTTTGAGTATTGTACATAACTGGGATTAAGGTATGGTGGGCTTTAACCCTCATACTCCCCTGGTGTCTATGTCACCAATCAAGTGTGCCCAAATAGAAGCCCCACATTCTTGAAGATATACATAGGATCCAAGAGCTGACTGATTTGTAACTCACCCCAATATGGAAGCTCATGAAAGATCGACAGCCATTCCATACCAGGAGGAGGTTCCTCACTATTAGCTCTCCAATATTAAATCCAGTACATTAGGGGAATTTCGGACTCAAAAAGGGACTCTTGGATTAGTCCCTTAAGATTTGTGATTAGCAAACCAATGGGAAGGCTTGGGCATTAAAAGAATGGAGGATTCCATATTGGCCTCTCATTGGTGGAGAGTCCTCCTTGGTACCCACTAGGCCCTCTCTTGCCCCCACCACCTTTTGAGGCATTTACTCCCCCCTTTCACTTTTGGATGGTCCCCATACCCCTCCTAGGCTCTCAATATAGGCCCCCAAATCTGCGACTTTTTTCTCTCCCAAAAATTGAAAATTTCCAAAAGTGTCCCTAGCACCCCAAACTCCTCCCAAGAATCTCCCCAAACTATCCCCATTGACTCCCCACCTTTCTTTGAGCCTCTTCCTCCTCTCTACCTCCTCTCACCCTCCTCCCAACCTCTTCCTCTTGTCAACCTCCTCTTAACCTCCTTCCAACCTCTTCCTCCTCTCACCCTCCTCTCAACCTCTTCCTCCTGCCAATCTCTTTATCTTTGCTTGCTCCCATTCTTTCTACAATGGTGAAGCACTCCCCTTCCCCTAGGCCAAAGCTATCAATTCAATCTTGTGTGGGTCGCATTTTGAAGGACAACAGTGATATTTGGATCCCTCAAGAGTTTAGGTTAATGTCATGGGTCACAATGCAACCATCTGTAATAGGTCCATTCAAGGTTTCTAGAAAGGATAGAGCAAAGAAAGAGAAGCATTGGAAGGGTCGCATTGTTGGGTTTTGTAATACAAAAGAAGGACTTAACGTGAAGGTTCAGCACATGTACATGGCTCGAGACATGAACTTGGATCCTGCCAGCCAAACTTTCTTTCCTTCAAGCTGTATCTCTCTTTTACATTAACTTTTTTTTCATTTTCAGTTCAATTGTGTCTTCTAACGATTGTTTGTGAGCATGCATTTTGAGAGAGGGTGTCTTATGGTAATAGTAGAGGGGGAGGGTGGGAGGGAGAGAGAGAGAGATGGAGGGGTTGAGGGGTGTTAGGGGGAGATAGTAGAGGGGAGAGATTTGTGAGTGAGGGAGAGAGAGAGAGAGAGGTGTATGTGTGTGTGTGTGTGTGAGAGAGAGAGAGAGAGAAGTGTGTGTGTGTGTGAGAGAGAGAGAGAGAGGTAGAGATTGACAGAGATAGATTGATTGGCCCTTTAACATCTTTCTTTGCTTTCTATGTAGATATCTTTCCCTCTACCAAAGTTGAAACCCAGCCTCTAGATAGTCTCACAGGAATATTTCAAGCTTTCCATTCAAATATTGGGGAATTAATGTTCTTAGGACGGAGTGCTGCCTCCTTGACAAAGTCTAGTATTTTTTTCTATAATTCATGTTACCAAGTTCCTCAAAGAGAAGGTGCATATGGAAAGCCTACGTCCTATTCCTCTCCCTAACTTTGATAGTCCAAAATGGCCTCTTCCTGATCCATTCTCTATAGATGCATTTAGAATGAAGATGAGATCAGATATTCAATCATCAATCAAGTTTACTTTTGGTTCAAAATATGTGAGTGTTAGTTGGTTCATGCCCTCCATTACATTGATTTATTTTTTCAAATCAGTCTTCATTCACAAGACAAAGACCATGTGGGTATGCAAAGGCCTAGAAAATGAATTTCTTGTTAATATTCTATACCCAATGTGGGATGTTAGGAAGGGTTTGTAGAAGGCAAACCATTTTTTATGTATACTTACTAAAGAAAGTATAGAAATAAGATATCAAGTAGTATAGAGTATTTGCTACATGAGATATGCTTACAAACATTGGAAAAATAATCATGGCACATGGATACCAATGGATTGTGATGTAGTGGACACCATAGAGGTAGATGTACATATGCCCAATGGGGATATCCAATATCTTGAGGTCACAAGTAGTTGGAGCTTGAAGCCTGTTCGAGAATACATCGCTGTCACCTTTGATGATAATGACTTTTTCTTTACACTAAATGGGAAGATAGTAAGAAGGCGACTCGAAGGAACATCAATGCTTTAGAAATGGAAGCCTCCTTGTAACTTGTCCACTCATATTGGTATTGAATAAATGTAATAGTTTTTGAAGCATTTGTACTGGCAATGAGTATACTTAATAAAATTAGTAGTTTTTCATGTGTGTTTTAATAGTTTTAAAAATATGATATAGTTTTTGAAGTGTGTTGTAATAGCACTTGCACAACAAGACAAAGCACCTACAGACGTGCACACAGATGCATTTACTCAACTAAAAAAAAAATTACGAGCATGTCTATTTGTACGTCTATTTGTGCGTCTAGAGACCCACATCTAAAGGAGTGTCTATATAGCAGACAAACGTGCCTATAGACATGCATATAGACGTGTAAATAGATGCTATGCTATAAAATTTTAAAAACAAATAGACGCATCCTTAAACACATTTATATACACATTTATAGACACATTTTTAGATGCGTTTGTAGACATGCAAATAGACACCCCTCAAACAGACAGATGCATATATAGACGCATTTTTAGATGCCTTGATAGATGCGCTACATAATATATTTTAAATTTTGTGTGCTTGAACAGAATGCTGTGTATGTTGTGTATGCTATGTAGTTACAGGAATCCCATTTTCACATTGTGTAATTCAATTCTTACAGCCAACTGCATTTTAATTAGCAGTCTTGCAAGCATGTCTATAGCCGACAATGACAATTCCAAATAAAACATTACAACTCCAAAACGTTTAGTTCACAAGGCATTAATTGATAGGACGTTGCACAAGAAAATTGAAAGCCAAAAAAATAAAAAGAGTGTATATTAATTCATAGCTCAAAGAGTGCTTGTATGTACATATAGCACAAGTACCAAAAATAAGAGGAGTGTATATACAAGAGGCACGAAGCAAGCCAGTGGCTTTAAGTACAAAAAAGAGTAGCTAGAACTACTTCTATGACTAATCTAAGTTCTTCACGTCCTCAATCCCTTCTACACTCCCTTCTGCGCTTCCTTCTCTGCCTCCTTCTTCCTCGTCTTCTTCCTCATCTTCTTGTGCATTGGCCTGTAAACAAGGCACAACATATATCAATGTACGAAAAATCAAATCTTTACTTATAATATTGACATTATTTAATTACTTTCAAATACCTCGGGGGGTGCTCCAGTAGCCCAAATATACTATTCCTTAGTAATCAACCCATCATTATAGAAGTGCCTCCATGTATCTCCTCTGCGATGGTGGCGGTGGTAGGCTGTATCAACAGGAGTAGGGTATCTGCCCACGATATCAAGCTGCAAGATGACACAATTTGCAGAGGGGTTAGTACAAAGAAACAACCTCCTAATAAAGTACATATACAATATAATTTGAGATCGATACTTACAAATTGGGCCTCCCATGATTCAACACCCCGTGCTCCAAAATGCACGCTTCCATATTGCTCCATTTGGATCCTGCGTGCCTCCATGTGCTGCAGAGTGGGTTCCTCCCTCACTGAATTCATTGCTTTCTTCCACTCACGCTTGTGAGCAGTGTGGGGCGGGCCCCTTGGTGGTTGACCTCCCTCAAGCCTGGCAAGCTCCACTAGTGCCTGCCTGTTAAGTGAAGATCTTTTATTGCCAAGTATCGTAACAATCTTTGACTTGGCCCATTTATTTGTGAATTGAACATTGGGGAGGTTAGGATACCTAGAGCCAACCTCTTTGGATGGTCTTTGTAGTGGATAAAGCAATCACTGTAATTGTTTGCAATTACAAAGTGCATGAAGGCCATGATGTCCTTTCCCCGTGCATCCATCAAGATGCCTCCTGTCTGAGTGATGTCATAGCAAATCGTACCATCACCCGAAGGCACATCTAAATCATCTGAATCATCCTCATCCCCACCACCACCCCTCCCAAAGCACTGTGCCATGCATCCCCCACCAC
This sequence comes from Dipteris shenzhenensis, assembly GCF_047967505.1. Classification (NCBI taxonomy): domain Eukaryota; kingdom Viridiplantae; phylum Streptophyta; class Polypodiopsida; order Gleicheniales; family Dipteridaceae; genus Dipteris; species Dipteris shenzhenensis. The sequence continues at coordinate 42,793,127 of NC_141620.1, read as the reverse complement.
TCTCCCTGCTACTGTGTTGTGTCGAGCTAGTACGCTGGCCACTCATAGTTGGAGAAGTGACTCTCGACTACACGGGACTATGTGGACCACTCGTATCTGGAAAACCGAGTCTTCATAGGAGTACGCCAATGGCTCTGCGAGGCAGAAGGGCCTCCTGCTAGCATGGGGGAAGGGGCATAGGACGGCATGGGGGAAGGGGCTCAGCTATGTAGCCAGCTGGGCTGTGTTGACTCCGCTGGGGTAATCTCAGCTGGTGTGGGGTTGGGGTGGTTTGGAGTCTGTAGTGCCAATCATGGGGGGTGTTTAGAGTACCCGTCATGTAGCCGTATAACTCCCCAAGACTGGGAGGGTGCCCCAAAAGGTTATATAACTCCCGAAAGATGGTCTGCCAAAGATCAGGTGAGCCTGAAGAGCTTCCTGGCCACATGATGAACTGGAAAAAAGAAAAAAAAGAAGAATACTAATGAGCTGAGAAGAAAAAAAGAAGAGAAAAAGAGAGAAAAAGAGAGAAGGAAAGAGAGTAGAAAAGAGAGGAAAAGTGGGGATAAAAGAGAGAAGAAAGGAGAGGAAAAGAGAGGAGAAAAAGAGAGAAAAAGTGGGGATAAAAGAGAGGAGAAAGGAGAGGAAAAGAGAGGAGAAAAAGAGAGAAAAAGTGGGGATAAAAGAGAGGAGAAAGGAAAGGAAAAGAGAGGAGAAAAAAAGAGAGGAGATAAGAGAGAAAAATTACCACGAAAAGAGAGGGAAAGAGAGGATAAAAGAGAGCAGGAAAGAGAGGAAAATAGAGGAAAAGAGTAGAGAAAAAAAGAGAGAAAAAGAGAGGAGATAAGAGAGAAAAAGCGAGACGAAAAGAGAAGGAAAGAGAGGAAAATATAGAGTGCAATCCCTTTTTTCAATCATGCTTTCCTTCCCATCATTCATGCAATCCCCTTCTTCAATCATGCAATCCCTTTCCATCATTCATGCAATCCCCTTCTTCAATCATGCAATCCCTTTCCATCATTCATGCAATCCCTTTCTTCATTCATGCAATCACTTATTTCCATCATTCAATATGCAATCCTTTTCTTGGAAGTGGAAGTGGAAGTGGAAAGGGAAAGGGAAGAGGAAAGAGAAAGTAGAAAGGGAAGGGAAGGGAAGGGAAGGCTAGGCTAGGGAAAAATAACAAAGCATGTCTATCTTTGCATATAACAGTGCATCTATAGACGTGGCTATTTGTTTCCAAAAATAAGGTAGACGCATTTATAGATGTGCTCTTAGACGCGCTTTTAGATGCGCTCTCAGATGCGTCTATAGACGCACTCGGACAGATGGACTATTCTAAAAACTCGAAAAGGACATGCGCCCGACACAAAAGCATAACACTAGTACCAAAAACATTCGTTTCTTGGATACGACAAAGGACAAATCCAAAGAAAGCAACTTTCAAACAAGATCAACTGTAAAGAGACTTACCTTGGATAGAGGTATGGAAGTTTCTTGTCCTTCTTCAAAGCTGCTTCTCTTTCTTCTGTCTCTTGTTCACCCTCTTCTCTTGTGTGCTTGGAGATGATTGTGTAGCCTGGAGATAAGTGTGGCAAATTCTTTGGGTTGTTTATTTGTAGGATGTCTTCATCTTTAGCAAGTAGCTCCAGTGAGGATGAATCCCTTTGTATCCACCATCGCAAAATGTGGTTGGAGCAAAAAATCAAATGTATGTGTGATCGATGTCTAGGAAACATGCATCGTGCACGCAGGATTACACTCAATCACATCTCAAAGTATGGAGAATGGGATGTGACCGTAAACATGGTAAGTGTTAAAGAGTTAAGGTTGATTGAGATACCTATGGGTGTTCACATTTTTGAGCTATGATCCCATTTTAATTTGATACAGGATGTAGTGCCACACCTGCATATGTTGCCCTATGCTCATCGTGAGGAGGCGAAGCATCGGCGATATGAGGTGGGATCTTGAGGAGGGACCGTTACGGATGCATGGAGTGATGGTGATAGTAGCCCTCCGCTATTACCTCATGAAGCCGTGGAGGAGGAGGTGTTTGATGATATGGTGCGGGATTTATATGTCCATCAATCCGAAGGGAGGGATGATAGCATGGAGCAGGACGATCTTTTTACCGCAGCATCGACTCCACTGTTTAAGGGGTGCAAATTATCTATTCTATGTGCCTCCCTTGAGTTACTAAACTTGCAAACCATCTATGGATGGAGCAATGCAAGTTTGAATGCATTACTCAAGTAAGCTTTAAAGTCTATTTTGCAAACATGGTGAATTATCCTAGTGGGTCAATTACTCGAATGCTTTTCCTCATTTATGGTCTTCACGTGCAGGCTATTGTTTAAATGCTTCCAAGGGAGAATAAATTACCGACCTCAAGAGATATGGCAAGGCAACATGTGACCTCTCTTGGAGGATTAGATTCCAAGCGCATCCATGCATGCGTCAACGATTGCGTTTTGTTTCGTGGACTACATAAGGATGCAAGAGAGTGTCCTACTTGTGGGGAGAGGCAAGATATAGAGCAGATCTCAAAATTTTGGACATGCCTCGTAAGGTTCTGTGACATTTTCCCCTAATCCCTCGCATCCAACATATGTTCAAGTGCAAATTCATTGCAGAGCTCATGTCATGGCATTCCTCCCATCGATCAACCGATAGGAGATACAGATATTGAGGCCATTACATGTGAGGACGAGCCTACCATTGGTGATGCTGATTTCGATGAGCACATGAGTAGCACAAGTAGTAGTGGGTTGGATGTATTTGTAGATCTAAACACTTGTTTGGATTTTGAAGTAGATAGTTTGGCAAGGGTTGATCTCATTGAGGATTAGATTGAGCCGTAGCCCATCATTGATATTGGTAAAACTATTTTACATATTCTCTCATTCTCCTCACCTCACTTAATTTTTGTATATGTGGGTTTGCAAAAAAGAATTGATGTTTTTGTTAAAATTATGTGCTTTGGTAATCATGGGCAATGTTTGGAAAGCAGTGATGTATACCAAAATCTCACTTTCTGTATTCTCTGTTTTGCATCTAAATACGCATCTAATTCTCAGTGTAGACACACTAATAGAAGTGCTAATACATGCACAAATAGATGCGCTGAGAAACGCAGTGTTAGACGGGCCTATATTTTCTCTGTGTAGATGCGCTAATAGACGTGTCAATACACACGCAAATAGACACGCTATTAGATGCACCCATAATTTCTCTATTCAAGCAATGCCTATAGATGCGCCCGCTATTTTGCGCGTCTATCAAGCGCATCTATAGGTGCTTTGTGTTGTTGTGTTGAATATATGTAAAAGTTTAACGACTATGTTTTTATAGTTTTTCACTAAATGTAATAGTTTTTGTTAAGTGTGATGTCATTTGTATTAACATAGGGCCCCCTAAATTCCAAAAAAAAAATTCCATTATTTAGGGTGGCGGGGGAGGCAAGTGTGGAATATGATGGCAAATTATTTAGGCCAATATATTACATTGTCCAATCTTTTATTATCTAAATTGTAGTCAGACTTTTAAGGTATTTAAAGAGACTGAAGTCAACTATATAAAGGGCCATTAGGTATGACATAGCCTTTATTCTCCTCACCTCCTACAAAACCTACTCTTGCCATCTTCCACAAACCTCCAATGGCCACACCCTGCAAGGCATACCATGACTTTGTTGCTTCTACTCATCATTCAAGTAGAGAGACAGAGTTGTATGACATTTTTGATTGTCAAATAGATGTCATCGGCACAGTCCACAAGCATCTAGATCTCTTTAGAGATGTGGTAGATTATGTGAGAGAGAAAATCAAGCCTCACCTGATCTGGCTAGACATAGATACAGTACAGTGGGTTCCTGTGAATCTCCTCATTGACTGTCGTCGGGCTGATAGCACTTTCAAGTTTAGGTTGCAAAGAATTTGCAAATCCCTTAGTCCAAAAAGTTTTAGAAGGATTTCCAAGGATGAAGAGTTGGATCTGCAAGCGGTCAATCCTATAGGAACTCATTTTATATCCCTAGAAATAGCCTATTGTGTAATTCTTTTGGAAATGGAGGACACAGATGCACCTCCATTTATCAATGTAGAGCCAACTCTTTTTCTAGCAATAGGGCAAGATGTGAACGTTGAGGAGAATCATAATGTGGTTGCAGAAGCCACTGTTGCTCTAGATTGGGTCTAGTGCAACTTTGGACAAGGGAAAGCACACAACAGAAATAGAGCAGATGACAAAGTTGGTTGTGGTTCCCAAAGCAGGCGAGACATCATCTGCCACAGGATAGGTTGAAGAGGAAGAGGAGGAAGGAGAGCAAAAAGAGGAGGAAGAAGGTATGATGAATGAGGTTTTGATGCAAACCCTTTCATATATTTTGATTTAAAATAGAGAATATTTATTATTGATTGACATTTAATATATTAAAAATTTAAGAGAAGATGAAGTACTAGGGGCACTCTCCGCTTGGAAGAGTAGTAGTAACTTAGGTTACCTAGAAGAGGGGTTGGATAGGTGCACATATTTGGCACCGACAAACACTTTGGAACATCTAATCTTAACTATGTGGGAGGACATGTATGACTCTACTAATGCAGCAGTTACAGAGACGGAGTTCCGTGAGGTCCAAGAAAGATTAGAGGCAAAGAGGGCACAAAAATGCCAGAGACTTGAGAATACTGCAGAGGCCTCATCAGCGGCACCACCTCCAGCAATTGATGAGAGCAAAAGATTCATCAATATAACTCGACCGAGAATGGATAAACAAGATGCTACCCACATTGTAAGTTCATGATATTTTGTCAATATTAATGAATTTATGTTCTTAGTTTGGCATTGATACGATTATTGATGTTATCTCAAATTTTAGGACGTCATCGGAGTTGATAAGTTTGCGACATGTAAAGGGGGTCGAGGTGACAACACTACATGGGAATGTTCGAGCGCCATAGCCTAGTGTGCTTCCATACTTCGTTCTCCCCTTATGGGAAGGAAGAGATGATAAAATGCAAGGCACTTTATCATCTCTTCCTTGTGCCTTTACCCCCTTCTATGCGCAAGTGTATTTTGGTGAGGCGGGACTTGGCATTATCTACTTTTTTAGAGAAACTAGCAGGAAGAATCATGGTGGTTGCTGCTATGGGTGCTTCGGTAGGTGTTTATGATGCTGGGAAGCTTGTAGAATCTTTCAGTGAACCCACTGTTTTGTCAACTCAAAAGATCAGCAATAGTAGCTTAAGCTAAGCAAACAAATATTTTGTAAAAAGTGCATCTATTGGATGCAATATACAAGAAATATTGTATAGACATCAAAATTTAATATATATATCTCTTGTTTTCCAAATGGGTGGTGTTTTGCATTATAATTGAGTTTCATTTCTTGGATCTTAGTGTATCCTTAATTTAAATATACAGTTGATTTTGAAGAAAAGTGCATTCCCTTATCAAAGGTTTCAAAAATTCTTCAAGTTACTAGGTGTATGAATAGACAAGATCAAGATTGCTGATGAACTCTAATCAAGATAGCAACAAAAGGTCAAATTGGATGCACAATCTCAAACCCTTCCATATTTAGATTCATGTTGGGACTAGGAATGTTTTGCATCCCAAACCTAGGAGGAAAATAGAAAAATAATATGGTGGCTAATTTAGTTATGTGCATGGTTAGTAATAATCCACATATACTTGGTTGGTGTTTGTGTATTATCAAATTTGGATAGAGAACAAGCATATGACTAACTCAATCCTAGCATAGGAGATTGGGTTTTGACTTTTATGGAAATTGTGGCTAAGGGGTGCTACATACAATTGAAGATTTAGGCCCTTATGGTGTGAAATGTTGTAAAGTATGCTAGGAATGGCCGAAATCACTTTAAAAGTGTGGCTTGATATTCTGAAAGCATTGGTGATGATTGCAATGAAGTTTGATACAAAATGGTAAGGCTGACAAATACACTGATAGCTATGAGCAACAATGGATTAAAATGGTTGCAATGGATTAAAATGATGTGAATAACATGACATATGAAACCATTATTCAAAGTGCGGCGTCCCAACTTTGAATGCTAAGGATCAAGATATGGGTTTAGAAATTGGGACACATTTCAAGCATGAAGAAGCAAATTGATTTGGGCAAAAATTTTGCATCTTTGATCGGAAGGTGGCCATAACATAGGCACTTTTTTTTTGTTTTTACATGTTAGGATCATCAATGGCACAAAGCAATGGAAGGATTTTGCAAGCCATAAGAGTTAACTTGATGAGTGGCATCGCCTAATTGCCCGAAAAGGAAAAGGCTACCATACGAGCTGCATGAATGCTAATGCAAACTAGGTTAGCATCAATGGGGAGAGGAAAGGAAAGAATACAAGATCTAGGTGGAGGAAAGTGCAAAAACATGGGGGAGGAGAAGATAGAGAGAAGCCCCAGAGACCTGAGCTCACACGATAAGGAGGTATAGGCATGGCATGCTTGTGAGAGATGTAAGGTGGCCGGTGTCCTTGCATGAAAGGTAATGGAATCCAAGCTTCGCTGTTGTTACATCTGATTTCCTCATGAGTGCCATAACTAGGATATGTACTCTTAAGGGTATAATTAAGTGAGTGATCCAAAAGAAATGTGAGGTCCTTTGTTCAACATAGGGTCCTTGTAAGCATGAAATGTATTAATTTTGAAGTAACAATTATCTTACCATAGTCCCTTTAGTGGACCTAGTGGTAAAATGACCCCAAGGATAAAAATGACATCTTAATCATCATCCTTAACAAATGAAGTCAACACCTGGGGAAGGGTGCTAACATCCGTTATTATCTAATTCCCCCTACTGTACTTCTTGTGTGTGTGTGTAAGTGATGGGGGATGCATCCCCAGTGAAAAGAAAAACAGAAAATAGCCTCTAAGAGGCCCAAAGTCGCGCCCGCATGCACTTGGGCCTCTCAGGGGCTATTTTTTGTTTTTTCTTTTACTAGGGGATGCATCCCAAAATTTCCCAAACTCTTGGAGTTGTGCTATTCATTGCTCATGTCAAAGAAAGTGGTCATACATAATGGAAATTGTTGTGACCAACTCTTTTGGACTAAGTCATGCATTGATAACAACATTGTTCTTACTTCGAATGTACTCAATAATGTTGCCATATTACTAGAATGATTGGTTTCAGCACATCTATTATTCTATCCATTGGGTGATAGGTAGCCCAGTGAGTGACTGGTGTGGTCTATGTTGACCGTTAAAAAAATGTTTTCATGTCTTTAATACATGGACTATGTTAGAACTTCTCTCTTTGTCACAAATAGTTATGGACTTAAAGCTTCCGAATCTCAAGTGCAACCAGATGTCCATTCTACTATAAGAGCCCACTAATCTTATGTTTGCTTAATAGAAACAAAGAAAAAACAAAAAATAGCCCCTGAAAGGCCCATGTGCACACAGGCGTGACTTTGGGCCCAGACGGGGACCCCATCTGGCCCAAAGTCATGCTTGCATGGACCTGGGCCTCTCAAGGGCTTTTGTTGTTTTTTTAAAATTGGGGGATGCATCCCCCATCACTTACACACACACCCATCACACACACAAGAAATACATTTAAAAAAACAAAAAAAAGTGCTATACCAAGAAATACATTAAAAAAATCCCCTAAGAGGCCTCACAAGGGCTTTTTTTTTGTTTTTTTTTTTGTGGATGCATCCCCCATCACTTACACACACACCCATCACACACACAAGAAACAAATATTTTTTTTTTTTTGGGGGGGATGCATCCCCCATCACATACTAGTGTCTAATCACATTCTACCATGATTATTGACTAATTACATTGTACCATGATTAGTTGCCATCAACAATCAATTACATACTAGTGACTAATCACTAATTACATACTAATTACATACTAGTGACTAATTACATTGTACCATGATTAGTTGCCATCAACAATCAATTACATTATGTACATACATCAGATATGGAAGTAAATAATACATTCCACTTGAAAATTAAAGCTCAAAGTTGAAAATCCACAAGAAAAATAGGTTCCAAAGGATTCTATTACCAAAAATATTTACAACCATCTTTGCACAAAATTGCTTTTGACAACCAAAATTGGTGTCCAAAGTGAACGCAACAAAAAATCTAATCTATGGCCTAAGTTGTGGGTCTTCTCTGATCCACCTTGCCAGCTATATGTCTTTTGCCATGATCGTAACCCTCTTGGCATGGATTGCACACAAGTTTGTGTCCTCAAGAAGAGTTACGATTGCCACTTTTTCTGCTTCTTGTATGGCGATTGATGCGATTGATTGAATACGATAGTCATCCTTGTAGGACTACATAATTTCTTTCACCAATCGAGCAAACAGAGCTCTTGGGATTAGAAGGTTCACGCTACTTTGATACTTTCTTATCTCTTGAAGCGCCTTCCTTCAAGGCTTTCTGCGGTGTCTTCTAGGTCCCTCCACCTCCTCTGCCTCCACCTCGCCTACTACGAGCTTTTCCTTTTCCTTTTGCTGTGTGATGCAATTCTGGCAAAGATTTTCCACCTTGTCTAGAATGTGGAAAGTCCTGAGTAGCATTGTGGCATGCGGGTCATCGTTGTTGGCTCTCCATTTGTGCCCTTTGTTGTTAAGCCAATTGAATTCGCATTTGCCTAGCATCTTCTTGTCCTCTGGCCCATTCTTCCAATCTGCGTCTTTTGTGCTCCTATTCTTCTGGTTTGCTTTTTGGCTCTTTAGGTGCCTCGGGCTAACTCTAAGGATTGGATTGCTCCCCATGATCTTCTTCATCGCCATTTGTTTGCTCATTGGTTTTTGTCCTCTCCTCCTCCTCCTCCTCCTCCTCCTGCCTCCTCTTTCTTCTCTCTTTGATCATTGCATTTTATACATCAGGAGGGATTGGGAGCTTTGTTCTCGAATCAACCGGTCTTCCAATCTGCTTTGTTCTTGCCATGTTGATGATGGTAGGGCTATGGGAAATGTGACGGTAGGAAGGAATGTACTAGTATGAGAGAGTACTGGTAGTACTAAGAAAATGAAGGTATTTGCATATATATAGGGGTATATTTATTTTGTGCATCATTATTAGTTAGCCCCCCCCCCCTCTTCCTACTTTACCCCCCCTCAACCCCTCTTCCCCCCCCCCCCCCTATTTGTCATCATCCCCTCGGGGGTTAACCTCACAAAATTTTAGTGTACCACGTGCATTGTAAAGAAGTGATATTTATCAAAAAATTTACTTAGTTCATTAAAACATTGGGTTTTCTCATTCAACTTTAAGAAAAAATTACGTAAAGAGGAGGGTGTTTGTTTTGGGGAAAAGAACTTATTTAAGGGGTTTTTGAAATTGCCCTTGAACGTGAGGTTGCTCCCCCAACCTTTTTCATCGTCCGCCCTTATTGGGTTCACAAGTACAAAATTCAACGCTTGTTTCAAAAAAAAAAAACAATTAATCAAATGTCCACAAGAAATATTGAAGTGCAATTTTAATTATTTGGTTTAGCGAGCCAACGCTTTCCAACACGAATTCTAGTTGCTATCCAACTTCTATGTTTTTGGGAAGCTTGCGAAGATATCCATGAATGCCTTCTTTTACTCGTTTGAGTTCGACGAACTGCTTGAGCTAACTCTATTTGCAAAGCTTTATTCCTTGCATAGGAGGACCTGACTATAGCACGATAGAACCACTCGAACATCTTATGAAGAGCATTACTTCCATTAATTCCCCCTCCATGTCACGTACTCTTGAAATAAGCACCTCGAGCTCTATAATGAGACTTTTCCATCCCTTGGGCACTCCAAACATTCAATGAATCATATTGGCAAAGAAACCATGGACCATGAGCATAAAGAATGTGCTGCATACATAGAAAAAACACGAGGTAAACAAGAATAAATTGATTGCAAATTAAAATTTTGAAAATAGCAAAGACTAAACACAGCATGTAGTGAGTAATGTGTGATTCACCCCATACATCTACCATGGCTTCAATGAACTCTTTCATGATGACTTTATATAGTTGCACATCATCATCGTCTATGGAAGGCTTCCTCAAGATCTTTACCAGAGTATCCAATTCTTTCCAAACACGTATTCTCAAGGTTCTGACATGAGGATCAACTTCCAAATTAGTCATGCAATCACATAACTTTTTACAATAATTCCAATGCAGATTTAATCGATGTTTTCCATGATTGCACAAAAACCTTTGTGCCTTAGAGCCTCCCATGGACACTTTATTTGGAAGATTTCTTGATTTTCCTGACAATTGTGCATCTTTGATTAGCTTTACATTCCCCCCATGTAGACCCATGCTCGAGAGTAAAGCTTCGACCCTTGCTATACATGATGCCACTCTCTCCTCCAGTTTCATGTTCTATGCATATACAATGTGCAAGTAAAGCAATTTATCAATGAGCCGCATCTCTGCAAGTAACACAAAAAAATGCACTCTTTGTAATGGAATGTTTAAAATTGGATCCCAATTTTTATCGTTCTGATCTCTGTTGGGTGCATCATCCTGATTGCAGTTCATTACTCCATTGCTCTAATACATTTGTTTGTTAGCCTCATCATATGTGATGTCATTCATTACATCTTTAGCATTCCCAAAGTCTTTTCCTCTTTTTACTTGCTCTTTCCCTCTATGTATTCCTATGTTACTACCTCGAGTTTGGTTTGAGTGCATACAATAAAGACACGGATATGTCGCATTTGCACTCAATTCTGTTCCAAACATACACTTCAACGTCTTGAGATCTCCTGCCATGTGCCATTCAACTTTAAATGATTCGAACCCTTCAACTTGAAGCAAGTCAAGCTTTCGTTTACGCATCTATGACACTTGGAATTGGAGATCTATCAAATACCCATTTCAAGAATGAGTATCTCTTTAGAAAGTTCAAATGCGGCAAGCCACCAAATGTGCTTTTTCGATTGCACACTAAAACCTTCCCTAATTTCCTTATCTTTGGCATGTCCGAGGGCTTTATTCATCAAAGTAATACTAACCCTCTCCAACTTGTGGCCTTTTACAGCCTCACACTCATCCAATTTGATAACGAATACTAACTTTCCTTCACAATCTGAAAGATTAAAGATTTACATGATTAGAAAAGATTTCATTTAAAATTCGAGCACTCTAAACAATATAATTTTAACACACCCCATGCTTTCATGTTGTAAAACTCCACCATTGCAGCTTGGACCCTATGTACATCCAAAAAAACATTATTATGCTCTATGTACTCAAAGGTTCTTGGTCCTTGCTTTGCCCCTTTGATACTTGGTCCTCTTTTCTTTTTGCTACGGTGGACATTTGTCTTATTTGTGCCTTCCAACATAATGCTTCGTGAGATGTGTATAAATCCACCCAACAAATCTTGAACAGTAGAATTTGTTTCTTTCCTTGCATTTCTAATGTATACTGGTCTCGGCAATAGAGGGTTCTTAATTCCTTGACCTCGAAGTGCATTTACAAAGACATTATACACAGCTAAGTACCCTTGCCAAGACTAATGCTAGCAGCATCACATGAATGGATAACTTTTGATGGATCTACAAGATTCTCCAAATCACTTGGAACCTCTTGTAATATTGCAAGTCGCAATGCACGCCGACAAGGGTCCCTAAGAATAGAAATCAATTCTTTCTTCTTAATTACACTCTTTATGGCACAAAGTTTGTCAGAGGAATTTCTTCCAATAACCTCCTCCATAAAATTTCTACAGAAATTATGATAACATTAGAAAAATAAATGACTCATTTGTAAGTAATGCTTCATAATTACAAAATAGTCCAAATATATGTACATACCTTGTAGCTTTCACCCTGCATTTCCTTGCTCCACCACCATATGGCAAGCTCTCCATTGGTTGCATGGGCTTGATCCCCACTACAAGGACATCTTTGTTGGTCTTATGAAATTCTTTGGTTGTGATTTGTTCATAAATTTTTTACCTGTAATCCTAATGACATGGTATGGCTATCAAATGCGGGGACAAGGTCATGATGATGGTAGGGAATAAAGTGGTTGGAATTGGTGCAGTGTGTACAATAGATTCGAAGGCCTGAGGCCTACTGTGGTGGTGTGAAGATTGGGACAAAAAATGTATCAGTGATAATGGAGAATTCTATCAATAGTGACATGCTCTTGCCATTTCCCACTATGGATGCAGTGCTTATTGGTGAGGCACTTTGAAGTGTTGTCAAGTGGTCTAAGGGTTCTCTAAAACATGTTGGTGATTCTTTAGATGATTCGGTGACTCAAGAAGCTAAACCAAGTGATCCTAAGCCACCTTATGTTCAGGCAATGCTAGTTTCTTCATTGGAAAATGACAATTTCATTTGTGAATCTTGGAAAGATAAAAAGGTTGTCTTGTGGGATGAGAGCAAAACAAAGACCATGGTGAAGGTGTGATCTTGTATGTTTTCACTATAAACTTTGACCTATTGGGTAGTAACGATTGCATTGGTGTGGGTATTAAAAAGAAACAGCAAATTACAAGAAGTGATTTAGGGTCTTTTATGTAAGATGTCAGCTCTCTCAGCCTAGTTAAGTGTCCCATCAAGCAAATTACCTTATTTGATGGAAGACCATTGCAACAGTACGTGCCCATGGACCATGTTGCTGGCATGGATGAGGTGGTCAATGATCGAATGTTGAAAAGGGGTGATCCACCTTCAAAGAAAAGAAGGTACACTTTCATTAATAGGGTGCCTAAACAAAGAGAGCCTCCAACACCAATGTACGAAATGTCACTAGAGTCGGTGCAACAGGTTTCTTCTCGGGGGGGTCACTATGTATAAACCCTCTATACCACGTGCGTTCAAGGCCTATTTCTAAAATCCCTTATTTGTAAATTTTTCATTAATAAAATGTACCCCTTTTCTATACAAATCTGTAAAATTTTCCCAAAACTATTTTAAATAGTCCCTTATGTATATTTATTTCTGTAAATTTTAGAAATAAAAAATATCCTTCTGTTGAACTCACGTGATAGGGTTACATATGATGAGTGACCCCCCCGAGGGTTTCTTCCATCAATTGTTGTGGGAGAGGGTGTTGCCAACATGTTGGGTGAGACCTGTTAATGATTATAAGGAATAACTTTTGGGGCAGCTCCATGGAGTCTCGTACAAAATTTATATACGATGTGTTGTCAATGGCTTGGCATCGTGACTACACTAGCTACAACTTTTGGGTAAACGGTCGGGATGTGTGTTGCAGAGCATGGTACGAGATGCATGGAATTCCAAGGACATCATTTTATCAATACATGGAGCAATTCGAGAGTGGTGTGCAATGATATGTGCATGGGAATTCAAGGATTGTAAGGAGGATCAAGGAGCACATAGGTATGGGAAGGGCTCTCATTCAACACTTTGTGGATAATAGCACAAAGCATATGCCTCACAAGAGTAGAACCATGCAGGATGGTTCTAGAGAGACATAACAAGTGATACCTGAAGTGTATAAGAAGATAGACATCATGCGTGAGGTCAATACTTCTCTTAATCAATGTGGTTATTAGAGCCTATCCACATCCACATTTGGCATGAATTGGAAATCAGACTTAAAAAATTTAGCCTTGCTAAGATGAGTGAATTCTCTAAATGTAGCTTGTGCAGTCGAATCAAGGCTCAAATAGCAGCCACAAAAATTCAAGATGAGCGCAATTCACTGACGGAGGAGAGAAAGATGCATATGATACAGTAACAAAGATGCATGGTGTAGGTACTCCGAGATGGATCCAAAAAATTTTGTATGCATAATCCATGATAAGGTGGACCAAAAAAAGACAAAAATTCCAAGACTTAGGGTGAGGTCCAAGGACACCAATTTTGCATGGAAATTATAGCTTTCACTCATTTGGAATGGTTATCCATGAGCATGGACATAGTCATTATGGAAACTTCACCCTCAATGGTTTGTGGCCATCTGATCCCAACCTAACAATTGGATCGCTCTCAAATTTTTAATGCAACCTCGAGAGGATGGATATGCATGGCCTTGGAGACCTTGCTACTAATGGGATTCCAAGAAGGAGCGCTCACCTTCTGAATGCTCTATGCTCAAGAAACACTTTGGACTCCCATTACAGTTCTAAAGGTGCACATCTTTTTACAAGTGGAGCTGGCTTGTCTAAAAATCTAGATGTCACGATCACAAATGCAAATCTAGAAACTATATCACAGAGTGATCCAAAGTCTATCACGGATGCCATGACAACTTCATTGCAAGGGCTACAAACACATGTACGAATTTGTTGCTGTCAAATACAAGAGAAAACTCACCCTCTTTATAGGGAAGTGTTGCTATTGCGCCACCATATCAAAAGTTGCAAGAGAACTTGCTACTCCAACTAGATAATTGTGTGTCTGAGACAAAAAATAGATACTTGTTTGCATACCTTTCTCTTCTTGGAGCAAGGTGCATTTTCAAGACAGTTCAATTGGGCTTCTTGATGGCAGGGAACACACATGAGGACGTTGATGCAATGTTCAATAGGTTCTATGAGAGGTTGCAAGTGGGATAAACATTAACTTTCCCTCATCTGATGGATACATTCAAAAAATGTACATCATCTTCATCAGCACCATTTCTTTTTACATGGGTTCCTACCTGCAAGGATTAAGCAATGGCTGCATTTGTGAGGGATCACTTGCAATTAATATTAGGGATAAAGTATTACATTCAGTTTTGGGAGATCACTTGCAATTAATATCATGGATAAATTATTACATTAGTATTGGGAGAGATGTGCAAGTGGAAAGAATGCATCGTATGAGTCCTACATTAGGCCAGTGATAGACTATTGGAAAACCATGATCATTGAGCTTGAACAGGAAAACATCCTAGAGATAGGAGTGTATAGAGATTTTTCACCAAGAATAGATTGATCACCTCATGAGGAGGATGATATAGATGTTTGCATTAATGAGTTCTAGAGCTATGAGGAATGGAATGATCACTATTGCCGCCTGCTAAAAGGTAAACCATGGGAAGAGTTTAGACCAATGGTGAATGTTAAGCCAGGTGACTTCGTCTTGGTGAGGCCATCAGACCCTATATACCCCATATGGCTTGAAGTTGCCATATCATGTGCGGAGAGGACCAACATAACCTCGGGGGGATCACTCATCATATGTAACCCTATCACGTGAGTTCAACAGAAGGATTTTTTTAATTTCTAAAATTCACAGAAATAAATATACATAAGGGACTATTTAAAATAGTTTTGGAAAAAATTTACAGATTTGTATAGAAAAGGGGTATATTTTATTAATGAAATTTTTTACAGATAAGGGACTTTAAATATAGGCCTTGAACGCACGTGATATAGAGGGTTTATGCATAGTGACCCCCCCGAGCAACATAACATTGGAAAAATACCCAAAACCATGTAAAAATGTGTAGATTGACAAGCTTCCTACGGAAGAACACCATAGGGCGACATGCTGTAGTGGAATGCCAATTTATACTCTTCATTAAATATATCAAGCTCATGCAAGAATGTGTCGAAGTCAAGTGCAAGTGTTAAAGGCTGCATCAGGAAGGCCGATATTTGCTCCATTTTTGGCCTGTAGCATGACAAGTCCTCATTGTGGCCACTAGCTCTAGAATCCATGCATGGGCGGGTGTGGAAAACCAATCCTATAAATTTCCCCCCTTTTCTTGCAATCTTTACTATGTTTGTGGCGGGTAAAAATTTTAGGCGAGTGGCCATAGTTTAGGTGAGCGGGTACTATTTAGGTGAGCAGTCACATTGTACGTGAACACAAGTAGTGAAAGGCCTCTCCCCACCATGGGGGCCTTACTCTCCATGCAACAAGCTATAGAATCTCCACCTTTTTCCATGTATATGTGCTCCTTTCTCTCCTAGGTGGGCATGAATGAGCTATGGAGTTTGTGAACCCAATGCCACACAATCAACAAGCTTTTGGAACGTGTCTTTTGGACAAGATAGTTGTGTAACTATGTTGCCTCCACCCAAGTGATGATCTTTGCCTCCAAATGTACTCTTGATCCACCAAACTACATTAAGTCTAGCACAAAGGAAACTACCTTCGGTCAGAGAGGTCCTCAGTGGTGAGCTCTTCGTTAAAAGAGCTACATACCTGGCTTTACCCAATTTTTTCTCTCTTAGTATTGGTCAAGGGCATGAGCCCATGGTCGAACCCCCTCCCCTTTTTTCTGTACTCCCTTGCTCCCCTTTCTTTTCTAGGAGCCTGACCAGCCCCGCAAAAAAAAAAAAGTGCAAAAAACAAATTTGCAAAATAAAAATAAAAATTGCTCTAGGTTGTTGAGCCATTTGCGTCGAGCGCAAATGGCCTTGCCTTCAGCACTCGATCTCCACCGATCATCACTTTTAGCAGTAGCAACTCCTCGCTTAGTAAATCCTGGCGTAGCATGCAAGCTCTTCATCCGCTCGCTAACACTATGCACGAATGCCGCAATCCATCCTCTCAGAAACGAGCTCTTTCATCACAGTTGCTATGCCCCGGAGAATCTTGAGCGCGGAATGACATGGAATCCATGAGGTGTCGTTGATTTGTGAGCTTGATGTTTTTCATCCGCAGGTTTTAAATCCCTAGGGTTATGGCTGGTGGTGCTGTGCATCCATAAGGGGAGTGTTGCTCATCAATTGCTGATGATGGAGAGCTTGGTGTTGACTCTCATGCATTATTTTGCATGTCTATCAAGCACGTCTATAGTTGCTTTGTGTTGTTGTGACCTTTCACTAGTTTGGCAAATATGCTAGTATCTTGGCATATAAGAGAAAAGGGTGGCAAACTTTCTCACGTGTTGCCTACCTCCATATCTGCCTTCATCCATCCCATCATTAGTGTTATTGTTGTCGTAAATCCACCCTTGTGTCATTGTTGTATGTGAATCATAGGTTGAAAGGAGGGCGTTACTCTAGTGGAGGGGAGAAATCTACATCCCCATCGGGGCTCCCATATGCCAAACTTTGGCAGCGTAAAAAAAGTGGCAAGCCATAGGAACAACTCATGTTATGGCAAATTTTTCTCTTCTGCCATATGTGAGAAGTCCCTTAAGTTACTAAGATCTGTGTCACCCATGGCACCAAACTGCCAAATGGTGGTTGTTCAGTTACAAGGGAATGATCCTTGGGAGGACATTCCTCTAGGAAAAAATATGCAAGAGTCTGTTGGCAACAACCCAAATTACTAATGGGTGTGGCATTTGGTTGTTAACATAGTGGAGAATGATCAACCTTGGAGGTCATTCCTAGGAAGAAATTTCCAAGAATATGGTACAAGCACATTCCTTAATTTTATACCAGGGTTTCAATCAAGGTTCATTCACCCATGTGAAGGTTTGGGGAGTCTATGCCCTCATATCTTAAAGATCTACACCCTAGAATTTTTTAATGAAAGTTTAAAGGTTTCAAATTGTATCCAAAGGTTAAGAAGAGATTTTCATTCCGCCTTAGACTTTCATGAAATGGGATGGTGTAGATTGTGCTTCGATTGACCTTGAACATTTATTTATGCAAACTAACTCCACTGAATGGTCACCCAACCTCTCCCTTTAACCTAGTTCGAATGCCTAATCTCAAGTTTGGTTCATTACATTTACCTCCTCATATCTATATACTCCAATGCTCCATGGTGTAGAGCAAATCATGTGCTCTATTGGTTAATATGTCTTTTTTCTTTTATATATAGAAAAGGAAAGCTCCCAAAAAATGGTTAACATATCTTTTTTATAAATATTGAAAAGGAAAGCTCCAAGAAAATGCAGCAGAATTAGTTTTTTTCCCCCAAAAAAGGATTTATATTAAGGAGTTGCTAGGTTAGAGCTTGTGCATACGATCCTCATAGAGAGATGCTGGTGGTGAATTTTGAGCGTTGGGACAGATTTCAAGGTTGAATTGAAGCGCCTTTGGTGCTCAAAGTTGCACCTAGTTTGTGGGGGTTGCAGATTTGAGCATCCATGCACGATTTCTCTTTTATCCAATACTACGTTGTCATCTAGCTCTGGCCTTAGGTTCCATAGGTTCCAAAGCTTTCAAAGTTCCTCTAGCACTGAAGCTATTTTGCCTAGCAAATAGGAAATGAAAACGGACAATTCTACGGCCGAGATAGAAATGGACAACTCGGCGGCTGAGACAAAGCTCTACTGCACGTGAGTGCGGGTTCTACAATGTATTAAATGCTTAGCCTTTTTGTTCACACGCGACAATGACGTTCAAGCTTCAGGATCGCACCATCTGCGCACTTTTGACGCTGTGTGCACAGGCCCTTAGCAAAGACGATGAATCTTAGAGCCAGTGCACATGGGCATTCAAATGCGCCACTGGCTGCTTGAAGTTTAGTTCACACACGGAAATAACAAATGCTCATCGATGCGCGCTTGGTGCTCATATCAGTACCTTGGATTTCTGGGTTGCCAAACATGGCACCGATGTGCCATTGTTTGGTAACTGGCAGTAGCGAGTCGGAGGAGACATTTTCACCTCCACAAGGTGTGCAGAGTGCAGGAGAGGCGGAGCTGTACACCAACAGCCGGTAGTAATTTCGTTCGGATGGAGGCCAATTAACACTGCCTGAACATAGTTTTCCATTCCAGGGGCTCCTCGTTTACCGTTCCAATGCACAAATGGTGCTAAGCGAACTCAAGTAAGCTTTAATTTAAAGTCGATTTTGCAAACATGGTGAATTATGCACGTGGGACAATTACTCGAATGCTTTTCCTCATTTATGGTCTTCACGTGCAGGCTATTGTGTAAAATGCTTCCAAGGGAGAATAAATTACCGACCTCAAGAGATATGGCAAGGCAACATGTGACCTCTCTTGGAGGATTAGATTACAAGCGCATCCATGCATGTGTCAACGATTGCGTTTTGTTTCGTGGACTACATAAGGATGCAAGAGAGTGTCCTACTTGTGGAGAGGCAAGATATAGAGCAGATCTCAAAACCTTGGACGTGCCTCGTAAGGTATTGCGACATTTTCCCATAATCCCTCACATCCAACATATGTTCAAGTGCAAATCTATTGCAGAGCTCATGTCATGGCATTCCTCCCATCGATCAACCGATGGCAAGTGGACAACTCCCGCGGACTCTCCTGCGTGGAAGCATATTGAAGACACATGGCCAAGCTTCAAGGAAGAACCTAGGAGCTTGAGACTTGGATTGGGTATGGATGGTGTGAACCGTATTTGGTCTCAAAAGCACGTCTTATAGTGTATGGCCAGTGGTATTGGTGAATTACAATCTTCCACCCTTTATGGCTATTAAGAAAGGACATGTCATGTTGTCCCTTCTAATTCCAGGGAAACATAAAGTCAAAAACCCTGATGTTTATTTGGAGCCTTTGATTGATGAGCTAGAGATACTTTGGAGAGGTATCGAGGTGCATGATGTGAGCAGGCCTCCCTCGTCACGAGACTTCAACTGCAAAGCAGTCTTGATGTGGACGATGCATGACTTCCCAGGCTATGGCGAGTGTTCAGGTAAGCATTGCATTTTTTAATTATGAATAGGCAAGGACGTGGCACCCTAAACCCACCTTCCACTCTTAATTGCATCTATTGTTTCAGGTCTCACTACATCAGGTTACCATGCATGTCCTGTTTGTGGTCCTTCGCTAGTTGCCTCACGGGCAGATGCATTGAATAAGGTCATCTATGAGAATCACCATCGATTTCTCCCACCTGATCATCCTAGATATGTTGCCCCTTGGAATGAAGTCCTCCCACAATCACTCACCGCGGGAGATTGGATGAGAATTTGGGACGGTTCCACGACTCCTCCACCACTTGGCATGAGCCGGTAAGGATTTGTAACTATTGGCTGGAAGTAAAGATTGGCTATATTGGTTGAAAGTGAAGATTGCACGCTAACACTTTATTTTGTTTAGATACTCCATCTTTTATCGTTTACCATATTGGTCCCACCTCAAGATCAATCACCTACTCGATCCCATGCATATCTTCAAGAATGTGGCATCTACCATTTGGGAGCATTTGAATGGGACACGAGATTCGGCAGGCATAAGGGAGGATCTACGTACCACAGGGAGGATGCGTGAAGCTTGGCCTCAAGAGAGACCAAATGGGCGTGTTTTTTTACCTCGTGCACCGTGGATGTTATCAAAGCTAGAGATGGCGACGGTGAAGCGCGCTATTACTACAATTCGGACTCCCACTGGATGCATGAGGTGTTTGAAGGGAGCCTTTACAAAGAGCAAGAAAAGAGGTGTAGAGCAATTATATGGCTTGAAATCTCATGATTGGCACAAGATGCTCCAAGTAAGTATCTTATATGCATAATATCTTTTTTCTTTCAAATTTGTGAGTGAATAGCTATAAGCAACTAATCAACCACCTCCTCGCGGGTTCAGTTCATACTACCTACTAGCATTTCACGTAGTGCATCAAAGGACGTGAAAGATTGTATTTACAAGATGGGCGAGCTTGTGAGGTATGTGAGCTCAAAGGAAATAGATCCCACCACGCTTGAGAATGCTCGAGTTATGTCAGTGGAGGTGGTTTGTTTAGTGGAGGAGACATTTCCACGTTCTATTCTCACAAGCCAACTACATCTCATAGTGTATTTGGTGGATGAGATTGCTATATGTGGTACTAGACCTGCATGATGGTTGTTCTTCCTCGAGCGCTTCATGAAGACCTTGAAGGGCTTCGTGAGACAAAATGCAAGACCCGAAGGTAGCATGGCCGAGGGTTGGTTGGTACAAGAGTCACTTGTATATATTTCTGAGTTTCTTGTTGATGTGGATAGCTCTCTCCCACGACTATGGAGAGATGATGAAGACCTAAGGATGACCTCTATTGTGCTTCAAGGAAAAGGACGCAACAAAGTAATAGACACGGAGTTGCGTAATAGTATCAACCTCTTTTGCGTGCTTAATAGTGATGTGATGAAAAGATGGGTGACAAGATACGAGGATGCAAAGGCAAGAAGACAAGAAGAAAGGGCCCTCTTTCGTACACACCACGGATCTCGCGTGCCATACCCTCAGCGTCTAAGAGCACTTCCAAAGGATATTCATGTGGATTGGCTACTTGATGAAATGGAGAAAGCAGAGAAAGACGAGGGGATGCATATCACAATGGAAGAATGGGAGTATGCTAGGGGATGCATGAGCAAGGTCAGTATATAAAATGTTATGCATAAGTTAGGAGGTTTTTATAATTTAGATTGCTTATTTAATTGATTTTCTCTTGGTGTAGTGCACTATGTTCAATGCTATATGGTGTGAGGGCAAGCATTTTTGAACACAACGGATTGATGATAAGAGAAACACACAAGATTGCGGTGTCATTGCTAGTTTTGAGGGAGCCAATGGAGTCATGGATGATTATTGTGGCATAATCCAAGATATCATTATGCTTGACTTTCGACGCTTCTTTGTGTATGTTTTGGATGTAAAGTGGTTTAAGGACGTGGTGGAAAGAGGCCCTAATGCAACAATCAAACGCCATGCAAGTGGCTTTGTAACTATTGACTCCACAAAGTTTTGGCAAAGTAGGAAGGACACACTAATACTACCGCAACAATGTGAACAGGTACTGTGCACACACATAAAAATACTCGCTTTTAAATATTTGATGCAAGAAAAGTAACATGATTGTATTTGTGTTTGAATTAGGTTGTCTATCAACCAATGGTGGATAATAATAGGTGGTGGCATGTCATACCTATTATGCCACGTTCCAAAGTGATGTATAGTACATTTACTAATATGGAGCGTATGGAGGATGATCATGGCCATGGACGTGATGATGACCGTGATACAAGAGAGGAGGATGATCATGAGATAGGAGATATAGATATTGAGGCCGGCATTACCCGTGAGGACGAGCCTACCATTGGAGATCTTGATTTCGATGAGCACATGAGTGGCACAAGTAGTAGTAGGTTGAATGTATTTGTAGATCTAAACACTTGTTTGGATTTTGAAGTAGATAGTTTGGCAAGGGTTGATCTCATTGAGGATGAGATTGAACCGTAGCCTCACAATTGATATTGGCAAAACTATTTTACATATTGTCTCATTCTCCTCATTTCCCTTAATTCTTGTATATGTGGGCTTGCAAAAAATTATGTGCTTTGGTAATCATGGGCAATGTTTGGAAAGCAATGATGTACACCAAAATCTCACTTTCTGTATTCTCTGGAGCGCGTCTAACCACGCGTCTAAATGCGCGTCTGAGTCTCAGTGTAAACGCGCAAATAAACGCGCAAATACATGCGCAAATACACGCGCTAATAGACGGGATGTTAGACGGGCCCGTATTTTCTCAAGTCTAACGCGCAAATAAACACGATGATTGACGCGCAAATAGACGAGCATTTAGCCGCGCTAAGAGACGCGCCCGTAATTTCTCTACTAAAGCAACGCCTATAGACGCGCCCGCTATTTTGCACGTCTACCAAGCGCGTCTATAGTTGCTTTGTGTTGTTGTGCAAGCGCTCCGCTCAAGGTCGCTATTAATTTCTTGGACTGATGTAAGCCCGCAATTAGACATGTGACTTGCATGGGTCGGTGAGAATTCCCAGCATACCTCATCGAAGACCACAAGCACTAGCTAGGTGATAAGAATATTGCTTGATCATGAGATCACCCGCCAGTATCAACATTCCCCGCCTGTTGATGAAATTGAGATCCTGCAGCTTGCTTACAGGCTGTATAAGCTACAAGTGACTGCGGGGTGGAGGCGGCAGTGAATTCGCGCGAATCGGATAGAGTCGGGGAAGAACCACCGTTGGCGCCACATGAACGGGAGATCATACAAGGATTGTAAGAGCATCCCGGTGGGATCGCGCGATTCAGCTCAGGGCTGGAGCGGGAGGCTGTCGCACTTGAATCCGTTGAAATTGAATCGGGAAACTCACGTGTAATCCTCGCCCATTCACTCCCTATTCGGAGTTCATTTATTCGGAGTGACGAACTGTGATCAAGCTGATAATGTGACTGTGAAGAATCGTAAGGATTTCCCGTTTGAAATGCGGGAAGAAGCTCAGAAGTGAGAAAGGATTCTGTTTCTGTTGGGCAGGGGGGAAATGAATCGGGTAGTTGAAACATACTAGACACATATCCACTGCATGCCAATTCACTTCCTATTCCGCGTTGTGCTGCGGCTGGCTAGAGTAAATGTCAGGGAAGGGGGGCGTCAAGGAGAAGATATCAGTGTCTTCCTCATTCCAACGGGCCAGTGTTTCCATATTGTTCTCGCAACCTTGCGGCCCTAAGCTGGATGCTTTTACATCATCGTCAAAATCGGGCAAGAAATGCCATAATGGAGCTTCTGTGATAGAGGAGGCAGCAGAATCCAGTGCAAGCTGCATATCTTCGTCGAAGCTTTCGAATTCCAAGACGTGGCTGGGGAAAGGGAGAGAGTATGTACAGGCGAGAGGCTGAGAAGGGTGTTAGAGGGATGCAACAATAGTGGTTGAGGTGGTGGAATGAGGAGGGGAAGAAGGAGAGGGGGGCGGGGGGGAGGAGGAGGGATAGCTGGGCCTGCGATGAGCCATGGGAAGATGAGGCAAGGAGTCGAAGAGCGAGTCTATGATTCGAGGGAGGCATTCAGAGCTGCAAGAGATGAGTGAAGTAGGGAAGGATGATGGGGGAGCTGGGAGAGCAGCAATCGTTCACTCACCGATGCTGGCGACGTGAAGGATAGGTTGCAAAGGATATCTATGGATATTCGTCTAATTTATTCCTTGAAGCTTAGCTCGAACTTCCGTGAAGCTTTTGCACGAAAGAGACGACGGAGAAGCCATGAAAGAGCTTCGAATTTGAGGAATTTGCATGGCAGTTGCAAACTTTTGCATGCCAGTTTCGTTGCAACTTCTGTCTGCCTCGCATTTTCAACTGTATTTTTTTCTTTTCGAAGAAATCAATAAAGAGACGACGGACATAGCCATGAAAGAGATTCGAATTTGAGGAATTTGCATGGCAGTTGCAAACTTTTGCATGCCAGTTTCGTTGCAACTTCTGTCTGCCTCGCATTTTCAACTGTATTTTTATGCCGGTTCTAATACAAGCCCGAGAAATATACGGGAAACTTTTATGCTCGGTTTTTGCGCAGTTTGCAAATAATGAGAGACAAAATTTGGATTTCTTTGAATGGCAAGCCTCTTGCTATAGGTTACGGCAGGGCTTCCCGCTTCACCTCAAGGCTTCTATAATCTACGCACAAATAGCGTATCCACGATTCTGGGTTTTGTAAAAACAAGATGGGTATCTACCAGTCCCTTCATGTTTCACCGATGGGTTCAGGGAATTAATTTGAACATGCTGAAGCTCGAAATCAAACATTGGTAAACCTCGCTTATAAGTTAGAGTCAGCATAAACCAGACCGAGCATCGAGCTAATTCTCACGTGAAGACCACGGAAAGATTCAAAGACGGCCGTCTGGACAGTTAGTGGTTGTGTATGCCCATGTATGTAAACATTATATATTTGGGAGCGTGCATTGCATATTTGCAATCTCTTTGAAATGCATTTTTACAAACAACCTTGCGAATTATCGTAGGTAACATACATTTCCAGCTGTGTTATAAGCAAATATAGCCGAAGAGAAGCCCTATAAAATTTCATTATTCAGGTAATTGTAAAGAATAAGAATATGAACCACATGTTGAAGGGTTTGCCTCTTGCGGTTATGTTACAGCAGGGTTGGCTGTTAAACATCAAGGCTACTCTTCTTGTTACAGTACAAAGCAGTGCAGGTTAGCACAACCTTGTTTATCAGTCTTTCGTTGGGAATTTCACTTTCCTGTAAGATGCCTTCGTTTGCTAGGAAAACTTGCTTCATGATGAAGCACATGATGTTCTTCCATCAACAGGTCAGAGGTGGTTGTGCCTACCTTTATATGTCACAATAACATGGTCCTGCTTATCTGAAGACCTCTCTGTGTGCTTCTTAACAGTGCAGCCTGGTTGAGCACATTTGTAGTAACCCCTGCACGAGGTAAAATACAATGAAGAATATGAGAAGTTTGTAAGAACTATAAGATTAGATGAAGAGATAGTGATGAAGATTGGATCACACGGTACCTTCGAAACTGCCTATCTCTGATTTTTTTCTCGCCGTACTTGAGCCAACGGTATCCGTCGTCAAGATAAAGTGTGTCGCTTTTTACTTCTAGCATGCAAGCGCTCCGCTCAAGGTCGCTATTAATTTCTTGGACTGATGTAAGCCTGCAATTAGACATGTAACTTGCAAGGGTCGGTGAGAATTCGCAGCATACCTCATCGAAGACCACAAGCACTAGCTAGGTGATAAGAATATTGCTTGATCATGAGATCAGTACCCACCCGCCAGTATCAACATTCCCCGCCTGTTGATGAGTTTGAGATCCTGCAGCTTGCTTACGGGCTGTACAAGCTACAAGTGCCTGCGGGGTGGAGGCGGCAGTGAATTCGCGCGAATCGGATAGAGTCGGGGAAGAACCACCGTTGGCGCCACAGCGGGAGATCATACAAGGATTGTAAGAGCATCCCGGTGGGATCGCGCGATTCAGCTCAGGGCTGGAGCGGGAGGCTGTCGCACTTGTATCCGTTGAAATTGAATCGGGAAACTCACGTGTAATCCTCGCCCATTCACTCCCTATTCGGAGTTCATTTATTCGGAGTGACGAACTGTGATCAAGCTGATAATGTGACTGTGAAGAATCGTAAGGATTTCCCGTTTGAAATGCGGGAAGAAGCTCAGGAGTGAGAAAGGACTCTGTTTCTGTTGGGCAGGGGGGAAATGAATCGGGTTGTTGAAACATACTAGACACATCTCCACTGCATGCCAATTCACTTCCTATTCCGCGTTGTGAGACAACATCGAGCTGCGGCTGGCTAGAGTAAATGTCAGGGAAGGGGGGCGTCAAGGAGAAGATATCAGTGTCTTCCTCATTCCAACGGGCCAGTGTTTCCATATTGTTCTCGCAACCTTGCGGCCCTAAGCTGGATGCTTTTGCATCATCGTCAAAATCGGGCAAGAAATGCCATAATGGAGCTTCTGTGATAGACGAGGCAGCAGAATCCAGTGCAAGCTGCATATCTTCGTCGAAGCTTTCGAATTCCAAGACGTGGCTGGGGAAAGGGAGAGAGTATGTACAGGCGAGAGGCTGAGAAGGGTGGTAGAGGGATGTAACAATAGTGGTTGAGGTGGTGGAATGAGGAGGGGAAGAAGGAGAGGGGGGAGGGGGGGAGGAGGAGGGATAGCTGGGCCTGCGATGAGCCATGGGATGATGAGGCAAGGAGTCGAAGAGCGAGTCTATGATTCGAGGGAGGAATTCAGAGCTGCAAGAGATGGGTGAAGTAGGGAAGGATGATGGGGGAGCTGGGAGAGCAGCAATCGTTCACTCACCGATGCTGGCGACGTGAAGGATAGGTTGCAAAGGATATCTATGGATAATAAGTGCAATGACGTCCAACTTCCTTGAAGCTTAGCTCGAACTTCCGTGAAGCTTTTGCATGAAAGAGACGACGGAGAAGCCATGAAAGAGCTTCGAACTTGAGGAATTTGCATGGCAGTTGCAAACTTTTGCATGCCAGTTTCGTTGCAACTTCTGTCTGCCTCGCATTTTCAACTGTATTTTTTGCTTTTCGAAGAAATCAATATAGATCCAGGAGGATCCTTGAAGCTTCCTTCAACTTCTCCTCCAGTTGCACGGCACCGCACCCTCACCTCAACTTCCTCTCCTCTGCGCCACCTTATACTGTACCATTGTCCTTAAATGCTTCACTCTCCTCCCATTTCGATCTTACTACGTAGCCTTTTGCTGTCGCTCACCATCAGATCTCCAGAGTCCACAGACTCCATGAGGTGCACAGTGCATCCCATTTCTTCCACTTACTATTCCTTTCATAGGCCTCCATATTCTTTGGAAATTGGATCCCTCTCTTTCCTATTTTGGAATTAGTGTGCCGATCTCGGTTGTGTCCCGCTCCCGAGATCATTGTCAATCGATCCGGATCTTTTACAGCTTCAACTAATGTGCAGCCGTGGTTTTCATGTCCTTCACATAATTGATCCCAGTTCTGTGCTCGAAATATCATCTTCAGTTTTACAAAGTTTTTCAAAAGCTTGTGACATGTATGCTCTTGAGTTTTTGCAAATGCTTTTAACGAGCATGTAAATGCCGCATATTCACGCTTGTTACGTTCACACAATTGCATATTCTAAAATAAAAATTGATTTGTCTCGCTATAATGTAACTCACAACCCGGTTCTAATACAAGCCCGAGAAATATACCGGAAACTTTTATGCTCGGTTTTTGCGCAGTTTGCAAATAATGAGAGATAAAATTTGGATTTCTTTGAATGGCAAGCCTCTTGCTATAGGTTATGGCAGGGCTTCCCGCTTCACCTCAAGGCTTCTATAATCTACGCACAAATAGCGTATCCACGATTCTGGGTTTTGTAAAAACAATATGGGTTCAGGGAATTAATTTGAACGTGCTGAAGCTCGAAATCGAACATTGGTAAACCTCGCTTATAAGTTAGAGTCAGCATAAACCAGACCGAGCATCGAGCTAATTCTGACGTGAAGACCACGGAAAGATTCAAAGACGGCCGTCTGGACAGTTAGTGGTTGTGCATGCCCATGTATGTAAACATTATATATTTGGGATTTTTTGAACAATGTTAAATGTGTTTCTGTATAGTGCAGCCAGTTTGAGACTTTGGAACACACCTGTAGTAACTCCTGCACAAGCAAAATATGATCAGTTAGTCTCAATGTACCGGACAAGATACAAAGGGCGTCGACAACAAGGTTTACTAGCGAACTTCCAGAACGTCGTGCACATATTGTGGGCAATTCCAAAAGAAAATGCCATGATATCGCACCTTCGAAACGTTCGACCTTTGATGCTCTTATCCGACCCGTACTTATTTCCAACGGAATCCATCATCTTGGTTGGGCGTCTCGGTGTTTACATATATGAGGATATGCTGAGCATGGGAGCCTTCCATGTCGTGGTTAACTTCACTGTTGGAAGCCGATGGCGTTGTCTTGTAAAACATGTAATGCATTAATTATTACACCGTGAAAATTGAGTTCTCAGCATGAGGGGTTCGTAGTACAGAACTACCCAATAATATTGGCATCGCGATTCACAGCCCTCTTGGCGAGGCAGCTGGCAACAGGGATTTGGGTTGTAAGCAGGTTCCATGGAGTAGGGGCCGGCATTGAGCTTACTCGTTACAACCGAATCCCAAGGCTCGACGTTGTCACCCCAAAACGTGTTGGTCCAAGAATGGAAAGAGCGAGTCTCGACGGGTAGCGGAGGTGTAGCAGTCGCGGACCGATTAGTACATGTTCCGAGTGGTAAAGTGGGGTGGAATGGGCTGATTTTCGTGGATGAATGGTGAGGACTTGCGGTTGGAGTGGCAGGAACGAGGTGAGGAGTTGGGCAACAGTAATTATCTGTTAGGGGTTGGGAAATTGAGGTGATGCAGGCTTGCTATGCCGTATCCCCAGAGATACATGGGGGGGTTTTAAGGTGAACGAAGGGAGGAGAGTGAGGTCGAAGGAGTCCTCGAGAAGGAGATCAAGCTCATCAAAGTGTAATGTATTCTGGATGCAAGGCCAAGCAGTGATTGATATTAATCATTCATAAGGCCTGCCCAAGATTAAAAAAGTAAAGAAAAAGGAATCCACTCAAAATGATGTGAAGGAAGAGGAGATAAAGGGAAGAGAGAGAGAGAAAGGGGATAACACCTATTTTGTTAATTTTGGACTTTTTCTGTTGTTTTTGGACGAAGCCCAAAAATCCTTCCCAAATGAAAAGTTTACTTTGTGAAAATATCCTTCCTAAATCAAAATTTTACTTTCTGAAAATATTCTTCCCAAATCAAAAGTTCACTATGTAGCACTATCATATTCACATAAAAATATTGTTTTTTCAATCTATACTTTTGCACCAACATGCAAGAATTTGAAATAATCCTATATTAGAAATTCTAGCTATACCTAAGTTATTTGTTAATTTAATTATTTTTAATATTTTTCCTTGACGTGATAAATTTATAAATCCATGAAAGGAGACTTAAATATTTCATGAAAATAACATTGTCACTGGCAATATGCACAAAATTTTTAAAACTTTTAATAAATAAAAAAAAGACATGATGCCATAAGACCCAAGTTTTGTATTGAACCAAAGAGGTATAATAGCAATTATAGCTATTATTATATGATTACATTGAGAGACGTTGCTCTCAGCTAGAGTCTTTATATCCAAAATAATATAGATTGAACATATGTTTACAATTTAAATTGTTGCTCTTAAAGAGCCTCAATTCGTGCCATCTGCATAATTTGACTCCCCATTGTCTTATTGCTCAATGTCACGACAGTCCCTTGCCAGGTGCCATCTGCATAATTTGACTCCCACTTGTCTTGCCAAGCCGTGCCCCTTGGGTGCATTGGCTCCCCATTGTCTTATTGCTGAATGCAAAAGTCCCTTGCTAGGTGCCATCTGCATTAACTCCCTATTGTCTTGCCAAGCCTTGACCCTTGGGTGACATCCAGTGCAAAATACAGGTGCCATCTGCATTAACTCCCACAAGTTATCTTGCCAAGCCTTGCCCCTTGGATGCATTGACTCCCCATTGTCTTATTGCTCAATGTGATAGTCCCTTGCCACGTGCCATCTGCATTAACTCCCTATTGTCTTGGCAAGCCTTGACCCTTGGGTGACATCCAGTGTATATTTTAACTCTCATTTGACATAGGAGGTGGTGACTCTGATTATAATTGTCTTGGATTGGCTTCTTGCCTAGTACCCAAATAAAATCCTTCAATGGACTTCAATACAAAGCTTTAATCATGGACATTCTTCATTTGCGTTGTCTCCTTCTACTTCCTCCATGGCGAGCATCCTTAAAAATTCGTGTATATGCAAAATAGTTTGCTGTGGTATTTTTATTTTTCCTTCTACCTCATATCCCATGCGCTTCTTTGATTTCTTTGCCCTTGAATGCCAAGACACTATGATTGTCTCCGTCGAAACTTGAGAGACCGCTTCATCATTTGGGACCCAGTCCTTCATTATACAATTAGTATACAATGTGTTGTTATCCATATTCTCCTTCCTACCCTTTGGCTCATACCATACCGCTGTAAATGTTGTAGCTCTCCCTTGGTCATCTCTTTGCACATCAACTACTTTTATAACCCAAAACTTCACATTCTCATATTCATCATCCGATGGCCGAACCACAACAAAACAATCAACCTCTATATCTACTTGTGGCATAAACTCTCTCTTCTTCGGTCCACAATATGGACGTGGGAGTAATGATACAAATTCATTTTCAAAGACTGGAGCTGGGCACAAATCGTTATGAATATTTGGCCAAAACATATTGCATTCTTCCTTGACATCCTTTGAGCCTCGCATTCTCTCAAGGTCCTTTATTAAATTTCGTGTCTTGTTAATTACAATGGTAGTGTGCTCTCTCCAAGTAGGCTTCGAATCAGGATATCTCCAGAGCATTTCCTCTTTGTATGTAATAAATGCTTTTAATCTTTCTATTTCACAATTAGACCTCTCATTGAATTCTTGTATAGGAGCCCATGTTGGATACCTTTCCTTGCTGGGAATTGAAGTTAAGAGACTGTAAGGTTCTTCAGGTTCCGATTTTGTATCATGAGAATACTATTGCCATTGCATTACGGGTTTTTCATCTTTAAAAAAAAAACAAAAGTAGTGTGGATTGGTATGACCTATCAATGCATCACCACCCGTTTGTATGAAAGGTAGAATGAAGCTCTTCCAATCATACATTCTTTCGAGCCTCTCACATACTGTACTTTCCTTGCGACCACCAACTTGCCTGCCACATCTTCTTACCAAGTCATCTATTGTTTCCACATCCTTGCATTTAAGCTCCCTTGAGACTGTGCTAAAAACCTGATCGATATTCTCATGTGTATGCCCAACATACAAAAATCCACATTCGACCTCATTGAAGATTCGATGAGCAACTAGCATGGAGCAGAATGCAAACATGAGTACATTCTTATTTTCTCACTAGCAATTATCGACTTGTATTCTCAAAGTCGGTGGTAGGCGACCTTTTTCTGCATGTACGTTTCATAATAGATGTTACAACTTGATTTCTATCATGTAGATGTAAGGAATCAATCCATATATCTGCAAAGAACTTAATTCCATGCACTAACACTCCACATAGATGTGTCTTTAGAAAGTGCTTTCCTTGTAATTTAGGTGGAGTGGCAACAAAACGAGGCAATGTTGTTGTATTCTGATCCATGCCATCTAAAATAAGGCACATGTAGTCATCAGGATGCGAAATAGCTTGCTCCTTCCAAAATGCATATTTTTGTCTGGAATGTCGAATAAGGTCATGATGAGATTTTTGGTTTTTTTTGTATAATTCCCTTTGATTTGGACATGTTGCGCTCTCAATCGCTCGCTTGAAATCATCACAGACATTGTACTTTGACATTTTTTGCCTCGGGATTTTAACATATCCAAAGTTCTTCTTCCAAAGAGTATACAAAGTATGAGAAAAAGCTATGGCATCCCCTCTTTGCCTTTGCTTTTCTACAATAGAGTCAAATACTTTGAGCTTTGTCAAGCCCATTGGAAGGTGCATTTCAGTGATCGCGTCACCGTTAAGGAGTTTGGTAGATATATGGGGTTGAGGTAAAGCATTTTCATGTATGAAGTCTTGCAAAATTGCTACTGTCCTGACAGTTGAGATTCTTGATTTGGACCTTCCTCTATTATCGTGAATGCTAAATTTGTTGCCGCCCTTTGCCCTGCTAACTAAATCCCAATATGTACCATGGGATAATCCAGTAATATTGCGATATGCCTTATTGCAAATCCTTTTTACATTTATGAGAGGTTTTACCTTTTGTCTTGAACTTAGCCTTTTATTGCCATTCTGAAGAAAGCAAGAGAGACTTGTGAGAAGGTATTCATTTCTTTTGCTTCCTCTTCTTTGCCACACGTGTCCTCTACATTCCCTGATGTCTGCAAGATCAATGAAGCGCATAAATCTTCGCTTGCAACATAGATATCCCAATGCATTTAACATGTTCTCCTCCTTCATTACTCTCTTCCTCTTTGGTTGCTTTTGTGGATCTGCCTGGATTTGCTTTCTCTTCATGCATATGTATGACCGTTTTCGTTCCTCGTGCACGTTGTTATCTGTATTTATGCACTTCTTCTCCTCACATTTGTTTATAACCAAGCATTTATGATTGGTTGTTGCATCCTTGTCCATATCACAATCAAAGTTAAATATTGAATAATCCTCTATTGATCTCATCCTCGTTTTTAACATACTCTTGGGACCATTCAATGAATTCAATATTCTACGAGAGTATTGAGAACCTTGAAACTCTTCCACTCCTGAGAGAACATTACTCATTGGGACATCTTGCATGGCTTTCACAAATCCACAAGCTTGATTGACACCAGGTTCGTTAATATGCACGAACTCATCCACACTTGACAAGACATCGCTATTGAAACCTTTGCCCTTCTCACTGTGTAAGAATTCATCCACCCCAGATAAGGCTTCTCTTCTAAAATCATTTTGTTTCTTGGAACCAATGAACTCATCTACTCCAGATAAGATGTCACTTCTATAGTTGAGTATATTGAAATCATCCACATTTGAAGTGATAGAGCCTGGCACATGGGCACGCTTTTTAGGTCCTTTGATATTGTAGTATACCTTGTCTTTATCATTGAAAACCACGTGCCTCTTTCTCATGTTTAAAAATTGCATGCTTCATCTCATATTCTTGCCTACCTCATAGTAGGGATCACATAAGGATGTTATGTTATCAACCATGCCATCATCAGTGACTTTAAGAATCCTCATCTGTGCAAATGACCATTGCTCCACTTGTTCAAATCCCAATACTTCAACTTCTGCTACAGTCTTATTTGCAAATGATCTCATTTGTAAAATGTCCCCTATAGTAAAATCCAAGGTGGTGCACTTTGTATTCTTGATAATGTCTGTTGCATAAGTCTCATCTTTGTCCCATGCTATAAATGATTTTTTGGATGTATTGTAGGGCATAACATCTCCAAGTGTTTCCATATCTCCACATTTATACTTTAGCTCAACATGTGCGCTAAGAATCCTTGATACAGTAACTGCCACCTTATCTTTGCCAAGTCTTTGAAAGTGGCAAACTGAATTGGGATCACTATCATGGATTGTAGCAAATGCAACTACTTCTCTTTTGCTACATAAAATCACATCCATCCCTGGAACAAAATCTATAGCCATCTCCTTTGTGAGAGTCCTTCACAAGCAAGTTGCAGTAGCAACAATTACATAAATATTAGTCTCTTTTTAATAATCTACTCATTTATTAAAATTTTTAATAAGTACTTAATTTATTGGTGGGAGAAGTTATCCGATCAAGTACTCATCAGATGGACATGCCAAGTTATCCTTTGCATGGTCGATCGAGCATTAAATACTATTTTTGCTCTAGTGTCATGCACGTCCGTAAAAAAACACGAGCCTACTAGGTATATTATCCAATCAAGCACTTATGGGATGGGTGTGCCACTTTGCATGTAAGTCAATTCCACCCAGTTAAAGGTTTGTGCAAAGTATTGTGCCCATCGTATATGCTTTGCATTATCGATCAAGCATAAAATACCGTTTTTGCCTTAGTTTCATGCACAACCATGAAAAAACACGGTCCTAAGTGTGTTAATCAAACAAGTACTTATTGGATGGGGGCTCTAGTTTGCACGCAAGTCTGTTTCAACTAGATTGAGATGCATGCAAAGTATTGTCACCATCGGATATGCTCTGCATGGTCGATTACGCATTATACAACGTTTTTCCCGTAGTGATATGCACATCCGCAAAAAAACATGCCCTTAGGTATTTTATCTGACCAAGTACTTATTGGATAAGTGTGCCTCTTTGAGAACATTTCAATACCACCTAGGTTAAGGTGTAGGAAAAGTATTGTGCCCATTGGATATGCTTTGCATGGTCGATTGAGCATTAAATACCATTTTTACCTTAGTGTCATGCACATCCATAAAAAAACACGCTGCTAGGTGTGTTATCCGATCAAGTACTTATGCGATGGGAATGCCACCTTGCATGTAAGTCAAATCCACCTAGTTGAAGGTGTGTGCAAAGTATTATGCCTATCGGATATGCTTTGCATTGTCGATCAAGCATAAAACACCATTTTTTCCTCTGTGTCATGCACAACCATATAAAAACACAGCCATAGGTGTATTATTCAAATAAGTACTTATCAGATGGGGGATTTACTTTGTGCGCAAGTCCATTTCAAATACCTTGAGGTGTGTGCAAAGTATTGTCACCATCGGATATGCTTTACATGGTCGATCATGCATCATACACCATTTTTTCCCTAGTGATATGGACATCCACAAAAAAACACGCCATTAGGTGTGTTATCTGATCAAGTACTTATCGGATGGGTGTGCCTCATTGAGAACATTTCAATACCACCTAGGTTGAGGTATAAGAAAAGTGTTGTGCCCATCGGATATCCTTTGCATGGTCGATCCAGCATTAAATACTATTTTTGGTCTAGTGTCATGCACATCTGAAAAAAACACGCTACTAGGTATGTTATATGATCAAGCACTTATAAGATGGGCGTGCCACTTTGCATGTAAGTCAATTCCACGTAGTTGAAGGTGTGTGCAAAGTATTGTGCCCATCGGATATGCTTTGCATTGTTGATCAAGCATAAAACACCGTTTTTGCCTTAGTGTCATGCACAACCATGAAAAAACACGGTCCTAGGTGTGTTATTCAAACAAGTACTTATCGGATGGGGGCTCCACTTTGCACGCAAGTCCGTTTCAACTACGTTGAGGTGTGTGCAGAGTATTGTCACCATCAGATATGATTTGCATAGTCGGTCACGCATTATACACCGTTTTTTCCCTAGTGGTATGCACATCCGTAAAAAAACACACCCTTAGGTGTGTTATCTGACCAAGTACTTATCGGATGGGTGTGCCTCTTTGAGAATATTTCAATACCACCTAGGTTGCAATGTAGGAAAAGTATTATGCCCATCGGATATCCTTTGCATGGTGAATCGAGCATTAAATACTATTTTTGCTCTAGCGTCATGCACACACAACAACACAAAGCAACTATAGACGCGCTTGGTAGACGCGCAAAATAGCGGACGCGTCTATAGGCGTTGCTCTAGTAGAGAAATTATGGGCGCGTCTATAGGCGTGGATAAACGCTCGTTTATTTGTGCATAAATCACCGCGTCTATTTGCGCATTTGACCTAAGAAAATACGGGCCCATCTAACATCCCGTTTATTAGCGCATCTATTTGCGCGTGTATTTGCGCGTTTACACTGAGACTCAGATGCGCATTTAGACGCATAAATAGATGCGCTCCAGAGAATACAGAAAGTGAGATTTTGGTGTACATCATTGCTTTCCAAACATTGCCCATGATTACCAAAGCACATATTTTGCAAGCCCACATATACAAGAATTAAGTGAAATGAGGAGAATGAGACAATATGTAAAATAGTTTTGCCAATATCAATTGTGGGGCTACGGTTCAATCTCATCATCAATGAGATCAACCCTTGCCAAACTATCTACTTCAAAATCCAAACAAGTGTTTAGATCTAAAAATACATTCAATCCAAAATTATAAGTAAAGATTTGATTTTTCATACATTGATATATGTTGTCCCTTGTTTACAGGCCCATGCACAAGACGACGAGGAAGACGAGGAAGGAGTTACAGAAGGGAGCGCAGAAGGGAGCGTGGAAGGCAGCGAGGATTAGTCGTAGAAGTAGTGCTACTATTCTTTTCTGTACTTAAAGCCACTCGCTTGGCTTCGTGCCTCTTGTATATAGACTCCTCTTATTTTTTGTACTTGAAGCCACATGACATGGCTTAGCTTCCTTATTTTTTGTACTTGAAGCCACATGACGTGGCTTAGCTTCGTGCTATATGTATATACAAGCACTTTTTGAGCTTTCAATTTTATTGTGTTTTGGAGTTGTAATATTTTATTTGGAATTGTAATTAAAATGCGGTTGGCTGTAAGAATTGAATTACAGAATGTGGATATGGGATTCTTGTAACTATATAGCATACACAACATGCATACACAACATACACACTATTCTGTAAAATTTTTTTTTTAAAAAAAGGCGCGTCTATCAGTGCGTTTAAAAATGCGTTTATATTCCCGTCTGTCTGTTCGATTTGCATCTATACGCGCGTCTATAAAAGCGTTTATAAGCGCGTCTATTTATGCGTCTTTGTGTGCGTCTATACGCGCGTAAGTTTGATATATAGACGCGCAATTAGATGCGGGTCTCCAGACGCACAAATAGACGCGCCCGTAAGTTTTTTATTTAGTTCATGAAACGCGTCTGTGCGCGCGTCTATGGGTGCTTTGTCTTGTTGTGACATCCGTAAAAGAAACACGTTGCTAGGTATGTTATCCCATCAAGCACTTATGGGATGGGCGTGCCACTTTGCATGTAAGTCAATTCAACCTAGTTGAAGGTCTGTGCAAAGTATTGTGCCCATAAGATATGCTTTGCATTGTTGATCAAGCATAGAATACCGTTTTTGCCTTAGTGTCATGCACAATCAAGAAAAAACACGGTCCTAAGTGTGTTAATCAAACAAGTACTTATCGGCTGTGGGCTCCAGGTTGTACGCAAGTTTGTTTCAACTAGGTTGAGATGCGTACAAAGTATTGTCACCATCGGATATGCTCTGCATGGTCGATTACGCATTATACAACGTTTTTCCTGTAGTGATATGCACATCCGCAAAAAAACATGCCCTTAGGTATGTTATCTGACCAAGTACTTATCGGATGGGTATGCCTCTTTGAGAACATTTCAATACCACCTAGGTTAAGGTGTAGGAAAAGTATTGTGCCCATCGGATATGCTTTGCATGGTCGATCGAGCATTAAATTCCATGTAAGTATTGTGCATGTAAGTAAATTCCACCTAGTTGAAGGTGTATGCAAAGTATTGTGCCCATCGGATATGCTTTGCATTGTCGATCAAGCATAAAACACCGTTTTTGCCTTAGTGTCATGCACAACCATATAAAAACACAGTCCTAGGTGTGTTATCCAAACTAGTACTTATCGGATGGGGGCTACACTTTGCACGCAAGTCCTTTTCAAATATGTTGAGGAGTGTGCAAAGTAATGTCACCATCGGATATGCTTTGCATGGTTGATCATGCATTATACAACATTTTTCCCTTGTGATATGCACATTTGCAAAAAAACACGCCCTTAGGTGTGTTATCTGACCATGTACTTATCAGATGGGTGGGCCTCTTTGAGAACATTTGAATACCACCTAGTTTGAGGCATATAAAAAGTGTTGTGCCCAACAGATATCCTTTGCATGGTTGATCGAGCATTAAATACTATTTTTGCTCTAGTGTCATGCACATCCGGAAAAAAACACGCTGCTAGGTATGTTATCCGATCAAGCACTTATGGGATGGGCGTGCCACTTTGCATGTAAGTCAATTCCACCTAGTTGAAGGTGTGTGCAAAGTATTGTGTCCATCGGATATGCTTCGAATTGTCGATCAAGCATAAAACACCGTTTTTGCCTTAGTGTCATACAGAACCATGAAAAAACATGGTCCTATGTGTGTTATTCAAACAAGTACTTATCGGATGGGGCTCCACTTTGCACGCAAGTCCATTGCAACTACGTTGAGGTGTGTGCAAAGTATTGTCACCATAAGATATGATTTGCATAGTCGATCACGCATTATACACCGTTTCTCCCTAGTGGTATGCACATCCGCAAAAAAACACGCCCTTAGGTGTGTTATCTGACCAAGTACTTATCGGATGGGTGTGCCTCTTTGAGAACATTTCAATACCAGCTAGGTTGAGGTGTAAGAAAAGTGTTATGCCCATCGGATATCCTTTGCATGGTCGATCGAGCATTAAATACTATTTTTGCTTGTGTCATGCACATCCGTAAAAAAACACACTGCTAGGTATGTTATCCGATCAAGCACTTATGGGATGGGCGTGCCACTTTGCATGTAAGTCAATTCAACCTAGTTGAAGGTCTATTCACTTGGAAGGACTGTCCTGTTGAATGCGTGGCACTTTTCCACGCACGCTTCCACATGTTCATGCGCAAGCATTTGCTTTCATCCGACGGTCTGCTTGGCCGAATACAACACCATGTCGTTCGTTATGAGATACAAAACAGGGGCTCCCTACACGCCCATGTCATATTGTGGGTCCACCATGATGACCGTCAGTGAATTGCAAATGAGATTGCGGCTTACGTCCCCAGGGACGAGGCCCTGGATCCTCGAAACACAAGGCTGCGAGAACTAGTTCTCAGGAAGCAGTTGCACGTATGCAGGAAAGCGGGCTACGTCGGACCGTCACACCACAGTTGCAAGCACGGCTTCCCTTTCACAACACAGCCAGAATATGAACCCATCCTCGACCCTCTGACGCAACGTTGGTTGTATTACCGGCCGGGACATGAGCACCGAAACGTCGTCCCTTACCACCCTTTCGTGTTACTGTTGTGGGGTGCGCACATGAACATACAGCGGGTGACAAACTCTTCAATCTCTCACTACCTCCTCAAGTACGCGATGAAATCTGAACCAATGGGCAAACTGAACATCCATTCAGAAGATGCCTCGCGTTTGGGGTTGCAACATCTCGACGAAGTAAAGCTGAAACTCATCGCCGCGAGCCTCCTATCAAAACCAACCTCTCCAACAGAGGCCGCGCTAAACTGCATGCAGATACCAACAATCACAAGGAGCGAGACCGTTCACTATGTCGACTCCTCCCCACCATCTCTAAGACAACGCATCGTCTCGCGAAACAACAACGTCCCCCTGCACCCGGTCGACATATACTGCGGGAGACCGAGCGTCATCAAGGATAGCACGTTCTACGATTACCATAGGCAATATGTGATCCGAAAGCCCAAGGAAATGCAACGTGGAACGGTCGGTCTTGACCTCTTAGGCAACAGGATCGCAAAATGTGTGCGAGTAGTCAGATTCACTGACTACCACCTTGGACATCAACCAGAGGGGTACTTCTACAACGTGCTCTTGCGAAAACTCAGCTTCAGGAATGAAACGGAGCTCATATCACCTGCCAACACAGCTAGATCCTACTTTGTCGAATGCCAAATGCGCGGCCTCATATTGAGCAACGAGGACCTCGAGATGTATGTGACCGAATACACGCAAAGGAACTTGCTAGTGACTGACCACACGGACCAGTTGATCAATATGATATTGCAAAAGGTTGCGATCATCCGAGACTGCCCGATGGAAGCGCCTAACATCGACCAGCAAACCGTCGAAGGGCCAACACGCGCGAGGATCTTGGAAAAAATGGCCGAGTTTCGCACCGTCGCCAATGCCGTATTGACAGTAGAACAACAAAGAGTCTTCGAAAGCCTAGCTTCAACAAGCTCGGGGCTTCACGTTGTCTGTGGAACACCAGGTAGCGGCAAAAGCTTCTTGATACGGTACTATGTTTCGCATCTGGTAGCGCAAAACAAAACGGCAATACTCTGTCCATCAACAGGAGCGGTTGCGACGCGGCTGAGCGGGATTGCAACCACTGTACACTACCAATTCAAGATCCCTGTGCGCAGCAGTCAGTACCCACTGAACATCCATGAGACGGATGAGCGACACCTCGCAATCAAGGAAGCCAACGCGATTATCATTGACGAGATGTCCATGCTAACAAGGATGACTTTCGATCTCGTGGTAAGACAAATTGTCAATGTGACTAATGGCACATTGCATGAGCCATTCAGACACAAAATGCTCATAATTTTTGGTGACCTGGCGCAATTACCGCCAGTTTGCAAACACCGCGAGGATCTCTGCGAGCCGTGCCACATCACGTCCTCCGCGCATTGGGCTCAAGCGAAAATGTACCACATGCAATTCTCGGTGCGACATGCACGAGACATGCCATTCCTGGCATTCTTGCATACCATAAGACTCAGGACGCCCACAACTGACGAGATTTCCGATCGTTTGGGGCAGTGCATTGTCGACAAGGAAGGTGCATGTCACTTCATCGATGCCGAAACAACCATCATTTGCATGCACAGAGTCGATGTCGCTACCTTCAACGATGAGCTTGTGGAGAAATTCAACACTCCCGAGATGATTGTGCATGTTCAAATACACAGTAATGCCGCGAGCGAACCAGCTCTCAAAGAATGGTTGGAGGACAAAAGCTTCAACGAGATAGGAAAAATTTGCGTGGGGGCGAAGGCAATGATAACGGAAAACATCGACCTCGCAATAAGTGCCGCAAATGGAGCAATGTGCAAAATCAAGAGCATCAATGCAACTAGCAAGGGAGAAATCAACGGTATCACTGTCATCGTGGACACAACAGCAGCCGTGCTCACATTACGATGCTCGAAGCATCAGCGAAAGGCAATAAATGGAAAATGGTTCCACAAGTCCACATTTCCACTAACCCTAGCATACGCTATCACGGGACACAAATCCCAAGATGCAACCATATCCAACAAAGCGCTGCTCATATTTCGAGGAGTGTTTGCCCCTGGCCTAGCATACGTGATGTTGTCCAGAGTGACTGAGAGAACGAGGCTGCGCATACTACATTGCCCACATCCAGACATATTCAAACCAATTCCACGAGAGTTCTCACAGCCGACAACACAACCACGTGCATAAAGGTATTCACTACCAGAGATTGAACAAGGCAGAGACAAGTCATGAATATGTTACATCAAACATGCGTGCAAGGAAAATGGTTTTAATATCTTGTCTGTTGTCGAGAATAGGTGCAGAGAATCAGAAAGCTCGGGACATTGTAGCATAAGATATGGACGCAGACAAGGTAAATGCCACCAGCATGAAAGAATCTTTTTTTCTTGAAGATTTAAAAAGACGGCTCATTTGAAAAGACGGTGTAATAAGTCGTGCCTGCAAGCAGCTATTTGAGCTATACAAAAGCAACGCGAAGGCAACAAAACCTCCACCAGCAAAGAGGAGGTTCTTCCTAACCACAAAGCAATTCCGGCTAGCAAACAATGCAGGAGAACGTCCGGGAGCTTACATCAACGGCTTCAACACGTATGCGGAACTACGCGACTTCATTGACAACTGCAATAGGCGTTTGCCAGCTAAAAGAGAGCCGGGAGGCTTGAGATTCGCAAATGGTGCGTAATGCTTCCGAAAATTAAAAAAAACCGCAACAATTGAGAAAAAGAATTAACGAGTTACAAGAACAACAAACTCATCATGGATTGCACTTCTCCTGCAGGACTCCTCAAAGAGATCCTTGTCGAGCTTGACATTGAGTTCAATGAGACCGATAGGATGATGGAAAGTTTGGAGGGGCAGAAGCTACTAGACACGAAGACGAAAGGGATCACAGCGTATGCGTGTGAGCTGCTGCATTACGGGTACAACGTATCCTTGGAGTTGCTGAGGGACACGACGCGCGATCAAGCAACGGCTATACTCGAACAATTCATGGAACAATTTGGAGGGACGCACGATGCGACGCACCCGGTGACGACAATGGAGAAGCTTACGTATATTTTCGACAGGGACTTATACGAGGAGCGCTTCGGTATTGGAAACGATCCTTTCACGCCAACAGAGAAAAACCAGGGCAAGTAAATAAATGCATTCTATTATGGACCTCAAACGGAAAAAAAAAAGACCGAAAACCTTGATGACTAACGTAATTGTCAATGTTTACGCAGGTACGACATTGAAAGACGCAAGCCTCGAGATGAAGGAGGAGCCTCCACTGAAGCGCCCGCGTAAGGGAATCGCACGAGCCTCGTCGTCTACTGCATCACGTGCAAGCCCAACAACAGAAAATACATAGGGAGCACGACGGACCTGCCGTGGAGGATCAAACAGCACAATAAAAAACCACTGGCGAAAATGAAAGAGGACTTGCAGCGTTACAAGCCCTTCGAAGAAAATTTCAAAATCAAAGTTTTGGAAACAACAGACACTGTAGACAAAGCACGAACTTTAGAGCAGTACTACATAAGGAGCCACAACACAGTAGGTCCATTAGGTTACAACACGCTCGAGGGCCATCCGGCTAGAGCGCGGAAGTACTATTTTCTAAAGCGTAGGAACATAATTTGACCCAAAAAATAAACATTTGTGCCTTCGAAAAAAGGCACAAATGCTGGAACTTTTGTCGTACATGCAATGCAGCTTTGGGTTTGGATTTTTCCTGTCACAGTTGCATGCTTTTGGCTCAATTTGGTTTTGATTTATTATTTATACATTTTTGAAATACATCTCCCCGTCGTTCGCTCGAAGTGGAATGACAATAGATTTGCTTACAGTGCAAAGAATAGGAATTAGTCTTCCTCAGAAAAAAAGAAAAACTACATTTTACTGTTTACATGAACAACATCAAGTGCAAGCAGGACTGGATGATAACGAAATCTCTAGAAAAGGTTGCATGCAATTGAACATCAATGTTCTGCATCATTTCTGACAACGTGACTCATGTGAACCTCAACAAGATAGCAAAAGAGAGAAGTATTCATCAAGAGCCCAGCTGGCCAAGCACTCTAGTTGCCTTAGTGTCATGCATAACCATGAAAAAGCACGGTCCTAGGTGTGTTATTGAAACAAGTACTTATCAGATGGGGGCTCCACTTTGCACGCAAGTTCGTTTCAACTACGTTGAGGTGCGTGCAAAGTATTGTCACCATCGGATATGCTTTGCATGATCGATCACGCATGTATACCATTTTTTCCCTAGTGATATGGACATCCACAAAAAAACACGCCCTTAGGTGTGTTATCTGACCAAGTACTGATCGGATGGGTGTGCCTCTTTGATAACATTTCAAAACCACCTAGGTTGAGGTGTACAAAAAGTGTTGTGCCCATCGGATATCCTTTACATGATTGATCGAGCATTAAATACTATTTTTGCTCTAGTGTCATGCATATCTATAAAAGAACACGCTACTAGGTATGTTATCTGATCAAGCACTTATGGGATGGGCATGCCACTTTGCATGTAAGTCAATTTTACCTAGTTGAAGGTTTATACAAAGTATTGTGCCCATTGGATATGCTTTGCATTGTCGAACAAGCATTAAACACTATTTTGGCCTTAGTGTCATGCACAATCGTCAAAAAACGCGGTCCTAGATGTGTTATTCGACTACGTACTTATGGGATGGGCATGCCACTTTGCATGTAAGTCAATAATACCTAGGTTGAGATGTGTGCAAAGTAGTGTGATGATTGCATATGCGTTGCATTGTCGATTAAGCATAAATCAGCGTTTTTGCCTTAGTGTCATGGACAACAACCAATAAAACACATGGTCCTAGGTGTGATATTCTAAAAAGTACTTATTGAATGGGCGTTCCACTTTGCATGGAATACCCTACCACCACTTTTGAGGCATGTGCAAAGTATTGTGCCCATCGGATATGCTTTACATGGTAGATTGGGTATTAAATACCATTTTTGGCCTTGGTGTCACGTACATGGGTCAAAAAACACGATCGTAGGTGTATTTTTCAAACAAGTACTTATCGGATGGGGATGCCACTTTGCACACAAGTCAATAATGCCTAGGTTGAGAAATGTGCAAAGTCTTGTGTCCATTGGATATGCTTTGCATAGTCGATCTCACATGATACACCATTTTGTTCCTAGTGTTATGCACAATCGTCATAAAATACGTTTGGAGGTGTGTTATCCGAACAAGTACTTATGGGATGGGTGCGCCACTTTGTATGCAAGTCAATAAGACCTAGGTTGAGGCATGTACAAAGTTTTGTGCCCATCGGAGAAATGTAGATACGATAATATTAGAAAATTCTCGGTATGTGTATATGTGTGTGTGTGTGGCAAACAATTTTGATACAACAAAGTAAACACCTAGTGCACAAATATGCACTTCATACCTTGAGTAAATAAGCTTGTTGATGAGGATAAATACGCCCTTGAATAAAAGCACAGTTGTTGTATGACCACAATAGGATCGCTTTGACATCTGTGATTTTGCCGACATGTAAGTTTGCAAATAGTATAAAAAATTATATAATAATATATTAATAGTTTGCAAATGTGTATAGCAAGTGAGTAATGGGAAGTGGAAGTGGGAGTGAGGAGGGAGGAGTGGAATGGGAGAGGGAAGTAATAGGGGTGTATGTTAATAAGTATAAAAAATAGTATAATAATATATTAATAGTTTTCAAATGGCAAGTGAGTAATGGGAAGTGGAAGTGAGAGTGGGGAGGGAAGAATGGAATGGGAGAGGGGAAGGTAATAGGGGAGTAGGATAATAAGGGAGTGAAATGAGTGAGGGAGTTAATAGGGGATGAAAAAGAGGGTGAGATGGGGAAATATGGGATTTTAGGAAATGGGAGGAGTATGGGACGTGGTGGAAATGTGGGATGGGAGTGGTGGCAATGGGGAGGAAGAAGTTATGGATGGATGGGAGGAGGACTAATGGAAGATTGGGATGAGGGATGGGGGTCCAATGGGAGAGGGGGAGTAATGGGAGCCAATGGGAGAGGGGATAAATGAAAAGCCAATAGGAGAGAGGGGAGGAATGGAAAGCCAATAGGAGAGGAGGAGGAAAACCTAATTTTTCTTATATATAGTCTTCCTTCATTCATTCTCCCCTCATTTCATTCATTAAAGCAAGAAAGCAAGGACGATCAAGAGAGCAATGAAGGAAGAGCAAGAAAGCAAGAAAGAGCAAACTTACAAACTTTTTCCAGTTACATGCAAATTTTTATGATTAATTCTTTATCTAGATTTCTT
The DNA here is from genome assembly GCF_047967505.1 of Dipteris shenzhenensis. Lineage (NCBI taxonomy): Eukaryota > Viridiplantae > Streptophyta > Polypodiopsida > Gleicheniales > Dipteridaceae > Dipteris > Dipteris shenzhenensis. The sequence continues at coordinate 42,748,282 of NC_141620.1, read as the reverse complement.
TTTAAAAATTTGAAGAGAGAGGAACTAGAGAGAGAAAGGTTGAGGGGAGGAGAAGAAGAGGATGAAGGGGCTGGAGGGAAGGGAGGAGGAAGGGAGGGAGAGGCGGGTGGAGTAGAGGGGGGAAAGGAGGAGGGAAGGGGGGTGGGGGGGGGGGAGAGGGGAGGGGGATGGGTGGAGGGCGGGGGGGCTGGCGGAAGGGGAAGAGGGGGGGGGGACTGGCGGGGGGGGAAGGGGGGAGGGGGGGGCTGGCAGCGGGGAGGGGGGGGAAGGGGGGAGGGGGAAGGGGGGGGGGTGAAGGGGGGGGAGGGGGAAGGCGGTGGGAGGGGCTGGCGGCCAGCCCGGGGGAAGGGGGGGGAAGGGGCGGTGGGGAAGAGGGGGGGGGAAGGCTGAGAGGGGGGGGCTGGGGGGCTGGTGGCCGCCGCCGCCAGCCCAGGGGAAGGGGGGGGGGAAGGGGGGGTGGGGAAGAGGGGGGGGGGAGGGCTAAGAGGGGGGGTGGGGGGCTTGCAGCCGCGGGGGAAGGGGGGAGGGGGGGGAGAGGGGGCGGGGAAGGGGGGGGGCAGGGGAGGGGGAAGGGGGTGGGAGGAAGGGGGTGCGAGAGGGGGGGGGGTTGGGGGGCTGGAACCCGGGGGAAGGGGGGGTGGGGAAGAGGGGGGGGGAGGGCTAAGAGGGGGGGGGCTGGGGGGTTGGTGGCCGTGGCCGCCAGCCCGGGGGAAGGGGGAGGGGGGGGAGAGGGGGCGGGGAAGGGGGGGAGAGAGGGAGGGGGAAGGGGGTGGGAGGAAGGGGGTGGCGGGGGAGGGGAGGGGATGGGAAGGGGGTGGCGAGAGAGGGGGGGGCTGGCGGCGGCCCGAGGGAAGGGGGGAGGGGGGGGAGAGGGGGCGGGGAAGGGGGGGGCGGGGGAGGGGGAAGGGGGTGGGAGGAAGGGGGTGCGAGAGGGGGGGTGCGAGGGGGTGCGAGAGGGGGGGGGCTGGTAGCCGCGGTCGCCAGCCCGTGGAGGGGGGGTGGGGGTGAAGGGGCAGGAGGGGGAAGGGGGTACGAGGGGGGTGGGGGAAGGGGGGGTGGAGGAGGAAGGGGTCGGACAGGGCGAGGAGTGGGTCGAGAAAGGGGGAAGGGGGGGGCTGGCGACCGCGGCCGCCAACCCGAGGGAAGGGGGGAGGGGGGCGGGGGGGAAGGGGCGAGGAAGGGGGTGGGACGACGAGGGCTACGGGGGGAAAGGGGGAGGGCGGAGGGGCTCGCGGCCGCGGCCACTAGCCTTGGGGAAGGGGGGGTGGTGAGGGAAGGGGGGGAAAGGAGGAAGGGGGGGCTGGCGGCCACGACCGCCAGCCCTGGGGAGAGGGGGAAGGGGGTGGTATGGGGGGGAAAGGGGGGAGGGGGGCGGGGGGGAAAGGGGTTGGGGGGTTGGCAGCCACGGCCGCCAGCCCTAGGGAAGGGGGGATGGAGGGGGAAGGGGGTGGGACGGGGAGAGTAGAGGGGGAAAGGGGTGGGACGGGGGGGAAAGGGGGGAGGTGCGGGGGAAAGGGGGTAGGGGGGGCTGGCGGCCGTAGCCGCCAGCCCTGGGGAAGGGGGGAAGGGGGGATGGAGGGGGAAGGTGGTGGGACGGGGAGAGCAGAGGGGGAAGGGGGTGGGACGGGGGGGGAAAGGGGGGAAGGGGGGGTCTGGCAGCCACGGCCGCCAGCCTTGGGGAAGGGGGGAAGGGGGGTGGAGGGGGAAGGGGGTGGGACGGGGGCGGGGGGGAAAGGGGGTAGGGGGGGCTGGCGGTTGCAGCCGTCAGCCCTGGGGAAGGGGGGATGGAGGGGGAAGGGGGTGGGACGGGGAGAGCAGAGAGGGAAGGGGAGGGGGGGAGCGGGACGGGGAGGGGGAAGGGGGGGGCAGAGGGGGAAGGGGAGGGGGGGAGCAGGAGGGGAGGGGAGGGGGGGGGGTCGAGGGGGGGAGGGGTTTTGGCGGCGGAGGGAGGGGAGGGGATGGGAAGGGAGGGGAGGAGGGGAGGGTGGGGGATCGAGGGAGGGAGGGGTTTTGGCAGTGCAGGCAAGGGAGGGGTTTTGGCGGCAGAGGGAGGGGAAGGGACGGGAGGGGAGGAGGGGAGGGCGGGGGGTCAAGCGAGGGAGGGAGGGGAGCGGAAGGAGAGAGTGGAGAGAGAGAGGGAGAGGAGAGGAGGGAGTAGAAGGAGAGAGAGGGGAGAGGAGGATTTGACTTACGATCATGAGCAAGAGCAACAAATAAGATTTGACTTACGAGAAGAATGAAAAGGACTTACGAGAAGAAAGTATCAAGAAGAATGTTGAACACAAATTTGAATTCAAAAGGAACGTACGAGAAGAAAGTATGAGAAGAATGTTGAACACAAATTTGAATTCAAATTTCCCTCTCTTTTTTGAAAATTCAAATTTATGCGTAGGAGGAGTGGGCTAGTTTTTCTTTTATATACTTTTCTTTCCATTCATTCATTCTAACTCTCTCCTCATTTCATTGAAGCAACCAAGAGCGAAAGAGAAAGGATAAGCGGAGCCTTACTTTTTTCACTTTTTCTAGGTACTTGCATTCTTTTTCATTCATCTTGTAATTCTTTTTCTTTACTTACAATTCTTTTTCAATTAGTTTCTTGTTAAAGTTTTTGAGTTCTATTTCTTAAAATTGGTCTTGTAATTCTTTTTCTTTACTTACAATTCTTTTTCAATTAGTTTATTGTTAAAGTTTTTGAGGAGGGGGGTCTTTTAGAAGGCATTACAATTCTTTTTAAATTAGTTTCTTATTTGAGTTTTTGAGTTCTATTTTGATTAGTTTTTTATTTATAGTTGAGTTTGTAAATTTGAGAAATGAGAGAATAGGGAGGGAGAGAAAGAGAGAGGATAGGGAGAAAGAGAGAAATTAAGAGAGAGAAGAGGGGCTCTTGGCGGTTGTGGCTGCCAAAGGGAGAGAGAGAATAGAAATGAGAGAGAGAATAAGAAATGAGAGGAGTAGGGAGGGAGAGAAAGAAAGAGAGGAGAGAGAGAGAGAGATTCACAGAGAGAAGAGGGGCTCCTTAAATGAGAGAGAAGAGTAGGGAGGGAAAGAAAGAGAGAGGAGAGAGGGGGAGAGAGATTAAGAGAGAGAAGAGGGTCTCCTGGGGGCCGTGGCTGCTTGAGGGAGGGAGAGAGTAGGGAGAGAGAGGGAGAGAGAGAGAAAGAGAGGGAGGGAGAGAGAGAAAGAGAGAGAGAAAGAGAGAAAGAAAGAGAGAGAGAGGGAAAGAGAGAGAGGGAGAGAGAGAGAAAGAGAGAGAGGGAGAGAGAGGGAGAGAGAGAGATGTTTATCAAAATGAAACGTGGCGAGAGGAGAGAGGGAAAGAGAGAAATTAAGAGAGAGAAGAGGGGCTTTCGGGGCCGTGGCCCCCAAAGGGAGAGAGAGAATGAGAAATGAGAGAGAAGAGTAGGGAGGGAGAGAGACAAGAGATTAAGAGAGAGAAGAGGAGGGAGGGAGAGAAAGAGAGAGAGGGAGAGAGAGAATGAGAAATGAGAGAGAAGAGTAGGGAGGGAGAGAAAGAGAGAGGGAGAGAGACAAGAGATTAAGAGAGAGAAGAGGGGCTCCTTAAATGAGAGAGAAGAGTAGGGAGGGAAAGAAAGAGAGAGCTGAGAGAGGGAGAGAGAGAAGAGAGTCTCCTCACAGCAATGAGAGAGAAGAGTAGGGAGGGAAAGAAAGAGAGGGAGGAAGAGGGAGAGAGAGAGAGAAGAGAAGAGGGAGACTTAGGGAGAGAGAAAGAGAGAGAGGGAGAGAGAGAAAGAGAGAGAGGGTGGGGAGAGAGAGGGAATGAAACTTCTCTGCTAGAAGAGTAGGGAGGGAAAGAAAGAGAGGGAGGGAGAGGGAGAGAGAGAGAGAGAGAGAAGAGAAGAGGGAGAGTTAGGGAGAGAGAAAGAGAGAGAGAGAGAGAGAGAGAGAGAGAGAGAGAAAGAGAGAGAGGGAGAGAGAGGGAGGAATGAAACTTCTGTGCTAGAGGGAGGGAGAGAGTAGGGAGAGGGAGAGAGAGAGAGAGAAGAGAGGAGGGAGACTTAGGGAGAGAGAAAGAGAGAGAGGGAGAGAGAGAGAGAGAGAGAGAGAGAGAGAGAGAGAGAGAGAGAGAGAAGAGAGGAGGGAGACTTAGGGAGAGAGAGATAAAGAGAGAGGGAGAGAGAATGAAACTTCTAGCGGCCGTGGTCGCCAAGAGAGGGAGGTAGAGAGAGAGAGAGAGAGAGAGAGAGAGAGACTTCTCGCGGCCATGGCCGCCAAGGGAGGGAGGGAGGGAGGAAGGCTAAGAGAGATTAAGAGGGAGAATTCGGAGAGAGAGAGAGAGACATAGAGAGGGAAAGAATGACAAATCCTAGCGGTCAAGAGGATAGAGGTAGGAAGGTAGAGAGGATAAGAGAGAGAGAGAGGGAGAGAGAGAGAGAAGAGGAGAGAGAGAGAGAGAGGAGAGAGATGGAGAGAGAGAGAAATAATTACAAATCCTAGGGAGAGAGAGAATGAAAAATCTTAGCCGCCACGGGAGGGAGAGAAAGAGAGAGTTGAGATAAACTAAGAGAGAGAATAAGTGGGATGAGGATAGAGAGGGCAACACATAAGAGTTGTCAGAGAGAGAGAGAGAGAGATTAAGAGAGAGAATGAGGTGTCTTGACTATGGCTACAGAGAGATTTAGGAGTCGAGACAGAGAGAGACAAAGTAAAGAGAGTTTTATATATTTACATGTTTTATATTATACTTTTAAAAAATTATAAAAGAGTGAATTTATGGTTTGTTTTGAAGGTGAGATAATAGTTTTATATATATTCATCTTTTAAATTGAAAAATGTTAACTTTTCTTTAGATACTGGTTCTTCATTTATCTCACATGCAGGTTTAGCCTCTACATCAAAACCCCTTCTTTTGCATATTTAAGCCTCTTAAACCCCAACACATTAAAATGAACATAGAAAAAGAAATTATTTATTGCTTTTCTTTGCTTCGACAGTTGGTTTAGCATAGTTTAGCATAGATTAGATTGCCTTAGAGGAGAGACAATTCTCCAAGTTGCCAATCGAATCCACGCTCAAATTTTTCTAACTAGTTCCTAATCGTTGTCAGTCCCTTTGCTCACATGCGGTTTAACACTCATAGCATGCTATTAAATAGGACCTTTTACCATTTACCAAGAATTTTATCAATGGGCAGATTGCATGAGCAGATATTAGTGGACAGATTACATGTCATGGGACATATTGGAGCTTGATGATTATTGGTTATTTTTATTGCATTTGTATAAATATTTAAGCTCCTTTATTGTCATAAAAACCTTGTAAGGCCTTCTATGCTATTTTTTACATTTATTGTCATATGAAGCACCTTGTAATAAACTCGACCATCTCGACCATTCACTATTTAACGAGTATCAGTGGGATGCATAAGTGGATATCATGTGGGCTGCATAAGCGGATATCAGTGGAACAGTTTTTAGTGGGTAGATTGCATCAGTTGGGTATCAGTGCACAGATATCAATGGATGGACAAATTACATGTCATCACGAAGATTGAAGCTTTATGACTAGAGGGCAAATCAATGGATGGACAGATTACATGTCTTCACGAAGATTGAAGCTTTATCACTAGACGACATTTTATATTACTTGTAAAGCTTTATTGGCTAATTTTTTTACATTTGTACAAATATTTAAGCCTTGTAAAGCCTTCTAGGCTATTTCCCACATTTATTGCCATATGAAGCCTTGTAAAGCCTTTTGGGCTATTTCCCACATTTATTATATCAAGGGTTGTATATTGTACTTTACTTGTATGTATCTAAATTCTTCATTATCTTTTCTTGTAGGATTATGGAGCAATCAACTAATGTGGTGGCTATCCTAAATGACTCTGAGATCAAAGAATGGGTTTCTGATGTCACTTTGAATGTCAAAGGAAAGGAATATAGCCCCAATGGCTTTTGTAGGTGGACTCGATATCACATGGGCAGAAGAGCTTGGTTTCTTCATCAAAAGGAAAAGAGACTCTTTCTACTTATGTCAAAAAGGGAGTTCAATGGTGTTGAAGATCCATGGGATGCTACTTTCTTCAAAAAAGATATGACTTCAAGCCTTGTGGTAGGCATAATATTAGAGCGAAAAGAAACCTTTGTGGATATTTTTATAAAGAGTTCAGATCTTGAAGTTGGCGGTATTCATATTATTGTGTCAAGGAGAGACTCAAAGACCTTTGTGATGCCTCCTCCTCAACCATCAAAGTTTCCAGAGCTGCAAAGTGCATTGGAGACTCTTTCATATACTTGGGAGCAATTTCCTAGTGTGGTGGCAAAAAGGATGCATGCAAAGATAATGTTTGAGTACTTTCAAGATGCAAAATATGCTCCTAATATTCAAGGATCTTCACATGAAGGAGATCAAAAAGCTCAGACTTCGATGCACGGACAAGAAGAACAAGCACACTGTCACAAATGTGTAGAACATAAGTGCAAACTTCTAGAGCAAGAAATGGTGGATGTAACTAAGGATGATGAAACACAAGCCTTGAGTGCACGGGAATTTAAAAAAATTGAAGAAGATCAAGGTCGATCCACTGCAGTTATGCTAGAAGCTCTTGTTAGCAAACCGCGACATGAAATGCAAAAGGCTAGTACTACAAGAGCCTTGGTTCCAAGCAGTAAAAAAAGACATCGTCCCACTATAGAGAGAGATAATGTGGATGAAAAATGGTTAAAAGAAGAGAAAGATGGAGAAGACTCAGACACCAAGGCTGAAGATGATCAGGATGAACTCACATCAATCAAAAATCTTAATCTGCATCTTAATGAAGCAGTTACAGATGATGATGTGGGATATCTCTGGGGTCAAAGGACGTGGTTTGTGAATGCCAAAGATGTGGAAGCTGTAGCTCTCTTTACTAATAGCCGAAGCCTTGATATATCCTATGTAATGCAAATATACGAGGCTTTCAGAGATATCTCTTGAGGTTAGTAATTTATTCTCCCTTGGAAGCATTTTACACAATAGCCTGCATGTGCAGACCATAAATGAGAAAAAGCATTCAAATAATTGACCCACTAGCATAATTCACCATGTTTGCAAAATAGACTTTAAAGCTTACTTGAGTAATGCATTCAAACTTGCATTGCTCCATCGATAGATGGGCTGCAAGTTTAGTAACTCAAAAGAGGCATGTAAAACAGAGAATGTGCATCCCTCAAACAGTGGAGTCGTCCTGCTCCATGCTATCATCCCTACTCGAGGATTGATGGACATATAAATCCCACACCATATCATCAAACACCTCATCCTCCATGGCCTCATGATGTAATGGCAGAGGGCTACTATCACAATCACTCCATGCATCTATAACGGTCCCTCCTGAAGATCCCACCTCATATCGCCGACGCTTCGCCTCCTCACGGCGAGCATAGGGCAACATATGTGGGTGTGGCACTGCATCCTATATAAAATTAAAATGGGATCATAACTCAAGCACATGAACACCCATATGTATCTCAATCAACCTTAACTCTTTAACACTTACCATATTTATGGTCGCATCCCATTCTCCATACTTTAAGACATGATTGAGTGTAATTCTACATGCACGACACATGTTTCCTCCACATTGATCACACATACATTTGATTTTTTGCTCGAACCACATTTCGCGATGGTGGATATGGAGGGATTCATCCTCACTGGAGCTACTTGTTGAAGATGAAGACATCCTACATATAAACAACCCAAAAATTTGTTCTTGGATGAGTTGTAAATGTCCAAACTCTTTGGAGCGTCTAAAAGCACGCCTAACACCGCGTCTATCCTGTGAAGTGCATCTATAGGCACATCTAAAACTTACTTTAGATGTGTCGATAGACATGCAAGTAAACACGCAAATAGACGTGGAGATAGACGTGCTTTTAGATGCATAGACTGTGAGCTGATTTTTAAACCTACTTTTAGCGCGCTTGCTTTTCTTCACATACTTTTAACATCACGCGGCTTGCTTTCCTATTAACAAACACAGCTCCGAGCATCCACACTTATCTCCAAGCACCCACACTCATCTCCAAGATTACATAATCTTCCCCCAAGCACACAAGAGAAGACGGTGAACAAGGAGAATAAGACAGAGAAGTAGAGGGTGAACAAGGAAGTGAAGAAAGAGAAGCAACTTTGAAGATAGACAAGAAGCTTCCATACCTCTATCCAAGGTAATTCTCTTGACGGTTTATCTTCTTTGGAAGTTGCTCTCTTTGGATTCGGTCCTTTGTCGTATGTAGGTCGAACGGATGTTTTTTGTACTAGTGTGGTCGCGCGCATGTTCTTTTCAAGTTCTTAGAAAAAGGCATCTGTCGAAGCACGTCTATAGCGTTTGTCTTTTGGGAAAATAGATAGCCGCACCTATAGACACACTGTTAGATGCGTCTATAGACGCGCTCCGACAGTCTTAGTTTTTCCCTTTCGCTTTTCTTTTCCTTCTCTTTCCCCCCCCCCTGCCCCTTCCACTTCCACTTCTAAGAAGAGGATTGCATATTGAATGATGGAAATAAGTGATTGCACGAATGAAGAAAAGGATTGCATGAATGATGGAAAGGGATTGCATGATTGAAGAAAGGGATTGCATGAATGATGGAAAGGGAAAGCATGATTGAAGAAAGGGATTGCATTCGTGAGAAAATAAGGGATCGCGTTCTCTTTTTCTCTCCTTTCTCCTCTCTTTCCTTCTCTTTTCTCCTCTTTTTCTCTCTTATCTCCTTACTTTTTTCTCCTCTCTTTTTCTCTCTTTTTCTCTCTTATCTCCTCTCTTTCCTTCTCTTTTTGTCTCTTTTCTCATCTCTTTCCTTCTCTCTTTTTCTCTCTTTCCCTCCTCTCTTTTCTTCTCTCTTTCCTCTCTTTTTCTCTCTTTTTTTCTTCTCTCTTTTCCTCTATTCTCCTATCTTTTCTCCTCTCTTTCCTTCTCTCTATTTTCCTCTCTTTTATCCCCTCTTTCCTTCACCTTGTCTCTCTTTTTCCTTCCCTCTTTTATCATCTCTTTCCTTCTCTTTTCGTGGTGATTTTCCTCTTTTATCTCCTCTCTTTTTCTCTCTTTTTTTCTCCTCTCTTTTCCTCTATTTTCCTCTCTTTTCTCCTCTCTTTCCTTCTCTCTATTTTCCTCTCTTTTATCCCCTCTTTCCTTCATTTTGTCTCTCTTTTTCCTTCTCTCTTTTATCCTCTCTTTCCTTCTCTTTTTGTGGTAATTTTCCTCTCTTATCTCCTCTCTTTCTTTCTCTTTTTGTCTCTTTTCTCATCTCTTTCCTTCTCCCTTTTTCTCTCTGTCCCTCCTCTCTTTTCTCTCTTATCTCCTTTCTTTTTTCTCCTCTCTTTTTCTCTCTTTTCCTCTTTCCTTCCTCTATTTTCCTCTATTTTCCCATGTGAAGTTTCAATAGCCTGACATTGAGCAAGCAGATACAGACTTCTATCACTCTAATTCAAAGAATGCAGGAGTCTATAAATGCTTGCTCAATGTCAGGCTGTCACTCTATTTTTTCTTTTGCATCTCGTGAGAGAAGGGCATGCTCAATGGTAATCTTCTACTTTTCTTTTCTTCAGTTCATCATGCGTCTTCTGTTAATCATCGCTATATAGTGACATTTACGAGTGTCGCTATATAGCGATGTTTACCAGTGTCACTATATAGTGATCATTCTTTTTCGATGCTTATAGCGACATAAATACCGACCTTTACGCCCGTCAAAAAAAAACTTTTGTGTAAAAAAGGTCGGTATTTTCATCAAAAAGGGCCTGTGCCTTGTAGTGTTTAGTGCTAGTAATGACAAACAACAAAGCATGCAATTTCACAATTGCTCAAGCTACATTTTCACTCATCTAAAAACACAATTAAATCACGAAAAATCTATTGATGAGACCTTGTGAATGTGTTGACTAAGAGTTCATGTGCATCTAATACTAGGATTTAATTGCAACACACAACTATCAAGGGGTAGTTGAGTACCAAGCCTATAGTGTCTATGTACACATTGCATGATATCAAGCTTAGACTACATCACAAAACTCTCAAGAGAGACATGAGTGCTAGAATAAGCATCTATAGAAATTGATACTACAACACACAAATCTAGCAACAGAGATGAGTGCTAGTCTTAGATGAAAAAGAAACATTAGAATCAAAGAAGAGAGTGCAACACAGAACTCTTGTAAAAGGGATGAATGCTCGAATGCAAACATGAAGAGAGATGAGTGCTAGCCTTAAATAAAAAATAAACATTAAAATCAAAGAAAAGAATATAGCACACAACTTTCGTAAAAGAGATGAGTTGCTAGCCCCGAATGCAAACATGTAAACATGAATATTGAAAACAAGACTGCAACACATAACTCTCATAAGAGAGATGCAGTGCCAATCTCAAAAATGGGAGATAAGATTACCTATGCGAGAGTAAAATTGGTGCACTAGTAGGAAGGTGGGGGCACTAGTAGGCAGGTAGGCAAGAAGCAAATGATAGGAGTATTCGTCCGAATATAAGCTAGAAATGAAGATCTAGTTTATTTATACTACTTGTATTCATGTGAATAAACTATGTTATTCACATGAATAAATTTATTCATATGAATACCTAGTTATACGTATGAATAAAACATAATGATTCGGTTATTGCATTTTAAATAAAAAAACACGTATTTGACCCATTTTTTCAAATATAAAAAAATTCGGACAAATTAATGCAACTTAGATACAGAAGAGACACTACAAGGATAGGCCCAACTTTTCCGACGAAAATACCGACACTTTTTACATTAATTTGTTTTTTTAAAACAGGCGCAAACATCGTTATTAAAGTCGTTAAAAGCATCAGAAAAGAACGGTCGATATAAAGCGTCGCTATATAGCAATGCTGATAAACGTCACTATATAGCGACACTGGTAAATGTCACTATATAGCGACGATTAACAAGACTTAAAAAAAAGAATTATTGGGGCTAAAGTGAGCCATAGCAAGCCCTGTTTTGCCCCACTAATGCTTTTTTTTTTTTGCAATTACAAAAAAAAGTTTTTTATTACAAAATTTTCCTTTCGAAAAGGGTGATACAAAATCGTTCAAATGAAATGATCGAGCAACAAAAACATATACATGTCGAACATATACAACATTGTTTGTTACAAAATTACCCTTTCGAAAAGGGTGATACAAAATTGCTCAAACGAGCGGATATACAAAAGACATTGGTCTCCATAAAAGACATTATCATATATCCAACAGTAGAAAAAGAAATGGTATTGCAAGAGACATTCGTAAAGGAAATGGTAGTTTCAAGGGATGATAAGTTTGAGTTGCATTCTGAGGACTTCAATGGGGTGCCCCATGTGCGAATTTGGTTTCATGAGTGTAATGAACTTTATGGTAAAGGATTGATAGAAGGCAAGCATGCAGCATACAATTGCTTCTCTAACTTCATGAGATTTCACATATTATAAAGTAAAAAGCATGAGCTCAAGTATATGGTTGCTCGAGGACTACGAAAAGAAGATATGCCCAAAGTAGTGCATCAACCGACAAAGGATGACAAAAGAGAGATAGAAGCTGCGATAGAGAAGATGAAATCTTTTATGTCGACAAATGAAGGTATTATTTGTTCCTTTATTCCTCAATTAGTATTTGCCATCTTCTTACATTAAGTCTCTTACTCATCTCCTATCATTTCAATAGGTTGGGATTTTGAAGTTGTTGAAGCTACAATACATGATTTTAAGGACAAAAGCTTGGTGAAGGTTCAATGCAAATATGATGGTGCATTTTAAGAAATAAGTTTTCTATTGCTCTGTGTTACTATCATTCATACTACCCTTCTCATGGCTAGAAGGGTCACTCGATACCTCATCTTGCACATGTTGTTCTATATGATGATACTCCTCTTGGACAATGTACCCACGGTCCAAGAAGATGTTAACACAATTCATTATATCCTTCACAGCTTCGAATTTATCAATTTATGAATCAAACTATTACCTCCGAAGCTTGCAAAGGGTCCTCGTGTTGGATCTTATGATGTGCAAGAATTGCCTCTCCCTTGAAGATCTATCTCGACCCCACCCATGCACGTGCACTTACACATTAAACTTCATTCTTCATTGTGCTTAATTTTCTTTACAACATGGGATAGCAAGGTATCCAAATGATGTATGGTGGCGACATGAGGGAGAGGGTTTAGGTTTAGGGAAGACTATCGGGGATTTGGCCATTCCATTAATTTGGTGGAAAACAACAAGCAACTGGGGCATGTAAAACACATTACAAACCAAGAGAATCAGTTGGAAGGAGAGGAAGGGGGGGGGGGGGGATAAAAAGAAAAGGAAAAAAGAGAGAAAGAGAGGAAAAGAGAGGATAGAAAGAAGGTAAGAAAGAGAGAAGAATGAAATTATGAGAGTAAAAGAGAGGAGAGAGGAAAATAGGAAAAGAAAGGTGAGAAAGAGAGAAAGAGAGGAAAAGAGAGGAGAGAAAGAGCGGAAAGAGAAGAGGGAAGGAGATGAGGTTAAGAAGAGTCAAAGAGAAAGAGAGGAAAAGAGAGGAGGGAAATAAGAGACGAAAGAAAAAAGGAAAAGAGAAGAGGGAAATAAGAGAGGAAAGAAAGAGGCAAAGAGAGAAAGAAATGGAGGAAAAGAGAGAAGAGTGGGAGAGAAATAAGAGGTAAGGAGAGAAGGGAAAGAGAGGAAAAGAGACGATAGAAAGAGAGAAAGAAGAGGAGGGAAATAAGAGAGGAAAGAAAGAGAGTTAAAGAAAGGATACAAAGACAAGAAAAGAGAGGAGAGACAGAGAGAAAAAAAGAGAGAAAGAGAGGACAACTAATAAGAGAGGAGAGAGAACGAAAGAAAGAGGGAAAGAAAGGGAAATAAAATATGAGAGCAAAGAAAAGAGAGGATCGGAAATAGGAGAGAAAGACAGAAAGAAGGGGGGGAAATAAGAGCGAAGAGAAAGAGAGGAGAGAAGGAGAGGAAAAAAAAGAGAAAGAGAGGAAAAGAGAGGAAGAGAGGGGAGAGGAAAGAGAGGATAAGAGAAGATAGTTCCTATGCCCATCATTGCAGCTAGTGCTTAAGGCACTAGTTGCAAGCCAATGTATGCATGATAGAAAAACAAGAGAGAGAGAGAAGGCACATTCTTAGTTGGAAAGTACATGTATTAGGCACGACCCCGGATGATCCCACTCAAATTTTCTTGTTTTGTGTTTTTTTCCCTATTATAAAAGAGAGGAAACATACCATTTTAAGAAAACTAGTTAGTGAAACATACATTTTGGAGAAGCAACATACCAAAGGAACAGAGAGAGGAGACAAAGAGAACCCTACAAACAAAGAGGTAGAGCTTTCATCCTCGTTTCTTTCATGATTTTCTTTCATGTATTGTTTCTTCCTTGAGAGAGAAAAGGAAAGGAGGACAGAAACTATAGAGAAAAGAAGGGAAACTAGAGGAGAGGGAGAAAGAAAGACAAAGAAACCAAAAAGACTTGAAATAGAAGTAGAAGAGAGAAGAACTTACCTTAAGGTGGAGAGGGAGTTGCAACAAGCCTTGTAAGTGGAGAGGGAGAATGTAGGAAAGGATGGAGAGGTGGGAGGGGAAGGGAGGAGGGAGGAGTGACAAGTGAGGAGGCAAGGGTTGTGGGTGATTGCGAGCTCAAAGTGAGGAAGGAGATTGCAAGAAACAAAACCACAAATGGCATCATAGGAGGAAAAGTGTGGCTTTTAACCCCTTGATGCCATCAGTATATATATATCAAATATGTCAGTACCAAAGTCAGTATGGACATCGATGTATACCGACACCCATACTAACTCTGGTACAAACAAAACAGGGGATTGAGGGTCTCAAGGTTTAGGGTTTTTGGTAGCACCTTCAAGGGGCTGGGAGATTGGGATTTAGACCTTAAGGTATTCGGGGTTTAAGGTGATTTCGGGTTCGGGAGGGGTTTAGAGAATTTGGATGGGTTTAAGGGTTTTAGGGGGGGTTAAGGGGGTTTGAGGGTGTTGGGGGTTTAGGGAGTTTGGACAATTTTAAGGGGTTTGGGAGGGTTAAGGGGGTGAGTGTGGTTTAAGGGGATTTAGGGTTTAGGGTTTGGGGGGTTTTAGGGTGTTTCTGGGGGATTTGGGTGTTGGACTCATTGGGGGGGATGGTTTTGGATGTGTTCACGTAGAGAGGATGAGTAGTGGTAGCTCATCAGATGGGGGACCACCTCCGGGGAGTGTTGAGTGGTGGCTTCATGAGAGATTGCTTTGTCCTTGTAGGAATTGTAGGCGAGAGGTTCGTCATCAACACCATATTGTCATGTGCCACTAGCAGATGTACGGAGAGGTGCCACTAGAAGCGGATATTGGTCATCATGCTAGTGCATCATCAGTAAATTACCAATGATATTTGAGTGATTCATGGATATTTATATTGTGTTTGTATTGCACACACACATTGCCTCATTATATATGTTGGGGAGAGCAGCAAGGGAGCACATGCACCACCAGCATGGTTTGAGCCATATGATCCTTAGGATCAACCTCTAGAGGAGGATGATGGTATGGCAGACATGATGGATTTTATTTTTAGAGCCACCTTGGGAGATGGGGGCGAGATGTCTCAACATGAGACCACGGTGCAAGATTTGTCATCAACATGCTTGTATGATGGTGCAATGGTGACAAAACTAGGAGCTTGCCTCTCGATCTTGAATTTACAACAAAGTATGGCTGGTCAGACAGAAGTATCTTATCGTTGATGAGGTTAGTGCAAATCATGTTTGGATCCTTGTTCTTAGTATCTTGTTCCTACTTTTTTTCATTTGTATCTCATTCTTAAAGTTTCTTGGATATGCAAACTGTAATAGGCTGCTCCTGAAGATGTTACCTACTACAAATACCATGCCCAATTCTGGAGACATGTTGACAATGGTTGGATGGATTATCGCACCATCCACGCTTGCCCTAATGATTGTATTTTGTTTAATCATTAGTATGGTGATTTGGTTAATTGTCAGAAGTGTGGAGCACAGCACTACAGAGATCGGACTTGTTGGGAGAGACGATCCCAGTGAAGGTCTTGAGACATTTTTCCATCATCCCTATAATATAGCACATGTTCAGATGCAAGTCTATTGCAAAACTGATGATGTGGCATGCTACACACTGGTCCATCGATGACATTTCGTGCGGCATGGAAGCACATAAACAATATGTGGTTGGGGACTTTGCAAGGGACCCACACAATTTACATCTCGGTGGATGGTGTGAAACCTTTCGGGTTACAGTCAACATCTTGGTCGACATGGCCCATAGTCTTGGTGAACTACAATATCCCACCATGGCTAACAATAATGAAGGGATACCCCATTCTTGCCCTACTTGTGCCAAGGAGGTACAAGGCCAAAAATATGGATGTGTACATGGCACCATTGATTGAGCTGTAGACCCTATGGAGAGGCATATGCGACTTTTATATTTCTAGAGCCCCAAGGCGGGCTGTAGACATTTTCCATAAGGGGAGAATCGAGGTCTCAAAAGGGCCTCATAAGGAATGGATTAAGTGAATACCAAGCGAAGCCACTATGGTAACCCATGGGCTAAGGGTCCCCTAGCATTCACTCAACTGGCATGGTTACCTTTTTTTTGAAATTGATCAACCTTGGCATTTAGATGGAAGTGGATGGTGGATGGATCAAAGGCCTAGGATGCTCAAAATGGTTGGAGGCACCTTTGGTGGGCTCCAAACTGGCAAGAGTTGACAAAAGGTGGGTCTAGTAAAGAGGGAGAAGTTGTCATATGCTGTGAACCATTGGATCTTGGACAAATCAAAGGTGGAGATCAAGAGTGAAATTATGTGCGAATTATGAGAAGGAAACTGCCTCTAATAAAGTTTACCTCATGAAGAGGTAAACTTTATTAGAGGCAATATTTCTCTTGTGTTTGTTCATTGCCATCCTCATGGGATACCTTCTATACAGTTGGCAGTTACGCTGCACATGCTAGAGTACTGAAGTTTGATGATGTTGTCAGTAGCTTGTTGGTTGAGGAGATTAGAACAAAGTCTATGGATGGCAAAAAGAAATATGCATCCTTAAATGTGCAAAGGGTCAGATCACAGGTCAGGGGGAAGTCCCAAGAAAGAGGGAAGTCTCATAGCAAATCCAGGGCACAGAACATTGAGTGTTACCACTGTGGGAAGAAGGGCCACATGAAAAATGATTGCTACAAGATGAAAAGAGAGAAAAGCATAAGAAAAAGAATGGAAATTAGGGTGCAAATAAGAAAGAAGAGAGTCCCAGGGAGGACAAAGGAAAAGTGAAGATCGAGGAGATCAATGCAGTCATCATCACTGATGATAGTGACAATAACATTCACTGCATGTCTAGTCTACCTACAGACCTGCTTACCACTTCAGACGATGCATATTACCAAGTTTGGATTTTGGATTCTGGTGCTTCATTCCATGCTACTCCACATAGGGAATGGTTCTCCACTTATGACAGTGGAAAGATAGATTGTGTGCATCTTGGAAATAACTATGCATGTGACATAGTGGGAGCAGGTGACATAAAGTCTTCTTTTGCAAATGGGTCTGCATTTGCTTTGAAAAAAAGTAAGACATTTACCTAAGCTGGCCAAGAGTCTCATTTCTACGGGTCTGCTAGATGATGCTTGCTTTCAGACCACTTTTGGCTTTTAGAGTTGGAAAATTTAGAAGCGCTCTATGGTTTTGGCTAGGGGTGCCAAGTGTGGGACATTGTATCCCCCTTACATGAATCAGGTGTGTCCGATCATGTATTGCAATAATCAAGCAACTGAGTACTTCTTTGTGGCATTGGAAGTTGAGGCACATGAATGAAACTCTTATGCCATTCGGATTATGTACCGCATTTGAGTTTTACTAATTTTGAATTTGGTGAGCATTGTCTCTATGGGAAGTAGACTAAATTAGCCCATAAAGCTAGGGGAAAGAAAGAGCTTGAAAGGCTTGATTTGGTGCATTCGGATGTGTGTGGTCCCATGCCTACACGGTCATTAGGTGGGGTTGAATACTATGTGACATTCATTGATAATGCAACTAGGAAAGTGTGGGCTTATGCTATAGCTCGGAAGAGCGATGTCTTCTAGAAATGGATGGCATCAGTCAAGTGGAACGCTTAAATGCCTACGGATTGGCAATGGTGGAGAGTATCTCTCTCATGACTTTCAACATTTATGTAATACATGTGGGATTAAGAGGGAGCTCATGTCTCCTTGTACTCCAAAAAAAAATCCAGTTGCAGAACAGATGAACCGCACCATTTAGGAAAGGTTGGAATGTATGATTTCCAATGCAATTCTTTCTGGTAGTTTTTGGGCTGAGGCAATGAAGACTATAGTGCATGTGATCAATAGATCACCTAGTAAGAGTTTGGATGGTGGTATTCCTCAAGAGGCATGGAGTGGAAAGAAGCCTTGTTACTCTCATTTGCGTATATTTGAGTGTGAGGAATATGCACATGTGCCAAAAGAGCTTCGAAAGAAGCAAGATCCTAAGTCTAGGATATGCATCTTTCTAGGTTATGGTGAAAGTGGAGAGATGGGCTATTGTCTCTTGGATCCAGAAGCAAAGAAAATCATACAAAGCCATGATGTGGTCTTCAATGAGAAGAAGATGCATGACACTCATGAGGGATGTGAAAATGAGGAGAATCACTTTCCAAGATGTGAATCCACCTTCATATGTTGATAGTCTAGCAAGTTGTCCATGCACCAAATGTGCAAGAAATGGTGCCACTAGGTACTCCCACAGGTACACAATCAAGGGAAGATGATGGATCATCTATTGGTGGCAATGATGAGCCAAGTGTGGCTAATATGCAGGCAGGACAAAAAGCTAAAATGCCCTTGAGAAGAACATCTAGAGTGTCTAAATCTAGGGGCAGACTATGTGATGCTTACTAATTGTGGAGAGCCTTCTTTCTATAGAGAGCTTATGATGCGTGAGGATCAGTGCAAGTGGGAGTAACACGTGATGATGTGCCTAAGTACAAGGCCTATTTGGTTGCCAAAGGGTTCAAGAAAGAGAAGGGTGTGGACTTTGATGAGATCTTCTCTCTAGTTGTGAAGATGACCACACATAGATGTGTACTTGGACTTGTGGTAGCAGAGGATATGGAGCTTATGCAGATGGATGTTAAGACAACATTCTTGCATGGGGATTTGGATGAGGAAATTTACATGGTACAGCCGGAAAGCTTTGCATGAGACCTTGCTCTTCTCCCCAGACACATGTCACATGATTGGCTACAAGAAGCTCTTCATCGTGAAGCTGAAGATGATGGAGAGGATGTAACCAATTGAGAGGGTGAGATTTCAAAATTATCTAAAATCAAGTTAGGAGAGAGAGCAGTGGTTTCTTTTCCATTGACTCCACCAAACCTTGGACTGATGAAAGTGATACTTTTGTTCTTCTAGAGCATTGTGGACAGGTACATACTAATGAATTGATTAAAAGCTAATATCTTCGTTTTCAAACAAATATTGGTAGATGTTCATATATATATATATATATTTATATATTTAAGCATAAATTAATGTAATTACTAGCATCTAATTTGTATCTTCAACCTAGGTGGTCTTTCATCCGAATTGTTCGAATCCAAAATTGTGGTACATGGTCCAAGTTACTCCTCAAAGCAAACATATTTTTGAAGATAGGAATGTGGATACGGAGATGCCGGAAGAAGATCCAAATAATGATGGCGATGGATCTAGGGAAGAGGATGAGATGACGAAATGGGCTAGGAGAAAGATAAAACGGTAATGGAGAAAGGTGGAGATCATGACTTTGGGGAAGAAGAGGGAGAACTAGAGGGTGGACTAGAGAATCAAGTCTTAGGTAGACATACAATAAGGGATGATGATATAGGTGATCAAACAGTATGTAAACCTTGAGATAGACCTATTTGGCACACAAGATTTGTGGCTCAAGATGAAGCCGTGGATGTAAATGCTACTAATTGAATGGTTTAGACATCAACTTATGTTTGGCTCTCTCATTTTTATAGTGACATTTTGTTACATCAGTATGTTAAGTTCCCCATCAATATATGAGTGTTTTGATCTCAATTTTGGTGTACATACTCTTATATTTTTTATCTTTCAAATGACCAAACTTGTGGTCAAAAATTATTTTGGGTCCCTTGGAAATGATGTTCTATAAAAATGTCGGTATGGAAATTTTAACCCAAAGTTGGTGGAAGCGTCCATGGGAGCATTGTCATTCCTCGGTATAGACGTCGATATATACCAACACCTATACTGACATACATACTGACAACCATACCAAATAGCATTTCGTCATCAACACCAACACCTTCTCAACCCCAACTATACTAACGATTTTCGTGCCCGTGACCATGAATTGTCGGTAGACAGTGTTGGAAAGAGGCCCGTGTCTCATTAAAAGAGGGTGGAGATATCTGACCCCCAAGACAATGGTCTTATACAAGAGAGTGAGAGACTCACCCAATTCCACTCCCATGAACAATGTAATGATCACATAGCTTGCTTCAATTATTAGAAGAATAGCTCTCAAAAGGCACCTACTAAGCACAAGTTCATAAATCCAAACTAGATGGTTTCAAGAAAGTGAACAAAGAATGTTGCCACAATTATCCATGACTTGCAACATGATCTCAAGGAATGAAGTACTTGATTGCAGAGTCCTACAAATACAATGGCATTTACTATCATAAAATAATTGAATTCAAATTCATGTTTCACAAAACGAGAGGTAAAACCACAATCTCTTGAGCTCACTCAAAGTCATTTTGCCAATCACATGCTATAAGATAATATGACAAGTTTCCACAACTCATGTCTTAGGTAATTGCATGGGGAAGAATTTTGACAACTGTAATCCACATAAAAAGTGATCCAACATACTGGAACACAATGTCTCGGTGGGCAATGTAACACAACCTCTTTCTCAATCCAATAATTATTTTAATTATGGCAAAAACTTAGGATTTTCTTGAATATGTTGAATTTTGTTTTTAAACACAAGAAGCAAGGGTTTCAAGGTTTAGGGTTGCAACTTCGAGAGTTTTTTACATGTATTATTTTTCAATTGTTGATATATTTTTCTAAAATAAGTATTCAGTCTAAAACTTGGCTTAGATGTGATTTTGTATTGTAGCGCAAAAATGGTCTTTTGGAAAAATACTTAGTCTTGATCTCATGAGCATGTGCTAATGTGGTGTGATGAGATAAGATTTGTGGTGGTAATCACGGAGGGGATTACACACATATAAAATATCATTTGAGTAGATTTGATCCATAACCTTAAAATATAATACATGAAGTTAATGACTCTAGGCCCTTTCTAGGCGAGGTCTAGAAGAAGAATTTATATGCCTCATTTTAAGAAAATGGTGTATCTTTATATCACCTAAAATATGTTTCAAACAAATGATGTATCTCTGTAATGCCTATATGATTAGCTTGATGATAATCATCTCAATCACTTTATTTAAGTCATATGGAATATGTTCTCATATTTTCACTATCAAACACTAGAGAACATTGTGGAGGTAACTTGCATATTAGGCCATAGTTGTGTCTAGTTTTACAAATTCACCCTTGATTTTGAAGTTTACCATGTGAATATTTTGTATTGGTTACCATTCTACAAAAAAGTCCAAATGAAGCAAGTAAATCTAAAAACTTTGAGTAGTGTGTTTATTATAGATGGAGTATAGATGAAGACTTAAATATAAAGTGATAGGAAATATGCATCCCATCCTTTGCTATTCTTTTGTCCCTCCATAAAGCCTTTAGTCAAATAATGGAAGGAAAACGTGAGAAGAGTAAGATTAAATAGGTCTTTTCAAGTAACAAGTGGTTCATTATTCCAAAATCCTAGATAGCACGTGCATTCCATATATTTTAAATAGGATTTTATCTCTAATCATTCATAAGTTTATTTAAAGAAAAAAAACTTGTATAAGTATAATAATGTAAAAAGGTATATTACAGTGTCCATTTGCAGAACAAGTTCTTATGAATGCACATGTTGGAACCTTATATAATCCTTAATGAGAACCCCAAAGCCTGTATATTAGCTTCTAAGAGCCTATTCATGCGGGAAGGGCCAGTTTGCAAACCAAGTGAACTTCATATTTCAAATTGGATCCATGCTTGGTGCTTTTGGAGGGAAACCTAGTTGCTACTTAAGCACCTGCTCTGGACTAGGGGTTAGCAAAAATACCTAGTTTCTGGTTAGCTTCAAGAGGGACAGGGTGGGTTGCAAACCACCCCTTTTGCATGAACAACCTCTGAGCATGAAATCTTTCAATTTTTTTATGAGTGGATAGTAGTTAGACATCTTAAAAGCCATCATTTATGGCCATGTGTCATCCAATTACCGAATGATGATATTACTATGCATGCTTTAAAGACCACAATTTGGTGAGAGTTAGTGGGCTATTTAAAACATGCATAATTATCATTTACTCATCCCCCATAGGAGAATCGAATATAACATTTTAAGCATGTACTTTAATATATTGCCTTATAATTATCATTTACTCATTGCCCATAGGAGAATTGAATATAACATTTTAAGCATGTGCTTTAATATTACTCACCTCGATTCACTCGCCTATCGAAATTCAATTAATTTGTCTCTGCCTAATTATCGTTTACCAAATGCTATTTGCAAATATTTTAGGCCTTAATCCATGTAGACACAAGCAGTATCATAGGCCTGTGCCTCTCTTGGACTTGCCTCTCCCCCCGTCTTTGCCCTCCTGCTCTTGGCGGACTGGTTTTTATAGGTGCTCAAGGTCAGTGGATTGCAGGCTCGCAGAACCTTCTCAAGCTCACAAGTCTTCTCGAGACATTCATTTTTTTCCCTCGTCTTTTTTAATCTAATATGTTTTTTAGAACATTAGGGCCCCCTATAGAGGAGCAATCAAAGAACACGAGTACATTTTAAGCTTCTATGTGAAATAAATCTATGTTGGTTTGGAGTCACTTCCCAAATTATACTTTAATGCACAAGGCAAGCTCGGGAAGTCCATTACAAATTATTTGCCTAGTGGATGGTCGACAAGCCCTTTGTTTGTATAATGCTCTACCAAAAATTGAAATAAAATTTGCAAGATGAGTGACATCGCACCAAAGGAAGGGAACAGCAGGGAGCTTCCCTGCGGTTTCTGTATGACATGACTACCGGTGTGCTTCCTTGAGAGTCCTCGAAGCCGAAGAGGAGTAAAAGCCTCTAAGGAGGTGATGATGCAATAACGGCAGCAAGTTCCATAGAAAAGGCTGCAGATAGAGAATCGGAGGCGCTACACAATTGAGCAACTTCCTTGGAAGGTGCTGGTCGGCGGCAAGGAGCCTGAAATTGGTTTGCTGTAAATAGTATAAAGTTTTTTCGTCGAAGGCCAGTAGAATGAGTGACAAATAGTGGAAAAAGCTTGCGCTCTGCTTTTATTATCCTGCTACATCGTTTTCATAGCTTTTTGCCTGGTGCCTGAAATAAAGTCGTAAGCTTGAACCAAGCGATCTTTCCAGGGCCCTCTTCACATGACATGGGCCCTGCCATTTTGGAACTTGCAGGCCTTACGTTACCTCAAACATCAACACACCCTGCTTGTTTTGCCTTACGCTTTGCAAGTAAACCACACCGAATTATAACTAAGAGGCCTTTCCCGCATCAGGAAACACTCCAAATATGCATGGTTGTGCAGCGAACGATGTCGAACATTCCCGCTTGGTCTCCAAGCTCTTTTTTCCCATTTTTTGTAGGTCGTTGTAGGTAAGAGCGCATTCCCTGTACCAGAAGGCTGGCATATTAATATGCCAGCGCATTCCCCATACCAAAAGACTGGCATATTAATATGCCAGCCCCTGGCATATTGTAGAATTCATCCCCATGTGAGTATGTTTGCTTGGAGTTGCGCTTCTGTCAGCGCTTTCGTGCTCTGTTTTGGATGTAGCAGCCTATTGCAAGAGGGACATTTATTCTGAACGTTGCATTTTTAGGAGAAAAGGGGGGTTAGCCCCATAATGCTCGGGTGGAGAGGAAGAATCTCCATCTCCATCGGAGCACTTGTAATGCCCAAAATTGTCAGCTATAACATTGGGGCTAAGGCAAAAGCTGGGAAATTCTAGCAATTTCTGGCATAAATTCCATCACGGGAACCTCCTCTAAGTAGCGATGTCTATTCATTAGTAGCTTTCAACTTCGAAATGCTAGGGTGGAGAGCTCAGATTTTCATCTCCAACATGGCATTCTTTTGCTAAATCTTGGCACTGGTGACTATAGGGCGAGACGGGGAACGCATTCAACATAGACAAATCCTAGCAGTTTTGCCCATGTAGCATATCGTGGGAACACGTCCTAGTATCTTGGCATATAAGAGAAAAGGGTGGCATCCTTTCGCACGTATTGCCTACCTCCATATCCGCCTCCGATGTGAGACATCCATCCCATCATTAGTGTTATTGTTGTTGTAAATCCACCCTTGTGTCATTGTTGTATGCGAATCATAGGCTGAAAGGAGGGGAGCCTTGAATTGCTCTAGTGGAGGGGAGAAATCTACATCCCCATCGGGGCTCCCATATGCCAAACTTTGGCAGTGCAAAAAAAGTGGCAAGCCGCGGGAACAACTCATGTTATGGCAAATTTTTCTTTTTTGCCATATGCGAGAAGTCCCTTAAGTTCCTAAGATCCATGTCACCCATGGCACCAAACTGCCAAATGGTGGTTGTTCAGTTACAAGGGAATGATCCTTGGGAGGACATTCCTCTAGGAAAAAATATGCACGAGTCTGTTGGCAACGACCCAAATTACTAATGGATGTGGCGTTTGGTTGTTAACATAGTGGAGAATGATCAACCTTGGAGGTCATTCCTAGGAAGAAATTTCCAAGAATATGATACAAGCACATTCCTTAATTTTATACCAGTATCCCAATCAAGGTTCATTCACCCATGTGAAGGTTTGGGGAGTCTATGCCCTCATATCTTAAAGATCTACAACCTAGAATTTTTTAACCAAAGTTTAAAGGTTTCAAATCGTATCCAAAGGTTAAGAAGAGGTAATCATTCTGCCTTAGACTTTCGTGAAATGGGATGGTGTAGATTGTGCTTCCATCGACCTTGAACATTTATCCATGCAAACTAACTCCACTTAATGGTCACCCAACCTCTCCATTTAACCTAGTCCGAATGCCTAATCTCAAGTTTGGTTCATTACATTTACAATTTGTAAATAGGCTTTGCAAAACATATGTTCATGTCACATAATCTATACATGCGTTTAAGATAGGGACCCCAAGAATTCTATATTGTCGATGGCATCTCTTTAATTTCTAACGCAAACTGTTCTCTCATGCCTTCTATTGTGTGACCAAAACTACACTTCAAACACTCAAAATCCATTGGGCATGTGGATTAAGCACGAGTAGCCATGTGAGACGTGGCTCTAATTGAGCAAAGCCCAACCTGTATCCTTGAAGAATATGACATGGGAATGAGATGAGTACTAACAAAAAAATGCGCTTACATGTAGGAAAACTAAGGTAGAGAAGGGGACACACGTGCACAGAGTTGAAGTGGAGTGTTATGCTTGGTGGGGAAGACAGTTTCTCTGTAGAACTACTACTAACATAATTCAAATTATCCCCACAAGCTTGCTTCTATCAACCAGATATTACACTTTTAAAGGCCCTATGGTTTTGTAGGAATTGAGAAATTTAATGCCATGGTGGCATTTGGTTCCCCTCATTTTCCCCTTAGAAAAAAGACTTTGTGAGGGCTTAAAATTACATAGAATTCACATTCTAGCAAAACATTATGATTTAAGATGCCGACCCTCAAGAGCCAGAGGAAACCCCGCTTGTTGGAATTAGTTTTATGTCCTTAGAATTTAGAAGAGGCTATAGGGAAAGTTCTTAATTTGTCTACCTCATTTTTAAAGCCTTTTAGAAACAATTTTTGACAAGAAAAGTGCCCTCCTAATCAATGTTCGACTCTCATCCCATGCCTCCTTTATATTCTAATTTTGCTAGTGCGTGATTGTATTCTCTCTCCCCCCCCTCTCTCTCTCTCTCTCTCTCTCTCTGTCTCCCCCCCTTCACCCAAAATGAACTCATGACCATCCTCCTCATATCTATATGCTCCAACGCTCCATGGTGTAGAGTAGATCATGTGCTCTATTGGTTAATATATCTTTTTTCTTTTATATATAGAAAAGGAAAGCTCCCAAAAAATGGTTAACATATCTTTTTTAGAAATATTGAAAAGGAAAGCTCCAAGAAAATGCAGCAAGAATTTTGAGTGCTGGGACAGATTTCAAGGCTGAATTGAAGTGCCTTTGGTGCTCGGATTTTGGGGGTTGCAGATTTGAGCACCCATGCAAGATTTCTCTTTTATCCAATACTACATTGTCATCTGGCTCTGGCCTTAGGTTCCATAGGTTCCAAAGCTTTCAAGGTTCCTCCAGCACTGAAGCTGTTTTGCCTAGCAAATAGGAAATGAAAACGGACAATTCTGCGGCTGAGATAGAAATGGACAACTCTGCGGCCGAGACAAAGCTCTATTGTAAATTAGCCTTTTTGTTCACACGCGACAATGCCGTTCAAGCTTCAAGATCGCACCATCTGCACACTTTTGACATTGTGTGCAAAGGCTCTTAGCAAAGACGATGAATCTTAGAGCCAATGCACACGGGCATTCAAATGCGCCACTGGCTGCTTGAAGTTTAGTTCACACACGGGAATAACAAATGGTCATCGATGCGCGCTTGGTGCTCATTTCAGCACCTTGGATTTCTGGGTTGCCAAACATGGCACCGATGCGCCATTGTTTGGTAACTGGCACTAGCCAGTCGGAGGAGACATTTTCACCTCCATAGGGTGTGCAGAGTGCGGCAGAGGTAGAGCTGTACACCAGCAGCCAGTAGTAATTTCGTTCGGATGGAGGCCAATTAACACTGCGTGAACATAGTTTTCCATTCCAAGGGCTCCTCGTTTACCATTCCAGTGCACAGATGGTGCAACGCGAGTTGCGCATTTTACCTAGCATGTGCACTGGCCCTTATATAACATAACTTTACGTTTTGAAATTTGGCTCTCCAGTAGCTCACCGACATCCGCAATCTGACACGGGATTCGGGAACACACGTTGACCATTTAGTACGTTCCGTTCGACTCTAATTCTCTAGCGAGTCTACTTTCAGATCGCCAGCGCACATGGAATCAAAAATCTTGCGGACGTCCGATAGTGCCACGGGAAAAAACTATTTGTAATCCGTCGGAAGTTGGAAGTTCAACGATACAGTGTACAGACACAGCAGCCACTTCAACCACCATTTGCGAAACTTTTCACCTCTCCCTTCACACTCGGGCGCTAATGGGTCTCGAAAGGCAAAAAGCGCTGTTCGATCTTGCACTAAAATTATTTATTCAAATGCACTGGCAATGCCACGCACTGGTACGGATGTCTCTCATTTGATTTGCTGATTGTTCAAATTTCACAATCGAGGGAGACCTTTCTCTTTTCCCGAATTAGTTAGAGCGTGCATTGCATATTTGCAATCTCTTTGAAATGCATATTTACAAACAACCTTGCGAATTATTGCTGGTAATTGTAAAGAATAAGAATATGAACCACATGTTGAAGGGTTTGCCTCTTGCGGTTATGTTACAGCAGGGCTGGCTGTTAAACATCAAGGCTACTCTTCTTGTTACAGTACAAAGCAGTACAGGTTAGCACAACCTTGTTTATCAGTCTTTCGCTGGGAATTTCACTTTCCTGTAAGATGCCTTCGTTTGCTAGGAAAACTTGCTTCATGATGAAGCACATGATGTTCTTCCATCAACAGGTCACACGTGGTTGTGCCTACCTTTATATGTCACAATAACATGGTCCTGCTTATCTGAAGACCTCTCTGTGTGCTTCTTAACAGTGCAGCCTGGTTGAGCACATTTGTAGTAACCCCTGCACGAGGTAACATACAATGAAGAATATGAGAAGTTTGTAAGAACTTTAAGATTAGATGAAGAGATAGTGATAGAGATTGGATCACACGGTACCTTCGAAACTGCCTATCTCTAATTTTTTTCTCGCCGTACTTGAGCCAACGGTATCCGTCGTCAAGATCAAGTGTGTCGCTTTTTACTTCTAGCATCCAAGCGCTCCGCTCAAGGTCGCTATTAATTTCTTGGACTGATGTAAGCCTGCAATTAGCCATTTAACTTTCAAGGGTCGGTGAGAATTCGCAGCATACCTCATCGAAGACCACAAGCACTAGCTAGGTGATAAGAATATTGCTTGATCATGAGATCAGTGCCTACCCGCCAGTATCAACATTCCCCGCCTGTTGATGAGTTTGAGATCCTGCAGCTTGCTTACAGGCTGTACAAGCTACAAGTGCCTGCGGGGTGGAGGCGGCAGTGAATTCGCGCGAATCGGATAGAGTCGGGGAAGAACCACCGTTGGCGCCACAACGGGAGATCATACAAGGATTGTAAGAGCATCCCGGTGGGATCGCACGATTCAGCTCAGGGCTGGAGCGGGAGACTGTCGCACTTGAATCCGTTGAAATTGAATCGGGAAACTCACGTGTAATCCTCGCCCATTCACTCCCTATTCGGAGTTCATTTATTCGGAGTGACGAACTGTGATCAAGCTGATAATGTGACACTGAAGAATCGTAAGGATTTCCCGTTTGAAATGCGGGAAGAAGCTCAGGAGCGAGAAAGGATTCTGCTTCTGTTGGGCAGGGGGGAAATGAAACGGGTAGTTGAAACATACTAGACACATATCCACTGCATGCCAATTCACTTCCTATTCCGCGTTGTGAGACAACATCGAGCTGCGGCTGGCTAGAGTAAATGTCAGGGAAGGGGGGCGTCGAGGAGAAGATATCAGTGTCTTCCTCATTCCAACGGGCCAGTGTTTCCATATTGTTCTCGCAACCTTGCGGCCCTAAGCTGGATGCTTTTACATCATCGTCAAAATCGGGCAAGAAATGCCATAATGGAGCTTCTGTGATAGACGAGGCAGCAGAATCCAGTGCAAGCTGCATATCTTCGTCGAAGCTTTCGAATTCCAAGACGTGGCTGGGGAAAGGGAGAGAGTATGTACAGGCGAGAGGCTGAGAAGGGTGGTAGAGGGATGTAACAATAGTGGTTGAGGTGGTGGAATGAGGAGGGGAAGAAGGAGAGGGGGGAGGGGGGGAGGAGGAGGGATAGCTGGGCCTGCGATGAGCCATGGGATGATGAGGCAAGGAGTCGAAGAGCGAGTCTATGATTCGAGATGGGTGAAGTAGGGAAGGATGATGGGGGAGCTGGGAGAGCAGCAATCGTTCACTCACCGATGCTGGCGACGTGAAGGATATGTTGCAAAGGATATCTATGGATAATAAGTGCAATGACGTCCAACTTCCTTGAAGCTTAGCTCGAACTTCCGTGAAGCTTTTGCATGAAAGAGACGACGGAGAAGCCATGAAAGAGCTTCGAATTTGAGGAATTTGCATGGCAGTTGCAAACTTTTGCATGCCAGTTTCGTTGCAACTTCTGTCTGCCTCGCATTTTCAACTGTATTTTTTGCTTTTCGAAGAAATCAATATAGATCCAGGAGGATCCTTGAAGCTTCCTTCAACTTCTCCTCCACTTGCACGGCACCGCACCCTCACCTCAACTTCCTCTCCTCCGAATTTCTCTCGCCTCTCCCTGCGCCGCCTTATACTGTACCATTGTCCTTAAAGGCTTCACTCTCCTCCCATTTCGATCTTACTACGTAGCCTTTTGCTGTCGCTCACCATCAGATCTCCACAGACTCCATGAGGTGCACACTGCATCCCATTTCTTCCATTTACTATTCCTTTCATAGGCCTCCATATTCTTTGGAAATTGGATCCCTCTCTTTCCTATTTTGGAATTAGTGTGCCGATCTCGGTTGTGTCCCGCTCCCGAGATCATTGTCAATCGATCCGGATCTTTTACAGCTTCAACTAATGTGCAGCCGTGGTTTTCATGTCCTTCACATAATTGATCCCAGTTCTGTGCTCGAAATATCATCTTCAGTTTTACAAAGTTTTTCAAAAGCTTGTGACATGTATGCTCTTGAGTTTTTGCAAATGCTTTTAACGAGCATGTAAATGCCGCATATTCACGCTTGTTACGTTCACATAATTGCATATTCTAAAATAAAAACTGATTTGTCTCGCTATAATGTAACTGACAACCCGGTTCTAATACAAGCCCGAGAAATATACCGGAAACTTTTATGCTCGGTTTTTGCGCAGTTTGCAAATAATGAGAGACAAAATTTGGATTTCTTTGAATGGCACGCCTCTTGCTATAGGTTATGGCAGGGCTTCCCGCTTCACCTCAAGGCTTCTATAATCTACGCACAAATAGCGTATCCACGATTCTGGGTTTTGTAAAAACAAGATGGGTTCAGGGAATTAATTTGAACGTGCTGAAGCTCGAAATCGAACATTGGTAAACCTCGCTTATAAGTTAGAGTCAGCATAAACCAGACCGAGCATCGAAGACCACGGAAAGATTCAAAGACGGCCGTCTGGACAGTTAGTGGTTGTGCATGCCCATGTATGTAAACATTATATATTTGGGATTTTTTGAACAATGTTAAATGTGTTTCTGTATAGTGCAGCCAGTTTGAGAGTTTGGAGCACACCTGTAGTAACTCCTGCACAAGCAAAATACGATCAGTTAGCCTCAATGTACCGGACAAGATACAAAGGGCGTCAACAACAAGGTTTACTAGCGAACTTCCAGAACGTCGTGCACATATTGTGGGCAATTCCAAAAGAAAATGCCATGATATCGCACCTTCGAAACGTTCGACCTTTGATGCTCTTATCCGACCCGTACTTATTTCCAACGGAATCCATCATCTTGGTTGGGCGTCTCGGTGTTTACATATATGAGGATATGCTGAGCATGGGAGCCTTCCATGTCGTGGTTAACTTCACGGTTGGAAGCCGATGGCGTTGTCTTGTAAAACATGTAATGCATTAATTATTACAGCGTGAAAATTGAGTTCTCAGCATGAGGGGTTCGTAGTACAGAACTACCCAATAATATTGGCATCGCGATTCGCAGCCCTCTTGGCGAGGCAGCTGGCAGCAGGGATTTGGGTTGTAAGCAGGTTCCATGGAGTAGGGGCCGGCATTGAGCTTACTCATTACAACCGAATCCCAAGGCTCGACGTTGTCACCCCAAAACGTGTTGGTCTAAGAATGGAAAGAGCAAGTCCCGACGGGTAGCGGAGGTGTAGCAGTCACGGACCGATTAGTACATGTTCCGAGTGGTAAAGTGGGGTGGAATGGGCTGATTTTCGTGGATGAATGGTGAGGACTTGCGGTTGGAGTGGCAGGAACGAGGTGAGGAGCTGGGCAATAGTAATTATCTGTTAGGGGTTGGGAAATTGAGGTGATGCGGGCTTGCTGTGCCGTATCCCCAGAGATACATGGGGGGGTTTTAAGGTGAACGGAGGGAGGAGAGTGAGGTCGAAGGAGTCCTCGAGAAGGAGGTCAAGCTCATCAAAGTGTAATGTATTCTGGATGCAAGGCCAAGGAGTGATTGATATTAATCATTCATAAGGCCTGCCCAAGATTTAAAAAGTAAAGAAAAAGGAATCCACTCAAAATGATGTGAAGGAAGAGGAGATAAAGGGAAGAGAGAGAGAGAAAGGGGATAACACATATTTCGTTAATTTTGGACTTTTTCTGTTGTTTTTGGACGAAGCCCAAAAATCCTTCCCAAATGAAAAGTTTACTTTGTGAAAATATCCTTCCTAAATCAAAATTTTACTTTCTGAAAATATTCTTCCCAAATCAAAAGTTTACTTTGTGGCACTATCATATTCACATAAAAATATTGTTTTTTCAATCTATACTTTTGCACCAACATGCAAGAATTTGAAATAATCCTATATTAGAAATTCTAGCTATACCTAAGTTATTTGTTAATTTAATTATTTTTAATATTTTTCCTTAACGTGATAAATTTATAAATCCATGAAAGGAGACTTAAATATTTCATGAAAATAACATTGTCACTCGCAATATGCACAAAATTTTTAAAACTTTTAATAAATAGAAAAAAGACACGATGCCATAAGACCCAAGTTTTGTATTGAACCAAAGAGGTATAATAGCAATTATAGCTATTATTATATGATTACATTGAGAGACGTTGCTCTCAGCTAGAGTCTTTATATCCCAAATGATATAGATTGAACATATGTTTACAATTTAAATTGTTGCTCTTAAAGAGCCTCAATTCGTGCCATCTACATAATTTGACTCCCCATTGTCTTATTGCTCAATGTCATGACAGTCTCTTGCCAGGTGCCATCTGCATAATTTGACTCCCACTTGTCTTGCCAAGCCTTGCCTCTTGGGTGCATTGACTCCCCATTCACAACAACACAAAGCAACTATAGACGCGCTTGGTAGACGCGCAAAATAGCGGGCGCGTCTATAGGCGTTGCTCTAGTAGAGAAATTACGGGCGCGTCTATTAGCGCAGCTAAATGCTCGTCTATTTGCGCGTCAATCACCGCGTTTATTTGCGCGTTAGACCTGAGAAAATACGGGCCCGTCTAACATCCCGTCTATTAGCGTGTCTATTTGCGCGTGTATTTGCGCGTTTATTTGCGCGTTTACACTGAGACTCAGACGCGCATTTAGACGCGGGGTTAGACGCGATCCAGAGAATACAGAAAGTGAGATTTTGGTGTACATCATTGCTTTCCAAACATTGCCCATGATTACCAAAGCACATAATTTTTTGCAAGCCCACATATACAAGAATTAAGGGAAATGAGGAGAATGAGACAATATGTAAAATAGTTTTGCCAATATCAATTGTGGGGCTACGGTTCAATCTCATCCTCAATGAGATCAACCCTTGCCAAAATATCTACTTCAAAATCCAAACAAGTGTTTAGATCTATAAATACATTCAACCCACTACTACTTGTGCCACTCATGTGCTCATAGAAATCAAGATCTCCAATGGTAGGCTCGTTCTCATGGGTAATGCCGGCCTCAATATCTATATCTCCTATCTCATGATCATCCTCCTCTCTTGTATCACGGTCA
This sequence comes from Dipteris shenzhenensis, assembly GCF_047967505.1. Lineage (NCBI taxonomy): Eukaryota > Viridiplantae > Streptophyta > Polypodiopsida > Gleicheniales > Dipteridaceae > Dipteris > Dipteris shenzhenensis. The sequence goes on along the minus strand of NC_141620.1, from coordinate 42,716,187 downwards.
TCATCACGTCCATGGCCATGATCATCCTCCATACGCTCCATATTAGTAAATGTACTATACATCACTTTGGAACATGGCATAATAGGTATGACATGCCACCACCTATTATTATCCACCATTGGTTGATAGACAACCTAATTCAAACACAAATACAATCATGTTACTTTTCTTGCATCAAATATTTAAAAGCGAGTATTTTTATGTGTGTGCACAGTACCTGTTCACATTGTTGCGGTAGTATTAGTGTGTCCTTCCTACTTTGCCAAAACTTTGTGGAGTCAATAGTTACAAAGCCACTTGCATGGCGTTTGATTGTTGCATTAGGGCCTCTTTCCACCACGTCCTTAAACCACTTTACATCCAAAACATACACAAAGAAGCGTCGAAAGTCAAGCATAATGATATCTTGGATTATGCCACAATAATCATCCATGACTCCATTGGCTCCCTCAAAGCTAGCAATGACGCCGCAATCTTGTGTGTTTCTCTTATCATCAATCCGTTGTGTTCGAAAATGCTTGCCCTCACACCATATAGCATTGAACATAGTGCACTACACCAAGAAAAAATCAATTAAATAAGCAATCTAAATTATAAAAACCTCCTAACTTATGCATAACATTCTATATACCAACCTTGCTCATGCATCCCCTAGCATACTCCCATTCTTCCATTGTGATATGCATCCCCTCGTCTTTCTCTGCTTTCTCCATTTCATCAAGTAGCCAATCCACATGAATATCCTTTGGAAGTGCTCTTAGACGCTGAGGGTATGGCACACGAGATCCGTGGTGTGTACGAAAGAGGGCCCTTTCTTCTTGTCTTCTTGCCTTTGCATCCTCGTATCTTGTCACCCATCTTTTCATCACATCACTATTAAGCACGCAAAAGAGGTTGATACTATTACGCAACTCCGTGTCTATTACTTTGTTGCGTCCTCTTCCTTGAGGCACAATAGAGGTCATCCTTAGGTCTTCATCATCTCTCCATAGTCGTGGGAGAGAGCTATCCACATCAACAAGAAACTCAGAAATATATACAAGTGACTCTTGTACCAACCAACCCTCGGCCATGCTACCTTTGGGTCTTGAATTTTGTCTCACGAAGCCCTTCAAGGTCTTCATGAAGCGCTCGCGTGCATGTATAGTACCGCATATAGCAATCTCATCCACCAAATGCATGGCTTGTGAGAATAGAACGTGGAAATGTCTCCTCCACTAAACAAACCGCCTCCACTGACATAACTCGAGCATTCTCAAGCGTGGTGGGATCTATTTCCTTTGAGCTCACATACCTCACAAGCTCGCCCATCTTGTAAATACAATCTTTCACGTCCTTTGATGCACTACGTGAAATGCTAGTAGGTAGTATGAACTGAACCCGCGAGGAGGTGGTTGATTAGTTGCTTATAGCTATTCACTCACAAATTCGAAAGGAAAAAGATATTATGCATATAAAATACTTACTTGGAGCATCTTATGCCAATCATGAGATTTCAAGCCATATAATTGCTCTACACCTCTTTTCTTGCTCTTTGTAAAGGCTCCCTTCAAACACCTCATGCATCCAGTGGGAGTACGAATTGTAGTAATAGCACGCTTCACCGTCGCCATCTCTAGCTTTGATAACATCCACGCTGCACGAGGTAAAAAAACACGCCCATTTGGTCTCTCTTGAGGCCAAGCTTCACGCATCCTCCCTGTGGTACGTAGATCCTCCCTTATGCCTGCCAAATCTCGTGTCCCATTCAAATGCTCCCAAATGGTAGATGCCACATTCTTGAAGATATGCATGGGATCGAGCAGGTGATTGATCTTGAGGTGGGACCAATATGGTAAACGATAAAAGATGGAGTATCTAAACAAAATAAGTGTTAGCGTGCAATCTTCACTTTCAACCAATATAGCCAATCTTTACTTCCAGCCAATAGTTACAAATCCTTACCGGCTCATGCCAAGTGGTGGAGGAGTCGTGGATCCGTCCCAAATTCTCATCCAATCTCCTGCGGTGAGTGATTGTGGGAGGACTTCATTCCAAGGGGCAACATATCTAGGATGATTAGGTGGGAGAAATCGATGGTGATTCTCATAGATGACCTTATTCAATGCGTCTGCCCGTGAGGCAACTAGTGAAGGACCACAAACAGGACATGCATGGTAACCCGATGTAGTGAGACTTGAAACAATAGATGCAATTAAGAGTGGAAGGTGGGTTTAGGGTGCCACATCCTTGCCTATTCATAATTAAAAAATGCAATTCTTACCTGAACACTCGCCATAGCCTGGGAAGTCATGCATCGTCCACATCAAGACTGCTTTGCAGTTGAAGTCTCGTGACGAGGGAGGCCTGCTCACATCATGCACCTCGATACCTCTCCAAAGTATCTCTAGCTCATCAATCAAAGGCTCCAAATAAACATCAGGGTTTTTGACTTTATGTTTCCCTGGAATTAGAAGGGACAGCATGACATGTCCTTTCTTAATAGCCATAGAGGGTGGAAGATTGTAATTCACCAATACCACTGGCCATACACTATAAGACATGCTTTTGAGACCAAATGGGTTCACACCATCCATACCCAATCCAAGTCTCAAGCTCCTAGGTTCTTCCTTGAAGCTTGGCCATGTGTCTTCAATATGCTTCCACGCAGGAGAGTCCGTGGGAGTTCTCCACTTGCCATCGGTTGATCGATGGGAGGAATGCCATGACATGAGCTCTGCAATAGATTTGCACTTGAACATATGTTGGATGCGAGGGATTATGGGAAAATGTCGCAATACCTTACGAGGCACGTCCAAGGTTTTGAGATCTACTCTATATCTTGCCTCTCCACAAGTAGGACACTCTCTTGCATCCTTATGTAGTCCACGAAACAAAACGCAATCGTTGACACATGCATGGATGCGCTTGTAATCTAATCCTTCAAGAGAGGTCACATGTTGCCTTGCCATATCTCTTGAGGTCAGTAATTTATTCTCCCTTGGAAGCATTTTACACAATAGCCTGCACGTGAAGACCATAAATGAGGAAAAGCATTCGAGTAATTGACCCATGCGCATAATTCATCATGTTTGCAAAATCGACTTTAAATTAAAGCTTACTTGAGTAATGCATTCAAACTTGCATTGCTCCATCCATAGATGGTTTGCAAGTTTAGTAACTCAAGGGAGGCACGTAGAACAGAGAATGTGCACCCCTCAAACAGTGGAGTCGATGCTGCGGTAAAAAGATCATCCTGCTTCATGCTATTATCCCTCCCTTGATGGACATATAAATCCCGCACCATATCATCAAACACCTCCTCCTCCACGGCTTCATGAGGTAATGGTGGAGGGCTACTATCACCATCACTCCATGCATCCGTAACGGTCCCTCTTGAAGATCCCACCTCATATCGCCGACGCTTCGCCTCCTCACGACGGGCATAGGGTAACATGTGCAGGTGTGGCACTGCATCTTGTATCAAATTAAAACGGGATCATTATAACTCAAACATATGAACACCCATAGGTATCTCAATCAACCTTAACTTACAAATCCTTACCCTGTTTACGGTCACATCCCATTCTCCATACTTTGAGATATGATTTAGCGTAATCCTGCGTGCACGATACATGTTTCCTCAACATCGATCACACAGACATTTGATTTTTTGCTCCAACCACATTTCGCGATGGTGGATACGGAGGGATTCATCCTCACTGGAGCTGCTTGTTGAAGATGGAGACATCCTACAAACAAACAACCCACCAAATTTGCTCTTCTTCAAATGCTTAACTTAAAAACTCTGTGTCGCGTCTAAATGCCTGTCTATCATCGCGTCTACTGTCGCGTCTACCTGCGCGTCTAAATGCCCGTCTACTCTATGTATTTAAACGCGCCTGTAGATGCGCTAATAGATGCGCCTATAGACGCGCTTACTCTGTGTATTCAGACGCGACTATAGACGCGCTAATAGACGCGACTATACCCATGACTTTTAAACCTGCTTTTCGGCACACCGCTCGCTTTGCTTTTCTTTTAACTACTTAAACTTCGCGAGCGGCTTTCTTCCTTCATTATTAGCAGTTTTATAGATTCGAAGCTTAAGAGAGAGCCTCCCATACACACACAGTTCCAAGCTTTCACTCAAGACAAAGGGACCGTACCTACACAGCTTGCTTCCAAGCCTAAAGAAGAGGAGGAGTACGAACAAGGAGAAGAGAAGGAGAAGAAACAAGTTTGGAAAAGAAAGATCCTTCCATACCTTTTTCCAAGTAAGTCCTTTTGAAGTTGTTCTTGCTTGCTCTTTCCAGTTTTGTACTTTTTCGCATCCACGAAACGCAGCATCTAGGTATGAGCGACACGTTCTTTTGTCGGGTGAAACGTCCTTTTCCACTTTTGAGTATTCTCGACTGTCGAAGCGCGTGTATACAGGCGTCTAGGGGCGCGTCTAAACGCGCGTCTACAGGCACGTCTATTTGCGCGTCTGGCTTGCTACAGACACGCACAGACGCGGATATAGACGCTCAAACAGACGATCTATTAAACGGAAGTTTAAACGAATTGTTAAACGCGCTTTTAGACGCGCTGTTAGACGGATGTTTGGACGGGTTGTTAAACACGCTTTTTAACGCACTGTTAGACGGATGTTTTGATGGTCTGTTAGATGCGGTGATAGACGCGCTTTTACTTGAACTGTTAAACGCTCTGTTAGACGCGTTTATAGAAGCGAAGATTAGACGGGTCTATAGATGCGCTCTGACAGAGCCTCTTTTTTTTTTTTCCCCCTTTCTTCTCAGCTCCCAAAGTAATAGATTTGTTTATTTTTTTCCAGTTTAACATGTGGGGAGGAAGTGCTTCTAGCTCACCTGATCCGCGTGAATCGATATGGAAGGATTTATATAATATTTTAGGGCATCCTCCTAGTCCTGCGGAGTTATACGGGTATATGATGGGTACCCTTAACACTCCCCAGGAGTCGGCAGTACAGACTCCGAGCCACCCCACACCGCCTGAGATCACCCCAGCGGAGTCCGCACAGCCGTCTTATGCCCCGTCTTATGCCCCTTCCCGCGTACCATCTTATGCCCCTTCCCCCATGCCGTCTTATGTCCCTTCTGCCATCCCGTCTTATGCCCCTTCCCCCATGCCTTTAGGAGGTCCTTCTGCCTCAGCGAGCCATCGACGTACTCCCCAGCCGTCGAGACTCGGTTCTCCAACTACGAGTGGTCAGCGTAGTCCCGCACAATCCCCAGCTACGAGTGGCCAGCGTACGAGCTCGACACGACAGGGTGGCAGGCGTAGTAGCAGGGAGAGCGGCGGCAGATGCATGGCACAGTGCTTTGGGCCATGTGGCGGTGAGGCCGAGGATGATGATTCCGATGATTTAGACGTGCCTCTGGGTGATGGTACGATTTATTATGACATCACCCAGACAGGAGGCATCTTGATGGATGCGCGGGGGAAGGATGTAATGGCCTTCATGCGCTCTGTAATTGCTAACAATTACAGAGATTGCTTTATCCACTATAAAGACCACCCAAAGAGGTTGGCTGATGAGACTCTCGCTACTGTTTGCTCTAGGTATCCTAACCCCCCCAATCGCCAGTTCACAGATAAATGGGCCAAGTCAAAGATTGTTACGATACTTAGCAATAAAAGATCTTCCCTTAAGAGGCAGGCACTAGCGGAGCTTGCCAGACTTGAGGCAGGTCAACCTCCAAGGGGCCCGCCCCACACCGCTCAGAAGCGTGAGTGGAAGAAGGCAATGAAGTCAGCGAGGGAGGAGCCCAGTCTCTGCAGCACGTGGAGGCACGGAGGATCCAGATGGAGGAGTATGGGAGCGCGCATTTTGGAGCAGGGGGTGTTGAATCATGGGAGGCCCAATTTGTAAGTATCGATCTCAAATTATATTGCTTATGTAGTTTATTAGGAGGTTGGTTGTTTCTTTGTACTAATCCCTCCACAAAGTGTATCGCGGTCATGTAGCTTGAGATCGTGGGCAGATACCCTACTCCAGTGGAGACAGCCTACCACCGCCACCATCGCAGAGGAGATACATGGAGGCACTTCTATGATGACGGGTTGATTACTGAGGAGCAGTATACCCGAGCGACTGGACATGCCCCCCAGGTATTTGAAAGTAATTAAATAATGCCAAAATTATAAGTAAAGATTTGATTTTTCATACATTGATATATGTTGTCCCTTGTTTACAGGGCGCCCCTGCACAAGACCACGAGGAAGACGAGGAAGGAGGTGCAGAAGGGAGCGCAGAAGGTAGCGCATCAGGGAGCGTGGAAGGCAGCGAGGATTAGTCGTAGAAGTAGTGCTACTATTCTTTTTTGTACTTAAAGCCATTGGCTTGGCTTCGTGCCTCTTGTATATAGACTCCTCTTATTTTTTGTACTTGAAGCCACATGACATGGCTTAGCTTCCTTATTTTTTGTACTTGGAGCCACATGACGTGGCTTAGCTTCGTGCTATATGTATATACAAGCACTTTTTGAGCTTTCAATTTTATTGCATTTTGGAGTTGTAATATTTTATTTGGAATTGTAATTAAAATGAGGTTGGATGTAAGAATTGAATTACAGAATGTGGATATGGGATTCTTGTAACTATATAGCATACACAACATACACAGTATTCTGTAAAATTTATTTTTTTTTAAAAAGGCGCGTCTATCAGCGCGTTTACAAACGCGTTTATATTCGCGTCTATCTGTTCGATATGCGTCTATACGTGCGTCTATCAAAGCGTTTATTTGCGCGTCTATTTACATGTGTATGAGCGCATCTATATGCGCGTAAGTCTGATATATAGACGCTCTAATAGACGCGGTTCTCTTGACGTGCAAATAGATGCGTCCGTAAGTTTTTTATTTAGTTCATGAAACGCGTCTGTGCGCGCGTCTATGGGTGCTTTGTCTTGTTGTGATTGTCTTATTGCTGAATGCGATAGTCCCTTGCTAGGTGCCATCTGCATTAACTCCCTATTGTCTTGCCAAGCCTTGACCCTTGGGTGACATCCAGTGCAAAATACAGGTGCCATATCTGCATTAACTCCCACAAGTTATCTTGCCAAGCCTTGCCCCTTGGGTGCATTGACTCCCCATTGTCTTATTGCTCAATGTGATAGTCCCTTGCCAGGTGTCGGATATGCTTTGCATTGTCGATCAAGCATAAAATACCGTTTTTGCCTTAGTTTCATGCACAACCATGAAAAAACACGGCTCGGGGGGGTCACTATGTACAAACCCTCTATATCACGTGCATTCAAGGCCTATATTTAAAAAACTTATCAGTAAAATTTTTCATTAATAAAATGTACCCCTTTTCTATACAAATCTGTAATTTTTTTCCAAAACTATTTAAAATAGTCCCTTATGTATATTTATTTCTGTAAATTTTAGAAATAAAAAATATCCTTTTGTTGAACTCACGTGATAGAGTTACATATGATGAGTGACCCCCCCAAGAAACACGGTCCTAAGTGTGTTAATCAAACAAGTACTTATTGGATGGGGGCTCCAGTTTCCACGCAAGTCCGTTTCAACTAGGTTGAGATGCATGCAAAGTATTATCACCATCGGATATGCTCTGCATGGTCGATTACGCATTATACAACGTTTTTTCCGTATTGATATGCACATCCGCAAAAAAACATGCCCTTAGGTATGTTATCTGACCAAGTACTTATCGGATAAGTGTGCCTCTTTGAGAACATTTCAATACCACCTAGGTTAAGGTGTAGGAAAAGTATTGTGCCCATTGGATATGCTTTGCATGGTCGATTGAGCATTAAATACCATTTTTACCTTAGTGTCATGCACATCCGTAAAAAAACATGCTGCTAGGTGTGTTATCCGATCAAGTACTTACGCGATGGGAATGCCACCTTGCATGTAAGTCAACTCCACCTAGTTGAAGGTGTGCGCAAAGTGCCCATCCGATATGCTTTGCATTGTCGATCAAGCATAAAACACCATTTTTGCCTCTGTGTCATGCACAACCATATAAAAACACGGCCGTAGGTGTGTTATTCAAATAAGTACTTATCGGATGGGGGCTCCACTTTGCACGCAAGTCCATTTCAACTACCTTGAGGTGCGTGCAAAGTATTGTCACCATCGGATATGCTTTACATGGTCGATCATGCATTATACACCATTTTTTCCCTAGTGATATGGACATCTGCAAAAAAACACGCCATTAGGTGTGTTATCTGACCAAGTACTTATCGGATGGGTGTGCCTCATTGAGAACATTTCAATACCACCTAGGTTGAGGTGTAAGAAAAGTGTTGTGCCAATCGGATATCCTTTGCATGGTCGATCGAGCATTAAATACTATTTTTGGTCTAGTGTCATGCACATCCGAAAAAAACACGCTACTAGGTATGTTATATGATCAAGCACTTATGGGATGGGCGTGCCACTTTGCATGTAAGTCAATTCCACCTAGTTGAAGGTGTGTGCAAAGTATTTTGCCCATCGGATATGCTTTGCATTGTCGATCAAGCATAAAACACCGTTTTTGCCTTAGTGTCATGCACAACCATGAAAAAACACGGTCCTAGGTGTGTTAATCAAACAAGTACTTATCGGATGGGGGCTCCACTTTGCACGCAAGTCCGTTTCAACTACATTGAGGTGTGTACAGAGTATTGTCACCATCAGATATGATTTGCATAGTCGATCACACATTATACACCATTTTTTCCCTAGTGGTATGCACATCCGCAAAAAAACACACCCTTAGGTGTGTTATCTGACCAAGTACTTATCAGATGGGTGTGCCTCTTTGAGAACATTTCAATACCACCTAGGTTGCAATGTAGGAAAAGTATTGTGTCCATCGGATATCCTTTGCATGGTCGATCGAGCATTAAATACTATTTTTGCTCTAGCGTCATGCACATCCGTAAAAAAAACACGTTGCTAGGTATGTTATCCGATCAAGCACTTATGGGATGGGCATGCCAGTTTGCATGTAAGTAAATTCCACCTAGTTGAATGTGTGTGCAAAGTATTGTGCCCATCATATATGCTTTGCATTGTCGATCAAGCATAAAACACCGTTTTTGCCTTAGTGTCATGCACAACTTATAAAAACACAGTCCTAGGCGTGTTATTCAAACTAGTACTTATCGGATGGGGGCTACACTTTGCACGCAAGTACTTTGCAAATACATTGAGGAGTGTGCAAAGTATTGTCACCATCGGATATGCTCTGCATGGTCGATCACGCATTATACAACATTTTTCCCTAGTGATATGCACATCCGCAAAAAAACACGCCCTTAGGTGTGTTATCTGATCAGGTACTTATCAGATGGGTGAGCCTCTTTGAGAACATTTGAATACCACCTAGGTTGAGGCATATAAAAAGTGTTGTGCCCATCGGATATCCTTTGCATGGTTGATAGAGCATTAAATACTATTTTTGCTCTAGTGTCATGCACATCCATAAAAAAACACGTTGCTAGGTATGTTATCCGATCAAGCACTTATGGGATGGGCGTGCCACTTTGCATGTAAGTCAATTCCACCTAGTTGAAGGTGTGTTCAAAGTATTGTGCCCATCGGATATGCTTTGAATTGTCGATCAAGCATAAAACACCGTTTTTGGCTTAGTGTCATGCAGAACCATGAAAAAACATGGTCCTATGTGTGTTATTCAAACAAGTACTTATCGGATGGGGCTCCACTTTGCACGCAAGTCCGTTTCAACTACGTTGAGGTGTGTGCAAAGTATTGTCACCATCACATATGATTTGCATAGTCGATCACGCATTATACACCGTTTTTCCCTAGTGGTATGCACATCCGCAAAAAAACATGCCCTTAGGTAAGTTATCTGACGAAGTACTTACCGGATGGGTGTGCCTCTTTGAGAACATTTCAATACCACCTAGGTTGAGGTGTACGAAAAGTGTTATGCCCATCGGATATCCTTTGCATGGTCGATCGAGCATTAAATACTATTTTTGCTCTAGTGTCATGCACATCCGTAAAAAAACACGCTGCTAGGTATGTTATCCGATCAAGCACTTATGGGATGGGCGTGCCACTTTGCATGTAAGTCAATTCCACCTAGTTGAAGGTGTGTGCAAAGTATTGTGCCCATCAGATATGCTTTGCATTGTCGATCAAGCATAGAACACTGTTTTTGCCTTAGTGTCATGCACAACCATAAAAAAACACGATCCTAAGTGTGTTAATCAAACAAGTACTTATTGGATGTGGGCTCCAGGTTGCATGTAAGTTTGTTTCAACTAGGTTGAGATGCGTACAAAGTATTGTCACCATCGGATATGCTTTGCATGGTCGATTACGCATTATACAACGTTTTTCCCGTAGTGATATGCACATCCGCAGAAAAACATGCCCTTAGGTATGTTATCTAACCAAGTACTTATCGGGTGGGTGTGCCTCTTTGAAAACATTTCAATACCACCTAGGTTAAGGTGTAGGAAAAGTACTGTGCCCATCGGATATGCTTTGCATGGTTGATCGAGCAATAAATTCCATTTTTGCCTTAGTGTCATGCACATCTGTAAAAAAACACGCTGCTAGGTGTGTTATCCGATCAAGTCCTTATGTGATGGGAATGCCAGTTTGCACGTAAGTCAATTCCACCTAGTTGAAGGTGTGTGCAAAGTATTGTGCCCATCGGATATGCTTTGCATTGTTGATCAAGCATAAAACACCGTTTTTGCCTTTGTGTCATGCACAACCATATAAAAACACGGCCGTAGGTGTGTTATTCAAATAAGTACTTATCGGATGGGGGCTCCACTTTGCACGGAAGTTTGTTTCAACTATGTTGAGGTGCGTGAAAAGTATTGTCACCATCAGATATGCTTTACATGGTCGATCATGCATTATACACCATTTTTTCCCTAGTGATATGGACATCTGCAAAAAAACATGCCATTAGGTGTGTTATCTGACCAAGTACTTATCGGATGGGTGTGCCTCTTTGAGAACATTTCAGTACCACCTAGATTGAGGTATAAAAAAAGTGTTGTGCCCATCGGATATCCTTTGCATGGTTGATCGAGCATTAAATACTATTTCTGCTCTAGTGTCATGCACATCCGTAAAAAAACACGCTGCTAGGTATGTTATCCGATCAAGAACTTATGGGATGGGCATTCCACATTGCATGTAAGTCAATTCCACCTCACTAAAGGTGTGTGCAAAGTATTGTGCCCATCGGATATGCTTTGCATTGTCGATCAAGCATAAAACACCGTTTTTGCCTTAGTGTCATGCACAACCATGAAAAAACACGGTCCTAGGTGTGTTATTGAAACAAGTACTTATCGGATGGGGGATCCACTTTGCACGCATGTCTCTCTCAACTAATTTGAGGTGTGTGCAAAGTATTGTCACCATCGGATATGATTTGCATGGTCGATCTTGCATTATACACTGTTTTTCCCCTAGTGGTATCCACATCCGCAAAAAAACATGCCCTTAGGTATGTTATCTAACCACGTACTTATCGGATGGGTGTGCCTCTTTGAGAAGATTTCAATACCACCTAGGTTGAGGTGTACAAAAAGTATTGTGCCCATCGGATATGCTTTGCATGGTCGATCGAGCATTAAATACTATTTTTGGTCTAGTGTCATGCACATCCGTAAAAAACACACACTGCTAGGTGTGTTATCCAATCAAGCACTTATGCGATGGGCGTGCCACTTTGCATGTAAGTCAATTCCACCTAGTTGAAGGTGTGTGCAAAGTATTGTGCCCATCAGATATGTTTTGCGGTGTCGATCAAGCATAAAACACCGTTTTTACCTTAGTGTCATGCACAACCACATAAAAACACGGCCGTAGGTGTGTTATTCAAATAAGTACTTATCGGATGGGTGCTCCACTTTGCACATAAGTCTGTTTCAACTACGTTGAGGAGCGTGCAAAGTATTGTCACCATCGGATATGCTTTGCATGGTCGATCATGCATTATACACCATTTTGTCCCTAGTGATATGCACATCCGCAAAAAAATATGCCCTTAGGTGTGTTATCTGACCAAGTACTTATCGGATGGGTGTGCCTCTTTGAGAACATTTCAATACCACCTAGGCTCACGCGTACAAAAAGTGTTGTGCCCATCGGATATCCTTTGCATGGTCGATCACGCATTAAATACTATTTTTGCTATAGTGTCATGCACATCCGTAAAAAAACACACTACTAGGTATGTTATCTGATCAAGCACTTTTGGGATGGGCGTGCCACTTTGCATGTAAGTCAATTCCACCTAGTTGAAGGTGTATGAAAAGTATTGTGCCCATCGGATATGCTTTGCATTGTCGATCAAGCATAAAACACCATTTTTGCCTTAGTGTCATGCACAACCATGAAAAAACACAGTCCTAAGTGTGTTAATCAAACAAGTACTTATCAGATGGGGGCTCCAATTTCAACCCAAGTCCATTTCAACTAGGTTGAGATGTGTGAAAAGTATTGTCACCATCGGATATGCTCTGCATGGTCGATTACGCATTATACAACATTTTTCGTGTACTGGTATGCACATCTGCAAAAAAACATGCCCTTAGGTATGTTATCTAACCAAGTACTTATCGGATGGGTGTGCCTCTTCAAGAACATTTAATTACCACCTAGGTTAAGGTGTGGGAAAAGTATTGTGCCCATCGAATATGCTTTGCAATGTCAATCGAGCATTAAATACCATTTTTGCCTTAGTGTCATGCACATCCGTAAAAGAACACGCTGCTAGGTGTGTTATCCGATCAAGTACTTATGCGATGGGAATGCCACTTTGCATGTAAGTCAAATCCACCTAGTTGAATGTGTGTGCAAAGTATTGTGCCCATCAGATATGCTTTGCATTGTCGATCAAGCATAAAACACCGTGTTTGCCTTTGTGTCATGCACAACCATATAAAAACACGGTCCTAGGTGTGTTATTCAAACTAGTACTTATCGGATGGGGGATCCACTTTGCACACAAGTTCGTTTCAACTACGTTGAGGTGCGTGCAAAGTATTGTCACCATCGGATATGCTTTGCATGGTCGATCATGCATTATACTCCATTTTTTCCCTAGTGATATGAACATCCACAAAAAAACATGCCCTTAGGTGTGTTATCTGACCAAGTACTTATCGGATGTGTGTGCCTCTTTGAGAACCTTTCAATACCACCTAGGTTGAGTTGTACGGAAAGTGGTGTGCCCATCGAATATCCTTTACATGGTCAATCGAGCATTAAATACTATTTTTGCTCTAGTGTCATGCACATCCATAAAAAAACACGCTACTAGGTATGTTATCCGATCAAGCACTTATGGGATGGGCGTGCCAATTTGCATGTAAGTTGACTCCACCTATTTGAAGGTGTGTGCAAAGTATTGTGCCCATCGGATACGCTTTTCATTGCTGATCAAGCATAGAACACCGTTTTTGCCTTAGTGTCATGCACAACCATGAAAAAACACGGTCCTAGGTGTGTTATTCAAACAAGTACTTATCGGATGGGGGCTCTAGTTTGCATGCAAGTCCGTTTCAAATAGGTTGAGATGTGTGCACAGTATTGTCACCATCGGATATGCTTTGCATGGTCAATCACGCATTATACACCATTTTTTCCCTAGTTATATGCACGTCCGCAAAAAAACATGCCATTAGGTGTGTTATTTGACCAAGTACTTATCGGATGGGTGTGCCTCATTGAAAACATTTCAATACCACCTAGGTTAAGGTGTACGAAAAGTGTTGTGCCCATAGGATATCCTTTGCATGATCGATCAAGCATTAAATACTATTTTTACTCTAGTGTCATGCACATTCACAAAAAAACACGCTGCTAGGTATGTTATCTGATCAAGCACTTATGGGATGGGAGTGCCACTTTGCATGTAAGTCAATTCCACCTAGTTGAAGGTGTGTGCAAAGTATTGTGCCCATTGGATATTCTTTGCATTGCCGATCAAGCCTAAAACACCGTTTTTGCCTTAGTGTCATGCACAACCATGAAAAAACACAGTCCTAAGTGTGTTATTCAAATAAGTACTTATCGGATGGGGGCTCCACTTTGCACACAAGTCTTTTTCCACTACATTGAGGTGGGTGAAAAGTATTGTCACCATCGGATATGATTTGCATGGTCGATCACGCATTATACACCGTTTTTGGCCTCGTTTTTGGCCTTGGTGTCATGTACAACCGTCAAAAAACACGGCCGTAGGTGTGTTATTCAAATAAGTACTTATCGGATGGGGGCTCCACTTTGCATGCAAGTTTGTTTCAACTACGTTGAGGTGCATGCAAATTATTGTCACCATCGGCGGATATGCTTTGCATGGTTGATCACGCATTATACACCATTTTTTTACTAGTGATATGGAAATCCATAAAAAAACACGCCATTAGGAGTGTTATCTGACCAAGTACTTAGCGGATGGGTGTGCCTCATTGAGAACATTTCAATACCACCTAGGTTGAGGCATACGAAAAGTGTTGTGCCCATCGGATATCCTTTGCATGGTCGATCGAGCATTAAATACTATTTTTGCTCTAGTGTCATGCACATCCATAAAAAAACACGCTGCTAGGTATGTTATCCGATCAAGAACTTATGGGATGGGTGTGCCACTTTGCATGTAAGTTGATTCCACCTATTTGAAGGTGTGTGCAAAGTATTGTGCCCATCGGATATGCTTTGCATTGTCGATGAAGCATAAAACACCGTTTTTGCCTTAGTGTCATGCATAACCATGAAAAAACATGGTCCTAGGTGTGTTATTGAAACAAGTACTTATTAGATGGGGGCTCCACTTTGCACGCAAGTCCGTTTCAACTACGTTGAGGTGCGTGCAAAGTATTGTCACCATCAGATATGCTTTGCATGGTCGATCACACATTGTATACCATTTTTTCCCTAGTGATATGGACATCCGCAAAAAAACACGCCCTTAGGTGTGTTATCTGACCAAGTACTTATCGGATGGATGTGCCTCTTTGAGAAAATTTCAATACCACCTAGGTTGAGGCATACGAAAAGTGTTGTGCCCATCGGATATCCTTTACATGATTGATCAAGCATTAAATACTATTTTTGCTCTAGTGTCATGCATATCTGTAAAAGAACACGCTGCTAGGTATGTTATCCGATCAAGCACTTATGGGATGGGCATGCCACTTTGCATGTAAGTCAATTCCAGCTAGTTGAAGGTTTGTGCAAAGTATTGTGCCCATCGGATATGCTTTGCATTGTCGAACAAGCATTAAATACTGTTTTGGCCTTAGTGTCATGCACAATCGTCAAAAAACGCGGTCCTAGATGTGTTATTCGACTAAGTACTTATGGGATGGGCATGCCACTTTGCATGTAAGTCAATAATACCTAGGTTGAGATGTGTGCAAAGTAGTGTGATGATTGCATATGCGTTGCATTGTCGATTAAGCATAAATCAACGTTTTTGCCTTAGTGTCGTGGACAACAACCAATAAAACACATGGTCCTAAGTGTGATATTCTAAAAAGTACTTATTGAATGGGCGTTCCACTTTGCATGGAATACCATACCACCGCTTTTGAGGCATGTGCAAAGTATTGTGCCCATCGGATATGCTTTACATGGTAGATTGAGTATTAAATACCATTTTTGGCCTTGGTGTCACGTACACGAGTCAAAAAACACGATCGTAGGTATATTTTTCAAAGAAGTACTTATTGGATGGGGATGCCACTTTGCACACAAGTCAATACTGCCTAGGTTGAGAAACGTGCAAAGTCTTGTGTCCATTGGATATGCTTTGCATAGTCGATCTCACATGATACACCATTTTGTTCCTAGTGTTATGCACAATCGTCATAAAATACGTTTGGAGGTGTGTTATCCGAACAAGTACTTATGGGATGGGTGCACCACTTTGTATGCAAGTCAATAAGACCTAGGTTGAGGCACGTACAAAGTTTTGTGCCCATCGGAGAAATGTAGATGCGATAATATTAGAAAATTCTCGATATGTGTATATGTGTGTGTGTGTGGCAAACAATTTTGATACAACAAAGTAAACACCTAGTGCACAAATTATGCACTTCATACCTTGAGTAAATAAGCTTGTTGATGAGGATAAATACGCCCTTGAATAAAAGCACACTTGTTGTATGACCACAATAGGATCGCTTTGACATCTCTGATTTTGCCCACATGTAAGTTTGCAAATAGTATAAAAAATCATATAATAATATATTAATAGTTTGCAAATGTGTATAGCAAGTGAGTAATGGGAAGTGGAAGTGGGAGTGAGGAGGGAGGAGTGGAATGGGAGAGGGAAGTAATAGGGGTGTATGATAATAAGTATAAAAAATAGTATAATAATATATTAATAGTTTTCAAATGGCAAGTGAGTAATGGGAAGTGGAAGTGAGAGTGGGGAGGGAAGAATGGAATGGGAGAGGGGAAGGTAATAGGGGAGTAGGATAATAAGGGAGTGAAATGAGTGAGGGAGTTAATAGGGGATGAAAAAGAGGAGGGTGAGATGGGGAAATATGGGATTTTAGGAAATGGGAGGAGTATGGGACGTGGTGGAAATGTGGGATGGGGAGGAAGAAGAAATGGATGGATGGGAGGAGGACTAATGGAAGATTGGGATGAGGGATGGGGGTCCAATGGGAGAGGGGGAGTAATGGGAGCCAATGGGAGAGGGGATAAATGAAAAGCCAATAGGAGAGAGGGGAGGAATGGAAAGCCAATAGGAGAGGAGGAGGAAAACCTAATTTTTCTTATATATAGTCTTCCTTCTTCATTCCTTCTCCCCTCATTTCATTCATTGAAGCAAGAAAGCAAGGACGATCAAGAGAGCAATGAAGGAACAACAAGAAAGCAAGAAAGAGCAAACTTACAAACTTTTTCCAGGTACATGCAAATTTTTATGATTAATTCTTTATCTAGATTTCTTTTTAAAAATTTGAAGAGAGAGGAACTAGAGAGAGAAAGGTTGAGGGGAGGAGAAGAAGAGGATGAAGGGGCTGGAGGGAAGGGAGGAGGAAGGGAGGGAGAGGCGGGTGGAGTAGAGGGGGGAAAGGAGGAGGGAAGGGGGGTGGGGGGGGAAGAGGGGAGGGGGAAGGGGGGAGGGCGGGGGAGCTGGCAGAAGGGGAAGAGGGGGGGGGACTGGCGGGGGGGAAGGGGGGAGGGGGGGGCTGGCGGCGGGGAGGGGGGGGAAGGGGGGAGTGGGGAAGGGGGGGGGGGTGAAGGGGGGGAGGGGGAAGGCGGTGGGAGGGGCTGGCGGCCAGCCCGGGGGAAGGGGGGGGAAGGGGCGGTGGGGAAGAGGGGGGGGGAAGGGCTGAGAGGGGGGGGCTGGTGGCCGCAACCGCTAGCCCAGGGGAAGGGGGGGTGGGGAAGAGGGGGGGGGGAGGGCTGAGAGGGGGGGTGGGGGGCTGGCGGCCGCGGGGGAAGGGGGGAGGGGGGGGAGAGGGGGCGGGGAAGGGGGGGGGCGGGGGAGGGGGAAGGGGGTGGGAGGAAGGGGGTGCGAGAGGGGGGGGGAAGGGGGGGTGGGGAAGAGGGGGGGGGGAGGGCTGAGAGGGGGGGGGGCTGGGGGCTGGTGGCCACAACCGCTAGCTCGGGGGAAGGGGGGAGGGAGGGGGGAGAGGGGGCGGGGAGGGAGGGTGCGGGGGTGAAGGGGGGGGAGGGGGAAGGGGGTGGGAGGGGCTGGTGACTGCAGCCACCAGCCCGAGGGAAGGGGGGGGGAAGAGGGGGTGGGGAAGAGGGGTGGGGGGAGGGCTGAGAGGGGGGGGGCTGGGGGGCTGGAGCCCGGGGGAAGGGGGGGTGGGGAAGAGAGGGGGGGGAGGGCTGAGAGGGGGGGGGCTGGGGGGTTGGTGGCCGCGGCCACCAGCTCGAGGGAAGGGGGAGGGGGGGGAGAGGGGCCGGGGAAGGGGGGAGAGAGGGAGGGGGAAGGGGGTGCGAGAGGGGGGGCTGGCGACCGCGGCCGCCAGCCCGAGGGAAGGGGGGAGGGGGGGGGGGAGGGGGTAGGGAAGGGGGGGCGGGGGAGGGGGAAGGGGGTGGGAGGAAGGGGGTGCGAGAGGGGGGGTTGCAAGGGGGTGCGAGAGGGGGGGGGGAGCCCAGCCCATGGAAGGGGGGGCGGGGGTGAAGGGGTGGGAGGGGGAAGTGGGTACAAGGGGGGTGGGGGAAGGGGGGGTGGAGGGGGAAGGGGGTCGGACAGGGCGAGGAGTGGGTCGGGAAAGGGGGGGGCTGGTGACCGCGGCCGCCAACCCGAGGGAAGGGGGGAGGGGGGCGGGGGGGAAGGGGGGAGGAAGGGGGTGGGACGGCGGGGGCTGGGGGGGAAGGGGGGAGGGGCGGGGGGGCTGGTGGCCGCGGCCACTAGCCCTAGGGAAGGGGGGGTGGTGAGGGAAGGGGGTGGGATGAGGGGGAAAGGGGGAAGGGGGGGCTGGCGGCCATGACCGCCAGCCCTGGGGAGAGGGGGAAGGGGGTGGGATGGGGGGGAAAAGGGGGAGGGGGGCGGGGGGGAAAGGGGGTAGGGGGTTGGTAGCCGCGGCGGCTGCCAGCCCTAGGGAAGGGGGGATGGAGGGCGAAGGGGGTGGGACAGGGAGAGTAGAGGGGGAAGGGGATGGGACGGGGGGGAAAGGGGGGAGGTGCGGGGGAAAGGGGGTAAGGGGGGGCTGGCGGCCATGGCCGCCAGCCCTGGGGAAGGGGGGATGGAGGGGGAAGGTGGTGGGACGGGGAGAGCAAAGGGGGAAGGGAGTGGGACGGGGGGGGAAAGGGGGGAAGGGGGGGTTTGGTGGCTATGGCCGCCAGCCTTGGGGAAGGGGGGGTGGAGGGGGAAGGGGGTGGGACGGGGGCGGGGGGGAAAGGGGGTAGGGGGGGATGGCAGCCGCGGCTGCCAGCCCTGGGGAAGGGGGGATGGAGGGGGAAGGGGGTGGGACGGGGAGAGCAGAGAGGAAAGGGGAGGGGGGAGCGGGAGGGGGAGGGGGAAGGGGGGGGGCAGAGGGGGAAGGGGAGGGGGGGAGCGGGAGGGGAGGGGAGGGGGGGGAGGGGTTGAGGGGGGGAGGGGTTTTGGCAGCGGAGGGAGGGGAGGGGAGGGGAAGGGAGGGGAGGAGGGGAGGGCGGGGGATCGAGGGAGGGAGGGGTTTTGGCAGTGTAGGCAAGGGAGGGGTTCTGGCGGCAGAGGGAGGGGAAGGGACGGGAGGGGAGGAGGGGAGGGCGGGGGGTCAAGGGAGGGAGGGAGGGAGGGAGGGGAGCGGAAGGAGAGAGTGGAGAGAGAGAGGGAGAGGAGAGGAGGGAGCAAAAGGAGAGAGAGGGGAGAGGAGGATTTGACTTACTATCACGAGCAAGAGCAACAAATAAGATTTGACTTACGAGAAGAATGAAAAGGACTTACGAGAAAAAAGTATCAAGAAGAATGTTGAACACAAATTTGAATTCAAAAGGAACGTACGAGAAGAAAGTATGAGAAGAATGTTGAACACAAATTTGAATTCAAATTTCCCTCTCTTTTTTGAAAATTCAAATTTATGCGTAGGAGGAGTGGGCTAGTTTTTCTTTTATATACTTTTCTTTCCATTCATTCATTCTAACTCTCTCCTCATTTCATTGAAGCAACCAAGAGCAGAAGAGAAAGGATAAGCAGAGCCTTACTTTTTTCACTTTTTCTAGGTACTTGCATTCTTTTTCATTCATCTTGTAATTCTTTTTCTTTACTTACAATTCTTTTTCAATTAGTTTCTTGTTAAAGTTTTTGAGTTCTATTTCTTAAAATTTGTCTTGTAATTCTTTTTCTTTACTTACAATTCTTTTTCAATTAGTTTATTGTTAAAGTTTTTGAGGAGGGGGGGTCTTTTAGAAGGCATTACAATTCTTTTTAAATTAGCTTCTTATTTGAGTTTTTGAGTTCTATTTTAATTAGTTTTTTATGTATATTTGAGTTTGTAAATTTGAGAAATGAGAGAATAGGGAGGGAGAGAAAGAGAGAGGAGAGAGGGAAAGAGAGAAATTAAGAGAGAGAAGAGGGGCTCTTGGCGGCTGTGGCTACCAAAGGGAGAGAGAGAATCTCGGGGGGGGGTCACTATGTATAAACCCTCTATATCACGTGCGTTCAAGGCCTATATTGAAAATCCCTTATCTGTAAATTTTTTCATTAATAAAATGTATCCCTTTTCTATACAAATCTGTAAATTTTTTCCAAAACTATTTTAAGTAGTCCCTTATGTATATTTATTTCTGTAAATTTTAGGAATAAAAAATATCCTTCTGTTGAACTCACGTGATAGAGTTACATATGATGAGTGACCCCCCCGAGGAGAGAATAGAAATGAGAGAGAGAATAAGAAACTCGGGGGGGTCACTATGTATAAACCTCGGGGGGGTCACTATGTATAAACCCTCTATATCACGTGCGTTCAAGGCCTATATTTAAAGTCCCTTATCTGTAAAAAATTTCATTAATAAAATGTACCCCTTTTCTATACAAATCTGTAAATTTTTCCCAAAACTATTTTAAATAGTCCCTTATGTATATTTATTTCTGTAAATTTTAGAAATAAAAAAAATCCTTCTGTTGAACTCACGTGATAGGGTTACATATGATGAGTGACCCCCCCGAGGTATAAACCCTCTATATCACGTGCGTTCAAGGCCTATATTTAAAGTCCCTTACCTGTAAAAAATTTCATTAATAAAATGTACCCCTTTTCTATACAAATCTGTAAATTTTTTCCAAAACTATTTTAAATAGTCCCTTATGTATATTTATTTCTGTAAATTTTAGAAATAAAAAAAATCCTTCTGTTGAACTCACGTGATAGGGTTACATATGATGAGTGACCCCCCCGAGATAAGAAATGAGAGGAGTAGGGAGGGAGAGAAAGAGAGAGAGGAGAGAGAAAGAGAGATTCACAGAGAAAAGAGGGGCTCCTTAAATGAGAGAGAAGAGTAGGGAGGGAAAGAAAGAGAGAGGAGAGAGGGGGAGAGAGATTAAGAGAGAGAAGAGGGTCTCCTGGGGGCCATGGCTGCTTGAGGGTGGCTACTTGAGGGAGGGAGAGAGTAGGGAGAGAGAGGGAGAGAGAGAGAAAGAGAGGGAGGGAGAGAGAGAAATAGAGAGAGAAAGAGAGAGAGAAAGAGAGAGAGAGGGAAAGAGAGAGAGGGAGAGAGAGAGAAAGAGAGAGAGGGAGAGAGAGGGAGAGAGAGAGATGTTTATCAGAATGAAACATGGCGAGAGGAGAGAGGGAAAGAGAGAAATTAAGAGAGAGAAGAGGGGCTCTTCGGGGCCATGGCTGCCAAAGGGAGAGAGAGAATGAGAAATGAGAGAGAAGAGTAGGGAGGGAGAGAGACAAGAGATTAAGAGAGAGAAGAGGAGGGAGGGAGAGAAAGAGAGAGAGGGAGAGAAAGAATGAGAAATGAGAGAGAAGAGGAGGGAGGGAGAGAAAGAGAGAGGGAGAGAGACAAGAGATTAAGAGAGAGAAGAGGGGCTCCTTAAATGAGAGAGAAGAGTAGGGAGGGAAAGAAAGGGAGAGCTGAGAGAGGGAGAGAGAGAAGAGAGTCTCCTCGTAGCAATGAGAGAGAAGAGTAGGGAGGGAAAGAAAGAGAGGGAGGGAGAGGGAGCGATAGAGAGAGAAGAGAAGAGGGAGACTTAGGGAGAGAGAAAGAGAGAGAGGGAGAGAGAGAGAGAGAGAGAGAAAGAGAGAGAGGGAGGCGAGAGAGAGGGAATGAAACTTCTCTGCTAGAAGAGTAGGGAGGGAAAGAAAGAGAGAGAGGGAGAGGGAGAGAGAGAGAGAGAGAGAGAAGAGAAGAGGGAGAGTTAGGGAGAGAGAGAGAGAGAGAGAGAGAGAGAGGGAGAGAGAGGGAGGAATGAAACTTCTGTGCTACAGGGAGGGAGAGAGTAGGGAGGGAGAGGGAGAGAGAGAGAGAGAAGAGAGGAGGGAGACTTAGGGAGAGAGAAAGAGAGAGAGGGAGAGAGGGAGAGAGAGAGAGAGAGAGAGAGAGAGAGAAGAGAGGAGGGAGACTTAGGGAGAGAGAGATAAAGAGAGAGGGAGAGAGAATGAAACTTCTAGCGGCCGTGGTCGCCAAGAGAGGGAGGTAGAGAGAGAGAGAGAGAGAGAGAGAGACTTCTCGCAGCCGTGGCCGCCAAGGGAGGGAGGGAGGGAGGGAGGGAGGGAGGGAGGAAGGCTGAGAGAGATTAAGAGAGAGAATTCAGAGAGAGAGAGAGACATAGAGAGGGAAAGAATGACAAATCCTAGCGGCCAAGAGGATAGAGGTAGGGAGGTAGAAAGGGTAAGCGAGAGAGAGAGAGGCAGAGAGAGAGAAGAGGAGAGAGAGAGAGAGGAGAGAGATGGAGAGAGAGAGAGAAATAATTACAAATCCTAGGGAGAGAGAGAGAGATAAAGAGAGAGAATGAAAAATCTTAGCCGCCATGGGAGGGAGAGAAAGAGAGAGTTGAGATAAACTAAGAGAGAGAATAAGTGGGATGAGGATAGAGAGGGAAACACATAAGAGTTGTCACAGAGAGAGAGAGAGAGATTAAGAGAGAGAATGAGGTGTCTTGACTATGGCTACAGAGAGATTTAGGAGTCGAGAGAGAGAGAGACAAAGTAAAGAGAGTTTTATATATTTACATGTTTTATATTATACTTTTAAAAAATTATAAAAGAGTGAATTTATGGTTTGTTTTGAAGGTGAGATAATATTTTTATATATATTCATCTTTTAAATTGAAAAATGTTAACTTTTCTTTAGATATTGGTTCTTCATTTATCTCACATGCAGGTTTAGCCTCTACATCAAAACCCCTTCTTTTGCATATTTAAGCCTCTTAAACCCCAGCAGATTAAAATGAACACAGAAAAAGAAATTATTTATTGCTTTTCTTCGCTTCGACAGTTGGTTTAGCATAGATTAGATTGCCTTAGAGGAGAGACAATTCTCCAAGTTGCCAATCGAATCCATACTCAAATTTTTCTAACTAGTTCCTAATCGTTGTCAGTCCCTTTGCTCACATGCAGTTTAAGACTCATAGCATGCTATTAAATAAGACCTTTTACCATTTACCAAGAAGTTTATCAGTGGGAAGATTGCATGAGCAGATATTAGTGGACAGATTACATGTCATGGGACATATTGGAGCTTGATGATTATTGGTTATTTTTATTGCATTTGTATAAATATTTAAGCTCCTTTATTGTCATAAAAACCCTTGTAAAGCCTTCTATGCTATTTTTTACATTTATTGTCATATGAAGCGCCTTGTAATAAACTCGACCATCCCGACCATTCACTATTTAACAAGTATCAGTGGGATGCATAAGTGGATATCATGTGGGCTGCATAAGTGGATATCAGTGGAATAGTTTTTAGTGGGTAGATTGCATCAGTTGGGTATCAGTGCACAGATATCAATGGATGGACAGATTACATGTCATCACGAAGATTGAAGCTTTATGACTAGAGGGCAAATCAATGGATGGATAGATTACATGTCTTCACGAAGATTGAAGCTTTATCACTAGGCGACATTTTATATCACTTGTAAAGCTTTATTGGCTAATTTTTCTACATTTGTACAAATAAAGCTTTATTGGCTAATTTTTTTACATTTGTACAAATATTTAAGCCTTGTAAAGCCTTCTAGGCTATTTCCCACATTTATTGCCATATGAAGCCTTGTAAAGCCTTTTGGGCTAT
This sequence comes from Dipteris shenzhenensis, assembly GCF_047967505.1. Lineage (NCBI taxonomy): Eukaryota > Viridiplantae > Streptophyta > Polypodiopsida > Gleicheniales > Dipteridaceae > Dipteris > Dipteris shenzhenensis. The sequence goes on along the minus strand of NC_141620.1, from coordinate 42,692,522 downwards.
TTCCCACATTTATTATATCAAGGGTTGTATATTGTACTTTACTTGTATGTATCTAAATTCTTCATTATCTTTTCTTGTAGGATTATGGAGCAATCAACTAATGTGGTGGCTATCCTAAATGACTCTGAGATCAGAGAATGGGTTTCTGATGTCACTTTGAATTTCAAAGGAAAGGAATATAGCCCCAATGGCTTTTGTAGGTGGACTCGATATCACATGGGCAGAAGAGCTTGGTTTCTTCATCAAAAGAAAAAGAGACTCTTTCTACTTATGTCAAAAAGGGAGTTCAATGGTGTTGAAGATCCATGGGATGCTACTTTCTTCAAAAATAATATGACTTCAAGCCTTGTGGTAGGCATAATATTAGAGCAAAAAGACACCTTTGTGGATATTTTTATAAAGAGTTCAAATCCTGAAGTTGGTGGTATTCATATTATTGTGTCAAGGAGAGACTCAAAGACCTTTGTGATGCCTCCTCCTCAACCATTAAAGTTTCCAGAGCTGCAAAGTGCATTGGAGACTCTTTCATATACTTGGGAGCAATTTCCTAGTGTGGTGGCAAAATGGATGCATGCAAAGATAATGTTTGAGTACTTTCAAGATGCAGAATATGCTCCTCATATTCAAGGATCTTCACATGAAGGAGATCAAAAAGCTCAAACTTTGATGCAGGGACAAGAAGAACAGGCACACTGTCACAAATGTGTAGAACATGAGCGCAAACTTCTAGAGCAAGAAATGGTGGATGTAACTAAGGATGATGAGACACAAGCCTTGAGTGCACGGGAATTAAAAAAAATTGAAGAAGATCAAGGTCGATCCACTGCAGTTATGCTAGAAGCTCTTGCTAGCAAACCACGACAGGAAATGCAAAAGGCTAGTACTACAAGAGCCACGGTTCCAAGCAGTAAAAAAAGACATCGTCCCACTGTAGAGAGAGATAATGTGGATGAAAAACGGTTAAAAGAAGAGAAAGATGGAGAAGACTCAGACACCAAGGCTGAAGATGATCAGGATGAACTCACATCAATCAAAAATCTTAATCTGCATCTTAATGAAGCAGTTACAGATGATGATGTGGGATATATCTAGGGTCAAAGGACGTGGTTTGTGAATGCCAAAGATGTGGAAGCTGCAGCTCTCTTTACTAATAGCCGAAGCCTTGATATATCCTATGCAATGCAAATATACGAGGCTTTGAGAGATATCTCTTGAGGTTAGTAATTTATTCTCCCTTGGAAGCATTTTACACAATAGCCTGCACGTGAAGACCATAAATGAGAAAAAGCATTTAAGTAATTGACCCACTAGCATAATTCACAATGTTTGCAAAATAGACTTTAAAGCTTACTTGAGTAATGCATTCAAATTGCATTGCTCCATCCATAGATGGTCTGCAAGTTTAGTAACTCAAGAGAGGCACGTAAAACAGAGAATGTGTACCCCTCAAACAGTGGAGTCGTCCTACTTCATGCTATCATCCCTACTCGAGGATTGATGGACATATAAATCCCACACCATATCATCAAACACCTCCTCCTCCATGACCTCATGACGTAATGGCAGAGGGCTACTATCACAATCACTCCATGCATCTATAACGGTCCCTCCTGAAGATCCCACCTCATATCGCCGATGCTTCGCCTCCTCACGGCGAGCATAGGGCAACATATGCGGGTGTGGCACTGCATCCTATATCAAATTAAAATGGGATCATAACTCAAGCACATGAACACCCATATGTATCAACCTTAACTCTTTAACACTTACCATATTTATGGTCGCATCCCACTCTCCATACTTTAAGACATGATTGAGTGTAATTCTACATGCATGACACATGTTTCCTCCACATTAATCACACATATATTTGATTTTTTGCTCGAACCACATTTCGCGATGGTGGATATGGAGGGATTCATCCTCACTAGAGCTATTTGTTGAAGATGAAGACATCCTACATATAAACAACCCAAAAAATTTGTTCTTGGATGAGTTGTAAATGTCCAAACTCTTTGGAGCATCTAAAAGCACGTCTAACACCGTGTCTATACTGTGGAGCGCATCTATAGGCACATCTAAAACTTAATTTAGATGTGTCGATAGACATGCAAGTAAAGACGCAAATAGACGCAGAGATAGAAGCGCTTTTAGATGCGTAGAACCTACTTTTAGCACGCTTGCTTTTCTTCACATACTTTTAACATCACGCAGCTTGCTTTCCTATTAACAAACACAGCTCCGAGCATCCACACTTATCTCCAAGCACCCACACTCGTCTCCAAGATTACATAATCTTCCCCAAGCTAACAAGAGAAGACAATGAACAAGGAGAATAAGACAGAGAAGTAGAGGGTCGGTTTATCTTCTTCGGAAGTTGCTCTCTTTGGATTCGGTCCTTTGTCGTATGTAGGTTGAACGGATGTTTTTTGTACTAGTGTGGTCGCACGCATGTCCTTTTCAAGTTCTTAGAAAAAGGCATCTGTCGAAGCACGTCTATAGTGTTTGTCTTTTGGGAAAATAGATAGCCGCGCCTATAGATGCGTTGTTAGATGCATCTATAGACGCGCTCCGACAGTCTTAGCTTTTCCCTTTCGCTTTTCTTTTCCTTCTCTTTTCCCTCCCCCTTCCCCTTCCACTTCCACTTCTAAGAAAAGGATTGCATATTGAATTATGGAAATAAGTGATTGCATGAATGAAGAAAAGGATTGCATGAATGATGGAAAGGGATTGCATGATTGAAGAAAGGGATTGCATGAATGATGGAAAGGGAAAGCATGATTGAAGAAAGGGATTGCATTCGTGAGAAAATAAGGGATCGCGTTCTCTTTTTCTCTCCTTTCTCCTCTCTTTCCTTCTCTTTTCTCCTCTTTTTCTCTCTTATCTCCTTACATTTTTCTCCTCTCTTTTTCTCTCTTTTTCTCTCTTATCTCCTCTCTTTCCTTCTCTTTTTGTCTCTTTTCTCGTCTCTTTCCTTCTCTCTTTTTCTCTCTTTCCCTCCTCTCTTTTCTTCTCTTTCCTCTCTTTTTCTCTCTTTTCCTCGATTCTCCTCTCTGTCCTTCTCTCTATTTTCCTCTCTTTTATCCCCTCTTTCCTTCACCTTGTCTCTCTTTTTCCTTCTCTCTTTTATCATCTCTTTCCTTCTCTTTTCGTGGTGATTTTCCTCTTTTATCTCCTCTCTTCTTCTCTCTTTTTTTCTCCTCTCTTTTCCTCTATTTTCCTCTCTTTTCTCCTCTCTTTCCTTCTCTCTATTTTCCTCTCTTTTATCCCCTCTTTCCTTCACTTTGTCTCTCTTTTTCCTTCTCTCTTTTATCCTCTCTTTCCTTCTCTTTTTGTGGTAATTTTCCTCTTTTATCTCCTCTCTTTCTTTCTCTTTTTATCTCTTTTCTCATCTCTTTTCTTCTCCCTTTTTCTCTCTGTCCCTCCTCTCTTTTCTCTCTTATCTCCTTTCTTTTTTCTCCTCTCTTTTTCTCTCTTTTCCTCTTTCCTTCCTCTATTTTCCTCTCTTTTCCCATGTGAAGTTTCAATAGCTTGACAGTGAGTAAGCAGATACAGACTTCTATCACTCTAATTCAAAGAATGCAGGAGTCTGTAAATGCTTGCTCAATGTCAGGCTGTCACTCTATTTTTTCTTTTGCATCTCGTGAGAGAAGGGCATGCTTGATGGTAATCTTCTGCTTTTCTTTTCTTCAATTCATCATGTGGCTTCTGTTAATCGTCGCTATATAGTGACATTTACGACTGTCGCTATATAGCAATCATTCTTTTTCGATGCTTATAGCGACATAAATACCGACCTTTACACCCGTCAAAAAAAAACTTTTTAGTGTAAAAAAGGTCGGTATTTTCATCAAAAAAGGGCCTGTGCCTTGTAGTGTTTAGTGCTAGTAATGACAAACAACAAAGCATGCAATTTCACAATTGCTCAAGCTACATTTTCACTCATCTAAAAACACAATTAAATCATGAAAAATCTATTGATGAGACCTTGTGAATGTGTTGACTAAGAGTTCATGTGCATCTAATACTAGGATTTAATTGCAACACACAACTATCAAGGGGTAGTTGAGTACCAATCCTATAGTGTCTATGTACACATTGCATGATATCAAGCTTAGACTACATCACAAAACTCTCAAGAGAGACATGAGTGCTAGAATAAGCATCTATAGAAATTGATACTACAACACACAACTCTAGCAATAGAGATGAGTGCTAGTCTTAGATGAGAAAGAAACATTAGAATCAAAGAAGAGAGTGCAACATAGAACTCTTGTAAAAGAGATGAATGCTCGAATGCAAACATGAAGAGAGATGAGTGCTAGCCTTAAATAAAAAATAAACATTAAAATCAAAGAAAAGAATATAGCACACAACTTTCGTAAAAGAGATGAGTTGCTATCCCCGAATGCAAACATGTAAACATGAATATTGAAAACAAGACTGCAACACATAACTCTCATAAGAGAGATGCAGTGTCAATCTAAAAAATGGGAGATAAGTTTACCTGTGCGAGAGTAAAATTGGTGCACTAGTAGGAAGGTGGGGGCACTAGTAGGTAGGTAGGCAAGAAGCAAATGATAGGAGTATTCGTCCGAATATAAGCTAGAAATGAAGATCTAGTTTATTTATACTAGTATTCATGTGAATAAACTATGTTATTCACATGAATAAATTTATTCATATGAATACCTAGTTATACGTATGAATAAAACATAATGATTCGGTTATTGCATTTTAAATAAAAAAACACGTATTTGACCCATTTTTTCAAATATAAAAAAATTTGGACAAATTAATGCAACTTAAATACATAAGAGACACTACAAGGATAGGCCCTTTTCCAACGAAAATACCGACACTTTTTACATTAATTTGTTTTTTTAAAACAAGCGCAAACATCGTTATTAAAGTCGTTAAAAGCGTCAGAAAAGAACGGTCGCTATAAAGCATCGCTATATAGCAATGCTGATAAACGTCGCTATATAGCGACACTGGTAAATGTCGCTATATAGCGACGATTAACAAGACTAAAAAAAAAGCATTAGTGGGGCTAAACTGAGCCATAGCAAGCCCTGTTTTGCCCCACTAATGCTTTTTTTTTTTTGCAATTACAAAAAAAAGTTTTTTATTACAAAATTTTCCTTTCGAAAAGGGTGATACAAAATCGCTCAAATGAAATGATCGAGCAACAAAAACATATACATGTCGAACATATACAACATTGTTTGTTACAAAATTACCCTTTCGAAAAGGGTGATACAAAATTGCTCAAACGAGTGGATATACAAAAGACATTGGTCTCCATAAAAGACATTATCATATATCCAACAGTAGAAAAAAAAATGGTATTGCAAGAGACATTCGTATTGCAAACAAAATTGGTCTCAATACGAGGCATTCCCAAGCATTGTTTAAGAAATAAGTTTTCTATTGCTCTGTGTTACTATCATTCATACTACCCTTCTCATGGCTAGAAGGGTCACTCGATACCTCATCTTGCACATGTTGTTCTATATGATGATACTCCTCTTGGACAATGTACCCACGGTCCAAGAAGATGTCAACACAATTCATTATATCCTTCACAGCTTCCAATTTATCAATTTATGAATCAAACTAATACCTCCAAAGCTTGCAGAGGGTCCTCGTGTTGGATCTTATGATGCGCAAGAATTGCCTCTCCCTTGAAGATCTATCTCGACCCCACCCATGCACGTGCACTTACACATTAAACTTCATTCTTCATTGTGCTTAATTTTCTCTACAACATGGGATAGCAAGGTATCCAAATGATGTATGCTGGCATGGAGAGAAAGACAGAAAGAAGGGGGGGAAATAAGAGCGAAGAGAAAGAGAGGAGAGAAGGAGAGAAAAAAAAAGAGAAAGAGAGAAAAAGAGAGGAAGAGAGGGGAGAGGAAAGAGAGGATAAGAGAAGATAGTTCCTATGCCCATCATTGCAGCTAGCGCTTAAGGCACTAGCTGCAAGCCAATGTATGCATGAAAGAAAAACAAGAGAGAGAGAGAAGGCACATTCTTAGTTGGAAAGTACGTGTATTAGGCATGACCCCGGATGATCCCACTCAAAGTTTCTTGTTTTGTGCTTTTTTCCCTATTATAAAAGAGAGAGAACATACCATTTTAAGAAAACTAGTTAGTGAAACATACATTTTGGAGAAGCAACATACCAAAGGAATAGAGAGAGGAGACAAAGAGAACCCTACAAACAAAGAGGTAGAGCTTTCATCCTCAAGTCTTTCATGATTTTCTTTCATGTATTGTTTCTTCCTTGAGAGAGAAAAGGAAAGGAGGACAGAAACTTTAGAGAAAAGAAGGGAAACTAGAGGAGAGGGAGAAAGAAAGACAAAGAAACCAAAAAGACTTGAAATAGAAGTAGAAGAGAGAAAAACTTACCTTAAGGTGGAGAGGGAGTTGCAACAAGCCTTGTAAGTGGAGAGGGAGAATGTAGGAAAGGATGGAGAGGTGGGAGGGGAAGGGAGGAGGGAGGAGTGACAAGTGAGGAGGCAAGGGTTGTGGGTGATTGCGAGCTGAAAGTGAGGAAGGAGATTGCAAGAAACAAAACCACAAATGGCATCATAGGAGGAAAAGTGTGGCTTTTAACCCCTTGATGCCATCGGTATATATATATCAGATATGTCAGTACCAAAGTTAGTATGGGCATCGATGTATACCGACACCCATACTGACTCTGGTACAAACAAAACAGGGGATTGAGGGTCTCAAGGTTTACGGTTTTTGGTAGCACCTTCGAGGGGCTGGGAGATTGGGATTTAGACCTTGAGGTATTCGGGGTCTAAGGTGATTTCGGGTGAAGGAGGCACGCCGGATTGAGCGAGAGGCAGAGCTGCAGACATCATTGCAACAGTGGGTGGAGCAGCAACTAGGGTGGGGCCGAGACCAGCGTCTTTCACATGTAGAGATGATTACTCGCGCTGGATTTGAGGCACGAGTATTCGCAGATGCACGGCTATAGGAGCTGAGAAGCGCATACATAGAGGAGGCGAGGGAGGCAGAGATGGCAGTAGTGGCGCGTGCAGCATGCCCTCCTCTTCATCAGGATGAGGCTGGCCCATCTCATGCAGATGATGAGGTTGGCCCATCTGAGCTGGCTTTGCCTGAGGGCACACAGCGGACGGTTGGGCAGCGGGTCATACAGGAGCCACGTCAGCGTTCCACTAGAGGATCATATGTAGAGTTATCAGATTCGGATTCAGATTGATTGTTTAGGCTTCACACGTTTCTTATATAGGGATGCACTTTTGCAGCATGATGATGATTATGTACAGATTCATTTTGGTACTTTCATGATATTGTTCCCACTTTTATGATGTATGAGCATTTTCGTACTTTCATGATGTTCTTCACACTTTGTTTATCTCAGCTTATCTCAGTTTATAGTTTGTTTAATACATAAGGTATTTAAAAAAGAATGCCATGTGAAGTAATTGTAAACATTAAGCATGGAAAAAGTGTTCAAGTTCCAACTTTAGGGATTGCTTCTACGTGGCGCAAACCAAATCACTTGGAGACCAAATCTTGCGTGGATGTACGTCTAGGGTAGCCTAAGAGGCGTGTGAAGTTTCGTCCCCAACAGGGTTTAGGATTTAGGGTCCAGGGTTTAGGAGGAGGCACGCCGGATTGAGCGAAAGGAGGCACGCCGGATTGAGCGAGAGGCAGAGCTGTAGACATCATTGCAATGGAGATGTGCGATGTGGCCGCACCCTAGTCCAAACCACCCTACGGTGTCAAACTCCTCGTGGCAAAGGACACAAGTGGCAGTAGGAAGCCTCGCTATGACTGCTGCGTCTATGGGTGTCCTAGTCGGCACATCTACAGGAGGAGCAGGGTATAGGGCCACGCTGGGGTCGATCCTATGGCGCGATAAATCACGACTAATATGCCTCAACTGCAAAATATAGTGCTCTGCGTGATGGTATGCTATGCGTGTCCGAATCCTCTGCTCCTCCAAATCTGTCTGCAACAGTCGTATGCGAGACTCCATCTCCTGACGCAATAGATGTGCCTGCAATGCAAACATGTCGCGTACATGGTGAGAATTAACCAAAAAACTTCAGTTCAAAACACGCTACAATAAAATAAACTAACATAATCAAAATAACTAACCTCGTCCCTAGACTCAGCCAACAATGCCTCCAACTCTGCAATCCGTGTGTCTCGAGCCTCCAACTCGTGCTGAGGCGGCGTAGATGTGGGAGGTGGTGTAGATGTGGGAGGCTCCATTGATGATCGAGGTGGGGGAAGTGGAATCGCAATAGATCTCGATAGGGCAGAGACCATGTGCTGCAAGGGTGATGCCACTGAATGAACATCCCCCCTAATCTGTCCTCCCACCGCTCGCAATGCCGGTGCAAGGATGGTGTGCAACTCCGGTGCCTCGCGTTGACGCCGATCTGATGCTCCTGACGCCCCATCCTACCACGTCCCGCTCCTGATCCTGGACAGGTACTAAGGTAGTCCACCCGATGACCAAGCACAAACTCAGCGTAAAGCTGCATGGCAAACGACCTGGCTATCTGGCGGTTGTGAGGCAATCGACCACCATTCGCAGCGAGATATCTCGGATAAATGTGTGCTGCTATGATGAGGTGCCTACAACGTAAAATATGCAAGGGGAGCCCTGATCGTGGTCGCATCGCCTCAGTGTGACCATCCCAAAACATATCCTCCAAGGCCTCCCTGTGATGTGACTCACACTCAAACAACTGTCGAATGGCTCTCCAATCCAAGCCACCACCAGTGATCTCCGCCTCAGCCTGTGCCTGAAAGCTATCCACAACGTCCTCAACTGTGTCCAATCGACCCAGAGCCTCAATAACTGAATCCAGACTCGCAACCAAGTGAGGGGTTGCCCTAGCATCCTGCAGTGCCCTCATCTCAGCTCTCAGCATCTCTATCTGCATACGAATAGTGGTGCTAGAACCTGTGCGCTGGCTGGCGCATGCACAAAAAAAACACATGGAAATTAATATTCTATTTGGGTAATGAAAATAATATTCTATTCAATATGACTTATAATCTATTTACGTAATGAAAACTATTTGTACGTACTCCTTGATGAGGTAGGATGTCGTTGGGATCATCCTATGCACCTACCGGTAGATGGGCCAAATGTGTGGCTCAATATTAATCAATATTATTAATAATTCTTAATTTTGATTAGAATTTTTTCACTCTAGTTGTTGCATTTTTAAACTTAGATGTCTCAAATATTTTTTCCTTATATGTTTCCCTTTTTTCACTTTTTATCCAATATGAAACTTTTCCACATGTGGTGTAAGGACCACATTGTCCACTTATGGCCCCTATACTAAGGACAGATAGTGGAGAGGTTTGGTTAATAAGACCTTCTTTGAATGCTTTACTGCCTTGGGTTTGCAATAGATATGGAGGAGATAGAAGGATACCTAATACATTACTTTGAACGATATACAAGCAAGGCGCATCTAGTATTTCTCGGACTACACATTAAAAAAGAGAGCGGGTTCACACTACAGACCTTTTAAAGCGAGAACTTTGAGAAAATAATCAAGCCTTTTCAATATTATCTATTTTGGTTGGGCAATCCACCTCAACTAGTGGCCATTCCTATAGATCATCACTTGGTTCCCATGCTTGGGGAGAGAGGAGACCTTTGGACAATCATAAATTACGTATGTGTTTTCGATGCGCTGGTGCATTTACAAGATCCAATTAGCCATATGCTTATGCATCTAACCACTCTAGTGTTAGGGTCTTTGCCCATGTGGTGTGGTGTTTTAGGGATAATGCCCATGTGGTGTTTTATACAGCCTACTTACTCTACCTAAATTATGAAACAACTCTTAACCAACTATATAATCTATAATATTCCACATAAACGATGATTTTTTAAAAGATGGTTTTGAAGACTAAAAATAATTCCAAAAATAATTAAAAAAACTTTAAAATGCATTTCAGATTTAGAAATATTTTATAATCATTCCTATAAACTAAAATTTAAACGTTTCTTTATATTAATAAAAATAGCACTAATTTAAACTTTAATCTCTTTTTTTTAAAAGATGATTTTAAAAACAAAATATTTACATTTTCTCATTTTAAATAAATAATTACGTAATTCCAAAAATCATTTAAAAAAACTTTCAAATGCATTTCAATTTTATTAATATTTTATAATTATTCCTATAAACCAAGATTTAAACGTTTTTTATTTCAATAAAAATAGCTCTAATTTAAAAAAATAACTTTAATCTCTTTTTTTCCAAAGATGATTTTTAAAAACCTAATTTTTACATTTTCACATTTTGAATAAAAAATGCCTCATTAAACGTTTTTTAAATTTAAAATTTTCACATTTTAAATTGTAAATGTCGTAATTCAAAAATAAAAAAACAAATTTACAAATGCATTTCAAATTTATAAATACTTTATAATTATTTCTATGAACGTTTTTTAATTTAATAAAAATAGCTCTATTTATTTAAAAAAAATTCATTTTCACATTTTAAATTAAAAATGTTGTAATTCATAAATTTCAAAAAAACATTAAAATGTATTTGAAATTTAGAAATTTTTAAAAATTTTTCTTATAAACATAAATTTAATTAAATTCTACCAAAAAGAAAATGCTACATTAAAAAAACAGAAATATAGAACATTTTCACATTTTGAATAAAAAATGCCTCATTAAACGCGTTTTAAATTTAAAATTTTCACATTTTAAATTATAAATGTCATAATTCAAAAATTTAAAAAAATTTTACAAATGCATTTCAAATTTATAAATATTTTATAATTATTAATATGAACGTTTTTTTATTTACTAAAACTAGCTCTATTTTAAAAAAAAAATTTCATTTTCACATTTTAAATAAAAAATGTCGTAATTCATAAATTTTAAAAAAAAATTAAAATGCATTTGAAATTTAGAAATTTTTTATAATTTTTCTTATAAACTAAAATTTAATTAAATTCTACCAAAAAGAAAATGCTACATTAAAAAAACAGAAATATATAATATTTTCACATTTTGAATAAAAAATGCCTCATTAAACGTTTTTTAAATTTAAAATTTTCACATTTTAAATTTTAAATGTCGTAATTCAAAAATTTTTAAAAAATTTACAAATGCATTTCAAATTTATAAATATTTTATTATTATTAATATGAACGTTTTTTTATTTACTAAAAATAGCTCTATTTAAAAAAAAAAAATCATTTTCACATTTTAAATAAAAAATGTCGTAATTCATAAATTTCAAAAAAACATTATATTGCATTTGAAATTTAGAAATTTTTTATAATTTTTCTTTTAACCTAAAATTTAATTAAATTCTACCAAAAAGAAAATGCTACATAAAAAAAACAGAAATATAGAACATTTTCACATTTTGAATAAAAAATGCCTCATTAAACGTTTTTTAAATTTAAAATTTTCACATTTTAAATTATAAATGTCGTAATTCAAAAATTTAAAAAAAAAAAATTTACAAATGCATTTCAAATTTATAAATATTTTATAATTATTAATATGAACGTTTTTTTATTTACTAAAAATAGCTCTATTTTTAAAAAAAAAATTTATTTTCACATTTTAAATAAAAAATCTCGTAATTCATAAATTTCAGAAAAACATTAAAATGCATTTTATAATTTTTCTTATAAACTAAAATTTAATCAAATTCTACCAAAAAGAAAATGCTACATAAAAGAAACCCTACCTGGACTCTCCCGCTTCGACTCCGTCCATCTCCGTCGATGTCCGTTGGTGGCTCTCCGTTGCTCGCGCAATTCCGTCGAAGTCCCGCAAATCCGAAATCGGTGGATGAGGAGGAGCTCGATCGAGGTATGCGGAATGAGGGGGGTCGCTCTCCTTTTATAAGAAAAATTAGGGTTTAGCTACCTCGATCGAGGTATTCTTGACATGCCCATACATCTCGGCACATCTACCTCGATCGAGGTATTGGCATGCCACGATACCTCGATCGAGGTATTCTTGACATGCCCATACATCTCGGTACATGTACCTCGATCGAGGTATTGCCATGCCACAATACCTCGATCGAGGTATTGTGACATGCCCATACATCTCGGTACATCCACGTCGATGGAGGTTTTGACATGCCACGATACCTCAATCGTGGTATGTCGGCAGAAGCGGGATGCCAAGTCATGTGTCCAGCATACCTCGATCGAGGTATGTCATCTGCCCTATTGGCTGCCCTATCGGATGGCACATACCTCGATCGAGGTATGCTGGACATGCCACCTGACGAGGTTGAGCTGGATTGCCACGATACCTCGAACGAGGTAGATGTGGCATGTATAGGTGGCTTGCCAGCAAGCCTCGATCGAGGTAGAGGCTCGGTCCGGTGAAAAAGCCCAGTACCTCGATCGAGGTATTGGCTTGGCTCGGTTGTCCTCGTGTGTGATTTTCATTGGAGCTTATACCTCGATCGAGGTATTGGAGACCGAAGCAAAACCTTTGTATTTTCACTCAAGCGGGTGTCACACTCACCCGAAAGTGGTCCAGAAGTGGACACCCTTAGCTTGCTACCACCCGTTCGGGAGGGGTTTAGAGAATTTGGATGGGTTTAAGGGTTTTAGGGGGGGTTAAGGGGGTTTGAGGAAATTCAGGGTGTTGGGGGTTTAGGGAGTTTGGACAATTTTAAGGGGTTCGGGAGGGTTAAGGGGGTGAGCGTGGTTTAAGGGGATTTAGGGTTTAGGGTTTGGGGGGTTTTAGGGTGTTTCTGGGGGATTTGGGTGTTGGACTCATTGGGGGGGATGGTTTTGGATGTGTTCATGTAGAGAGGATGAGTAGTGGTAGCTCATTAGATGGGGGGCCACCTCTGGGGAGTGTTGAGTGGTGGCTTCATGAGAGATTGCTTTGTCCTTGCAAGAATTGTAGGCAAGAGGTTCGTCATCAACACCGTATTGTCATGCGCCACTAGCAAATGTACAGAGAGGTGCCACTAGAAGCGGATATTGGTCATCATGCTAGTGCATCATCGGTAAATCACCAATGATATTTGAGTGATTCATGGATATTTATATGGTGTTTTTATTGCACACACACATTGCCTCATTATATATGTTGGGGAGAGCAGCAAGGGAGCACATGCACCACCAGCACGGTTTGAGTGAGATGATCCTTAGGATCAACCTCTAGAGGAGGATGATGGTATGGCAGACATGATGGATTCTATTTTTAGAGCCACCTTGGGAGATGGGGGCGAGATGTCTCAACATGAGACCACGGTGCAAGATTTGTCATCAACATGCTTGTATGATGGTGCAATGGTGACAAAACTAGGAGCTTGCCTCTCGATCTTGAATTTACAACAAAGTATGGCTGGTCAGACACAAGTATCTTATCCTTGATGAGGTTAGTGCAAATCATGTTTGGATCCTTGTTCTTAGTATCTTGTTCCTACTTTTTTTCATTTGTATCTCATTCTTAAAGTTTCTTGGATATGCAAACTGTAATAGGTTGCTCCTAAAGATGTTGTCTACTGCAAATACCATACCCAATTTTGGAGAAAAAATGAAGAAGATGTTGACAATGGTTGGATGGATTATCGCACCATCCACGCTTGCCCTAATGATTGTATTTTCTTTAATCATTAGTATGATGATTTGGTTAATTGTCAGAAGTGTGGAGCACAGCACTACAGAGACTGGACTTGTTGGGAGAGACGATCCCAGTGAAGGTCTTGAGACATTTTTCCATCATCCCTAAGAACAATTATATTGAAAACTGATGATGTGGCATGCTACACACCGGTCCATCGATGACAGTTTGTGCGGCATGGAAGCACATAAACAATATGTGGCTGGGGACTTTGCAAGGGACCCACACAATTTACATCTCGGGATGGTGTGAAACCTTTCGGGTTACAGTCAACATCTTGGTCGACATGGCCCATAGTCTTGGTGAACTACAATATCCCACCATGGCTAACAATAATGAAGGGATACCCCATTCTTGCCCTACTTGTGCCAAGGAGGTACAAGGCCAAAAATATGGATGTGTACATGGCACCATTGATTGAGTTGTAGACCCTATGGAGAGGCATATGCGACTTTTATATTTCTAGAGCCCCAAGGTGGGCTGTAGACATTTTCCATAAGGGGAGAATCGAGGTCTCAAAAGGGCCTCATAAGGAATGGATTAAGTGAATACCAAGTGAACCCACTATGGTAACCCATGGGCTAAGGGTCCCCTAGCATTCACTCAACTGGCATGGTTACCTTTTTTTTGAAATCGATCAACCTTGGCCTTTAGATGGAAGTGGATGGTGGATGGATCAAAGGCCTAGGATGCTCAAAATGGTTGGAGGCACCTTTGGTGGGCTCCAAACTAGCAAGAGTTGACAAAAGGTGGGTCTAGTAAAGAGGGAGAAGTTGTCATATGCTGTGGACCATTGGATCTTGGACAAATCAAAGGTGGAGATGAAGAGATCAAATCAAGGGTTGAGATTTAGGCGCATTTTGGAGGGTGGAGATGAAACAAATTGATGGAGATGAGATCAAGGGCTGAGATTAAGGCACGTTTTGGAGGGTGGAGATGATAGAGATGAGATCAAGGGCTAGGATTAGATCAAGGGTAGAGATTGAAGCGGATATTGAATGGCCCAGATTTCAACGCCTTTTGCACCATCTCCTCCACTAGATCTTGATGTAATCAAGGGCGTGTATTCTAGTGCATTTTTCTTGCATCTCCACCCTTGGATCTATTTCTTGATGGATGGCTGAAAATGACTCGCCTTCTATTTTGATCTCATCCATTAGATCCTTCCTTTTTTCAAGGGTTTAGATTTAATCCCTCTATCCTTTGATGGTATCCCTTGGATCTAGACCTTGATCAAATGGCTAGAAGTATTCTACCCCAAATTTGAATGTATCCCTTGGATTGTAAATGAGATCAATGGATAGGAGTGAAGATCAATGTCTAACCATGGGTGAGATGTCACTAGGAAAAAAGAAAACTCATTTTGGGGCCTTTTAGCCTAGAAGGAAAATAGCTGTCCACCAATGAAAGGAGGGCCAACGTAACATTCAAAAAATACAAAAAAGGAAGAAAAAAGAAATATTGTCAAGTTTGCATTCAATGAGGATACTTGAGATACTTTATTATATCTGATGTACAGTGCAAAATTCGATACTTCTGACATCACGGATGCATCCGAAGTGGGCCAAAACGCCCGGAATGACATTTGAAACATTGAAAACGGGCACCTGGAGGCCTGAAAAAGGCCAAAAAGGCCCCACAAAAAAAGTGTGTTGAAAAAAGCAATTGACAGGTTGGTTGGAGGCCAACCTATCAAATTGCTTTCTTCAGCACACTTTTTTTGTGGGGCCTTTTTGGCCTTTTCTAGGTGCCTGTTTTTAGTGTTTCAAATGTCATTTCGGGGGTTTTGGCCCACTCTGGATGCACCGGTGATGTTAGAAGTATTGAATTTTGCATCTTGCATCAGTGGAGTTATGTCATATTTTAGTGTTTTAGAGGAAAGAAAAGAAGTTGTGAATTTCTCTCAAGGCCCCAAAATGAGCTCCCTTTTTTCCTAATAGGCTACCCACCCATAAATTCTTAACATGGCCTTTTGTACACATCAACATACCATTGCCCCACACAAAGGAGCACTCTCATTGGTACACCTCAAATCTCTCTCCAACCCCTTGAAATTAGGAAACACTAATTGGAGGCCCTTTTGAGACCCCATTTCCCCCCTAATGATCAAGGGAATTTTGATGTGGACCATGCATGACTATCTAGAATATGGGGAGTGCGTAGGTACATGCTTGTGCATGCCTACTGATACCTCTATGCTTCATTGTGGTGTGATATATGCATGTCTAATGACCTATTTGTGCATGCATATATGTAGGACTTAAAACACAAGGGTACCGTGCTTACCCTATTTGTGTCCCTAGTTTCAATGCATGACACTCCAAACATATGAGAAACATGGTTTATGAAGATCATGCCCAATACCTTTCGCTTGATCATCCTGCACGTGAAGGTCATTTTGATCCACCACCAATCTGTAGGAAGGAAAGTGATAGGGATCCGCCACTGGTTTGTAGGAAGGAAAGTGCATTAGGGGAATTTGGGACTCAAAAAGGGCCTCATAAGGAGTGGATTAGCAAAATGGATTAAGAACTAATAAGGCATACAAAGGGTCCCATCACCCCATATGGGGACAAAAAAGTACATCTCCCTAGGTCCTTGGTGGTCCCCAAAAGTGCACCTCCCTCTCTGACTTGGAGGGCCCCCCCACTCTCAAAAACTTAACTCTCTCAACAACCTTTAGGTGGTCCTCACGGGTACACCCTAGCCAAAAATTTTGAAAATTTTCAAAAGTGCCAAAAATGGCCCAAAACTCTTCAAAACTTTCCCCCAAACCATGCCTATGCACCCAAATCACTTTTCAACATCTAAATCATACTCTTTCTCACCGTATTCATCTTCCAATCCCACATTCATACTCCTTCTATCGTAAGAACTTTGCAACACCCAAATCTATTTTATTCTCATCATTTTGTCCCAAACTTGCTTCCATTGATCCTATTATATCTTTCCATTGTCCCAAACTTGTTTCCATTGATGCTATTCTATTCTTTGAACTGATCCAAAGGACCTCACATTTCTTTTGGATCACTCACTTAATTATACCCTTCAGAGTACATATCCTAGTTGTGGCCCTCATGAGGAAATCGGATGTAATAGCAGCGAAGCTTGGATTCCATTACCTGTCGTGCAAGGACACCGGCCACCTTACATCTCTCACAAGCATGCAATGCCTATACCTCCTTGTCGTGTGAGCTCAGATCTTTGGGGCTTCTCTCTATCTTCTCCTCCTCCATGTTTTTCCACTTTCCTTCACCTAGATCCTGTATTCTTTCCTTTCCTCTCCCCATTGACGCTAACCTAGCTTGCATTAGCATTCACGTAGCTCGTATGGTAGCCTTTTCCTTTTTGGACAATTGGACGACACCACTCATCACGTTAACTCTTATGGCTTGCAAAATCCTTCCATCGCTTTGTGCCATTGATGGTCCTAACATGTAAAAACAAAAAAAAAGTGCCTATGTCATGGCCACCTTCCGATCAAAGATGCAAAATTTTTGCCCAAATCAATTTGCTTCTTCATGCTTGAAATGTGTCCCAATTTATAAACCCATATGTTGATCATTAGCATTCAAAGTTGGGACCCACTTTGAATAATGGTTTCATATGTCATGTTATTCACATCAATTTAATCCATTGCAACCATTTTAATCCATTGTTGCTCATAGTTATCAGTGCATTTGCAACCTTACCATTTTGTATCAAACTTCATTGCAGTCATCACCAATGCCTTCAAAAGCGATTTTGGCCATTCCTAGCATACTTTACAACATTTTACACCATAAGGGCCTACATCTTCAATTGTATGTAGCACCCCTTAGCCACAATTTCCATAAAAGTCAAAACCCAATCTCCTATGCTAGGATTGATTCAGTCATATGCTTGTTCTCTATCCAAATTTGACAATACACAAACACCAACCAAGTATACGTGTGGATTATTGCTAACCATGCACATAACTAAATTAGCCACCATATTATTGTTCTATTTTCCTCCTAGGTTTGGGATGCAAAACATTCCTAGTCCCAAGATGAATCTAAATATGGAAGGGTTTGAGATTGTGCATCCAATTTAACCTTTGTTTGCTATCTTGATTAGAGTTCGTCGGCAATGTTGATCTTGTCTATTCATACACCTAGTAACTTGAAGAATTTTTGAAACCTTTGATCAGGGAATGCACTTTTCTTCAAAATCAACTAAGGATACACTAAAATCCAAGAAATGAACTCAATTATAATGCAAAACACCACCCATTTGGAAAACAAGAGATATATATATTAATTTTTGATGTCTATACAATATTTCTTGTATATTGCATCCAATAGATGCACTTTTTACAAAATATTTTCTTGCTTAGCTTTAGCTACTATTGCTACTCTCCTCTGAGTTGACAAAACAGTGGTTCACTGAAAGATTCTACAAGCTTCCCAGCATCATAAACACTTGCCGAAGCACCCATAGCGGCAACCGCCATGATTCTTCCTGCTAATTTCTCTCCAAAAGTAGATAATGCCAAGTCCCGCCTCACCAAAATACACTTGCGCATAGAAGGGGGTAAAGGCACAAGAAAGAGATGATAAAGTGCCATGCACTTTATCATCTCTTCCTTCCCATAAGGGGAGAACAAAGTATGGAAGCACAGTAGGCTATGGCACTTGAACATTCCCATGTAGTGTCATAGTGCTGAATCCACACCGATGCTGTCACCTCGACCCCCTTTATGTGTCGCAAACTTATCAACTTCGATGACGTCCTGAAAACATCAATAATCATCTCAATGCCAAACTAAGAACATAAATTCATTCATATTGACAAAATATCATGAACTTACAATGTGGGTAGCATCTTGTTTGTCCAAATGTTCTCGGTTGAGTTATATCGATGGAGCTTTTGCTCTCATCAATTGCTAGAGGTGGTGCCGATGATGAGGCCTTTGCAGTATTCTCAAGTCTCTGGCGTTTTGTGCCCTCTTTGCCTCTAATCTTTCCTGGACTTTTGGAACTCCATCTATGTAACTGCTGCATTAGTAGAGTCATACATTTCCTCCCACACAGTTAAGATCAGATGCTCCAAAGTGTTTGCACGTGCCAAATCTGTGCACCTATCCAACCCCTCTTCTAGGTAACCTAAGTTACCACTACTCTTCCAAGTGGAGAGTGCCCCCAATACTTCATCTTCTCTCAAATTTTTAATATATTAAATGTCAATCAATAATAAATATTCTCTATTTTCAATCAAAATATACAGAAGGGTTTGCATCAAAACCTCATCTGTCATACCTTCTTCCTCCTCTTTTTGCTCTCCTTCCTCCTCTTCCTCTTCAAGCTGTCCTATGGCAGATGATGTCCCGCCTGCTTGGGGAACCACAACCAACTCTGTTGTTTGCTCTATTTCTGGTGTGTGCTTTCCCTTGTCCAAAGTTTCACTAGACCCAATCTAGAGGAATGGCAGCTTCTGCAACCACATTAGGATTCTCCTCAACATTCACATCTTGCCCTACTGCTAGAAAAAAAGTTGGCTCTACATTGATAAACGGAGGTGCATCTATGTCCTCCATTTCCAAAAGAATTACACAAAACGAGTTCCTATAGGACCCGCTTGCAGATCCAACTCTTCATCCTTGGAAATCCTTCTAAAACTTTTTGGACTAAGGGATTTGCAAATTCTTTGCAACTTAAACTTGAAAGTGCTATCAACCCGGCGATAGTGAATGAGGAGATTCACAGGAATCCACTATACTCTATGTATGTCTAGCCAGATCAGGTGAGGCTTAATTTTCTCTCTCACATAATCTACCACATCTCTAAAGAGATCTAGATTCTTGTGGACTGTGCTGATGACATCTATCTGACGATTAAAAATGTCATACAGCTCTGCCTCTCTACTCAAATGATGAGTAGAAGTGACAAAGTCATGGTATGCCTCGCGGGGTGTGGCCATTGGAGGTTTGTGGAAGATGGCAAGAGCAGGCTGTCTAGGAGGTGAGGACAATAAAGTCTATGTCATACCTAATGGCCCTTTATATAGTTGACTTCAGTCTCTTTAAATACCTTAAAAGTCCTACTACAATTTAGATAATAAAATATTGGACAATGTAATATATTGGCCTAAATAATTTGCCATCATATTGCACTCCCACCTTCCCCACCACCCAAAATAATGGATTTTTTTTGTGGAATTTAGGGGGCCCTATATTAGTACAAATGACATCACACTTAACAAAAACTATTACATTTAGTCAAAAACTATGATAACACAGTTTCAAAACTTTTACATTTATTCAAGTGCTATTACAACACACTTCAAAAACTATATCATATTCTCAAAACTATTACAACACACATCAAAAGCTACTAATTTTATTAAGTATACTCATTGCCAGTACAAATGACATCACACTTCAAAAACTATTACATTTATTCAATACCAATATGAATGGACAAGTTACAAGGAGGTTTCCATTTCTCAAGCATTGATGTTCCTTCGAGTCGCCTTCTTACTATCTTCCCATTTAGTGTAAATAAAAAATCACTATCATCAAAGGTGACAGCGATGTATTCTCGAATAGGCTTCAAGATCCAACTACCTGTGACCTCAAGATATTGGATATCCCCATTGGGCATATGTACCTCTACCGCTGTGGTGTCCACTACATCACAATCCATAGGTATCCATGTGCCATGATTATTTTTCCAATGTTTGTAAGCGTATGTCATGTAGCAAATACTTTGCACTACTTGATATCATATTACTATACTTTCTTTAGTAAATATACATCAAAAATGGTCTCCCTTCTGCAAACCCTTCCTAACATCCCACATTGGGTATAGAATATTATCAAGAAATTCATTTTGTAGGCCTTTGCATACCCACATGGACTTTGTCTTGTGAATGAAGACTGATTTGAAAAAATAAATAAATGTAATGGAGGGCATGAACCAACTAACACTCACAAATCTTGAACCGAAAGTAAACTTCATTGATGATTGAATATCTGATCTCATCTTCATTCTAAATGCATCTATAGAGAATGGATCAGGAAGAGGCCATTCTGGACTATCAAAGTTAGGGAGAGGAATAGGACGTAGGCTTTCCATATGCGCCTCTCACTTTTCTTTGTGGAAAGAACAAATAAAGGATGTGCTTATTCAAAAGAAGCAGATTAAACCCTTGGCAGGGATTGGAGCTAAACCTGCAAATATGTTTGAGGATGATTGGAATGAGTTGGATTCATTAGCAAAGTTTATTGCTTGGGGGGGTCACTATGTATAAACCCTCTATATCACGTGCGTTCAAGGCCTATATTTAAAGTCCCTTATCTGTAAAAAATTTCATTAATAAAATGTACCCCTTTTCTATACAAATCTGTAAATTTTTTCCAAAACTATTTTAAATAGTCCCTTATGTATATTTATGTCTGTAAATTTTAGAAATAAAAAAAATCCTTCTGTTGAACTCACGTGATAGGGTTACATATGATGAGTGACCCCCCCCAGGTTTATTGTTAGACTTCATCTGGCAAAGTCATTTTATTTCACAGTAGTAAATGAGCAGACTACGGAAGATTTGTGGAAGAAATTATGTGCCAATTATGAGAAGGAAACTGCCTCTAATAAAGTTTACCTCATGAAGATGTAAACTTTATTAGAGGCAATATTTCTCTTGTGTTCATTGCCATCCTCATGGGATACCTTCTATACAGTTGGCAGTTACGCTCTGCACATTCTAGAGTACTGAAGTTTGATGATGTTGTCGGTAGCTTGTTGGTTGAGGAGATTAGAAGGAAGTCTATGGATGGCAAAAAGAAATATGCGTCCTTAAATGTGCAAAGGGTCAGATCACAGGTTAGGGGGAAGTCCCAAGAAAGAGGGAAGTCTCATAGCAAATCCAGGGCATAGAACATTGAGTGTTACCACTGTGTTACCACTGTGGGAAGAAGGGCCACATGAAAAAGGATTGCTACAAGATGAAAAGAGAGAAAAGCATAAGAAAAAGAATGGAAATTGGGGTGCAAATAAGAAAGAAGAGAGTCCTAGGGAGGACAAAGGAAAAGTGAAGATCGAGGAGATCAATGCAGTCATCATCACTGATGATAGTGACAATAACATTCACTGCATGTCTAGTCTACCTACAGACTTGCTTACCACTTCAGACGATGCATATTACCAAGTTTGGATTTTGGATTCTGGTGCTTCATTCCATGCTACTCCCCATAGGGAATGGTTCTCCACTTATGACAGTGGAAAGACAGATTGTGTGCATCTTGGAAATAACTATGCATGTGACATAGTGGGAGCAGGTGACAAAGTTTTCTTTTGCAAATGGGTCTGCATTTTCTTTGAAAAAGAGTAAGACATTTACCTAAGCTGGCCAAGAGTCTCATTTCTACGGGTCTGCTAGATGATGCTGGCTTTCAGACCACTTTTGGCTTTCAGAGTTGGAAAATTTAGAAGCGCTCTATGGTTTTGGCTAGGGGTGCCAAGTGTGGGACATTGTATCCCCCTTACATGAATCAGGGGTGTCCGATCATGTATTGCAATAATCGAGCAACCGAGTACTTCTTTGTGGCATTGGAAGTTGAGGCACATGAATGAAACTCTTATGCCATTCGGATTATGTACCGCATTTGAGTTTTACTAATTTTGAATTTGGTGAGCATTGTCTCTATGGGAAGTAGACTAAATTAGCCCATAAAGCTAGGGGAAAGAAGGAGCTTGAAAGGCTTGATTTGGTGCATTCGGATGTATGTGGTCCCATGCCTACACGGTCATTAGGTGGGGTTGAATACTATGTGACATTCATTGATAATGCAACTAGGAAAGTGTGGGCTTATGCTATAGCTCGGAAGAGCGATGTCTTCTAGAAATGGATGGCATCAGTCAAGTGGAACGCTTAAATGCCTACGGATTGGCAATGGTGGAGAGTATCTCTCTCATGACTTTCAACATTTATGTAATACATGTGGGATTAAGAGGGAACTCATGTCTCCTTGTACTCCAAAATAAAATCCAGTTGCAGAACAGATGAACCGCACCATTTAGGAAAGGTTGGAATGTATGATTTCCAATGCAATTCTTTCTGGCAGTTTTTGGGCTGAGGCAATGAAGACTATAGTGCATGTGATCAATAGATCACCTAGTAAGAGTTTGGATGGTGGTATTCCTCAAGAGGCATGGAGTGGAAAGAAGCCTTGTTACTCTCATTTGCATATATTTGAGTGTGAGGAATATGCACATGTGCCAAAAGAGCTTCGGAAGAAGCGAGATCCTAAGTCTAGGATATGCATCTTTCTAGGTTATGGTGAAAGTGGAGAGATGGGCTTCGTCTCTTGGATCCAGAAGCAAAGAAAATCATACAAAGCCATGATGTGGTCTTCAATGAGAAGAAGATGCATGACACTCATGAGGGATGTGAAAATGAGGAGAATCACTTTCCAAGATGTGAATCCACCTGCATATGTTGATAGTCTAGCAAGTTGTCCATGCACCAAATGTGCAAGAAATGGTGCCACTAGGTACTCCCACAGGTACACAGTCAAGGGAAGATGATGGATCATCTATTGGTGGCAATGATGAGCCAAGTGCGGCTCATATGTAGGCAGGACAAAAAGCTTAAATGCCCTTGAGAAGAACATGTAGAGTGTCTAGATCTAGGGGCAGACTATGTGATGCTTATTGATTGTGGAGAGCCTTCTTTCTATAGAGAGCTTATGATGCGTGAGGATTAGTGCAAGTGGGAGTATGCTATGAAATCAGATATGAATTTACTCATGAAAAATAAGAATTGGGACTTGGTTTCTTTGCCACATGGAAAGAAAGCATTGCCATGTGAATGGGTCTACAAGATGAAGGTAACACGTGATGATGTGCCTAAGTACAAGGCCTATTTGGTTGCCAAAAGGGTTCAAGAAAGAGAAGGGTGTGGACTTTGATAAGATCTTCTCTCTAGTTGAGATGACCACACATAGATGTGTACTTGGACTTGTGGTAGCAGAGGATATGGAGCTTACGCAGATGGATGTCAAGACAACATTCTTGCATGGGGATTTGAATGAGGAAATTTACATGGTACAGCCGAAAAGCTTTGCATGAGACCTTGCTCTTCTCCCCAGACACATGTCACATGATTGGCTACAAGAAGCTCTTCATCATGAAGCTGAAGATGATGGAGAGGATGTAACCAATTGAGAGGGTGAGATTGCATTCGGATGTATGCCACATGTAAGTTTCTTACCTTTCTACTTAATTTGTGTATTTATGATCACAATATCTACAAAATGCATCCTCATTATGTTAATCATGTTCTTTTGTAGTACAAAACATACAATGCATTATGGTCACATGGATGGCATTTTCAGGTGGGATGTATCGATTTAAGGAGAGTCACATATGATTGTGGAGTCATGGCTAACCTTTTTTACAAGATAGCTGAGAAAATGCTTCTGATACCAATCTTCTCTCCTCACAGTTAGATTATTGTGGGACCATACATGACATCTATGAAGTTGATTTTAGATAATTTTGTATTTTTATTCCTGGTGTCGAGCATTGGGACCATTGTAAATACAAAATTATCTAAAATCAAGTTAGGAGAGACAGCAGTGGTTTCTTTTCCATTGACTCCACCAAACCTTGGACTGATGAAAGTGATACTTTTGTTCTTCCAGAGCATTGTGGACAGGTACATACTAATGAATTGATTAAAAGCTAATATCTTCATTTTCAAACAAATATTGGTAGATGTTCATATATATATATATATATTTATATATTTAAGCATAAATTAATGTAATTACTAGCATCTAATTTGTATCTTCAACCTAGGTGGTCTTTCATCCGGATTGTTCGAATCCAAAATTGTGGTACATGGTCCAAGTTACTCCTCAAAGCAAACATATTTTTGAAGATAGGAATGTGGATATGGAGATGCCGGAAGAAGATCCAAATAATGATGGCGATGGATCTAGGGAAGAGGATGAGATGACGAAATGGGCTAGGAGAAAGATAACAATAATGAAACGGTAATGGAGAAAGGTGGAGATCATGACTTTGGGGAAGAAGAGGGAGAACTAGAGGGTGGACTAGAGAATCAAGTCTTAGGTAGACATACAATAAGGGATGATGATATAGGTGATCAAATAGTATGTAAACCTTGAGCTAGACCTATTTGGCACACAAGATTTGTGGCTCAAGATGAAGCCGTGGATGTAAATGCTACTAATTGAATGGTTTAGACATCAACTTATGTTTGGCTCTCTCATTTTTATAGTGACATTTTGTTACATCAGTATGTTAAGTTCCCCATCAATATATGAGTGTTTTGATCTCAATTTTGGTGTACGTACTCTTATATTTTTTATCTTTCAAATGACCAAACTTGTGGTCAAAAATTATTTTGGGTCCCTTGGAAATGATGTTCTATAAAAATGTCAGTATGGAAATTTTAACCCAAAGTTGGTGGAAGCGTCCATGGGAGCATTGTCATTCCTCGGTATAGACGTCGGTATATACCAACACCTATACTGACATAGATACCGACAACCATACCAAATAGCATTTTGTCATCGACACCAACACCTTCTCAACCCCAACTATACTAACAATTTTCGTGCCCGTGAGCATTGATTGTCGGTAGACAGTGTTGGAAAGAGGCCCGTGTCTCATTAAAAGAGGGTGGAGATATCTGACCCCCAAGACAATGGTCTTATACAAGAGAGTGAGAGACTCACCCAATTCCACTCCCATGAAAAATGTAATGATCACATAGCTTGCTTCAATTATTAGAGAGTAGCCTTGATGTTTAACAGCCAGCCCTGCTGTAACATAACCGCAAGAGGCAAACCCTTCAAGATGTGGTTCATATTCTTATTCTTTACAATTACCAGCAATAATTCGCAAGGTTGTTTGTAAATATGCATTTCAAAGAGATTGCAAATATGCAATGCACGCTCTAACTAATTCGGGAAAAGAGAAAGGTCTCCCTCGATTGTGAAATTTGAACAATCAGCAAATCAAATGAGAGACATCCGTACCAGTGCGTGGCATTGCCAGTGCATTTGAATAAATAATTTTAGTGCAAGATCGAACAGCGCTTTTTGCCTTTCGAGACCCATTAGCGCCCGAGTGTGAAGGGAGAGGTGAAAAGTTTCGCAAATGGTGGTTGAAGTGGCTGGTATGTCTGTATACTGTATCGTTGAACTTCCAACTTCCGCAACAGACTCCTGCATATTTTTTCCTAGAGGAATGTCCTCCCAAGGATCATTCCCTTGTAACTGAACAACCACCATTTGGCAGTTTGGTGCCATGGGTGACATGGATCTTAGGAACTTAAGGGACTTCTCGCATATGGCAAAAAAGAAAAATTTGCCATAACATGAGTTGTTCCCGCGGCTTGCCACTTTTTTTGCACTGCCAAAGTTTGGCATATGGGAGCCCCAATGGGGATGTAGATTTCTCCCCTCCACTAGAGCAATTCAAGGCTCGCCCTCCTTTCAGCCTATGATTCGCATACAACAATGACACAAGGGTGGATTTACAACAACAATAACACTAATGATGGGATGGATGTCTCACATCGGAGGCAGATATGGAGGTAGGCAACACGCGAGAAAGGATGCCACTCTTTTCTCTTATATGCCAAGATACTAGGACGTGTTCCCACGATATGCTACATGGGCAAAACTGCTAGGATTTGTCTATGTTGAATGCATTCCCTGTCTCGCCTTATAGTCACCAGTGCCAAGATTTAGCAAAAGAATGCCATGTTGGAGATGAAAATCTGAGCTCTCCACCCTAGCATTTCGAAGCTGAAAGCTACTAATGAATAGACATCACTACTTAGAGGAGGTTCCCATGATGGAATTTATGCCAGAAATCGCTAGAATTTCCCAGCTTTTGCCTTAGCCCCGATGTTATAGCTAACAATTTTGGGCATTACAAGTGCTCCGGTGGAGATGAAAATTCTTCCTCTCCACCCGAGCATTATGGGGCTAACCCCCTTTTTCTCCTAAAAATGCAACATTCAGAATAAGTGTCCCTTTTGCAATAGGCTGCTACATCCAAAACAAAGCAGGAAAGCGCTGACAGAAGCGCAACTCCAAGCAAACATACTCACACGGGGATGAATTCTACAATATGCCAGGGGCTGGCATATTGATATGCCAGCCTTTTGGTACGGGGAATGCGCTGGCATATTAATATGCCAGCCTTCTGGTACTGGAAATGCGCTCTTACCTACAACGACCTACAAAAAATGGGAAAAAAGAGCTTGGAGACCAAGCGGGAATGTTCGACATCGTTCGCTGCACAACCATGCATATTTGGAGTGTTTCTTGACACGAGAAAGGCTTACTTGCAAAGCGTAAGGCAAAACAAGGAGGGTGTGTTGGTGTTTGAGGTAACGTAAGGCTTGCAAGTTCCAAAATGGCAGGGCCCATGTCATGTGAAGAGGGCCCTGGAAAGATCGCTTCGTTCAAGCTTACGACTTTATTTCAGGCACCAGGCAAAAAGCTGTGAAATCGATGTAGCAGGATAATAAAAGCAGAGCGCAAGCTTTTTCCACTATTTGTCACTCATTCTACTGGCCTTCGATGAAGAAGCTTTATACTATTTACAGCAAACCAATTTTAGGCTCCTTGCCGCCGACCAGCACCTTCCAAGGAAATTGCTCAATTGTGTAGTGCCTCCGATTCTCTATCTGTAGCCTTTTCTATGGAACTTGCTGCCGTTATTGCATCATCACCTCCTTAGCAGGCCTTTACTCCTCTTCGGCTTCAAGGACTCTCAAGGAAGCACACCGGTAGTCATGTCATACAGAAACCGCAGGGAAGCTCCCTGCTGTTCCCTTCCTTTGGTGCGATGTCACTCATCTTGCAAATTTTATTTCAATTTTGGTAGAGCATTATACAAACAAAGGGCTCATCGACCATCCACTAGGCAAATAATTTGTAATGGACTTCCCGAGCTTGCCTTGTGCATTAAAGTATAATTTGGGAAGTGACTCCAAACCAACATAGATTTATTTCACATAGAAGCTCAAAATGTACTCGTGTTCTTTGATTGCTCCTCTATAGGGGGCCCTAATGTTCTAAAAAACATATTAGATTAATTAGTAGTCACGATGACACGAGTAAAATAAGACGAGGGAAAAAAATGAATGTCTCGAGAAGACCTGTGAGCTTGAGAAGGTTCTGCGAGCCTGCAATCCACTGACCTTGAGCACCTATAAAAACCAGTCCGCCAAGAGCAAGAGGGCAGAGACGGGGGGAGAGGAAGGTCCAAGAGAGGCACAGGCCTATGATACTACTTGTGTCTACCATTAGGAAAAAAGGGAGCTCATTTTGGGGCCTTTTACGGTTTGGAAAAATAAGCTCTCAACCAATCAGTAGAAGGCCAATGTAACGTTGAAAATTCACGAAAATAAGAGAAAATAGAAAAAAGAAACAATACTTTACGTGCGAAAGGTCTACCATTCTACACCATTGCCTCATTGTGCAACAGCCTTTCTTTTCCAAAACTGCTCCCTTGATCCTGTTTGGCGTAGAGTAAGATGTTTCTCGTCAACTGTCTGTTTGCCCACTTTCTCTTTCTTGAAACTTCAAATTGTTATCTTAGTTACATTACTTTGCTATTGTTACAGATTCAGAAAATCTCCATGGTGAACCAAAACCACGGCCGTTCTTGTGGAAGACGCTCTGTGGATGATAATGCTACGAAGGCAGAATTATACCAAACATCCTTACCCCATCGACCTGCTTCTTCTATTTCATCGGTAGAGAATTCAAGTACAGTCAAAACGGAAGGAACTTGGGAAGGGTTTAGTGTTTCGAAAGGAGCATGGGTGCTCATGCAACCTAGCAAAAGAAAAAGACCCCAGACAAAAAACATTTTCTTAGCATCGTGGCAGGGAAGAGTACGAGATTTTAAAATCACCAAAGGGAAGATATCCGCCGTGAAAGAAGTTTTGATTCAGCACGTGTACATGCATAAAGAACTTGTCTTGCGAGACTATCCAACAAATCTTCCGCAACACAGGCCTAATTGTATATTTTTCTATTGTGGTTTTTTTCTTCATGAGGTGTATGGATTTTTAAGATGAAGCTTTCTCTCTTAGCTTATTGACATTCTTGTGTTGTTTTATTTCAGATTTATATCCTTCATCGTATGAGACATGGCAAAACATCGATTGTATTCTGGGATTTATAGATGTTCTGCATGGATCGATAGGAGAACAACAATACCAAGGTCGATGTGCAACAGAGCTAGCTCAATCGGGTATATTTTTTACTGATCATTTTTATCAGTTGCTGGACAAAGCTAACACACATGGTGTATTAATAAAACAAGACCTTCCGGCGTGGAATTCAGTGGATTGGCCTCACCCACATTCTAGTGTTATAGAGGCATATAGGGCGAAGCTTTTTACAGAAGTACAGAAAGCTCTGAGGCCCAATATTGCCACTAGGATAGTAAAAATTTCTTTGTGCATGCCTCTCACAGTTTTTGTGGACTTGTTTAATACCTTTCCAGTGAAGGTTTCAAAAACAATGTTCACAGTTAAAGCAACAAATTCGGCATGCATGCCACAATTTTTGGATAAAGGTTGGGATAAGAAGACATGTAGTTCAGTGTTTTGTGAGGTGGTCCAACCTTCTATGCAACTGAAGTACATGGTTGCATCACAAAATTTTATTTTCTCTTTTTATTACAAGCGCAGTCGAATGCTAGGCACACAGCTTGTCCCAATGGATCAAGATGAAGAGTCTTTTGGTGCAGAAAATAAACTTATTGATATTGATGTTGTTGAGAATGGTGATGTGCTAGTCAATATCTCATTAAGAGAATGTTGCTCCCTACCTCAATTGCGCAGTGACATTCTATTTGAGACTGAAGGTTCTATCTCAAACGACTTTTTATTTATCTACAACAACAGAAAGGTACACCATCTGATTTATCCTAGTCTCATTAAGCATTGCTATTAGTTTAATTTACCAATCTAATTCATATTGCTTTTTTGCAGTTACTCAAAAGAAGAGAGAGCTCAATAAAATGCAAAGACATAGAAAATTTAAAAATTGAGATAACACAGACTCCATAAACAAAGGTTTTGTATTCAATCAAGTAAGATTTTGTACAGAACTGTTTAGCTGAATCTGTAGAACATATTTCTGACATCCATTTTCTATTTATGTACAGCTTGATCCAAAGGCTGCTCTACATTTTCTGGAGGATCTTCTCTCTGCTGCTCCATCCTGTCTCCTCCACTGCCCCAGAAGCCTCTCTTTGTTGCTTCTCCACCTTCTCCTCAACATCAGCAGCAGGTCTTTGCTCCTGTGTCTGCTCCTCCTCAACACTTTGTGATTGCTCCTGTGGCTTCTGGTCCTCAGCATTAGGTGCTTTATTTGTGGGATCAAGGTGTATGACACCTTCTTGTACTTTAGAGCTTTCACCTAGCTCCACAGTAGCTGGTACAATAGGTTTGGGGGAGGCATAGCTCAAAAACCTCCAAATTGTATGAGCTCTAAAATTATGTACATAGTTGGAGCTGAAGCTATCCTCTTTCATCTGCAATGGCAGAGGATAATTTAGAACACTTTGTATCATTATGAATTATCTTCAAGCTAAATGAAAAGTATTTTTCCTTACCAGGTCTGGCTGTTCCTTCTCAAAGTAGCTTGAAAGTATATATTTTGCATTGATCAGCACCCTCCATCCACAGCTATCTGCATGCTTGCCTTCTATCAATCCTTTACCATAAAGTTCATTACACTCATGAAACCAAATTCGCACATGGGGCACCCCATTGAAGTCCTCAGAATGCAACTCAAACTTATCATCCCTTGAAACTACCATTTCCTTTACGAATGTCTCTTGCAATACCATTTTTTTTTCTACTGTTGGATATATGATAATGTCTTTTATGGAGACCAATGTCTTTTGTATATCCGCTCGTTTGAGCAATTTTGTATCACCCTTTTCAAAAGGGTAATTTTGTAACAAACAATGTTGTATATGTTCGACATGTATATGTTTTTGTTGCTCGATCATTTCATTTGAACGATTTTGTATCACCCTTTTCGAAAGGAAAATTTTGTAATAAAAAACTTTTTTTTGTAATTGCAAAAAAAAAAAAGCATTAGTGGGGCAAAACATGGCTTGCTATGGCTCACTTTAGCCCCAATAATGCTTTTTTTTAAGTCTTGTTAATCATCGCTATATAGTGACATTTACCAGTGTCGCTATATAGTGACGTTTATCAGTGTTGCTATAAAACGACGCTTTATATCGACCGTTCTTTTCTGATGCTTTTAACGACTTTAATAACGATGTTTGCGCCTGTTTTAAAAAAACAAATTAATGTAAAAAGTGTCGGTATTTTCGTCGGAAAAGCTGGGCCTATCCTTGTAGTGTCTCTTCTGTATCTAAGTTGCATTAATTTGTCCGAATTTTTTTATATTTGAAAAAATGGGTCAAATACGTGTTTTTTTATTTGAAATGCAATAACCGAATCATTATGTTTTATTCATACGTATAACTAGGTATTCATATGAATAAATTTATTCATGTGAATAACATAGTTTATTCACATGAATACAAGTAGTATAAATAAACTAGATCTTCATTTCTAGCTTATATTCGGACGAATACTCGTATCATTTGCTTCTTGCCTACCTGCCTACTAGTGCCCCCACCTTCCTACTAGTGCACCAATTTTACTCTCGCACAGGTAAACTTATCTCCCATTTTTGAGATTGGCACTGCATCTCTCTTATGAGAGTTATGTGTTGCAGTCTTGTTTTCAATATTCATGTTTACATGTTTGCATTCGGGGCTAGCAACTCATCTCTTTTACGAAAGTTGTGTGCTATATTCTTTTCTTTGATTTTAATGTTTATTTTTTATTTAAGGCTAGCACTCATCTCTCTTCATGTTTGCATTCGAGCATTCATCCCTTTTACAAGAAAGGAGATAAGAGAGAAAAGAGAGGAGGGACAGAGAGAAAAAGGGAGAAGGAAAGAGATGAGAAAAGAGACAAAAAGAGAAAGAAATTGTGGTGTCTGTACAGTTAGAAAGATATGTTAGAAACTGTTAGCATCAGCACAAAATAAAATTATTCAATAAGTTGAAAGACATAGCATTTAATAGACTTTTTACCTCTAGACTTATTGGCTCTATTGAATCCAAAAGAGAGACATTTGGAGGACAGTGATCCAATGCATCTAAAAGCCTTCTAATACAACTGCAATATGTATAATTTAGTTAGTATGATATCAAAATAATGAAGTTTTAAGTTCAAAAAGCACACACATCACTTACAATTTCAGCTCTCTGTGTGTGTTTTTTAGAGAGTTGAATAGAAAGCATTGCTTCTGCTGGATGTCAATAGACACAAAACTCTAGTGGTCACTGCATAAGGAAAAAAGCATAAGAAAATGAAAGGCTACAAGAGTTCCCAATATTAAAGAAGAATCTTAAAAGAAGTAGTCACCCACATACCTGCTATGGTATGGAAGTAGCAAAACATCAATTACTTCAAAATTGCAGTGTTTGAACCAGCTGGAAATACTCATGGGAGTCTCCTTTGCATCTCTTAATTTAGAAGAAATGGCTGGATCAACAATATGGACTGTATGCTGTACAAAGGGGTGAAGCCAGCTTCTCATCATGCTGCATAGGATCAGAAAATTAATAGGGTAGGTTATAAAGGAGTTACAAGGAGGATTGATTTGCAAAAAATGTAAAATTTATAGACACTTACTAGAGCATTGCAAGAATGATAGTATCTGAGCAATAATCATTCTTATGAGCCAATGCTGCTAAGCATTGTTTTGTCAAATCAAAATCATTGACTGAAACTTCATCCTCAATATGAACAACTACATCAAGGCCCAGCTCCTTCAACCTTCTATGTATCTGTAGCTCCTTCTTTCCAGTCTCCACATCTATAACAGATTTTGTTTCTTTTATTTGCTGCTTCAGTGAGTCCTCATAAGCAGCCTTCCCTCTGGTGTTCTTTGAGTGTGTTACCTCAACAACCTTTACCTCATTAACCTTCAACTTCCTTGTAGGTGGAATTAGCAATATGTCTCTCATTTTGATGTCCTGCCATTCCACAGGATGAACAAGCTTGTCATACCTCCATCTCACTCTGGACAAAGTGTTGAAGTCTTTGGCCATCAAAGTCACCCTATGAGCATGGGCTGCTACAAGCATTGCATCTTCAAAATATTTCTCCAAGTAATCCTCTGCCATTTCCTGTAAGGAAAGAATGGCAGTTCTATTCCACCTGAACCCAAGGTTCCAACTGTCACAAATTTCTCTCACCAGTCTTTAAAAGGGTGCTTTGGGTATTGCAAAGCCTATAGCTTTCTGTTGCCTCATGATCTCCCTTAGCACACCTGCACCCTGATTCAATCTTTTGGCCTTTTGCTTGAGCAAGCTCATTGGCTTACCCTTCCTGCCATGTGCAGCTCTTCCCTTTGGAGGCACACTAAATTTCTTGGTACCTGCCCCAGCTGCTATTGCTGCAAGCCCTGGTCCTTTGCCAACTTTCCTTGCAGTTGACTTGGTTCTTACCATCACTCTGAAAAACTACATACAAAGGATTGGAAAGAGATCACAGACATGGAGAACATGTTCTAACAAAGAAAAGGCAATCACAGGGGTGGAAGAAGCCATATAGAGAAATTTGCAATAAAATGCGATATGAGCAGTTTGGAATTTCAAACAGGTCCACATCGCATTTTGCTGCAAATTTTTGAAATGACATGCTGGTGCACTCCTACAATGATTTCTATGTCTCTCCAACCAAATACAGTATGAATGGAGTTTATGCAAGAAGATTACAGCTATGAAAGTCACAAAACCAGAATGACAGGGGTTGATGAAGCAATATTTCAATTTTTTGCAACAAAACGCGATTTCAGCAGTTTGAAATTCCTAATGCCTTCTCCTCGCATTTTGCTGCAAATTCATGAGGCAACATGTTGGAATATGCCTTCAGTCATTTGAAGGTGTTTGCATAACCATACAGGATGGATTGAGTCTATGGAAGTCAAGAAGTGTGCACAGACTGAAGGGAGAACCCATAAGTACAGTTTTACCCGCACATGCAAATATCACACTTGAAGATCTGCATTCCTACAATGATTTCTCTGTCTTGGTTTGAGTCTATGCATTTCCATGCAGGATGTATTTTTTCTATTTTAGGCAAGAAGATTGCAGAGACTAAGGGATACCACAACCACTTTTCCCTCCCCTGGATCCCAATCTTTCATCCCTGCCACGACCCTCGCATCTTCCATTTCCTTCTCTCTGATCCTTTCCTACCCAGCACACTCCATCCAGACTGCAACCTGCCTGAAGACAGTACTGCCAGATCTCCAGGTTACCTAGAGTGCAAAGTTCAAGCTAGAGAAAGAGCAGGAGATTTACCAGTGCAACTCCATCAGCATGGAAAAGGAAAAAAAAGGTCAGAATTCTAGATTGGTTTCAATGTTTTTCAACATTTATTTCTTCCATCCATTGGATTTTTTATGTCCCAATGTCTTCACTCAACTCCATCCTTCTTCTTACATTTTCAATTTATACTGTTCAAGAATGTGGTAAATCACCCAGAAATTAGATTGTAGGTTGATATGAATAGAAACAAGAAATTTGCAACAAAATGCGAGGAGAGTGGTTTATAATTCTCTAAACAGCCCATATCGCATTTTCTCGGGGGGGTCACTATGTATAAACCCTCTATATCACGTGCGTTCAAGGCCTATATTTAAAGTCCCTTATCTGTAAAAAATTTCATTAATAAAATGTACCCCTTTTCTATACAAATCTGTAATTTTTTTCCAAAACTATTTTAAATAGTCCCTTATGTATATTTATTTCTGTAAATTTTAGAAATAAAAAAAATCCTTCTGTTGAACTCACGTGATAGGGTTACATATGATGAGTGACCCCCCCGAGCGCATTTTGCTGCAAATTCCTGTTGTTGACACCTTCCTCATGAAAAGTTTCACTCATTCCATTATTTCTCTTGCATATGAGATCATAGTGTCTAGGAATCACTGAGATGAACCAAGTGCTTGATTTGACATGCACATGAACAGAACTTGAGAATTTGCAACAAAATGCGAGGAGAGTGGTTTATAATTCTCTAAATAGCCCATATCGCATTTTGCTGCAAATTCCTGTTGTTGACACATTCCTCATGAATAGTTTCACTCATTCCATTATTTCTCTTGCATATGAGATCATAGTGTCCAGGAATCACTGAGATGAACCAAGTGCTTGATTTGACATGCACATGAACAGAACTTGTGAATTTGCAACAAAATGCGAGGAGAGTGGTTTATAATTCTCTAAATAGCCCATATCACATTTTGCTGCAGATTCCTGTTGTTGACACATTCCTCATGAAAAGTTTCACTCATTCCATTATTTCTCTTGCATATGAGATCATAGTGTCCAGAAATCACTGAGATGAACCCAGTGCTTGATTTGACATGCACATGAACAGAATTTGAGAATTTGCAACAAAATGCGAGGAGAGTGGTTTATAATTCTCTAAACAGCCCATATCGCATTTTGCTGCAAATTCCTGTGTATGATTTGGTTCTCACTTCTACCTCATTAATTTGCTATCTTTAGCCCTGTGGAAATCTTCCTTGATGATGAGAAATGTTTTTGTTTTGGAATAGCTGGCTCCCAGGCCCCACCTTTCAAGAGGAAGCTGGACTTTTCTGCTGCTATTATTAGACCACAGTAATCACCAGGTGAGTCATGAGATGTCATGAAGGAATTATCTGGTGATATACAATGCATTCACTGATTGCATATGTTAGCATATAGAATTCATAGTATATAAGTTTTTGAACAGGCAAAAAGAAGAGACTGGAGCAGAGTGCTGATTCTTCCATCAAAAAACAAATGGAACCAGAAGAGGACAATTCTCCAGATTTGCTCCTATTTGAGTTTCTTCACAAATGCAAGGCTCAGAGTAACTTCCATATATACCACAGTATTTTCAACATGGAGTTCACAATGAGCTCTGTACTGGAGCAGCACAAAGATTTTCTTTCAGACTATTGGGATACCTTCAAAGAACTGACAGAGGCAGGAAGAATTGTGGGAGGAGAAAAGGTTTTTGTGCACATAAATCATATTGTCTCCAATGACAGGCTGAGGTACCATGTGAACAGAAGATTTGACAGCCTGCCTGATCACTATAAATTCAACTGTACTTTGCACACCAGAAAGTGCAGAGTGCTGGAGGAGAGCATGGCATTTCTTATGTACATTGTCTTCAGTCAGGAGTCTTTGGATGAACAAGGGCAGGAAATAGAAGAAGAAGACACATCTGAAGCAAAGGAAAAGGAGGATGTTTCTTTGGTCACAGAAATGGCAGAGCAAGAAGAAGATATCAACCTTCAGGATGAGGGGCTGCAAGTGGCTGCTCTTGACCTTGTTCAACTGAGGACAAAAACTATGAGGGGAGCAGAGCCAGTTGAAGATTTTGATGTTCAGAGCAGCAACTATGCAGTGCCCATGCTTCCAAGTGTGTTGATTGGTGGAAAGGATTATGTTTTCCTCCATGATATAGAGTGTATGTTTGATTTGAGGGAGGACTATGCCATTTCCCTTATTGCCCAGGCTTCAAGGCTTGACAAGGAGGTTGGCATAGAGGATGACCATTCACTACTGGCTTTGGAAACAATGTTTGATCCTGTAGAGGCCCTTTCATTTTGTTTCAAAGAGGCTGAAAAGTTCCAAGAGCCAGATGAAGCTGCCTTCCAGCTCACACAGGAAGCTATGAATCTCTCAGCACTATACACAGAAAAGCCTAAAGAAGAGGCTGGACAAGAAGGGAGAGGGATAAATATTTGGAAAGATGAACTGCTTGTTGCTAATGAAAATGAGAAGGTACTTCAAATCATATACTTTGACTTCTGCTTAACTTTGTTTTTGTAGGTTGTGTATTGTCTCACTCCAATCCTTTGATATGTTGCAGCTACAAATTGAGGATGACACATTCCTCCAGAGATCAAGTGGAAGCAGGCAGGTTGGGTTTCGCAAAATGTCAGGCCTAGCTCATTATATTCATGATCTAAGCAGTGCCAAGATCTTGATTTACCATAGGCAGTTGAGCAACAATGGACTTCCTAAAATGTTTGTCCAGGGCTTTAGGTGGACATGTTCTTTCATGGCAAAAGGAAAAGATCATTTTGATAGAGAGGTTGTCTGCCATAGATATATTTGGAGATTATGTGAATAAGCAGGCCTCTAGGGCCGCTTACTTTTTGTCTTACACTTCTTATGCATTAGCATGTGGTGTTAAGGAGCCCAAATATCTGGAGGGCTATGGAAAACACCAGCTCGTAAGGTTTCGAGAGCCACCCATGATTGCATCAAGCCACACAGTCCAAGAAGAGGAACAGGTGGAGAGAGCTGAAGAAAAGGATAAAGAGACAGTCGACATCAAGCCAATAAAGAAGAAAAAGACTCCAATCAAGATCAAAAAGAGAGTTCCGATCGGCAGGCCCTGGGAGAAATAGGATTTAGTCATCGAATATAGCACAAACATTATATTAAATTTGAACTGATTTGTATAAAGTCTTTGATATCTGGTATGATCTTGTATAAATGATTAATAAGTTGATGATGAAATGATTTGTACATTTACATAGAGTGGTGTCGTTAAATATTAAATGAACAATATATTGAAATTGTAAACAAATTGTATTAAGTTCAGATCATATGTTTCACATTGAAATACTTTTCATGCATAACACCAAGAGTCACTTGTTCCACTAAAAAAATTTCTATTGAATGAGTTTGAAAACATGTGGACATAACACCAATAAGTTACAAATGAGTCCTATTCATGTTTACTTGTCCATTTATGGTTTCTAAATATCTTCGATTCCCTCCATTGTCTATGTCTCTCTGCTGCAATTGAATTGTCTAGAGCTTGTCTTCGTCTTTGCTTTTGGGCTAGAAGAAAAGTAAGCTTGATTTTGGAGCTAGCAACTTTTCTTTTAGCATGCAGCGTCTGTAGTATGCCTCGGTAAAACCATTGGAAGACTTCCTTCAGACTATTCGCCTTCTGACTCCCTCCATAGTGTTGTGTGTGTCTAAAAAATGCATTATGTGCCATGTAGTGAGACTTCTCCATGCCTTGGGTAGACCAAAATGCTGGGCATCCATACTTTTTGACAAAATAGGAAAGGTGGTTGTATATGATATGCTGTAAGACATAAGAATGCATAGTAAGTAATAAAAAAAAAGAGGATCACACTTAAGTAAAAGAAAAAGACATAACCTTACCATGTAGTGAGTTATATTGCAGGCTGTCCATGCGTCTTTCATTGACTTTCCAAAATGTTTAATTGCCTCCTCAAAATTCTTGTAATCACTCTTTGTCCATGTTACTTTGTCACAGAACATGAAGAGTTGATCAAGAGACCTCCACACCTCTGCCTTCCTATTTCGTGCTTCCCCATCTGCCTCATGATCTTTCACAGCATTATGGACTTGCTTCCACAATCCATAATTAATCTTTGAAACTGCTCTACCTTGCCTTACTTGCTTACTGTGTTTGGGTCGAGACAACAATCTTCTTGCCTTAACACCACCAATAGAGGGCTTGATTGGTACCTCCTTGCCATTGGTAGACTTTTTAAAATCCTTTGTGATTTGAACATCTCCTCCATGCAGACCTATATCGGATAACACTTTTTCCAATGCTTGAAGAGCATCCTTTCTATTTTTTTCGGGACGGAGTTTCCAAGCAAATCCAATATATAAAAATACCAATTTCTCAATAATTCGACATAGACCATGCAATGTGCAGATGTGAACATTACATAGTGGAATGTCCAGAATCGCCTTGAAGTCAGGGTCAACTTTATCTCTATTAGGTGCTCTCTTCCACCAT
Organism: Dipteris shenzhenensis; assembly: GCF_047967505.1. Taxonomy (NCBI): domain Eukaryota; kingdom Viridiplantae; phylum Streptophyta; class Polypodiopsida; order Gleicheniales; family Dipteridaceae; genus Dipteris; species Dipteris shenzhenensis. The sequence continues at coordinate 42,653,941 of NC_141620.1, read as the reverse complement.
TTTGAATCCATTACTTGAGCTGATTCTTTGCAGTAAAGACAAGGAGACTTTGAGTTGCCTCCTTTACTAATGTTATACATGCACTTAAGTGTTTTAAGATCCCCGGCCATGTGCCACTCTACTTGAAAATCACCTTTTCCTGCAACATGGAGATTCTCGCCTTGCACTTGTCTTTTGATTATTCTTGGTATTTCCGTGTGGTGAAACACCCAATCTAGTGTTTCATGGTCTTCGGTCTTCACCTGCGAGATTATAGAAAACAAAAGTATTACTATATCAGATTTGAAAACAATGACCAAAATCAAGTATAAAACAACCCATGATCATACGTGGAAGCCTAACCACCATATGTGTTTCTCTGACTGCACACTAAAATACTTCGAACTCGCTTCAGTCAATGATGTATCAATTGCTCCATTCATCAATGTAATAGTAACTCTTTCCATTTTCTTTTCCTTTACAACCTCACACTCATCCAGTTTGATAACAAATTTCAAAATGCCTTTCCACTCCTCAAATGTTATTCCATAAAACTCGACCATTCTTTTTTGAAGTTGTTGTAGATCTAAAAATATATTGTTCCAAGGATCATACACAGTGGTTCCTTTAACACCATGAAATATTTCTTCAATATGGATATATTGCCCAATAAATTCATCTATACTTTCATTCAAATGACCTCTTATCCTCCACACGGTTGCTGGATTTGGCTGTAAAACTCGTTTAATCCTTTGATCTTTCAAAGTTGAGGATATCGCATGGAAAATCGAACTATATCCCTTCCTGCTAACTCCACTAACATCAAGAGCCTCTTGGATTATAGTGCCATCAACTTGATTATTGGATACAAAGTCCTCTACAACATTGCGTTTGACTGTTTTGTATTTTTTTTCCTCAATCAAACCTTTTGCTATACCGCAAGAAAGCAATCCTTTCATTTGTTTAACAGGAAGAAGGTTCGGGTCCATATTTTCTTTTGCAGGCTCCAATAATTTCTTGTAGTAACAACACAATATGACTATATCATTCAGCACCTCCATTCTTATTTTGTGACAATCAACGAAATTGATATAGTCTGGAAGAGAGACTTTTTGAGTATACAAAATGATAAATTTCAATCTAACCTTGCTTCCTGAATTCGTCGCTTGCATCCACCAGTCCCAGCCTTCAAATTTGCAATGTTTTTAATCTTCCTGCTAGTAGTTTGTCTCCAAGCACGGTTCTCTTCTTTCTTGCTCTTGTCAACTCTTTTTTACTCTTTGAATGCTCCTCAATTTCATTCTGCAACTACTGCTCCAATTTTGCATGAATGGCTATCTCCTCCATCTTGGCCCCCTTTTCTTGTAGGTACATCATTTTATACGTTTCCGCAAATGCAGACTGCACTGAAATATAACCAAGAAGTCCATTTTGTCCATCGCCGGCAAACCTCAGTAATGTGGTGGGATTGACAAATGGAGGTGTAGAGTTTTTTACTTGACATTTTGGATATATGCTTCCATCGCACCATAAGTCAATATGTTGAAGCCCTTCTCTACTCATATTTTCCTGCTGTTGAGCATTCAGCACCGTATCCTTTCGTCTTTTTTGTGCTGGAGCATATTGTTCTTCTAAGTCGATGTGAAGATGGTGTAATCGCTTCTTCTCAGATAGTGACTCACTAGTATCGGCCATTTTTTGTGCTTCTCAGGTTGCGAAGTTTGTTTTTCAATCTCATAGTCATTTTGCAACATGAATCGTGGAAGTGTGGCGGTATCCATGTGAATATTTTGAAAACTTGCAATCACTAAGTTCAGTGATGGACTCTTTATGAAAGGCCTGCACACGTCGGCCAAAGAGATGCGGAATCTTTGGTAAACAAAAAAAAATCTAAGAGGATATTTAATACAAAATCGTGTTAGTCAGACAAAAGATTATCTTATTCCTTTTTGAATTGACAGTTCTGTAGTCCTTACTGACAGTTCTGAGCCACGTTTCCGTATTTTACTATTTTTGAGGTCTTTTAGGAGAGAAATAAATCAAAAAATAGTGAATTTCTTACAGGGCCCCAAAATGAGTTCCCTTTTTCCCTAATGATGGATTAAGGCCTAAAATATTTGCAAATAGCATTTGGTAAACGATAATGAGGCAGAGACAAATTAATTGAATTTCGATAGGCGAGTGAATCGAGGTGAGTAATATTAAAGCACATGCTCAAAATGTTATATTTAATTCTCCTATGGGCAATGAGTAAATGATAATTATAAGGCAATATATTAAAGTACATGCTTAAAATGTTATATTCGATTCTCCTATGGGGGATGAGTAAATGATAATTATGCATGTTTTAAATAGCCCACTAACTCTCACCAAATTGTGGTCTTTAAAGCATGCATAGTAATATCATCATTCGGTAATTGGATGACACATGGCCATAAATGATGGCTTTTAAGATGTCTAACTACTATCCACTCATAAAAAAATTGAATTATATGTGTTTGAATGTGTGATGTTTATCACTTGGGGCCGGATGATGACTCGCTTCAGTCGATTGGATTCATCTCGCCTCGAGTGACATTCTATTAGGTAGTATCATGATGAGGGCCAGGTGATGGCTCGCTTTGGCCAGTTGGATTCACCTCGCTTTGGTCTACTATCATATATTCATATATATTGTACATAGGTGTCAATAGAGTCGGTTATTGTCTGAAGGATAGCTCGCTTTGGCTAGCTAGATTCATCTCGACGATGACCTTCCCAACGATCCTAAGATGTGTGATTACACAATGTTGATCTAGATCATCTTGGTTCATTACATTGTGATTGCTATTATATGTTTTCATGTTTGTCGTTTATAGCCTATTCTTCTTTGATAGCTTGATAGGATTTGTTGGAGTAATTTTTATGAGGCGCGCTATTGCTTTTAGGGTCCACCTTATAATTATCTATTAGAAATTCAAGTTAGCATGTGCGTAGATCTCAATTTTATTTATTGATTTTTTCGCATGTGTCTTTGTAATGTCTGTTGAGTGTTAACGTAATGCATTATGATTGGACCTACATGTCTCAATTACTTAATTGGTATGTGTTGGTTTTTGTATGTACACATCGTGACTCATCGTGGTAGTAGAACCTCACGAGTGCTTACGTAATGATTGTTGTGTGAATTAGATCTATACCTCTGTCTTTCTCATGGCAGCCACGCCTTCAAAGAGAGAGAGAGAGAGAGACACTTGGAGAATCAAGTTGCAACAATGTGTCCGTAGGGTGTGCGTTCGACATATTATAACATTGAGTGAGCAGCAAATAAGAGACATTTTGCATACCAAGTCTAAGCTGGATGAAATGCATCAGTGCATACTTGCTCAATTTGACTATAGCTGGACGAGGTGCAGAGAGGTGGAGCAGACTAAGGAGAAAGAGGCTGTACTAAGTTTGCTACCTAGAGTGCTGGGTGATATAGTTGCACAATGGGAAATGGTAAAGCAGTCAGAGTTCTTGATAGATGCAGGAAGGTCGAAGTTGCCGAAGTTGGATAGGTGGCTCGTAGAATGGAACGAATCCCATGCTGCCATTCATAGGAAAAATTGAAAGGCAAAAGGTGCGGCCAGTAGACTATCGAATGTCGCCATGCAATATTATACCCAAGTTGCTAGTGGCTCATCAGAAAAAATAGACACAAGTAGTCAAGATGGCAAGGCACAAATAGACTTGTGCACGAAGTTTGCTGACATGTGCTCTACAACGGTACACTTCCCACTAGTTGTGTTGACAATTCTTGAGGAATTAGGCGGGGGGATGGAAGGAAAAGTGTACCGGGTTAAGATAGAAGGTGTGACAGGTTTCAATCCAACCCTATCTTATGCTAGCAAGAAGTTGAGGCATGATACTGCACATGCACATAGATCGTTGAAGACGGAGCTAGCAATGACTATAATGCATAGGACCGTGTGTCACGCAATTGGTTACACACACGTTAGCGATCTTTGGTTAATCAGTCCATACTTCAATGGAGGTAGTATTCATGACATGCTCATAGCCTACCTTCCATGTATCATGATTGTCTGAACTGGGCAAGGTGAGGCAACCCCCACGAAAAACCTCGCAATGCATGGCATGATACATGGAGTCAAATGCAAGCATGCCTATTCTATAAGAACGCTCTTGCCATTTGCGCAGCTATTGCTAGTGCAATGAAAGCAGTGCACGAGAGGGGATTCAGACACACTGATTTGAATGCCAGAAACTATGTGTTTGATTTCACACTAGATGGGAAATATGTGCGGGTTAGCATTATTCATTGGGGAAGGCATCTCCACGTCAGGATTGAGATCAGCAAGCCCGCCAAGTAGGTTGAGGCACATGTTCCAAAGGCAAGATTTCCTTGGTTTGCACCAAAGCTTTATGCAAGAAATGATGCTTTTCCTCAATCAAATGGTGCATGGTCAAACATGTCAGATTGCTATGCTATCAGTTGGTTACTTGGTGAAATAGCCAACTTCCTTGTGGGGTGCAGGTCCGCACTGTTAAGTGATGAACTATACTTAGGGCATGTAATCAAGCTGTTGTGGGATTGTAAACTCAACTTGTGTTAGAATGAGCCTCAGGAATGGATGATAATGGAATCGCTGCTAACTAAACTTCACACACATCGTCTTGATGAAAATGACGCAATGCATCCAATGGACGATATGGAAACTTATCTATAATTTTTTCATTTGCGAGTCATCATATTTCCATTTCCAACTCATCATATTTCCATTTGCAAGTCTTGCAGTTTTTAAATATTCTTAAAATAAATTTTGCACTGTTTTGAAATGGATTTATGTTTTTCATTGGTTGTTTAGGATTTATGTTTTGAAATTTTAAGAAAACAATCTTCTACAATAGGATGACAAGAAAATGTGTTTGAATGTATGTATGTATCATGTCTAGAACTTGTATATTTGCTATTATGTTTAGGGTTTACCATTTAACCAAAACAATGGCATCATCATCAAGAACACCGTCTCGACCATCCACACAGGCCCAATACCAAGCGAACACACACACGGTAGTCAAGCGATGCAGTTCATGATGGACATGGATGATGCTACCACGCATTTGTCACTAAAAGAGCAAACAAAGGCAATTGCCCAAGCTAGTATTTTCCACAACCCTAATGGCATGAAGTACTCGGCTATAAATCTCCTCGTCTCGGATGATGATTTAGAGACTATATAGGATTGTAGCAAAAATGCTCCTAAACATTGGCGATGGTCCCTTACATGGTGTTATAATGAAATCATCAAAGAGAATGCACAACACATCTAGGAGATGATTTTTGCTAGGAAATCTGGCTCTAAAATCTACAAATACTTTGCAAAGATGCTATATGCAAAGTTTGTGCTTGGACTTGAAGTGGGACTTTGCCTCAGTCACTCGAGTACGCGAGGATCCATGTACGCCAAGTGCCAAACCTGTGGTAGTCAAACCTCCACAAAGCGTCAGTGGTCCAGTCTTAGGTGAATATAATATTAAAATATGTGGATCATTTACTTTTGGGGTTTTTTGAAGAATTCCAACCCAACATTAATTGATAAGTTTGTATGTGACTTTATTGAATGTGTAGCCTCTATCACAAGTGAAGATCTCTATATGAAGATCGAAGAGGGAGCTAAACAGGGAGCACATGTCGAGCGAGATGTCACATTTATAGTTGCCACTGTATGAGATGCAACAGTAGAGCATCGATGAGTGCTGTAAGAACTTGAGCAGGTGAGAAGCAACAATGAAAGATTGCATGCACTATTATCCCAAACCGACCAGTGGCTTAATATTGACAATCCATATGTGGAGATGTGCATAATAGAAAGCAATTATTCTCAACCAGCACGTGATGCACAAGCCGCCTTGCAACATATTGAAGATGGGGCCATAGTCTCGGTAATCAGTCGTGATTTTGTTGGCCTCGTCATGTGCAAACCATCCACGATACCTAGAACATTACAATACATCATGGACTTTGCCCAATCTGCCAAGATCGTTTTGACAGGGCCACAGGATACTATACCCTCCCTTATGATCATCGCTTTCACCTTGTCTATCTTGCGAATAACTTAAAGGTGAGAAGTGCTTGTGTGGCATGCAATGCTCCTATGGCACGTGAGTTGTATGACATGCTCGGCATTGGTGCAACATACTCTGCCGAGATCTGAGGCTACGTTCAATTGAAATGCTAAGGAGAGGAAGAATTTTGTATACAAACATATTTATAATATAAAATTAATTCTTGGGCATGTCTTATCTATTTGCAATAAATGTTTTGAAGGTTTGTTTCAAAGGTGTATTGAATTAATATTCCTATTACAATGTTGTATTTTCAATTCTGAAGAAATTTGTTTACGATGATAATTGAAATGTATCTTATTCTCATAAATGTAATACTTTGTTTTAGTAGTCGATCATCTCCATGGTGATCATCCTCGCTATACTCATGCTTATTGCTACCATGGTCTCGGGATAACGATTGTTTGTGGTTGTTTCATGGTGCTATATCACCATGGGTTGCATATTCTACTAGGCGCTCAGGGAACCCAATTACCAGCAACTGCTAGCGCATGAGTCACCTAGAGAACATTTTTTGGTTAATTTATTTTGATCCTCATAGAGTCATGTATGAATATAGCCAATCTTGATAGAATCTTTTATGCATGTAGCCATCTATTGGCTTAGTTTTTTGTGAGGCAATTTTGTATCGATATTGTCATATAATCGATATTGTATGAATATCTCCATGTTATGGCCTATTTTTTTGATGGGCTCATTTCATATGGATAGTGCTAGCCCATTTTTTGTAACAATAATATTTTCAAATGGTGAACACGCAATCTCGAAGTCAAATTATTATTGTGAAAAGGCTGAAGTGCTCCACGTTGAATTGTTAAAAATGCAATGTTTGTTTAAAATTGATGAATTAATTAACGTGGATGCATTGATTGTTGAAAATTATTGAAGTAATTAATGTGGATGGATTGTTATTGTCATATTTTGAAGTGGAATTGTAAATAATGTAACATCCTTTAGTCAACTTCCAAAACTAGGAATAAGTGCAATTGTTGAAGTAATTATTATGAGCACAATTTGAAGTGAAATAAAAATTCAATTTTAGTTTCATCATATTCACCCTTTGCAAAACCAGTTTTACCATATGTCAATTCAAAATTGAAAAGGTGATTTACAATGCCTCAAAACAGTAATGTTCGACAACAAGTCGCAAAATGGTAGCAACAAGAGTTTGCAAGGCCCTAATCTCTTAGTCCCTTGCATTTTAAAATTCTTCCATGCACATCACCCAAGAAATATAACCTTCTTCTTAAGAGAGAGCCAATGTATGTCTGATGATAGATATTACATCTCCATCGTCCATTGTCTAGCATTGTAACATTAGTCTCCACATTTGTGACAACTTCACCCGCATTTGTAGACTGCATTGTTATGTCAATGTCAATACTAGCAGGTGGCTGTAAGATGGCAGCCACTCTTTGTGCACCATCACCTCTACACTGTGGCATTGTTCTATTAACATCTCCCATGAAGTGCCATAACATCCTCATTGAGTACTGTCAAATTAAGGAGTTCAATTAATTCAATTGCTTTCATAATCATCAAAAACATTTTATCCCTTTGAAATTCATTTTTAACCAAACTTTCAACATGTGAGTACTCCATGCAAGCTTGCTAGATCTCAAGAGAGAGAAATCATCGAATTGTCTTACCCCCTCCCGATGTGGTTCGCTGATTATAAACGTGGTAATCTATTAAAATAGGCGTGGGATGGCAAATCGCCTTTCCCACATCCTTCTCTCTCCTAAGTAAGCATGTGTCTACACTATGATCATCTGTAACATCATGCTCTATTGATAGATGTTGGTATTTTACACACACTAGTGCAACAGCTAGCATCAATTACACAAGTACATCAAGGTTGCAAGCAATTGGATAATATGTTCCAAGTTTGAACATTGAAGTAAAACAATTGTAATACCATCTAAATACTATAGTAGTACTTCAAATTGGTATGATATCCATCAACAAAATTGATGACATCAATGTACGTCAATTTTATTTTAATAGGACGTGAGCACGATTGTAATACCATCTAAATGCTATAGCATAATTTCCAATTGATATGATGTTAATTAACAAAATTGATGTGGATGTCAAACAAAAGCAATGCTTTAGCATAAATTCCAATAGGTATGACGTCAATCAAAAAATTTGATATGATGTCAATCAGTTAGCACAATATTTAATAAGTCAAAATGTAAGCATGGTCAACAGTGTATATAGTATTTTAAGCCTAGGAATGATTGCTCATGAGTGATCACAAAGTTTCCTTTTCCTCATCCTCCTCATTGCTAGAGCTTGCTTTGTGGCTGCTGCTACAACTTGCAATTGTCCAAGATTGGGAGGATCATGCAATGGACTTGGGAGATCACAATGTACCCACTTGGCTAAATCTCCATCATTGCTCTCTCCCTTAACATCATCCAAAACTATACCATTTGCATAAACATATATCAATTTCTCTGCTCTTTTTGTCTTCAAGCTATTTCTTGTGACTGAATGAACAAACTTGTAATTGCTCCAATTTCGTTCACTCGATGAATTGCTACAAGGCTGGGATAGCACTTTCAATGCCAACATTTGCAAATGAAGTGTCGAAGCTCCACACTCTTCCCACCATCTCCATGCAAGAATCTCATTTGCAAGGTCTCGTATTCTTGTATATGCAAACAAACCTTCCCTATTTCGAAAAGTGGATAATTCCTTGACAGCATTAGCATATTCAAATCTATCCTCAAAAAATCATCCCAAGAGATTATGCCAAGGCTGCATTACGTGTTCGAATGTTTTCGGATGATACTCCCACCATTGGGGATCTAGAATATGACCAGCATAGTGGAGGTCATTGTGAGCATGATTCCCTCACTTTTGAAACATCTCTTTCAAAGTGGCACAATGAATGGTGCTATAGCCAACATTGTCACCTCTGGATCTTCTATTTTCCTTTAAGAGGTCTCACTCGACAGTCCACCATGCCATGTAAGCATTGCCCAAACTTGGACCTTCCACGTCTAATTTTTGAATGGCAAACCATACCAGCCTCATTGCATCAGCCGCATCAACTATTCTCTTCCAAAAGTTAGCAGTGTGAGCCATTTGCTTCATCTCTATGAATTCAGTGCAAGCGTTTTGTGTGGTTGACTCAACTATCGACTCGCTAGCTTCTACACTAAATAATATCTCCATTACAACTCCTTGTAGCTTGAGCAAATGGTCCAACATTATATAGTTTGTTCCGAAACATGTCTCACTAGGTTTCAAAAACTCTAGTGGACATTTTGCAGGTTGGTGGTTTTCGAATATGCCCAACAATATCTCATGGTTGAGGAAGTATAACACCAATCTTTTTCCTTCATCTACAGTGGCTTTGAACACCACAGTCTCCACTATTTTATACCAATTCTCAATCACAAGGTCAAGGCAATGGAAAGAGATTATCTGAACAACATTATGCTCCCCAACATCTACGTTTGCAGCCTCCAATTATTCAGCAATGTAGTCACCTGTCTTGGCAGTACCACTTGTGTCGATGGATTGACGAAAAGCCTCCCTCTTAAATGTCACTACCAAGATATTGATAAGAGGCCTCTTCGTGACATTTTTCCATCCATCACTAACAATGGTACATCCTATTCTCTCAATACCATCATATATGACTTACTGATCCACGTCTAGTTTCATCCTCTCATAGTATGCATCCAGGTAGTTGTTGCGGACAGCATTGTAACTGGGAAATGTAAAGCTTGGACCCACCTTTGCTACAGATGCCCTAGAGTCTCTTCCATTGTGGGTTTTGAGCCATGCTTAGTGGGTAACCAATGCGACAAATGGCCTCAAAAACATCTTGTTGCATTTTCTCTATATGTTGTTGTCTAAATGGCTCTTCCAAAGATCTTTGATGCGGATGCACACACGATTGCAAACGAGAAATGTCACTAGATCATCCACTATCCATATACTTCATAGAGCAGCTTGCCGTATGTGTGAATGAGGCCCTGAGATGAGGCCACACCACTAGTTTGAGGTGGCACATCTACAGATTGACTAGGTAGAGGTGTGAGTAAATCATCAGGCATACATTCTTGAGGCTGGGATTGGTGATGTGTGACTATATCATCTACCTGGTTGTCTATACTTTTAGGCATTTGGTCACCTAGAGTGGCTATAGCTCTCTCAACTCCTAGCCCCTTGCATTTTCCAATCTATTTGTTGCTATCACCCAAGAAGTGCTTTTGCATTCTTGTGCTCGAGCCAGAGTACTCTTCATGACAAAGTAGCATTTCCACTTCTTGTTAGGCAACATCATAACATAACCGTGAGCCTTTGTTGGATTCCTTCCTCATTTTTGTGGAGTCATGCTTCCAATAGAGGCTGTATAAGAGAAACATACAAAAACTTATGTAAGTTCTATGTGTATTCACATTAGTAATCATGTTCTGGATACTACGATATCATTCAGGATCTATGACACATCACATTATCTTGAATCATTTGTAGTTCTATGTCCAAAATCAATGTGGCTATTTGTAACATTGATATAGAATACTCCATACAAGCTTGCTAGACCTCGAGATAGAGAAATCATCCAACTATCTTGTCCCCTCCCGATGTAATTGGATGAGTGTGAATGTGGTAATCTACCTCTTGAAATAGGCATGGGACGGCAAATTGCCTTTTCCCGTGTTCCACTCTCTCTCAAGTAAGCATCTATCTGCACCATGATCATCTGCAACATCATGCTCTATTGATAGATGTCGATATTTTACATACATTGGTGCAGTAGCTAGCATCACTTACACAAGTACTTATAAATAATTTTACAACTACTTTCTAAGCTGTGAGAAATTGTTTTACTACTACTTTCTAAGCTAGGAGAAATTGTTAACCTAATATCCTCAATCCTCAATATTGTTTTTTTCTATGTATATATGTACTATGGTGTTTTAGTTCTAATAAAAGCTACAAATTAAAACAGATGTAATATATTCATATCTATTTTGTTTCACCTAATAATCTATTTTAAAACACTCGGGGGGGTCACTATGTATAAACCCTCTATACCACATGCGTTCAAGGCATATTTCTAAAATCCCTTATCTGTAAATTTTTCATTAATAAAATGTACCCCTTTTCTATACAAATCTGTAAATTTTTTCGAAAACTATTTTAAATAGTCCCTTATGTATATTTATTTCTGTAAATTTTAGAAATAAAAAATATCCTTCTGTTGAACTCACGTGATAGGGTTACATATGATGAGTGACCCCCCCGAGATAAAACATAAGGATAGTGAACCTATGTATACCACTATCCTTCCACACATATGCAACATAATTTTGCAAGTTGCTATGAGCCGGCAATTGCGAGCTCCACAACTAGCTAGACTTTGAGCGAGATGCAAACGGCCGGCATAAGCGAGCCCACAACCGGCTCAAAGTCAAATATTTCCTTATCACTCTTAAATACTAGTTTGTAGAGTTTTAGTAACATATAATATGAATTTTAACCACATATGAGATGTTTCAGGTTGGCCTAAGCGAACCTCCATCCGGCACATGGTATAATATTATTCATCAACGAATGAGTTGTTACCGGTCGGCTTAAGCGAACCTCCAACCGGCCCATTGACTTTTTCTTTAGGTATAGTTACAAGCTATAGTTACATGCTTATAAATAAATGCATATGCTAAAAGTAAGAAAATCATACACACAAACATAAACTATTCCAAAAGTAAATCATTTCATGCACTAATGTCTACTCTACCATTTTCTTAAATTTTGCTAGTATCTACGTACTATATTTTATGCATCTAGAATGAAATCATAAGTTATGAAACTAAACTAAAATTCCAAGCCATGCAACTACCTAGTCCTAAGTGACAAGTCATACCAAAGAGTTTACAATCTCGACAAGTAACAACTTATATACTTCATGCATAAAATCAAAATCATCTATTTTAGCTAAGTACAATGTCACATGCAACTAGCTTACTCTTCACCTATAAGTTCTGAAACTAAACTAAAATTCCAAGCCATGCAACTACCTAGTCCTAAGTAACAAGTCATTCCAAAGAGTTTCCAATGTGGACAAGTAACAACTTATGTACTTCATGCATAAAATCAAAATCATCTATTTTTTCAAAGCTAAGTACAATGTCACATGCAACTAACTTACTCTTCACCTAATAGTATGTGTAATGCAATTGCTAATTTTCCAATTAGTATCTAAGTGCGAGTGGATTCCGACCGGTAAATGCGAGCCCACCACCGACACTAGATACTTTTTCATAATTGAAGGACTAACAAAACCTACAAATTTCTTTGTAGCTTTGTTTATCCTCTTTCTTATGCTTCTTGTCTTTCCCCCAAGACTCCACAATATTCTAGGAATCTTGGATTTTGTGAATAGTACAAGTGCGACGTGGGTATATATAACATTAAGAACACCGGCCAGTGTCACTAAAACTGACTGGTGGTGCTAATTATACCAGTTGGTGTAGAGAAACACCAGTCATTGTAGAGGTATATGGGTTGGTGTAGAGAAAAACCGTTTGGTATATTCTAAACCGGTCAGTATTATCAAATACCGATCAGTGTTGTGTGAAGATACCACCCAATGTATAGGTCTACAGGCTGGAGGTGGTTACGGATAAAACTCGCTACTGGGGAATTTTCAAATGCCCCATAGGAACTTTAAAAACATTTTAAATGTTTTAATACAGTGTTTAAAAACTGACGTTTTAATACCACTGCAAATACTTGGTTACCTTTTAATTTCACTATTCATACCCTATACTTTTGGATGCTCTTGTCCACTAAGATCTCAAAAAATATGCTGCCAGCCATGGCTATCAAATTATCACTCACACCACCACTCTCCTTTATGGTGCTCATGTCACTCCATACCACTTGTCATGTCAATGGATGCTCCATTCCTTGATGATGGCCAATCTATCATCTCCATGGGGAATAAATATCAAGTAGGGTCTCCTTATCTGGAGGTTATTTCATTTTCCACTGGGTTTTTGCACTTACCCATGGTGGTTCAATGGGTACTTATATACTTCCCTAAGGACATCAATATGATCACATGTTTCCATGGACTATCAATACTTTGAAAAATTCAAATCCCCATGACCATGGGCACACATAATTGATCAACAAATCATCCGAGGCATTTAATATAATAAGCCTAAGCCCACTAGAGGGCATATGAAATCAATGGGCCATCTTACCCATTTACCATTGTATGGCACTTGATGGTTCCATATCTGTGTACATCTCTCCTCTCCACCTTTACCAAAAATTACTTTCAAAATATTAGTAAATCCCAAACCATACCTAGACAAAAATCAAATGTGCAATTCCTAGTGCTTATAACTACTCTTCCCCATGTCCTTCTCGCATCCATGTAGAGCCTTACTGCCAATCTCTAGGGTAGATACAAACGATGTTGTAGCAAAAATGTTATCAGAATGAGCCACACCCCTAGAAAACAAGGGTTCCCAAGGGGGAGGGGTGTGTGTGTGTGTGTGTGTGTGTGTGTGTGTGTGTGCGCGCGTGTGTGTGCGTGTGTGTGTGTGTGTGCGTGTGTGTATGTGTGTGAGTGTCCCACTGACCGGATTCCCATAGGTCTGACACACAATCCAAGTGAGGGCAGCGGTCTGCCCATCACAATGGATTGGGTTAGACTACTGCCCTAGATTAAGTCATAACCATAAACTTAAATTTGAATGGATATACTAGTATCTCAATCCCCCCCAACGAGTAGATGAAAAGTAAGTAAATAAAAGTATCACTCCTCTCTAACTAGTCGGTGGAGGGTGGCCAAAATTCCATAGTCATGGGAGAGTCCTTAGACTAGTAGGTCGAGGACATTCATAGAGTGTATCAAGTGCAAGACGCTCAACCAGTTGGTCGAGGGTATCAGTCTCGAGTATCGAAAGAACAATCTTCTTATGAGAATAAACACTTCAAGCTTTTAGCTAGATTATCTCTCCTATATGGAGACTAATTGTGAAGATCATCTATGTGAAGTGGAACATCTTCTTGTAGACTTTCCATATCATGGGCAATGGATGTGTCCAATAATTTTATGTTGGTCCAAGCATCATGGCCTAGCAACCAAACGAAGGGCTTGGTCCCATGGTCCCCGTGCCACAATGAGGCCTGAAACTTTAATCAGTCAGAACAAGTCGACCCAAGTATAGCCATTAGTTATAAGATTCTTCTTATCTTACAATGGCCATACTAATGTGTGTTTGTCCTATCAAACAACTATCCTTCTAAACTACTTGACCAGTTTCCAATGTCAAAATAAATCAATCGCAAACATCCGCTCTTGCCCTTTTCAAACACTTAATGAGAGTAATCCATTGTTAACCAATCTCTTAGTACTGCTTAAGTGAGAATAATTCATTTCAAACCATTCCTTCTGACAAAGTTAGGAAGTGAAAGTCAATTTTTATACTCAAATTCCTGTCAAGACATTGCAAAAGTTACAACAATATTGATGGCTAGTCTCCAATAGAATGTTCAATCTTATTTAATAGTACTTGGAGATAATCTGTTTTAGAGTACTCTTCAAATTTGCCAACAGCGTCTTCATTCCTTAGAAATTTCAATGCAAATCTGATAGAGAGGTATGCCGACTCACTTGCATCCATCCATAAACATAGCACGTTAGAACATACACACTATGAATTGTGGGACTATAGGCTTCAATGCCAGCACACAGTTGTTATCCCTGTCACTCGATCTAGATTAGCATATCAGATCTTGGCATTTTACTGTTCAATAGTAATCATAGGGGGGCAATTAAAGATATGACTAAATGCATATAAAATGTTAGTGAAATCCAAGTAATAAGTGGGAATCTCAAGTAAACCATAAATTTGAGTATTCCAGCCAAGTGCAAGGGAATTCCCAAGGTCGAAAAATCCAAATATAGCCTCTGTATACTTATACCTTTCCTCGATCACCTGTTGGAACTTTCCAATAATCAATATCACAATTAAATTTATGCACACATCAAAGTGTGATAAGGTCCTTGAGAATGACAAAATTGAAGGATAGACTCCATGCTACATGGCCTTTTCACCATTTAACACTTAAAATCATGCTAAACTCTTGACTTCTATTGATAATTACACCATGAATGTTTCTTAATTCAATAGATAGGAAATCTCTCCATAATATAACTAATAAGATAAAAGACTACTCCGATGGTAATTCAGTCCCCAGTCACATTAGGAGAAGTTCTGAAGAAATGCAACATAATGTAAAAAACACTACTGGCTCCCGAACAACTAAGTTAGAGAGCTCAACAGCCATAGCCATGGAGGACTAAAGAAACTTAGTACCTCAGAAGTCGAGCTCAACGTTTCTAGCTTGTAGAATTACCCATAGTTCTTCACCTGGCTCGTAGTATTCCTGTGGGAGGTCATAATGAAAAGGCGGGTCCTAGCTCTTGTACTACTCGTGATCACACAGTCTTTCTTTACGAAGTTCACAAAGCTATGTGTCACTACAGAACTTCTAGTGCGAACCTCTTTGAAATCTTATGGGCGTGGTTAGCGAGCTTTAGATCATCACCCCGCCAATACAGAGGTGAGTTTTTCGACTGACTCCAAAAAATGGATAGTAGCTTTTCTCTAAGCTCCCTAGGATAATGTAGCAAAAGTGTGCTGCTACTAGTAGAAGAAGAGAGGCCTTCCATGCGCTATACATAGTGTTGCAGCTAGCAAGGATAGCACGCCAGCCTCTTTAAAAAGGCGTACAAGAAGTTGAAGAGAAGCACAAAGTTCTCAGGCTGAACTCGAGTAAGACATGCTGAGGGGCGATGATAAGTCAGTTGAAACCAAAGATCAGACTCACCTAAAATCAAAGATCGAGTCGAGCAGAAGCTTTTCTATTGTAGGCCTGTCAGGCTGAGTCATGGAGCTAGCTAAGAATCGTGGAGCTTCTCTTAACATAGTCTGCTGTCCATATTTCCTTCCACAGTCGTGTAGAGGGGTTACAATAAGCCTTTACAAGGCATCAAACCTCTGATACCACTCCTCTAGTAGCGTAGCTAAATGTTGAAAGCCCTCCAGTGGGCTTCCCTTCAACATGCCATGCATCTACTAGTAAGTAAGGCCGCTTCCCTCTTCCAAATCAAGGTTATGGATCCAGTTCGTTCCTCGAGCCACAAGTTCCAGTAGGTTCCAAAGGCTTCTCAACTCCACCTTGGGTACCACGTCTGGCTCTGAGTCCCTTCCATTCAATCACGTGAATCTCATAAGTGCTCTTCTCCCTTTTTACAACCAAGTTATAGGCAAGTAATAATAGGGAACTATGCTTTGGATTTGACTTTTGGGAGGGATGTACTTCGTGCCTTTAGTGTCTTCTTGGGCCAAAAATTGGTCCAGTTAATGTTTCATGTAAGGTGTAGTCAATGCACCCTGTAAGGTGTAGGCAAGGTACCATGAAAGGCCCATTGGTCCACCTCACTTCTATATTCAAGTCTCCAATCCAACAAAGTACATATTCACCTCCTTTTGGTTACCTTCTAATTTCACTATTCATGCGGTGTACTTTTAGATGCTGTTGTCCACTAAGATCTCAAAAAATATGCGGCCAACCATGGCTATTAAATTATCACACACCACCACTCTCCTTTATGGTCCTCCATGTCACTCCATACCACTTTTCATGTCAATGGATGGTCCATTCCTTGATAATTGCTAGTCTATCATCTCCATGCGGAATAAATATCAAGAAGGGTCTCATGATCTGGAGGTTATTTCATTTTCCACTAGGTCTTTGCACTTACCCATGGTGGTTCAATGGGTACTCATACTTCCCTAAGGACATCAATATGATCACATGTTTCCATGGACTATCAATACTTTGAAAAATTCAAATCCCCATGAACATGGGCACGCATAATTGGTCAACAAATAATCCCAGGCGTTTAATATAATAAGCCTAAGACCACTAGAGGGCATAAGAAACCAATGGGCCATCTTACCCATTTACCATTATATGGCACTTGATGGTTCCATATCCGCGTACATCTCTCCTCTCTACATTTACCAAAAATTACTTTCAACACCTATTTCATTAATTTTGGACTAGTGCACTGTCCAAATTCATTTTGTGAGATAATTTTGGATAAAGCATTTCAAAAAAAGAGGCTCTTATAAAACAAAACTTTGAGTCAAAAAGTAAGATTTTAAAAAAGCAAATTAGAAAAAATGACGTGACATGTTATTAAAACTAGAGTACATTAAAAAAAGAGGACTTCATGTTGTTAAAAGAGACAAAAAGTAAGATTTTAAAAAATCAAATTAGAAAAAAAACTAGAATACATTTAAAAAACTAGAGTACATTTAAAAAAAAGCATGACACATTTGTACAAGAAGTAGATCATATAACTCAAAGCCATATGGTGTTAAAAAACACCTTCCATTAGCTCAGCCTAGAAGATTTCATCTTTGTCTCTTACAGTTACTTTAGAAAACACATAAGTCTATGGAATTAAATTTCACAGTTACTTTAAATTTCTATGGAATTAAATTTCCATCACTTGACTATTAAGTCATTAGAGAGAGCATATGTCCTTGAAAGTGCCTACTATGGCATTGGCGTCATGAAAACAAGTAGACTTTAAACTTGTAGGCCATCCGTAACCAGGGCTGGCATCGCAAATCTCCTCACAGACTCTCCTCACAACTTGTTTTGAATCTTCCGCCGACTTGTAAGCATTCAACAACTCTTCTTTTCTCTCTTGGCTTTCCTCATCTTCACCATTTTTTTCAATACAGCTTCTAGCCACCACCATATCCTGTACAAAAATTTAACTCGTTCGCATAAGAAGCACGTGATTAGAAGACTTAGCAAAAAAGAAAGCTAAGGATATTCACCTCTTCTTCTGAGTTCAAATCAAGCAGCCATGTGCATAACATATCCTCCTTGAATGATTTTCCCTTCATTGGTCCATACAAAAGAGATCTAAGACAGAATTTGAGTTCACTAAATGAAGTCGGGTAGTAAGTAGTCATTGTCTTAGAGAGAAAGTGGGAGAAGGAGAGTGAGGGAGCAATAGCGAGGGATGCACAGTGAGCTACCCCTCCTTCAAGAGTGATAGAAAGTGAGGGAAGACGTAAAGTGAAAGATGAATGCAAGTTAATCAACACTAGGATGTAAGAAATAAGAGAGTGTTTGTGGAAGGACTACGATGGAAGATTACAAGTGCACTAAGGCACGATGTGTTCGCTATGATAAGGATAAGGGTTGGAATAAAGTGAGAGAAGCATTGGAAATGCTCTACTTTAAGTGAGTGGAGACTGTCCAACTGAATAAAATTTTGCAGAGCATTGGGAATGCTGTACTTTAAGTGAGTGGAGCATTGGGACTTGATACTTTGCCATGAAATATATTACAAATATTACATCATCACATATTCATATCAAAATTCTCATCACAGAAGGTTATATTTCCTAATAATCACATCATCACACATTCATATCATAAAATTGTGTGCATGAAATAAATATATAAATATCATGACTAAATGCCACTTAAGCAATAAGTCAGAAATTGGTGTATAATCAGCAAAAACTACATCATGATTCATACATTGCAACAAATAAATGTCAACCATAATATTCATGGAGTAAACAACATCATGAGAATATGCTCCTCATGCATATATACAAACACAACATCATGCATGCATCACAACTCTTCTGATGCTTCTAGTGGAGACTGTGGCAACTCTTCTAATGCTTCCAATGGAGGCTGTGGTGCTCTAGATGTACACTCAGTCTCTACTTCTTCTCTGTAGTATGTAGTGCTTTCGGAGTAGACTCAGTATCCTCTTCCTTAAATACAAGCAGAGGCTGTGGCAACTCTTTTGATGCTTCTAGTGGAGGTTGTGGTGCTGTAGGTGTACACTGGGTCTCTACTTCTTCTGTAATGTGCAGTGCTTTCACAGTAGACTCAGTCTCCTCTTCCTTAAATGCAAGCTCTGATATTGCTTCAGTTGCATGTTGTATTCTAATGGTAGCAATTAGGTCTTGAATGATTTCAGCCCTAAACAATTGTATATCCTCCTCTGAATATTTGAGCTCCAAAGAGTCTTCCGATGAGATCTGTGGCTTAAGTGAGAAAATTTCTTTGAAAATCAACATGCAGTTGTAGGCAACTCTCCACCCACAACTATGCCCATCTTCCTGCTCTACTATTAAACGCTTTTGGAAGTCTACCGAGTCTTTGTACTGTCCTGTTTCTTTGATAGCAGATACCAACTTCTCAATCGACCTGCTCATCATGACATATTAAAAAAACTTAGTGTGTCTATTACATAAGGTACATAATATAGAAGTAACAATAGATTAATAGAATACTTACGTTTGCACTAAGCCATGAAAGCCTGCAATCGAGTTAACAAACCAACAATAGTTGTCTTCAAGGTCCCAAACCACTAGACTCCAATGTTCCCTACACGAATAATTAAGAACCATTATTATTTAACATAATGTTGCCAGTATAAGATGAAAATAAAGGTTGCCATGATACTTACATCTCGTGATATGCCATAAATAGGACTCGCACGCCATGTAAATATAAAGGCTGTAACTATTTACAAACATTGCCTATTGTCTTTCTGCTATCACTAAGTATAGGAGAAAGGAGGGAATCCAACATATACACACGGTTTTGTACGGCTCTACCAAATCGTGAGATAACTATACTGCACCAACAAATAAATGAATATTAGCTTATTAGATTTAATTAAAATATTGAATTATCAAGCAAAGAAAAAGTTTGTATCAAACCTGAGAATGGCCATCATAATGTTGTTATTGACCTCATTTGAAGCTCTAGAGAGGATTGAAATCTCCTCTCCCCCAAATTCAAGATACTGAGGTCTATGTTGAATCATAACCCTAACATTAAAAGAGCTTCCCAATTCTTCCAATGAAGCCATGTTTGTAGAGTTGAGGTCTTCTAACCCCTTTGACACTTTGACGGCATTCATTTCGCACTCCTCTGAGCCATTATCTATTTGCCTTGTGGGAGGGTCCATAATGTCGCCCTCAATGATTGCTCGAATGGTACATGTTATAAATGCATAGAGATCCAAATCCGTATATGTTGACAGTGTGGTGTCATTTTGTATCTCAAAAATTTGACCAAGTACCGAAAAGCAATTGTAGCCCACCCTCCATCCACAATTATAGATGTGGCTATTCTCTTGATGTGATACCTGACATGTTATATACTCTATTTGTTGTGCCAAGTCACATTGCCGCATTACTATGTCGATAGCACCTACTAACTTTCGAGCTGATCTGCACATCAAAACATATAACAACAGTGAATATGTGCATTTCATATCAATCTACATGTCAAGAAGTGACAACAAGTGTAGTCTATACTTACTCTAACACATTGCCATGGACGGATGTCATTGAGTTGGCAAAGAAGCACTTCTTCACAAGGATGTCCACGACTACAAGACTCCAATGTGAGCTACATTATCAATAAAGAATAATTACTGTGTTTGAGACAATTCTAGCAATGCAATAGAAAAAACAAGTAGGGTTCAATGCTTACTTCTCATCATATGCTGTAAAAATAACTCGTGCGTCATTCATAGGAACATGCTTCAACCACTTACAAACATCCTCTATGGTTTCTTCTTTGTTGCTAAGCACTTCCGAAATACGAGGATCGAGCATATGTGAAACGCTTTGTATATTTTGCAGAAAATTTGCTATAATATTACTATATTAAAAAAAAAAGTATTAGCTTCTTGGGTTTAATCAAAATAAGCAAAGTATAAAGCCAAGGAAAAGGCTGCATCAAACCCGAGGATGGTTGTAATGACTTTGACATTAACCTCTTTCTTAGGATTCAAGAGGATTGAAATCTCTTCTTCACCAGATTCAAAAAAATGAGGTTGTTGAATTAACAACATAGCGGTGAATGAACTTCCAATTTGCTCCAATAGATTCATATTTTCATGACTCATCTTATTGAGAGAGTGGTCTACATCGTATTCTTCTTCACTTGCTATGTATTCTACATCCTCCTTCTCCTATAAAAATATAAAAAAGTTATGCGATGTACCCCCCCCTCTCGCACCCCCTTCCCCCTCCCTCACTCCCCCCCTTCCCCGCCCCCTCTCCCCCCCCTCCCCCCTTCCCCCGGGCTGGCGGCCGCGGCCACCAACCCCCCAGCCCCCCCCTCTCATCCCTCCCTCCCCTCTTCTCCACCGCCCCTTCCCCCGGGCTCCAGCCCCCCCCTCTCAGCCCTCCCCCCACCCCTCTTCCCCACCCCCCCTTCCCCCGGGCTGGTGGCCGCGGTCACCAACCCCTCCCACCCCTTCCCCCTCCCCCCCCTTCACCCTCGCCCCCCCTCCCCGCCCCCTCCCTCCCCCCTTCCCCTGAGCTAGCGGCCGTGGCCGCCAGCCCCCCAGCCCCCCCCCTCTCAGCCCTTCCCCCCCCTCTTCCCCACCCCCCCTTACCCCCCCCTCTCGCACCCCCTTCCTCCCACCCCCTTCCCCCTCCCCCACCCCCCCCTTCCCCGCCCCCTCTCCCCCCCCCTCCCCCCTTCCCCCGTGGCCGCTAGCCCCCCACCCCCCCTCTCAGCCCTCCCCCCCCTCTTCCCGACCCCCCCTTCCCCCTCCCTTCCCTTGGGCTGGCGGCTGCGGCCACCAGCCCCCCAGCCCCCCTCTCTCAGCCCTTCCCCCCCCCTCTTCCCCACCCCCCCTTCCCCCAGGCTAGCCGCCAGCCCCTCCCACCGCCTTCCCCCTCCCCCCCCTTCACCCCCACCCCCCCCCTTCCCCCACTCCCCGTCGCTTCCCCCCCGCCAGTCCCCCCCCCTCTTCCCCTTCCACTAGCCCCCCCGCCCTCCCCCCTTCCCCCTCCCCTCTTCCCCCCCCGCCCCCCTTCCCTCCTCCTTTCCCCCCTCTACTCCACCCGCCTCTCCCTCCCTTCCTCCTCCCTTCCCTCTAGCCCCTTCATCCTCTTCTTCTCCTCCCCTCAACCTTTCTCTCTCTAGTTCCTCTCTCTTTAAATTTTTAAAAAGAAATCTAGATAAAGAATTAATCATAAAAATTTGCATGTACCTGGAAAAAGTTTGTAAGTTTGCTCTTTCTTGCTTTCTTGCTCTTCCTTCATTGCTCTCTTGATCGTCCTTGCTTTCTTGCTTCAATGAATGAAATGAGGGGAGAATGAATGAAGAAGGAAGACTATATATAAGAAAAATTAGGTTTTCCTCCTCCTCTCCTATTGGCTTTCCATTCCTCCCCTCTCTCCTATTGGCTTTTCATTTATACCCTCTCCCATTGGCTCCCATTACTCCCCCTCTCCCATTGGACCCCCATCCCTCATCCCAATCTTCCATTAGTCCTCCTCCCATCCATCCATTTCTTCTTCCTCCCCATTGCCACCACTCCCATCCGAACATTTCCACCACGTCCCATACTCCTCCCATTTCCTAAAATCCCATATTTCCCCATCTCACCCTCCTCTTTTTCATCCCCTATTAACTCCCTCACTCATTTCACTCCCTTATTATCCTACTCCCCTATTACCTTCCCCTCTCCCATTCCATTCTTCCCTCCCCATTCTCACTTCCACTTCCCATTACTCACTTGCCATTTGAAAACTATTAATATATTATTATACTATTTTTTATACTTATTATCATACACCCCTATTACTTCCCTCTCCCATTCCACTCCTCCCTCCTCACTCCCACTTCCACTTCCCATTACTCACTTGCTATACACATTTGCAAGCTATTAATATATTATTATATGATTTTTTATACTATTTGCAAACTTACATGTGGGCAAAATCACAGATGTCAAAGTGATCCTATTGTGGTCATACAACAACTGTGCTTTTATTCAAGGGCATATTTATCCTCATCAACAAGCTTATTTACTCAAGGTATGAAGTGCATAGTTTGTGCACTAGGTGTTTACTTTGTTGTATCAAAATTATTTGCCACACACACACACATATACACATACTGAGAATTTTCTAATATTATCGCATCTACATTTCTCCAATGGGCACAGAACTTTGTACACGCCTCAACCTAGGTCTTATTGACTTGCATACAAGGTGGTGCACCCATCCCATAAGTACTTGTTCGGATAACACACCTCCAAACGTATGTTATGATGATTGTGCATAACACTAGGAACAAAATGGTGTATCATGTGAGATCGACTATGCAAAGCATATCCAATGGACACAAGACTTTGCACGTTTCTCAACCTAGGAAGTATTGACTTGTGTGCAAAGTGGCATCCCCATCCGATAAGTACTTGTTTGAAAAATACACCTACGATCGTGTTTTTTGACCCGTGTGTGTGACACCGAGGCCAAAAATGGTATTTAATACTCAATCTACCATGTAAAGCATATCCGATGGGCACAATACTTTGCACATGCCTCAAAAGCAGTGGTATGGTATTCCATGCAAAGTGGAACGCCCATTCAATAAGTACTTTTTAGAATATCACACCTAGGACCATGTGTTTTATTGGTTGTTGTCCATGACACTAAGGCAAAAACGCTGATTTATGCTTAATCGACAATGCAATGCATATGCAATCATCACACTACTTTGCACACATCTCAACCTAGGTATTATTGACTTACATGCAAAGTGGCATGCCCATCCCATAAGTACTTAGTTGAATAACACATCTAGGACTGCGTTTTTTGACGATTGTGCATGACACTAAGGCCAAAACAGTGTTTAATGCTTGTTTGACAATGCAAAGCATATCCAATGGGCACAATACTTTGCACAAACCTTCAACTAGGTGGAATTGACTTACATGAAAAGTGGCATGCCCATCCCATAAGTGCTTGATCGGATAACATACCTAGCAGCGTGTTCTTTTACAGATATGCATGACACTAAAGCAAAAATAGTATTTAATGCTCGATCGATCATGTAAAGGATATCCGATGGGCACAACACCTTTTTTATGCCTCAACCTAGGTGGTATTGAAATGTTCTCAAAGAGGCACACCCATCCGATAAGTACTTGGTCAGATAACACACCTAAGGGCATGTTTTTTTCCGGATGTCCATATCACTAGGGAAAAAATGGTATACAATGCGTGATCGACCATGCAAAGCATATCCGATGGTAACAATACTTTGCACACGCCTCAACATAGTTGAAACGGACTTGCGTGCAAAGTGGAGCCCCCATCTGATAAGTACTTGTTTGAATAACACACCTAGGACCGTGTTTTTCCATCGTTATGCATGACACTAAGGCAAAAACGGTGTTTTATGCTTCATCGACAATGCAAAGCATATCCGATGGGCACAATACTTTGCACACACCTTCAACTAGATGGAATCAACTTACATGCAAAGTGGCACACCCATCCCATAAGTGCTTGATCGGATAACATACCTAGCAGCGTGTTTTTTTATGGATGTACATGACACTAGAGCAAAAATAGTATTTAATGCTCGATCGACCATGCAAAGGATATCCGATGGGCACAACACTTTTCGTATGCCTCAACCTAGATGGTATTGAAATTTTCTCAATGAGGCACACCCATCTGCTAAGTACTTGGTCAGATAACACACCTAATGGCGTGTTTTTTTGCAGATGTCCATATCACTAGGGAAAAAATGGTGTATAATGCATGATCAACCGTGCAAAGCATTTCCGATGGTGACAATACTTTGCACGCTCCTCAACATAGTTGAAACAGACTTGCGTGCAAAGTGGAGCCCCCATCCGATAAGTACTTATTTGAATAACACACCTATGGCCGTGTTTTTTGACGGTTGTACATGACACCAAGGCCGAAAACGGTGTATAATGCGTGATCGATCATGCAAATCATATCCGATGCTGACAATACTTTGCACCCACCTCAACATAGTGGAAACGCAATTGCATGCAAAGTGGAGCCCCCATCCGATAAGTACTTGTTTGAATAACACACTTAGGACTGTGTTTTTTCATGGTTGTGCATGACACTAAGGCAAAAACGGTGTTTTCGGCTTGATCGACAATGCAAAGCATATCCGATGGGCACAATACTTTGCACACACCTTCAACTAGGTGGAATGGACTTACATGCAAAGTGGCACTCCCATCCCATAAGTGCTTGATAGGATAACATACCTAGCAACGTGTTTTTTGCGGATGTGCATGACACTAGAGTAAAAATAGTATTTAATGCTCGATCGATCATGCAAAGGATATCCGATGGGCACAACACTTTTCGTATGCCTCAGCCTAGGTGGTATTGAAATGTTTTCAATGAGGCACACCCATCTGATAAGTACTTGGTCAGATAACACACCTAATGGCATGTTTTTTTACGGACGTGCATATCACTAAGGGAAAATTGGTGTATAATGCGTGATCGACCATGCAAAGCATATTCGATTGTGACAATACTTTGCATGCATCTCAAACTATTTGAAATAGACTTGCATGCAAACTGGAGCCCCCATCCGATAAGTACTTGTTTGAATAACACACCTACGATCGTGTTTTTTCATGGTTGTGCATGACACTAAGGCAAAAACGGTGTTTTATGCTTGATCAGCAATGCAAAGCGTATCGGATGGGCACAATACTTTGCACACACCTTCAACTAGGTGGAATCAACTTACATGCAAAGTGGCACGCCCATCCCATAAGTGCTTGATCGGATAACATACCTAGTAGCGTGTTTTTTTACGGATGTGCATGACACTAGACCAAAAATAGTATTTAATGCTCGATCGACCATGCAAAGGATATCCGATGGGCACAACACTTTTCTTACACCTCAAACTAGGTAGTATTGAAATGTTCTCAATGAGGCACACCCATCCGATAAGTACTTGGCCAGATAACACACCTAAGGGCGTGTTTTTTTGTGGATGTGCATATCACCAGGGAAAAAATGGTGTACATAATGCGTGATCGACCATGCAAAGCATATCCGATGGTGACAATACTTTGCACGCACCTCAACGTAGTTGAAACAGACTTGCGTGCAAAGTGGATCCCCCATCCAATAAGTACTAGTTTAAATAACACACCTAGGACCGTGTTTTTATATGGTTGTGCATGACACAAAGGCAAAAATGGTGTTTTATGCTTGATCGACAATGCAAAGCATATCTGATGGGCACAATACTTTGCACACACATTCAACTAGGTGGAATTCACTTACATGCAAAGTGGCATTCCCATCGCATAAGTACTTGATCGGATAACACACCTAGCAGCGTGTTCTTTTACGGATGTGCATGACACTAAGGCAAAAATGGTATTTAATGCTCGATTGACATTGCAAAGCATATTCGATGGACACAATACTTTTCCCACACCTTAGCCTAGGTGGTAATTAAATGTTCTTAAAGAGGCACACCCATCCCATAAGTACTTGGTTAGATAACATACCTAAGGGCATGTTTTTTTGCGGATGTGCATACCACTACGCGAAAAACATTGTATAATGCGTAATCGACCATGCAGAGCATATGCGATGGTGACAATACTTTGCACACATCTCAACCTAGTTGAAACGGACTTGCGTTGAAACTGGAGCCCCCATCCGATAAGTACTTGTTTGATTAACACACTTAGGACCGTGTTTTTTCATGGTTGTGCATGACACTAAGGCAAAAATGGTGTTTTATGCTTGATCGACAATGCAAAGCATATCCGATGGGCACAATACTTTGCACACACCTTCAAATAGGTGGAATTGACTTACATGCAAAGTGGCACGCCCATCCCATAAGTGCTTGATCAGATAACATACCTAGCAGCGTGATTTTTTACAGATGTGTATGACACTATAGCAAAAATAGTATTTAATGCGTGATCGACCATGCAAAGGATATCCGCTGGGCACAACACTTTTTGTACACGTGAGCCTAGGTGGTATTGAAATGTTCTCAAAGAGGCACACCCATCCGATAAGTACTTGGTCAGATAACACACCTAAGGGCATGTTTTTTTGCGGATGTGCATATCACTAGGAACAAAATGGTGTATAATGCGTGATCGACCATGCAAAGCATATCCGATGGTGACAATACTTTACATGCTCCTCAACGTAGTTCGATAAGTACTTGGTCAGATAACACACCTAAGGGCATGTTTTTTTGCGGATGTGCATATCACTAGGAACAAAATGGTGTATAATGCGTGATCGACCATGCAAAGCATATCCGATGGTGACAATACTTTACATGCTCCTCAACGTAGTTGAAACGGACTAACGTGCAAAGTGAAGCACCCATCCGATAAGTACTTATTTGAATAACACACCTACGGCCGTGTTTTTATATGGTTGTGCATGACACTAAGGTAAAAACGGTGTTTTATGCTTGATCAACAATGCAAAACATATCCGATGGGAACAATACTTTGCACACACCTTCAACTAGGTGAAATTGACTTACATGCAAAGTGGTATTCCCATAGCATAAGTGCTTGATTGGATAACACACCTAGCAGCGTATTTTTTTACGGATGTGCATGACACTAGACCAAAAATAGTATTTAATGCTCGATCGACCATGCAAAGCATAACCGATGGGCACAATACTTTTGGTACACCTCAACCTAGGTGGTATTGAAATCTTCTCAAAGAGGCACACCCATCCGATAAGTACCTGGTTAGATAACATTCGTAAGGGCGTGGTTTTTTGCGGATGTGCATACCACTAGGGAAAAAACGGTGTATAATGCAAGATCGACCATGCAAATCATATTCGATGGTGACAATACTTTGCACACACCTCAACGTAGTTGAGAGAGACATGCGTGCAAAGTGGATCCCCCATCCGATAAGTACTTGTTTGAATAACACACCTAGGACCGTGGTTTTTCATGGTTGTGCATGACACTAAGGCAAAAACGGTGTTTTATGCTTGATCGACAATGCAAAGCATATCTGATGTGCACAATACTTTGAACACACCTTCAACGAGGTGGAATTGACTTACATGCAATGTGGAATGCCCATCCCATAAGTGCTTGATCGGATAACATAACTAGGAGTGTGTTTTTTTATGGATGTGCATGACACTAGAGCAGAAATAGTATATTTAATGCTCGATCAAGCATGCAAAGGATATCTGATGGGCACAACACTTTTTGTACACCTTATCCCAGGTGCTATTGAAATGTTCTCAAAGAGACACACCCATCCGATAAGTACTTGGTCAGATAACACGCCTAATGGCATGTTTTTTTGCGGATGTCCATATCACTAGGGAAAAAATGGTGTATAATGCGTGATCGACCATGTAAAGCATATCCGATGGTGACACTACTTTGCACACACCCCAAGGTAGTTGAAACGGACTTCCATGCAAAGTGGAGCCCCCATCCGATAAGTACTTATTTGAATAACACACCTACGGCCGTGTTTTGTGCATGACACAAAGGCAAAAACGGTGTTTTATGCTTGATCAACAATGCAAAGCATATTCGATGGGCACAATACTTTGCAACACCTTAAACTAGGTTGAATTGACTTACATGCAAACTAGCATTCCCATCACATAAGTACTTGATCGGATAACACACCTAGCAGCGTGTTTTTTTACGGATGTGCATGACACTAAGGCAAAAATGGAATTTAATGCTCGATCGACCATGCAAAGCATATCCGATGGGCACAATACTTTCCTTACACCTTAACCTAGGTGGTATTGAAATGTTCTCAAAGAGGCACACCCATCCGTTAAGTACTTGGTCAGATAACATACCTAAGGGCATGTTTTTTTGCGGATGTGCATATCACTACGGGAAAAACGTTGTATAATGCATAATCGACCATGCAGAGCATATCCGATGGTGACAATACTTTATACGCATCTCAACCTAGTTGAAAAAAACTTGCGTGCAACTTGGAGCCCACATCCGATACGTACTTGTTTGATTTACATACTTAGGACCGTGTTTTTTCATGGTTGTGCATGACACTAAGGAAAAAACTGTGTTCTATGCTTGATCGACAATGCAAAGCATATCTGATGGGCACAATACTTTGCACATACCTTCAACTAAGTTGAATTGACTTACATGCAAAGTGGCACACCCATCCCATAAGTGCTTGATCGGATAACATAGCTAGCAGCGTGTTTTTTTACGGATGTGCATGACACTAGAGCAAAAATAGTATTTAATGCTCGATCGACCATGCAAAGGATATCCGATGGGCATAACACTTTTTGTACACCTCAACCTAGGTGGTATTGAAATGTTCTCAAAGATGCAGACCCATCCGATAAGTACTTGGTCAGATAACATGTGCACCTAAGGGCGTGTTTTTTTGCGGATGTGCATACCACTAGGGAAAAATGGTGTATAATGCGTGATCAACCATGCAAATCATATCTGATGGTGACAATACTTTGAGCACGCCTCAACGTAGTTCAAATGGACTTGGGTGCAAAGTGGAACCCCCATCCAATAAGTACTTGTTTGAATAACACACATAGGACCATGTTTTTTCATGGTTCTGCATGACACTAAGGCAAAAACGGTGTTTTATGCTTGATCGACAATGCAAAGCATATCTGATGGGCACAATACTTTCCACACACCTTCAACTAGGTGGAATTGACTTACACGCAAAGTGGCACGCCCATCCCATAAGTGCTTGATCGGATAACATACCTAGCGGCGTGTTTTTTTATGGATGTGCATGACACTAGAGCAAAAATAGTATTTAATGCTCGATCAACCATGCAAAGGATATCCGATGGGCACAACACTTTTCATATGCCTCAACCTAGGTGGTATTCAAATGTTCTCAAAGAGGCACACCCATCTGATAAGTACATGGTCAGATAACACACCTAAGGGCATGTTTTTTTGCGGATGTGCATCAGGGATGTTTTTATCGAAGCTATGCTTATATATTAATATAAAATCTTGGCGAAAGTTTATCAAGATAGTTTTTTTAGTTTCACAATATTTGTATAATAGATTACACTTTTATACATTTTCTTTTGAATTCAAAAGAAAAAGTTGTAAATTATGGCGAAACTTTTAAAATTTTCTCATAAAAGTTTCAAATCTTGGCGAATTTTTCAAACCTTTATTTTTATCAAGGCATACAAACTTTCGACACCAATATAAAAGTTTCGCTTCTTAACGAAACTAATAGGAAAAAATCATCCATGATGTGCATATCACTAGGGAAAAATGTTGTATAATGCGTGATCGACCATGCAAAGAATATCCGATGGTCACAATACTTTGCACACTCCTCAACGTATTTGAAATGGACTTGCGTGCAAAGTGTAGCCCCCATCCGATAAGTACTGGTTTAAATAACACACCTAGGACCGTGTTTTTATATGGTTGTGCATGACACTAAGGCAAAAACGGTGTTTTATGCTTGATCGACAATGCAAAGCATATCCGATGGGCACAATACTTTGCACACACCTTCAACTAGGTGGAATTGACTTACATGCAAACTGGCATGCCCATCCCAAACCTAGCAACGTGTTTTTTTTATGGATGTGCATGACGCTAGAGCAAAAATTGTATTTAATGCTCGATCGACCATGCAAAGGATATCCGATGGGCATAATACTTTTCCTACATTGCAACCTAGGTGGTATTGAAATGTTCTCAAAGAGGCACACCCATCCTATAAGTACTTGGTCAGATAACACACGTAAGGGCGTGTTTTTTTGTGGATGTGCATATCACTAGGGAAAAAATGGAGTATAATGCGTGATCGACCATGCAAATCATATCCGATGGTGATAATACTTTGCACACACCTCAACGTTGTTGAAACGGACTCGCGTGCAAAGTGGATCCCCCATGCGATAAGTACTACTTTGAATAACACACCTAGGACCGTGTTTTTATATGGTTGTGCATGACACAAAGGCAAAAATGGTGTTTTATGCTTGATCGACAATGCAAAGCATATCTGATGGGCACAATACTTTGCACACACATTCAACTAGGTGGAATTGACTTACATGCAAAGTGGCATTCCCATCGCATAAGTACTTGATCGGATAACACACCTAGCAGCGTGTTCTTTTACGGCTGTGCTTGACACTAAGGCAAAAATGGTATTTAATGCTCGATTGACATTGCAAAGCATACTCGATGGGCACAATACTTTTTCCACACCTTAGCCTAGGTGGTAATTAAATTTTCTCAAAGAGGCACACCCATCCGATAAGTACTTGGTTAGATAACATACCTAAGGGCATGTTTTTTTGCGGATGTGCATACCACTACCCGAAAAACATTGTATAATGCGTAATCGACCATGCAAAGCATATGCGATGGTGACAATACTTTGCACACATCTAAAACTAGTTGAAAGGGACTTGCGTTGAAACTGGAGCCCCCATCCGATAAGTACTTGTTTGATTAACACACTTAGGACCGTATTTTTTCATGGTTGTGCATGACACTAAGGCAAAAATTGTGTTGTATGCTTGATCGACAATGCAAAGCATATCCGATGGGCACAATACTTTGCACACACCTTCAACTAGGTGGAATTGACTTACATGCAAAGTGGCACGCCCATCCCATAAGTGCTTGATCAGATAACATACCTAGCAGCGTGTTTTATTACGGATGTGCATGACACTAGAGCAAAAATAGTATTTAATGCGCGCATTTTAATGTTTTTCTGAAATTTATGAATTACGAAATTTTTTATTTAAAATGTGAAAATTAATTTTTTTTTTTAAAATAGAGCTTTTTTTAGTAAATAAAGAAATGTTCATATTAATAATTATAAAATATTTATAAATTTGAAATGCATTTGTAATTTTTTTTTTTAAATTTTTAAATTACGACATTTATAATTTAAAATGTGAAAATTTTAAATTTAAAAAACGTTTAATGAGGCATTTTTTATTCAAAATTTGAAAATGTTCAATATTTCTGTTTTTTTTATGTAGCATTTTCTTTTTGGTAGAATTTGATTAAATTTTAGTTTATAAGAAAATTTATAAAATGCATTTTAATGTTTTTCTGAAATTTATGAATTACGAAATTTTTTATTTAAAATGTGAAAATCAAAAAATTTTTTTAATAGAGCTTTTTTTAGTAAATTAAAAAACGTTCATATTAATAATTATAAAATATTTATAAATTTGAAATGCATTTGCAAATTTTTTTTTAAATTTTTAAATTACGACATTTATAATTGAAAATGTGAAAATTTTAAATTTAAAAAACGTTTAATGAGGCATTTTTTATTCAAAATGTGAAAATGTTCTATATTTCTGTTTTTTTTATGTAGCATTTTCTTTTTGGTAGAATTTAATTGAATTTTAGTTTATAAGGAAAATTATAAAAAATTTCTAAATTTATAATGCATTTTAATGTTTTTTTGAAATTTATAAATTACGACATTTTTTATTTAAAATGTGAAAATGAAAATTTTTTTTTAAATAGAGCTATTTTTATTAAATAAAAAAACGTTCATAGGAATAATTATAAAGTATTTATAAATTTGAAATGCATTTGTAAATTTTTTTTTTATTTTTGAATTACGACATTTATAATTTAAAATGTAAAAATTTTAAATTTAAAAAACGTTTAATGAGGCATTTTTTATTCAAAATGTGAAAATGTAAAAATTAGGTTTTTAAAAATCATCTTTAGGAATGGCCACTAGTTGAGGTGGATTGCCCAACCAAAATAGGAAATGAAGATACAAGACATTTTGTATAAGACTCACTCGACTTATCAAATTAATACACAAACATAAACCTACTAGTCAACTATTGGAGTTGGACATTAAAGATTGACTAGTGACATGGTTGGTGACCAAAGCTTGAAGTTGACTAGACACTTTGGGACAAGCAAGTTCTTTAGAAGGAAACTAGGTTTAAGCTTGGGTAATCATCCCTAATATATTGGGAAATTACTAATGATAAATCATCCTTTAACTATTTGGCAATTAGTAAGGATCGATTCTACTAGGAAGTATGTTGAAGGCATATGTCCCCTATTAGTCAATAGATTGATTAGACTAAGCATGCATGATAAGGCTATAGCTTGGAAATGCCTAGATAGTGGCTTAGTCCCTTAAGAAGACATGAAATAGTGGCTTAGACCTTAAGAAGACATGGAATAGTTTGCAAATGTCTAATTCTTCTAAGTTATGCATAGACTCTAGCATAACTGAAAAAAGAATATTACAAGATTGAGAATATTTGGACGGGTCTTCAAGAACTCAAATATTACGGTCTGTGCCTATAAACTGTTTGAGATTCTTATGCTATCACTATGGCATGCTTTAGATCTAGCACTTTGATCATGTTGGTTGTCTAGTTCCATAATTCATCTACTTCTCTTATATGTATAAGAAGAAAGAAATACGCCATAGAGAAACTAAAAGTTTAACTAGAATACCTAACATTCATTGCACATGGGACTCTAGTGGATCTATATTCATTCCACATTCATGCTAATATATGCAAGTGTTTTGATCAACTATAGACCTAAGTTCAAATAGAGCCTGTTAATGACTGAATCTCTCCTAATCATCCCTTAATGATCATAGATAATAGTATGGGCCACTATAAGGATTGGTTAGGAGCTATTTTTGAAATGCCAAACTTTGAAATGAATAGTGTGGGTGGAGCAGCAGCTAGGGCGGGGCCCCGAGACCAGCGTCTTTCACATGTAGAGACGATTACTCGCGCTGGATTTGAGGCACGAGTATTCGCAGATGCACGGCTGTGGGAGCTGAGACGTGCGTACATAGAGGAGGCGAGGGAGGCAGAGATGGCAGCAGTGGCACGTGCAGCATGCCCTCCTCTTCATCAGGATGAGGCTGGCCAATCTCATGCAGGTGATGAGGCTAGCCCATCTGAGCCGGCTTTGCCTGAGGGCACACAGCGGACGGTTGGGCAGCGGGTCATACAGGAGCCACGTTAGCGTTCCACTAGAGGATCATATGTAGAGTTATCAGATTCGGATTCAGATTGATTGTTTAGGCTTCACACATTTCTTGTATAGGGATGCACTTTTGTAGCATGATGATGATGATGTACAGATTCATTTTGGTACTTTCATGATATTGTTCCCACTTTTATGATGTATGAGCATTTTCGTACTTTCATGATGTTCTTCACACTTTGTTTATCTCAGTTTATAGTTTGTTTAATACATAAGGTATTTAAAAAAGAATGCCATGTGAAGTAATTGTAAACATTAAACATTATAATTATTATGCATGTATAAAAGATAATGAACATAAAGAAGAGAAATCAACACAATTGGCAATTAATGCATGTATATGGGAATACAAGGAAGGTGTGGCATGCTAGCCCACCATTTTATTTCACTATTTTCTTTTGCATTTAGTGGTTTATGTACAAGAGAAAGGATTGGCGGTTGGTATAAGGAAAAGTGTTGGTATTTGGTTTATGTAAAAAGAAAGGGTTGTTGTGGCTATGCACCAAAAAAATATACACATATTAACAATCCCACTTCTCCCTCTTAAACTCTACTCATGTATTGGAGTACAAGGAATGTGTGACATGTTACGCCACAATTTAATTTTACTATTTTCTTTTGACTTTGGTGGTACGCTAACATGTATGGGAGTACAAGAAAGGTGTGGCATGTTAGCCCACCATTTAATTTCACTACTTTCTTTTGGATTTGGTGGTTTACGTACAAGAGAAAGGATTGGTAGTTGGTGCAAGGGAAAGTGTTGGTGTTTGGTTTATGTAAAAGGAAAAGGTTGGTGTGGCTATGCTAGTGAATTTCTCCCTCTTAAACTTACTTTGGTCTTGTAAATTTCAAGATGTTAAAAATAATATTGACTATAGGTGATTTTGTGACAATTGATATCTAACGCTGGTCATGTTCAAGTTCCAACTTTATCATTTTGAATATCATATTGAATTTTGTATATATCAATGCTTGCAATTATTACACTAAACCTAAGAGCCGTGCGAAGTTTCATCCCCATGTGCGTATTTAAAATTAAGAGTATGATTTTGAATTTCAAATATCTCAATTCACACATCTAATACAAAATGTATTTTAAAAATAATGCCGTGTGTCGTAATTGTAAACATTAAGCATTGAAAAGGTGCTTGCAAAAATGCATGCACTTCGATGTTATACTTCACCCAATCCGTATCATGCACAATCTTCTTTACTACATGTGAGATTTTGGATTAGTCGTGCTAGTAGGGATTGCTTCTACGTGGCGCAAACCAAATCAGTTGGAGACCAAATCTTGCGTGGATGTACGTCTAGGGTAGACTAAGAGGCGTGTGAAGTTTCGTCCCCAACAGGGTTTAGGATTTAGGGTCCAGGGCTTAGGGTTTAGGGTTTAGGGTTTAGTCGTGCTAGTAGGGATTGCTTCTACGTGCCGCAAACCAAATCAGTTGGAGACCAAATCTTGCGTTGATGTACGTCTAGGGTAGCCTAAGAGGCGTGTGAAGTTTCGTCCCCAACAGGGTTTAGGATTTAGGGTCCAGGGTTTAGGGTTTAGGGTTTAGGGTTTAGTCGTGCTAGTAGGGATTGCTTCTACGTGGCGCAAACCAAATCAGTTGGAGACCAAATCTTGCGTGGATGTACATCTAGGGTAGCCTAAGAGGTGTGTGAAGTTTCATCCCCAACAGGGTTTAGGATTTAGGGTCCAGGGTTTAGGGTTTAGGGTTTAGGGTTTAGTCATGCTAGTAGGGATTGCTTCTACACAAATCCGTTGGAGACCAAATCTTGCGTAGATGTACGTCTAGGGTATCCTAAGAGGCGTGTGAAGTTTCGTCCCCAACAGGGTTTAGGATTTAGGGTCCAGGGTTTAGGGTTTAGGGTTTAGGAATTAATCGTGCTAGTAGGGATTGCTTCTACGTGGCGCAAACCAAATCAGTTGGAGACCAAATCTTGCGTGGATGTACATCTAGGGTAGCCTAAGAGTCGTGTGAAGTTTCGTCCCCAACAGGGTTTAGGATTTAGGGTCTAGGGCTTAGGGTTTAGGGTTTAGGGTTTAGTCGTGCTAGTAGGGATTGCTTCTACGTGGCGCAAACCAAATCAGTTGGAGACCAAATCTTGCATGGATGTACGTTTAGGGTAGCCTAAGAGGCGTGTGAAGTTTCGTCCCCAACAGAGTTTAGGATTTAGGGTCCAGGGCTTAGGGTTTAGGGTTTAGGGTTTAGTCGTGCTAGTAGGGATTGCTTCTACGTGGCGCAAACAAAATCAGTTGGAGACCAAATCTTGCGCGGATGTATGTCTAGGGTAGCCTAAGAGGCGTGTGAAGTTTCGTGCCCAACAGGGTTTAGGATTTAGGGTCCAGGTTTTACGGTTTAGGGTTTAGTCGTGCTAGTAGGGATTGTAAAAATGTATGCATTTGTCCTTCCACGTGGCGCATACCAAATCAGTTGGAGACCAAATCTTGCGTGGATGTATGTCTAGGGTAGCCTAAGAGGCGTGTGAAGTTTCGTCCTCAACAGATAAGTCCATGTTCGTATTTTATTAGTACGTGCACCATTTTTCATACGTAGTCGTGCTAGTAGGGATTGTAAAAATGTACGCAACTGTCCTTCCATGTGGCGCATACCAAATCACTTGGGCACCAAATCTTGCATGATGTACGTCTACGGTAGCCTAAGAGTCGTGCGAAATTTCATTCCCAACAGATAAGTCCACACGCGTATTTCGTTAGTACATGCGCCATAGCTCATACGTAGTCATGCTAGTAGGGATTGTAAAAATGTACGCATTGTACCTTCCACGTGGCGCATACCAAATCAATTCAGACCAAATCTTGCGTGGATGTACGTCTACGATAGCCTAAGAGCCGTGCAAAGTTTAATCTCCAACAGATAAGTCCACATGCATATTTGGTTAGTACGTGCGCCATTTTTCACACGTAGTCATGCTAGTAGGGATTGTAAAAATGTACGCATTATACCTTCCACGTGGCGCATACCAAATAAGTTGGAGACCAAATCTTGCGTGGATGTATGTCTAGGGTGGCCTAAGAGTCGTGCAAAGTTTCATTCCCAACAGATAAATCCACATGCGTATTTCGTTAGTACATGCGCCATAGTTCATACGTAGTCGTGCTAGTAGGGATTGTAAAAATGTACACAGCTATCCTTTCATGTGGAGCATACTAAATCAGTTGGGCACCAAATTTTACATGGATGTATGTCTACGGTAGCCTAAGAGCCGTGCAAAGTTTAATCTCCAACAGATAAGTCCACATGCATATTTGGTTAGTACATGCGCCATTTCTCACACGTAGTCGTCGTGCTAGTAGGGATTGTAAAAATGTACGCATTATTCCTTCCACGTGGCGCATACCAAATAAGTTGGAGACCAAATCTTGCGTGGATGTATGTCTAGGGTGGCCTAAGAGTCGTGCGAAGTTTCATTCCCAACAGATAAGTCCACACGTGCATTTCGTTAGTACATGCGCCATAGCTCATACGTAGTCACGAGTGCTAGTAGGGATTGTAAAAATGTACGCATTGTACCTTCCACGTGGCGCATACCAAATCAATTCAGACCAAATCTCGCGTGGATGTATGTCTAGGGTGGCCTAAGAGTCGTGCGAAGTTTCATCCCCAACAAGCAAGTCCACACGCGTATTTCGTTAGTACGTATGCGAATTTTCTTAGTCACGTTTTTAAAATGTCCTAAAGCACAAAACAAATTACAACATTACTACTAATAAACAATTTTTTGTATTACAAACACAACAAATCCCATTGAGAAGACATCGGACATCATGTTAAAAATAGAATCTAATACAATGATGTGTATGAATGTGTATACAGCCATCATAGTGAAATACAAAATATGAGTCCATGAAAATTACAATGGTACGGTCACACAGTGAGCCTATACATATCGAATACAAAAAAGTGTAATCAACTTGTGATACCCAATAAAAATCAATTTGATCAACTGATGATCCCAAAAAATATGATATGTAATGTGCTACTCCTCACGATCAGCTCTCATGCCAATAGTTGCAAGTATGCTCTCGTGATCCGCCACTGCAAGGCGCCATCGTGGAGTGGACGTCGCCTTGCGAGTGCGAACACGACTCAAAGTAATCTTGATCCCAACAACAAGATGCCACCTACGATCATGCTATGAGCATTGAAGTGCATCCCATGCCCATCCAGTGTATCCTCATTCAGCACACTCTTCAGCATAGAGCATCACAACAAGTAATAATCCACACCCTCCTCATTGCCCTCCGAAGCAATAACCACGAAGATATTACCAATACGCAAAATATCTGTAAGCTGGTCATAATCTCTAGAGGAACTGAATCCCGCATCCTGATCATCATGTATCTCCTCCCAAGGCTGGAAGGGAGAAAGCACTCGCCGTACCCATGGATCGGCCCATGGTATCATGGAGCACCCTCCCCAATCATCATCAATGCATGCAGAGCAAAAACATGCAAACCGTCGAGAAAAGATCGCGGGGTGAGACTCACCTACGCTCCTGATGGAATGGAAATCAAGAGTGCCAGGCACAGAACGACAATCAAAAGGCCTCGACCGATCAAGACTCCCAATGTCCACGCACCAAAAATACCGGCTCACCACCCTATCGTCACACGACTGAAACGAGGACGTAGCACTAGTGGATAAGTGCTGGCTGCACCACCGCACCACATCATGTGCATCCTTGAAGCGATCGGCACTGTGACGCAACTGGTATCGACGCAAAGCACGCTTCATGCAAGCACCTGCACCATCGTGCTCTCCCTTACCGTGCCCCGTCTCGAAGTAGCTCCATGTGATTGGAATGCCTGTCTCACGGTGCCATCTGTAGAACCAATAAAACTGTCTATAGCGGATTTGAACTGACCACCGCAACTGTCTAACCAGATCCAGCGCCGCTGCCATGTGACACCATGATCCCTCAAGAAACTATCATGCAAAGTGAAGCAATGCTGCACAAAATGGGCATCATGCGATTGATCATCACTAATGTAGAAGTGATACTCTCGCACAATGATGCGTGAGTCCATGGTGCTATCAATGCCATCCACATGAGCCTGTGCATGACGATAGCTAATGTGCACAAGTATAGCAACCTGCAATATGGCATTGAAAAAAAATATGACTATTGAAATAATTCAATATAATGCCAGGCGGGGAAAAAATCAATACTCAATCACACGTCACCTGTTCGGAGAAATAATACTCTGATTGGATCTCATGCTGTGGTGCAAAGGTGTAATTCTCCGTAAAGTCCACCACTGAGACAACCACCCCTATAGGAAATGTCCTCAAACATGCACGAAACTGACGATCCTCCCATTTCGCAGTGTGCGAGTGGCGTATGTAGCGGTACAGCTTCCCTCGAAAACAGTCAATGAATACAACACGTGGTGTCTCCTTCCCCACAAGCTGCAACCTCCTCGACTATGCACCACCATCTAATGTCAAGGTACAGTACTCATACTGCTACCAACGAACCATCTGCACATCACAAGTATCTAGTGCAACTCGTGGCACTCTAGCAAAGTCACCACACAAAGTACACGTGCCTTCCACACAATCAAGGGAGTGGAATAAAGCATCACCATCTCGTGTACACAATATGGAATGAATGAAGTCGCGAGGGCTAGTAGGAACCACTCCCCTATGACCATCAAGGGAATGGAATATGTCATACATCAATCCAAAATCCACATGGTAGCGACAATAGCATGTGTCACGCTCCTGAGAGCATCGCACAAACCATGGCATGCATCGCTCGAATGACCTCTGCCCAATCTTGAACTCCGAGTGCGCCTCTACAAATTGAGTGTACAACTTAGTCTGGGTACACTCCAAAAAACATGCACCATGCTCAATGTACACACCGCGTGACACCCTCTTCCGCAATGCCTTCTTGAACACCGGGGATGCTCTGCAATGCTCCTCCCAAAACTGTTGTATGAAGGACCTAGTGGAATCATCCAACAATTGATCGCTGCGAGGTGCACGACCACTCGAAGCCCAAAGAGCATCAGTTTCACTATCCTCTAGACTCTGCCTCCTAATGATGCCTGCTCGCAATGTGCGCGGTGCAATCTGAAGAAGACGTGAAGCGGTACGCACATGGCCTATCATATGAGGTCTACTAATGGCAACCACAATAGCACGACGTGCTGCCAAGGCATCACTGGAGTTCCTATGCTTAATAGAAGCATAGGAACGTCGACACTGCTAAGGACCTCGCTAGATACAACCCTATCTCTACGTGCACCAAGACCAGCAAGCCTCCTACACTCTACCAAGTCAGGGTGATCAATCAGGGACGTAAGAAGAGAAGACTGTGAAGCTGGCATGAGGTCACAAAAAAAAGACTGCACAATCTTGCTAGTACGATGACGGATAGTGGACTTCGGCAAGTCAAGTCATGAAGCAACACTGCTGCTGCAAGGTGGGGCAAGGGGATCAATGGGAGATGGTAGGGTGGACGGGGGAAGGGAGGCACCAAGCGGAGCGGGGGGAGGGGGAGGGGGAGGGGGAGGGGGGAGGGTGGAGGGGGAAGAGGTAGAGGTGGAGGCCAAAATGTAGGTGGCTAGGGGAAGGGCGGAGGCTAGAGGTAGGGGAGCGGATGAGCATGGGGGGACAATGGAGGTGGGGGTGGGGGTGGAGGTGGGATGTAGAGGTAGAGCTGGAGGTGGATCACTAGTGGCAGCGCGAGCTCGAGCTCTAGAGGCTCTCTTGCGCTCACGAGCCTTCCGCTTGCGCTCCTCGTCAATGAGATTTGGGGGGGGGTTCCTACATCTTTCACGTCTACTAGCTCTACGACTTTGAGAACCCATTCTCAATGAAAGTAGGATGGAAGGTGTGACAAAGTGATGAGAAGGCAAGAATGGCTAAGAATGGGTGAAATGAACCAAAACGTGGTGTCTTATAGAGAGCCTCAACTCATCCACTAGATTGCTCTTAGATTGCTCTTCATTATTATTGGTGGAGAGGTGCTAAGATTGATACTAATTGGCTTAGTTTTGGTGGAGAGGTCTGCTATGCCCAGAGCCCCGATCATATACCTTGATCAGACCTTATACCTCGATTGAGGTATTCAGTGCATTGCGCATGTATGTATGGACCTCGATCGAGGTGTCTCTAGGTGTCGAGGTATTCAGTGCATTGCGCATGTATGTATGAACCTCGATCGAGGTATCTCTAGGTGTCCTCGGTCACATACCTCGAACGAGGTATTGTATGCCTCACCCAGGTTATATACCTTGATCGAGGTATTGTATGCCTCGCACATCGTCATGTGTATGCATCTGGCTGATGTGGCACCATGCATGGTCATGAT
This sequence comes from Dipteris shenzhenensis, assembly GCF_047967505.1. NCBI lineage: Eukaryota > Viridiplantae > Streptophyta > Polypodiopsida > Gleicheniales > Dipteridaceae > Dipteris > Dipteris shenzhenensis. The sequence continues at coordinate 42,612,534 of NC_141620.1, read as the reverse complement.
GTGGTAATATAGTCTCTTCCTGCATGGTCATGATGTGGTACTGGGCCTCTTCGATGACATTGAAAGGTGATGTGGCATGATGAGTTGGCATTCATGAGGTGGTAGATTGACATGGCAAATTGAGGTGGAGGGATTGGTGACGTGGCAAGGTTGAGGAGGTATGCCAAGGTGGCATTGTGTGATCACATGGCTGATGATGTGGAATGATGAGGTGGCACATGTGGCAGCACGTGTGGCAATGTAAGGTGACATGACAAGGAGTGATGTCACATCTGCTTGATGAGATGGCACCACGTGGTCTAACAACGTGGCATGGTTTTGATGACTCAGCCTTCCACATGGGCAGCATGCAGACTCCAAAGGCTTGCCACTAGGATCGGTGATGCTCCTAGCCTACCTCACCAAGCCTAATACCAAGCCTACCTTGTCTTGGTATTAGGCTTGGGTGGCCCTTTTTCCCCCACAAAAGGGAGATTTAACTGTTATATCGTACGTTTCCCTTACTCAAATTTAACCAAAATTTTTTCCTCTTATTCATCATGCAGAGGACTAAAAATATTGACATTTTTGAAATGTTTGGTTATGTTTATTGAAATGTTCTCAAAGAGGCACACTTATCCGATAAGTACTTGGTCAGATAACATACCTAAGGGCATGTTTTTTTGCAGATGTGCATATCACTATGGGAAAAACGTTGTATAATGCATAATTGACCATGCAGAGCATATCCGATGGTGACAATACTTTGCATGCATCTCAACCTAGTTGAAACGGACTTGCGTGCAAACTGGAGCCCCCTGTACTTGTTTGATTAACACACTTAGGACCGTGTTTTTTCATGGTTGTGCATGAAACTAAGGCAAAAACGGTATTTTATGCTTGATCGACAATGCAAAGCATATCCGATGGGCACAATACTTTGCACAAACCTTCAACTAGGTGTAATTGACTTAATGCAAAGTGGCACACCCATCCCATAAGTGCTTGATTGGATAACATACCTAGCAGGCTCGTGTTTTTTTACGGATGTGCATGATACTAGAGGAAAAATAGTATTTAATTCTCGATCGACCATGCAAAGGATAACTTGGCATGTCCATCTGATGAGTACTTGATCGGATAACTTCTCCCACCAATAAATTAAGTACTAATTAATAATTTTAATAAATAAGTAGATTATTAAAAAGAGACTAATATTTATGTAATTGTTGCTACTGCAGCTTGCTTGTGAAAGTCTTTCACAAAGGAGATGGCTATAGATTTTGTTCCAGGGATGGATGTGATTTTATGTAGCAAAAGAGAAGTAGTTGCATTTGCTACAATCCATGATAGCGATCCCAATTCAGTTTGCTACTTTCAAAGACTTGGCAAAGATAAGGTGGCAGTTATTGTATCAAAGATTCTTAGCGCACATGTTGAGCTAAAGTATAAATGTGGAGATATGGAAACACTTGGAGATGTTATGCCCTACAATACATCCAACAAATCATTTATAGCATGGGACAAAGATGAGACTTATGCAACAGACATTATCAAGAATACAAAGTGCACCACCTTGGATTTTACTATAGGGGACATTTTACAAATGAGATCATTTGCAAATAAGACTGTAGCAGAAGGTGAAGTATTGGGATTTGAACAAGTGGAGCAATGGTCATTTGCACAGATGAGGATTTTAAAAGTCACTGATGATGGTATGGTTGATAACATAACATCCTTATGTGATCCCTACTATGAGGTAGGTAAGAATATGAGATGGAGCATGCAATTTTTAAACATGAGAAAGAGGCACGTGGTTTTCAATGATAAAGATAAGGTATACTACAATATCAAAGGACCTAAAAAGTGTGCCCATGTGCCAGGCTCTATCACTTCAAATGTGGATGATTTCAATATACTCAACTATAGAAGTAACATCTTATCTGGAGTGGATGATTTCATTGGTTCCGAGAAACAAAATGATTTTAGAAGCGAAGCCTTATCTGGGGTGGATGAATTCTTGCACAGTGAGATGTCTTGTCAAGTGTGGATGAGTTCATGCATATTAACAAACCTGGTGTCAATCAAGCTTGTGGATTTGTGAAAGCCATGCAAGATGTCCCAATGAGTGATGTTCTCTCAAGAGTGGAAGAGTTTCAAGGTTCTTAATACTCTCGTAGAATATTGAATTCATTGAATGGTCCTAAGAGTATGTTAAAAACGAGGATGAGATCAATAGAGGATTATTCAATATTTAACTTTGATTGTGATATGGACAAGGATGCGACGACCAATCATGGATGCTTGGTTACAAACAAATGTGAGGAGAAGAAGTGCATAAATACAGATAACAACGTGCACGAGGAACGAAAACAGCCATACATATGCATGAAGAGAAAGCAAATCCAAGAAGATCCACAAAAGCAACCAAAGAGGAAGAGAATAATGAAGGAGGAGAACATGTTAAATGCATTGGGATATCTATGTTGCAAGCGAAGATGTATGCGCTTCATTGATCTTGTAGACATCAGGGAATGTAGAGGACACGTGTGGCAAAGAAGAGGAAGCGAAAGAAATGAATACCTTCTCACAAGTCTCTCTTGCTTTCTTCAGAATGGCAATAAAAGGCTAAGTTCAACACAAAAGGTAAAACCTCTCGTAAATGGAAAAAGGATTTGCAATAAGGCATATCGCAATATTACTGGATTATCCCATGGTACATATTGGGAATTAGTTAGCAAGGCAAAGGGCGGCAACAAATTTAGCATTCACGGTAATAGAGGAAGGTCCAAATCAAGAATCTCAACTGTCAGGGCAGTAGCAATTTTGCAAGACTTCATACATGAAAATGCTTTACCTCAACCCCATATATCTACCAAACTCCTTAACGGTGACGCGATCACTGAAATGCACCTTCCAATGGGCTTGACAAAGCTCGAAGTATTTGACTCTATTGCAGAAAAGCAAAGGCAAAGAGGGGATGCCATAGCTTTTTCTCATACTTTGTATACTCTTTTTTGAAGAAGAACTTTGGATATGTTAAAATCTCGAGGCAAAAAATGTCAAAGTGCAATGTCTGTGATGATTTCAAGCGAGCGATTGAGAGTGCAACATGTCCAAATCAAAGGAAATTATACAAAAAAAATCGAAAATCTCATCATGACCTTATTCGACATTCCAAACAAAAATATGCATTTTGGAAGGAGCAAGCTATTTCGCATCCCGATGACTACATGTGCCTTATTGTAGATGGCATGGATCAAAATACAAAAACATTGCCTTGTTTTGTTGCCACTCCACCTAAATTACAAGGAAAGCACTTTCTAAAGACACATCTATGTGGAGTGTTAGTGCATGGAATTAAGTTCTTTGCAGATATATGGATTGATTCCTTGCATCTACATGATAGCAATCAAGTTGTAACATCTATTATGAAATGTACATGCAGAAAAAGGTCGCCTACCACCGAGTTTGAGAATACAAGTTGATAATTGCTAGTGAGAAAATAAGAATGTACTCATGTTTGCATTCTGCTCCATGCTAGTTGCTCATTGAATCTTCAATGAGGTCGAATGTGGATTTTTGTATGTTGGGCATACACATGAGGATATCGATCAGGTTTTTAGCACAGTCTCAAGGGAGCTTAAATGCAAGGATGTGGAGACAATAGATGACTTGGTAAGAAGATGTGGCAGGCAAGTTGGTGGTCGTAAGGAAAGTACAGTATGTGAGAGGCTCGAAAGAATGTATGATTGGAAAAGCTTCATTCTACCTTTCATACAAATGGGTGGTGATGCATTGACAGGTCATACCAATCCACACTACTTTCGTTTTTTTTTTAAAGATGAAAAACCCGTAATGCAATGGCAACAGTATTCGCATGATACAAAATGGGAACCTGAAGAACCTTACAGTCTCTCAACTTCAATTCCTAGCAAGGAAAGGTATCCAACATGGGCTTCTATACAAGAATTCAATGAGAGGTCTAACTGTCAAATAGAAGGATTAAAAGCATTTATTACATACAAAGAGGAAATGCTCTGGAGATATCCTGATTCGAAGCCTACTTGGAGAGAACACACTACCATTGTAATTGACAAGACACGAAATTTAATAAAGGACCTTGAGAGAATGCGAGGCTCAAAGGATGTCAAGGAAGAATGCAATATGTTTTGGCCAAATGTTCATAACGATTTGCGCCCAGCTCCAGTCTTTGAAAATGAATTTGTATCATTACTCCCACATCCATATTGTGGACCGAAGAAGAGAGAGTTTATGCCACAAGTAGATATAGAGGTCGATTGATTTGTTGTGGTTCGGCCATCGGATTATGAATATGAGAATGTGAAGTTTTGGGTTACAAAAGTAGTTGATGTGCAAAGAGATGACCAAGGGAGAGCTACAACATTTATAGCGGTATGGTATGGGCCAAAGGGCAGGAAGGAGAATATGGATAACAACACATTGTATACTAATTGTATAATGAAGGACTGGGTCCCAAATGATGAAGCGGTCTCTCAAGTTTCGACAGAGACAATCATAGTGTCTTGGCATTCAAGGGCAAAGAAATCAAAGAAGCGCATGGGATATGAGGTAGAAGGAAAAATAAAAATACCACAGCAAACTATTTTGCATATACACGAATTTTTAAGGATGCTCGCCATGGAGGAAGTAGAAGGAGACAGCGCAAATGAAGAATGTCCATGATTAAAGCTTTGTATTGAAGTCCATTGAAGGATTTTATTTGGGTACTAGGCAAGAAGCCAATCCAAGACAACTATAATCAGTGTCACCACCTCCTATGTCAAATGAGAGTCAAAATATACACTGGATGTCACCCAAGGGTCAAGGCTTGCCAAGACAATAGGAAGTTAATGCAGATGGCACCTGGCAAGGGACTATCACATTGAGCAATAAGACAATGGGGAGTCAATGCACCCAAGGGGCAAGGCTTGGCAAGATAACTTGTGGGAGTTAATGCAGATGATGGCACCTGTATTTTGCACTGGATGTCACCCAAGGGTCAAGGCTTGGCAAGACAATAGGGAGTTAATGCAGATGGCACCTAGCAAGGGACTATCGCATTCAGCAATAAGACAATGGGGAGTCAATGCACCCAAGGGGCAAGGCTTGGCAAGACAAGTGGGAGTCAAATTATGCAGATGGCACCTGGCAAGAGACTGTCATGACATTGAGCAATAAGACAATGGGGAGTCAAATTATGTAGATGGCACGAATTGAGGCTCTTTAAAAGCAACAATTTAAATTGTAAACATATGTTCAATCTATATCATTTTGGATATAAAGACTCTAGCTGAGAGCAACGTCTCTCAATGTAATCATATAATAATAGCTATAATTGCTATTATACCTCTTTGGTTCAATACAAAACTTGGGTCTTATAGCATCGTGTCTTTTTTCTATTTATTAAAAGTTTTAAAAATTTTGTGCATATTGCGAGTGACAATGTTATTTTCATGAAATATTTAAGTCTCCTTTCATGGATTTATAAATTTATCACGTCAAGGAAAAATATTAAAAATAATTAAATTAACAAATAACTTAGGTATAGCTAGAATTTTTAATATAGGATTATTTCAAATTCTTGCATGTTGGTGCAAAAGTATAGATTGAAAAAACAATATTTTTATGTGAATATGATAGTGCCACAAAGTAAACTTTTGATTTGGGAAGAATATTTTCAGAAAGTAAAATTTTGATTTAGGAAGGATATTTTCACAAAGTAAACTTTTCATTTGGGAAGGATTTTTGGGCTTCGTCCAAAAACAACAGAAAAAGTCCAAAATTAACGAAATATGTGTTATCCCCTTTCTCTCTCTCTCTTCCCTTTATCTCCTCTTCCTTCACATCATTTTGAGTGGATTCCTTTTTCTTTACTTTTTAAATCTTGGGCAGGCCTTATGAATGATTAATATCAATCACTCCTTGGCCTTGCATCCAGAATACATTACACTTTGATGAGCTTGACCTCCTTCTCGAGGACTCCTTCGACCTCACTCTCCTCCCTCCGTTCACCTTAAAACCCCCCCATGTATCTCTGGGGATACGGCACAGCAAGCCCGCATCACCTCAATTTCCCAACCCCTAACAGATAATTACTATTGCCCAGCTCCTCACCTCGTTCCTGCCACTCCAACCGCAAGTCCTCACCATTCATCCACGAAAATCAGCCCATTCCACCCCACTTTACCACTCGGAACATGTACTAATCGGTCCGTGACTGCTACACCTCCGCTACCCGTCGGGACTTGCTCTTTCCATTCTTAGACCAACACGTTTTGGGGTGACAACGTCGAGCCTTGGGATTCGGTTGTAACGAGTAAGCTCAATGCCGGCCCCTACTCCATGGAACCTGCTTACAACCCAAATCCCTGCTGCCAGCTGCCTCGCCAAGAGGGCTGCGAATCGCGATGCCAATATTATTGGGTAGTTCTGTACTACGAACCCCTCATGCTGAGAACTCAATTTTCACGCTGTAATAATTAATGCATTACATGTTTTACAAGACAACGCCATCGGCTTCCAACCGTGAAGTTAACCACGACATGGAAGGCTCCCATGCTCAGCATATCCTCATATATGTAAACACCGAGACGCCCAACCAAGATGATGGATTCCGTTGGAAATAAGTACGGGTCGGATAAGAGCATCAAAGGTCGAACGTTTCGAAGGTGCGATATCATGGCATTTTCTTTTGGAATTGCCCACAATATGTGCACGACGTTCTGGAAGTTCGCTAGTAAACCTTGTTGTTGACGCCCTTTGTATCTTGTCCGGTACATTGAGGCTAACTGATCGTATTTTGCTTGTGCAGGAGTTACTACAGGTGTGCTCCAAACTCTCAAACTGGCTGCACTATACAGAAACACATTTAACATTGTTCAAAAAATCCCAAATATATAATGTTTACATACATGGGCATGCACAACCACTAACTGTCCAGACGGCCGTCTTTGAATCTTTCCGTGGTCTTCACGTCAGAATTAGCTCGATGCTCGGTCTGGTTTATGCTGACTCTAACTTATAAGCGAGGTTTACCAATGTTCGATTTCGAGCTTCAGCACGTTCAAATTAATTCCCTGAACCCATCTTGTTTTTACAAAACCCAGAATCGTGGATACGCTATTTGTGCGTAGATTATAGAAGCCTTGAGGTGAAGCGGGAAGCCCTGCCATAACCTATAGCAAGAGGCGTGCCATTCAAAGAAATCCAAATTTTGTCTCTCATTATTTGCAAACTGCGCAAAAACCGAGCATAAAAGTTTCCGGTATATTTCTCGGGCTTGTATTAGAACCGGGTTGTCAGTTACATTATAGCGAGACAAATCAGTTTTTATTTTAGAATATGCAATTATGTGAACGTAACAAGCGTGAATATGCGGCATTTACATGCTCGTTAAAAGCATTTGCAAAAACTCAAGAGCATACATGTCACAAGCTTTTGAAAAACTTTGTAAAACTGAAGATGATATTTCGAGCACAGAACTGGGATCAATTATGTGAAGGACATGAAAACCACGGCTGCACATTAGTTGAAGCTGTAAAAGATCCGGATCGATTGACAATGATCTCGGGAGCGGGACACAACCGAGATCGGCACACTAATTCCAAAATAGGAAAGAGAGGGATCCAATTTCCAAAGAATATGGAGGCCTATGAAAGGAATAGTAAGTGGAAGAAATGGGATGCACTGTGCACCTCATGGAGTCTGTGGACTCTGGAGATCTGATGGTGAGCGACAGCAAAAGGCTACGTAGTAAGATCGAAATGGGAGGAGAGTGAAGCATTTAAGGACAATGGTACAGTACAAGGCGGCGCAGGGAGAGGCGAGAGAAATTCGGAGGAGAGGAAGTTGAGGTGAGGGTGCGGTGCCGTGCAAGTGGAGGAGAAGTTGAAGGAAGCTTCAAGGATCCTCCTGGATCTATATTGATTTCTTCGAAAAGCAAAAAATACAGTTGAAAATGCGAGGCAGACAGAAGTTGCAACGAAACTGGCATGCAAAAGTTTGCAACTGCCATGCAAATTCCTCAAATTCGAAGCTCTTTCATGGCTTCTCCGTCGTCTCTTTCATGCAAAAGCTTCACGGAAGTTCGAGCTAAGCTTCAAGGAAGTTGGACGTCATTGCACTTATTATCCATAGATATCCTTTGCAACATATCCTTCACGTCGCCAGCATCGGTGAGTGAACGATTGCTGCTCTCCCAGCTCCCCCATCATCCTTCCCTACTTCACCCATCTCGAATCATAGACTCGCTCTTCGACTCCTTGCCTCATCATCCCATGGCTCATCGCAGGCCCAGCTATCCCTCCTCCTCCCCCCCTCCCCCCTCTCCTTCTTCCCCTCCTCATTCCACCACCTCAACCACTATTGTTACATCCCTCTACCACCCTTCTCAGCCTCTCGCCTGTACATACTCTCTCCCTTTCCCCAGCCACGTCTTGGAATTCGAAAGCTTCGACGAAGATATGCAGCTTGCACTGGATTCTGCTGCCTCGTCTATCACAGAAGCTCCATTATGGCATTTCTTGCCCGATTTTGACGATGATGCAAAAGCATCCAGCTTAGGGCCGCAAGGTTGCGAGAACAATATGGAAACACTGGCCCGTTGGAATGAGGAAGACACTGATATCTTCTCCTTGACGCCCCCCTTCCCTGACATTTACTCTAGCCAGCCGCAGCTCGATGTTGTGTCACAACGCGGAATAGGAAGTGAATTGGCATGCAGTGGAGATGTGTCTAGTATGTTTCAACTACCCGATTCATTTCCCCCCTGCCCAACAGAAACAGAGTCCTTTCTCACTCCTGAGCTTCTTCCCGCATTTCAAACGGGAAATCCTTACGATTCTTCACAGTCACATTATCAGCTTGATCACAGTTCGTCACTCCGAATAAATGAACTCCGAATAGGGAGTGAATGGGCGAGGATTACACGTGAGTTTCCCGATTCAATTTCAACGGATACAAGTGCGACAGCCTCCCGCTCCAGCCCTGAGCTGAATCGCGCGATCCCACCGGGATGCTCTTACAATCCTTGTATGATCTCCCGCTGTGGCGCCAACGGTGGTTCTTCCCCGACTCTATCCGATTCGCGCAAATTCACTGCCGCCTCCACCCCGCAGGCACTTGTAGCTTGTACAGCCCGTAAGCAAGCTGCAGGATCTCAAACTCATCAACAGGCGGGGAATGTTGATACTGGCGGGTGGGTACTGATCTCATGATCAAGCAATATTCTTATCACCTAGCTAGTGCTTGTGGTCTTCGATGAGGTATGCTGCGAATTCTCACCGACCCTTGCAAGTTACATGTCTAATTGCAGGCTTACATCAGTCCAAGAAATTAATAGCGACCTTGAGCGGAGCGCTTGCATGCTAGAAGTAAAAAGCGACACACTTGATCTTGACGACGGATACCGTTGGCTCAAGTACGGCGAGAAAAAAATCAGAGATAGGCAGTTTCGAAGGTACCGTGTGATCCAATCTCCATCACTATCTCTTCATCTAATCTTATAGTTCTTACAAACTTCTCATATTCTTCATTGTATTTTACCTCGTGCAGGGGTTACTACAAATGTGCTCAACCAGGCTGCACTGTTAAGAAGCACACAGAGAGGTCTTCAGATAAGCAGGACCATGTTATTGTGACATATAAAGGTAGGCACAACCACCTCTGACCTGTTGATGGAAGAACATCATGTGCTTCATCATGAAGCAAGTTTTCCTAGCAAACGAAGGCATCTTACAGGAAAGTGAAATTCCCAACGAAAGACTGATAAACAAGGTTGTGCTAACCTGCACTGCTTTGTACTGTAACAAGAAGAGTAGCCTTGATGTTTAACAGCCAACCCTGCTGTAACATAACCGCAAGAGGCAAACCCTTCAACATGTGGTTCATATTCTTATTCTTTACAATTACCTGAATAATGAAATTTTATGGGGCTTCTCTTCGGCTATATTTGCTTATAACACAGCTGGAAATGTATGTTACCTACGATAATTCGCAAGGTTGTTTGTAAATATGCATTTCAAAGAGATTGCAAATATGCAATGCACGCTCCCAAATATATAATGTTTACATACATGGGCATACACAACCACTAACTGTCCAGACGGCCGTCTTTGAATCTTTCCGTGGTCTTCACGTCAGAATTAGCTCGATGCTCGGTCTGGTTTATGCTGACTCTAACTTATAAGCGAGGTTTACCAATGTTTGATTTCGAGCTTCAGCATGTTCAAATTAATTCCCTGAACCCATCGGTGAAACATGAAGGGACTGGTAGATACCCATCTTGTTTTTACAAAACCCAGAATCGTGGATACGCTATTTGTGCGTAGATTATAGAAGCCTTGAGGTGAAGCGGGAAGCCCTGCCGTAACCTATAGCAAGAGGCTTGCCATTCAAAGAAATCCAAATTTTGTCTCTCATTATTTGCAAACTGCGCAAAAACCGAGCATAAAAGTTTCCCGTATATTTCTCGGGCTTGTATTAGAACCGGCATAAAAATACAGTTGAAAATGCGAGGCAGACAGAAGTTGCAACGAAACTGGCATGCAAAAGTTTGCAACTGCCATGCAAATTCCTCAAATTTGAATCTCTTTCATGGCTATGTCCGTCGTCTCTTTATTGATTTCTTCGAAAAGAAAAAAATACAGTTGAAAATGCGAGGCAGACAGAAGTTGCAACGAAACTGGCATGCAAAAGTTTGCAACTGCCATGCAAATTCCTCAAATTCGAAGCTCTTTCATGGCTTCTCCGTCGTCTCTTTCGTGCAAAAGCTTCACGGAAGTTCGAGCTAAGCTTCAAGGAATAAATTAGACGAATATCCATAGATATCCTTTGCAACCTATCCTTCACGTCGCCAGCATCGGTGAGTGATCGATTGCTGCTCTCCCAGCTCCCCCATCATCCTTCCCTACTTCACTCATCTCTTGCAGCTCTGAATGCCTCCCTCGAATCATAGACTCGCTCTTCGACTCCTTGCCTCATCATCCCATGGCTCATCGCAGGCCCAGCTATCCCTCCTCCTCCCCGCCGCCCCCCTCTCCTTCTTCCCCTCCTCATTCCACCACCTCAACCACTATTGTTACATCCCTCTACCACCCTTCTCAGCCTCTCGCCTGTACATACTCTCTCCCTTTCCCCAGCCACGTCTTGGAATTCGAAGCTTCGACGAAGATATGCAGCTTGCACTGGATTCTGCTGCCTCCTCTATCACAGAAGCTCCATTATGGCATTTCTTGCCCGATTTTGACGATGATGTAAAAGCATCCAGCTTAGGGCCGCAAGGTTGCGAGAACAATATGGAAACACTGGCCCGTTGGAATGAGGAAGACACTGATATCTTCTCCTTGACGTCCCCCTTCCCTGACATTTACTCTAGCCAGCCGCAGCACAACGCGGAATAGGAAGTGAATTGGCATGCAGTGGATATGTGTCTAGTATGTTTCAACTACCCGATTCATTTCCCCCCTGCCCAACAGAAACAGAATCCTTTCTCACTTCTGAGCTTCTTCCCGCATTTCAAACGGGAAATCCTTACGATTCTTCACAGTCACATTATCAGCTTGATCACAGTTCGTCACTCCGAATAAATGAACTCCGAATAGGGAGTGAATGGGCGAGGATTACACGTGAGTTTCCCGATTCAATTTCAACGGATTCAAGTGCGACAGCCTCCCGCTCCAGCCCTGAGCTGAATCGCGCGATCCCACCGGGATGGTCTTACAATCCTTGTATGATCTCCCGTTCATGTGGCGCCAACGGTGGTTCTTCCCCGACTCTATCCGATTCGCGCGAATTCACTGCCGCCTCCACCCCGCAGTCACTTGTAGCTTATACAGCCTGTAAGCAAGCTGCAGGATCTCAAACTCATCAACAGGCGGGGAATGTTGATACTGGCGGGTGATCTCATGATCAAGCAATATTCTTATCACCTAGCTAGTGCTTGTGGTCTTCGATGAGGTATGCTGCGAATTCTCACCGACCCATGCAAGTCACATGTCTAATTGCGGGCTTACATCAGTCCAAGAAATTAATAGCGACCTTGAGCGGAGCGCTTGGATGCTAGAAGTAAAAAGCGACACACTTGATCTTGACGTGGCTCAAGTACGGCGATAAAAAAATTAGAGATAGGCAGTTTCGAAGGTACCGTGTGATCCAATCTCTATCACTATCTCTTCATCTAATCCTATAGTTCTTACAAACTTCTCATATTCTTCATTGTATTTTACCTCGTGGAGGGGTTACTACAAATGTGTCCAACCAGGCTGCACTGTTAAGAAGCACACAGAGAGGTCTTGAGATAAGCAGGACCATGTTATTGTCACATATAAAGGTAGGCACAACCACCTGTGACCTGTTGATGGAAGAACATCATGTGCTTCATCATGAAGCAAGTTTTCCTAGCAAACGAAGGCATCTTACAGGAAAGTGAAATTCCCAACGAAATACTGATAAACAAGGTTGTGCTAACCTGCACTGCTTTGTACTGTAACAAGAAGAGTAGCCTTGATGTTTAACAGCCAGCCCTACTGTAACATAACCGCAAGAGGCAAAACCTTCAACATGTGGTTCATATTCTTATTCTCTACAATTACTTGAATAATGAAATTTTATGGGGCTTCTCTTCGGCTGTATTTGCTTATAACGCAGCTGGAAATGTATGTTACCTACGATAATTCGCAAGGTTGTTTGTAAATATGCATTTCAAAGACATTGCAAATATGCAATGCACGCTCTAACTAATTCGGGAAAAGAGAAAGGTCTCCCTCAATTATGAAATTTGAACAATCAGCAAATCAAATGAGAGACATCCTTACCAGTGCGTGGCATTGCCAGTGCATTTGAATAAATAATTTTAGTGCAAAGATCGAACAACGCTTTTTGCCTTTCAAGACCCATTAGCGCCTGAGTGTAAAGAGAGGTGAAAAGTTTCGCAAATGGTGATTGGCGGCTGGGGAAGATCGTTGAACTTCCAACTTCGGACGGATTACAAATAGTTTTTTTCCGTGGCACTATCGGATGTCCGCAAGATTTTTGATTCCATGTGCACTCGCGATCTGAAAGTAGACTCACTAGAGAATTGGAATCGAACAGAACGTACTCAACGGTCAACGTGTGTTCCCGAATCCTGCGTCAGATTGCGAATGTCGGTGAGCTACTGGAGAGCCAAATTTTAAAATGTAAAGTTATGTAATATGATCTATATAAGGACCAGTGCACACGCTAGGTAAAATGTGCAACTCGCTTTGCACCATTTGTGCATTGGAACGGTAAACGAGGAGCCCCTGGAATGGAAAACTATGTTCAGGCAGTGTTAATTGGCCTCCATCCGAACGAAATTACTACCGGCTGCTGGTGTACAGCTCTGCCTCTCCTGCACTCTGCACACCTTGTGGAGGTGAAAATGTCTCCTCCGACTCGCTACTGCCAGTTACCAAACAATGGCGCATCGGTGCCATGTTTGGCAACCCAGAAATCCAAGGTACTGATATGAGCACCAAGCATGCATCGATGAGCATTTGTTATTTCCGTGTGTGAACTAAACTTCAAGCAGCCAGTGGCGCATTTGAACGCCCATGTGCACTGGCTCTAATATTCATCGTCTTTGCTAAGGGCCTCTGCACACAGCGTCAAAAGTGCGCAGATGGTGCGATCCTGAAGCTTGAACGTCATTGTCGCGTGTGAACAAAAAGGCTAAGCATTTAATACATTGTAGAACCCGCACTCACGTGCAGTAGAGCTTTGTCTCGGCCGCCGAGTTGTCCATTTCTATCTCGGCTGTAGAATTGTCCGTTTTCATTTCCTATTTGCTAGGCAAAATAGCTTCAGTGCTAGAGGAACTTTGAAAGCTTTGGAACCTATGGAACCTAAGGCCAGAGCTAGATGACAACGTAGTATTGGATAAAAGAGAAATCGTGCATGGATGCTCAAATCTGCAACCCCCAAAATCTAGGTGCAACTTTGAGCACCAAAGGCGCTTCAATTCAACCTTGAAATCTGTCCCAGCGCTCAAAATACACCACTAGCATCTCTCTATGAGGATCGTATGCACAAGCTCTAACCTAGCAACTCCTTAATATAAATCCTTTTTTGGGGGAAAAAAACTAATTCTGCTGCATTTTCTTGGAGCTTTCCTTTTCAATATTTATAAAAAAGATATGTTAACCATTTTTTGGGAGCTTTCCTTTTCTATATATAAAAGAAAAAAGACATATTAACCAATAGAGCACATGATTTGCTCTACACCATGGAGCATTCAAGGAGTATATAGATATGAGGAGGAGAATGGTCATGAGTTCATTTTGGGTGAAGGGGGGGAGACACAGAGAGAGAGAGAGAGAGAGAGAGAAAGAGAGAGAGACAGAGAGACAGAGAGAGAGAGAGAATACAATCATGCACTAGCAAAATTAGAATATAAAGGAGCCATGGGCATGGGATGAGAGTCGAAAATCGATTAGGAGGGACTTTTCTTTTCAAAAATTGTTTCTAAAAGGCTTTAAAAAAGAGGTAGATAAATTAAGAACTTACCCTATATAGCCTCTTCTAAATTCTAAGGACATAAAACTAATTCCAATAGGCGGGGTTTCCTCTGGCTCTTGAGGGTTGGCATCTTAAATTCAAAATGTTTTGCTAGAATGTGAATTCTATTTAATTTTAAGCCCTCACAAATACTTTTTTCTAAGGGGAAAATCATGAGGGGAACCAAATGCCACCATGGCATTAAATTTCTCAATTCCTACAAAACCATAAGGCCTTTAAAAGTGTAATATCTGGTTGATAGAAGCAAGCTTGTGGGGATAATTTGAATAATGTTAGTAGTAGTTCTACAAAGAAACTGTCTTCCCCACTAAGCATGACACTCCACTTCAACTCTGCGCACGTGTGTTCCCTTCTCTACCTTAGTTTGTGTGTTCCCTTCTCAACTCTGCGCACGTGTGTTCCCTTCTCTACCTTAGTTTTCCTACACAACAAGACAAAGCACCCATAGACGCGCGCACAGACGCGTTTCATGAACTAAATAAAAAACTTACGGGCGCGTCTATTTGCGCGTCAGGAGACCCGCGTCTATTAGCGCGTCTATATATCAGACTTACGCGCGTATAGACGCGCTTATACACGCTTATATAGACGCACAAATACACGCATTGATAGACGCACGTATAGACGCATATCGAACAGACAGACGCAAATATAAACGCGCTGATAGACGCACCTTTTTTTTAAAAAAATTTTACAGAATACTGTGTATGTTGTGTATGCTATATAGTTACAAGAATCCCATATCCACATTCTGTAATTCAATTCTTACAGCCAAGCTCATTTTAATTACAATTCCAAATAAAATATTACAACTCCAAAACGCAATAAAATTGAAAGCTCAAAAAGTGCTTGTATATACATATAGCACGAAGCTAAGCCACGTCATGTGGCTCCAAGTACAAAAAATAAGGAAGCTAAGCCATGTCATGTGGCTTCAAGTACAAAAAATAAGAGGAGTCTATTGGCACAAGATGCTCCAAGTAAGTATTTTATGTGCATAATATCTTTTTCCTTTCAAATTTGTGAGTGAATAGCTATAAGCAACTAATCAACCACCTCCTCGCGGGTTCAGTTCATACTACCTACTAGCATTTCACGTAGTGCATCAAAGGACGTGAAAGATTGTATTTACAAGATGGGCGAGCTTGTGAGGTATGTGAGCTCAAAGGAAATAGATCCCACCATGCTTGAGAATGCTCGAGTTATGTCAGTGGAGGCGGTTTGTTTAGTGGAGGAGACATTTCCACGTTCTATTCTCACAAGCCAACTACATCTCATAGTGCATTTGGTGGATGAGATTGCTATATGCGGTACTATACATGCACGATGGTTGTTCTTCCTCGAGCGCTTCATGAAGACCTTGAAGGGCTTTGTGAGACAAAATGCAAGACCCGAAGGTAGCATGGCCGAGGGTTGGTTGGTACAAGAGTCACTTGTATATATTTCTGAGTTTCTTGTTGATGTGGATAGCTCTCTCCCATGACTATGGAGAGATGATGAAGACCTAAGGATGACCTCTATTGTGCCTCAAGGAAGAGGACGCAACAAAGTAATAGACACGGAGTTGCGTAATAGTATCAACCTCTTTTGCGTGCTTAATAGTGATGTGATGAAAAGATGGGTCACAAGATACGAGGATGCAAAGGCAAGAAGACAAGAAGAAAGGGCCCTCTTTCGTACACACCACGGATCTCGTGTGCCATACCCTCAGCGTCTAAGAGCACTTCCAAAGGATATTCATGTGGATTGGCTACTTGATGAAATGGAGAAAGCAGAGAAAGACGAGGGGATGCATATCACAATGGAAGAATGGGAGTATGCTATAGGGGATACATGAGCAAGGTCGGTATATAGAATGTTATGCATAAGTTAGGAGGTTTTTATAATTTAGATTGCTTATTTAATTGATTTTTTCTTGGTGTAGTGCACTATGTTCAATGCTATATGGTGTGAGGGCAAGCATTTTCGAACACAATGGATTGATGATAAGAGAAACACACAAGATTGCGGCGTCATTGCTAGCTTTGAGGGAGCCAATGGAGTCATGGATGATTATTGTGGCATAATCCAAGATATCATTATGCTTGACTTTCGACGCTTCTTTGTGTATGTTTTGGATGTAAAGTGGTTTAAGGACGTGGTGGAAAGAGGCCCTAATGCAACAATCAAACACCATGCAAGTGGCTTTGTAACTATATATTGACTCCACAAAGTTTTGGCAAAGTAGGAAGGACACACTAATACTACCGCAACAATGTGAACAGGTACTGTGCACACACATAAAAATACTCGCTTTTAAATATTTGATGCAAGAAAAGTAACATGATTGTATTTGTGTTTGAATTAGGTTGTCTATCAACCAATGGTGGATAATAATAGGTGGTGGCATGTCATACCTATTATGCCACGTTCCAAAGTGATGTATAGTACATTTACTAATATGGAACGTATGGAGGATGATCATGCCCATGGACGTGATGATGACCGTGATACAAGAGAGGAGGACGATCATGAGATAGGAGATATAGATATTGAGGCCGGCATTACCCGTGAGAACGAGCCTACCATTGGAGATCTTGATTTCGATGAGCACATGAGTGGCACAAGTAGTAGTGGGTTGAATGTATTTGTAGATCTAAACACTTGTTTGGATTTTGAAGTAGATAGTTTGGCAAGGGTTGATCTCATCGAGGATGAGATTGAACCGTAGCCCCACAATTGATATTGGCAAAACTATTTTACATATTGTCTCATTCTCTTCATTTCCCTTAATTCTTGTATATGTGGGCTTGCAAAAAATTATGTGCTTTGGTAATCATGGGCAATGTTTGGAAAGCAATGATGTACACCAAAATCTCACTTTCTGTATTCTCTGGATCGCGTCTAACCCCGCGTTTAAATGCGCGTCTGAGTCTCAGTGTAAACGCGCAAATACACGCGCAAATAGATGCGCTAATAGACGGGATGTTAGACGGGCCCGTATTTTCTCAGGTCTAACGCGCAAATAAACGCAGTGATTGACGCGCAAATAGACGAGCGTTTAGCCGCGCCTATAGACGCGCCCGTAATTTCTCTTCTAGAGCAACGCCTATAGACGCGCCCGCTATTTTGCGCGTCTACCAAGCGCGTCTATAGTTGCTTTGTGTTGTTGTGCTACATGTAAGCACATTTTTTTGTTAGTACTCATCTCATACCCACTTCATATTCTTCATGGATACAAGTTGGGTTTTGCTCAATTAAAGCCACGTCTCGCATGACTACTCGTGCTTAATCCACATGCCCAATGGATTTTGAGTGTTTGAAGTGTAGTTTTGGTCACACAATAGAAGGCATGAGAGAACATTTTGCATTAGAAATTAAAGAGATGCCATCATCAATATAGAATTGTTGGGGTCCCTATCTTGAACGCATGTACAGATTATGTGGCATGAACATATTTTGTGCAAAGCTTGTTTACAAACTGTAAATGTAATGAACCAAACTTGAGATTAGGCATTCGAACTAGGTTGGGTGACCATTCAGTGGAGTTAGTTTGCATAAATAAATGTTCAAGGTCAATCGAAGCACAATCTACACCATCCCATTTCATGAAAGTCTAAGGCGGAATGAAAATCTCTTCTTAACCTTTGGATACGATTTGAAACCTTTAAACTTTCGTTAAAAAATTCTAGGGTGTAGATCTTTAAGATATGAGGGCATAAACTCCCCAAACCTTCACATGGGTGAATGAACCTTGATTGGGACCCTGGTATAAAATTAAGGAATGTGCTTGTACCATATTCTTGGAAATTTCTTCCTAGGAATGACCTCCAAGGTTGATCATTCTCCACTATGTTAACAACCAAATGCCACACCCATTAGTAATTTGGGTTGTTGCCAACAGACTCTTGCATATTTTTTCCTAGAGGAATGTCCTCCCAAGGATCATTCCCTTGTAACTGAACAACCACCATTTTGCAGTTTGGTGCCATGGGTGACATGGATCTTAGGAACTTAAGGGACTTCTCACATATGGCAGAAGAGAAAAATTTGCCATAACATGAGTTGTTCCTATGGCTTGCCACTTTTTTTACGCTGCCAAAGTTTGGCATATGGGAGCCCCGATGGGGATGTAGATTTCTCCCCTCCACTAGAGTAACGCCCTCCTTTCAACCTATGCTTCACATACAACAATGACACAAGGGTGGATTTACGACAACAATAACACTAATGATGGGATGGATGTCTGAGATTGAAGGCAGATATGGAGGTAGGCAACACGTGAGAAAGTTTGCCACCCTTTTCTCTTATATGCCAAGATACTAGCATATTTGCCAAACTAGTGAAAGGTCACAACAACACAAAGCAACTATAGACGTGCTTGATAGACATGCAAAATAATGCATGAGAGTCAACACCAAGCTCTCCATCATCAGCAATTGATGAGCAACACTCCCCTTATGGACGCACAGCACCACCAGCCATAACCCTAGGGATTTTAAACCTGCGGATGAAAAACATCAAGCTCACAAATCAACGACACCTCATGGATTCCATGTCATTCCGCGCTCAAGATTCTCCGGGGCATAGCAACTATGATGACAGAGCTCGTTTCTGAAGGATGGATTGCGGCATTCGTGCATAGTGTTAGCGAGCGGATGAAGAGCTTGCATGCTATGCCAGGTTTTACTAAGCGAGGAGTTGCTACTGCTAAAAGTGATGATCGGTGGAGATCGAGTGCTGAAGGCAAGGCCATTTGCGCTCGACGCAAATGGCTCAACAACCTAGAGCAATTTTTATTTTTATTTTGCAAATTTGTTTTTTGCACTTTTTTTTTTTTGCGGGGCTGGTCAGGCTCCTAGAAAAGAAAGGGGAGCAAGGGAGTACAAAAAAAAGGGGAGGGGGTTCGACCATGGGCTCATGCCCTTGACCAATACTAAGAGAGCAAAAACTGGGTAAAGCCAGGTATGTAGCTCTTTTAAGGAAGAGCTCACCACTGAGGACCTCTTTGACCGAAGGTAGTTTCCTTCCTCTATGCTCCCTTTGTGCTAGACTTAATGTAGTTTGGTGGATCAAGAGTACATTTGGAGGCAAAGATCATCACTTGGGTGGAGGCAACATAGTTACACAACTGTCTTGTCCAAAAGACACGTTCCAAAAGCTTGTTGATTGTGTGGCATTGGGTTCACAAACTCCATAGCTCATTCATGCCCACCTAGGAGAGAAAGGAGCACATATACATGGAAAAAGGTGGAGATTCTATAGCTTGTTGCATGGAGAGTAAGGCCCCCATGGTGGGGAGAGGCCTTTCACTACTTGTGTTCACGTACAATGTGACTGCTCACCTAAACTATGGCCACTCGCCTAAAATTTTTACCCACCACAAACATAGTAAAGATTGCAAGAAAAGGGGGAAAATTTATAGGATTGGTTTTCCACACCCGCCCATGCATGCAACAAAGATTCTAGAGCTAGTGGCCACAATGAGGACTTGTCATGCTACAGGCCAAAAATGGAACAAATATCGGCCTTCCTGATGCAGCCTTTAACACTTGCACTTGACTTCGACACATGCATGAGCTTGATATATTTAATGAAGAGTATAAATTGGCATTCCACTACAGCATTTCGCCCTATGGTGTTCTTCCGTAGGAAGCTTGTCAATCTACACATTTTTACATGGTTTTGGGTATTTTTCCAATGTTATGTTGGTCCTCTCCGCACATGATATGGCAACTTCAAGCCATATGGGGTATATAGGGTCTGATGGACTCACCAAGACGAAGTCACCTGGCTTAACATTCACCATTGGTCTAAACTCTTCCCTTGGTTTACCTTTTAGCAGGCGGCAATAGTGATCATTCCATTCCTCATAGCTCTAGAACTCATTAATGCAAACATCTATATCATCCTCCTCATGAGGTGATCAATCTATTCTTGGTGAAAAATCTCTCTACACTCCTATCTCTAGGATGTTTTCCTGTTCAAGCTCAATGATCATGGTTTTCCAATAGTCTATCACTGGCCTAATGTAGGACTCATACGATGCATTCTTTCCACTTGCACATCTCTCCCAATACTAATGTAATAATTTATCCATGATATTAATTGCAAGTGATCTCCCAAAACTGAATGTAATACTTTATCCCTAATATTAATTGCAAGTGATCCCTCACAAATGCAGCCATTGCTTAATCCTTGCAGGTAGGAACCCATGTAAAAAGAAATGGTGCTGATGAAGATGATGTACATTTTTTGAATGTATCCATCAGATGAGGGAAAGTTAATGTTTATCCCACTTGCAACCTCTCATAGAACCTATTGAACATTGCATCAATGTCCTCATGTGTGTTCCCTGCCATCAAGAAGCCCAATTGAACTGTCTTGAAAATGCCCCTTGCTCCAAGAAGAGAAAGGTATGCAAACAAGTATCTATTTTTTGTCTCAGACACACAATTATCTAGTTGGAGTAGCAAGTTCTCTTGCAACTTTTGATATGGTGGCGCAATAGCAACACTTCCCTGTAAAGAGGGTGAGTTTTCTCTTGTATTTGACAGCAACAAATTCATACATGTGTTTGTAGCCCTTGCAATGAAGTTGTCATGGCATCTGTGATAGACTTTGGATCACTCTATGATATAGTTTCTAGATTTGCATTTGTGATCGTGACATCTAGATTTTTAGACAAGCCAGCTCCACTTGTAAAAAGATGTGCACCTTTAGAACTGTAACGGGAGTCCAAAGTGTTTCTTGAGCATAGAGCATTCAGAAGGTGAGCGCTCCTTCTTGGAATCCCATTAGTAGCAAGGTCTCCAAGGCCATGCATATCCATCCTCTCGAGGTTGCATTAAAAATTTGAGAGCGATCCAATTGTTAGGTTGGGATCAGATGGCCACAAACCATTGAGGGTGAAGTTTCCATAATGACTATGTCCATGCTCATGGATAACCATTCGAAATGAGTGAAAGCTATAATTTCCATGCAAAATTGGTGTCCTTGGACCTCACCCTAAGTCTTGGAATTTTTGTCTTTTTTTGGTCCACCTTATCATGGATTATGCATACAAAATTTTTTGGATCCATCTCGGAGTACCTACACCATGCATCTTTGTTACTGTATCATATGCATCTTTCTCTCCTCCGTCAGTGAAATGCACTCATCTTGAATTTTTGTGGCTGCTGTTTGAGCCTTGATTCGACTGCACAAGCTACATTTAGAGAATTCACTCATCTTAGCAAGGCTAAATTTTTTAAGTCTGATTTCCAATTCATGCCAAATGTGGATGTGGATAGGCTCTAATAACCACATTGATTAAGAGAAGTATTGACCTCACGCATGATGTCTATCTTCTTATACACTTCAGGTATCACTTGTTATGTCTCTCTAGAACCATCTTGCATGGTTGTACTCTTGTGAGGCATATGCTTTGTGCTATTATCCACAAAGTGTTGAATGAGAGCCCTTCCCATACCTATGTGCTCCTTGATCCTCCTTACAATCCTTGAATTCCCATGCACATATCATTGCACACCACTCTCGAATTGCTCCATGTATTGATAAAATGATGTCCTTGGAATTCCATGCATCTCGTACCATGCTCTGCAACACACATCCTGACCGTTTACCCAAAAGTTGTAGCTAGTGTAGTCACGATGCCAAGCCATTGACAACACATCGTATATAAATTTTGTACGAGACTCCATGGAGCTGCCCCAAAAGTTATTCCTTATAATCATTAACAGGCCTCACCCAACATGTTGGCAACACCCTCTCCCACAACAATTGATGGAAGAAACCTGTTGCACCGACTCTAGTGACATTTCGTACATTGGTGTTGGAGGCTCTCTTTGTTTAGGCATCCTATTAATGAAAGTGTACCTTCTTTTCTTTGAAGGTGGATCACCCCTTTTCAACATTCGATCATTGACCACCTCATCCATGCCAGCAACATGGTCCATGGGCACGTACTGTTGCAATGGTCTTCCATCAAATAAGGTAATTTGCTTGATGGGACACTTAACTAGGCTGAGAGAGCTGACATCTTACATAAAAGACCCTAAATCACTTCTTGTAATTTGCTGTTTCTTTTCAATACCCACACCAATGCAATCGTTACCCAATAGGTCAAAGTTTATAGTGAAAACATACAAGATCACACCTTCACCATGGTCTTTGTTTTGCTCTCATCCCACAAGACAACCTTTTTATCTTTCCAAGATTCACAAATGAAATTGTCATTTTCCAATGAAGAAACTAGCATTGCCTGAACATAAGGTGGCTTAGGATCACTTGGTTTAGATTCTTGAGTCACCAGATCATCTAAAGAATCACCAACATGTTTTAGAGAACCCTTAGACCACTTGACAACACTTCAAAGTGCCTCACCAATAAGCACTGCATCCATAGTGGGAAATGGCAAGAGCATGTCACTATTGATAGAATTCTCCATTATCATCGATACATTTTTTGTCCCAATCTTCACACCACCACAGTAGGCCTCAGGCCTTCGAATCTATTGTACACACTGCACCAATTCCAACCACTTTATTCCCTACCATCATCATGACCTTGTCCCCGCATTTGATAGCCATAACATGTCATTAGGATTACAGGTAAAAAATTTATGAACAAACCACAACCAAAGAATTTCATAAGACCAACAAAGATGTCCTTGTAGTGGGGATCAAGCCCATGCAACCAATGGAGAGCTTGCCATATGGTGGTGGAGCAAGGAAACGCAGGGTGAAAGCTACAAGGTATGTACATATATTTGGACTGTTTTGTAATTATGAAGCATTACTTACAAATGAGTCATTTATTTTTCTAATGTTATCATAATTTCTGTAGAAATTTTATGGAGGAGGTTACTGGAAGAAATTCCTCTGACAAACTTTGTGCCATAAAGAGTGTAATTAAGAAGAAAGAATTGATTTCTATTCTTAGATACCCTTGTCGGCGTGCATTACGACATGCAATATTACAAGAGGTTCCAAGTGATTTAGAGAATCTTGTAGATCCATCAAAAGTTATCCATTCATGTGATGCTGCTAGCATTAGTCTTGGCAAGGGTACTTAGCTGTGTATAATGTCTTTGTAAATGCACTTCGAGGTCAAGGCATTAAGAACCCTCTATTGCCGAGACCAGTATACATTAGAAATGCAAGGAAAGAAACTAATTCTACTGTTCAAGATTTGTTGGGTGGATTTATACACATCTCACGAAGCATTATGTTGGAAGGCACAAATAAGACAAATGTCCACCATAGCAAAAAGAAAAGAGGACCAACTATCAAAGGGGCAAAGCAAGGACCAAGAACCTTTGAGTACATAGAGCATAATAATGTTTTTTTGGATGTACATAGGGTCCAAGCTGCAATGGTGGAGTTTTACAACATGAAAGCATGGGGTGTGTTAAAATTATATTGTTTAGAGTGCTCGAATTTTAAATGAAATCTTTTCTAATCATGTAAATCTTTAATCTTTCAGATTGTGAAGGAAAGTTAGTATTCGTTATCAAATTGGATGAGTGTGAGGCTATAAAAGGCCACAAGTTGGAGAGGGTTAGTATTACTTTGATGAGTAAAGCCCTCGGAAATGCCAAAGATAAGGAAATTAGGGAAGGTTTTAGTGTGCAATCGAAAAAGCACATTTGGTGGCTTGCCGCATTTGAACTTCCTAAAGAGATACTCATTCTTGAAATGGGTATTTGATAGATCTCCAATTCCAAGTGTCATAGATGCGTAAACGAAAGGTTGACTTGCTTCAAGTTGAAGGGTTCGAATCATTTAAAGTTGAATGGCACATGGCAGGAGATCTCAAGACGTTGAAGTGTATGTTTGGAACAGAATTGAGTGCAAATGCGACATATCCGTGTCTTTATTGTATGCACTCAAACCAAACTCGAGGTAGTAACATAGGAATACATAGAGGGAAAGAGCAAGTAAAAAGAGGAAAAGACTTTGGGAATGCTAAAGATGTAATGAATGACATCACGTATGATGAGGCTAACAAACAAATGTATTAGAGCAATGGAGTAACGAACTACAATCAGGATGATGCACCCAACAGAGATCAGAACGATAAAAATTGGGATCCAATTTTAAACATTCCATTACAAAGAGTGCATTTTTTTGTGTTACATGCGGAGATGTGGCTCATTGATAAATTGGTTTACTTGCACATTGTATATGCATAGAACATGAAACTGGAGGAGAGAGTGGCATCATGTATAGCAAGGGTCGAAGCTTTACTCTCGAGCATGGGTCTACATGGGGGGAATGTAAAGCTTATCAAAGATGCACAATTGTCAGGAAAATCAAGAAATCTTCCAAATAAAGTGTCCATGGGAGGCTCTAAGGCACAAAGGTTTTTGTGCAATCATGGAAAACATCGATTAAATCTGCATTGGAATTATTGTAAAAAGTTATGTGATTGCATGACTAATTTGGAAGTTGATCCTCATGTCAGAACCTTGAGAATACGTGTTTGGAAAGAATTGGATACTCTGGTAAAGATCTTGAGGAAGCCTTCCATAGACGATGATGATGTGCAACTATATAAAGTCATCATGAAAGAGTTCATTGAAGCCATGGTAGATGTATGGGGTGAATCACACATTACTCACTACATGGTGTGTTTAGTCTTTGCTATTTTCAAAATTTTAATTTGCAATCAATTTATTCTTGTTTACCTCGTGTTTTTTCTATGTATGCAGCACATTCTTTATGCTCATGGTCCATGGTTTCTTTGCCAATATGATTCATTGAATGTTTGGAGTGCCCAAGGTATGGAAAAGTCTCATTATAGAGCTCGAGGTGCTTATTTCAAGAGTACGTGACATAGAGGGGGAATTAATGGAAGTAATGCTCTTCATAAGATGTTCGAGTGGTTCTATCATGCTATAGTCAGGTCCTTCTATGCAAGGAATAAAGCTTTGCAAATAGAGTTAGCTCAAGTAGTTCGTCGAACTAAAACGAGTAAAAGAAGGCATTCATGGATATCTTCGCAAGCTTCCCAAAAACATAGAAGTTGGATAGCAACTAGAATTCGTGTTGGAAAGCATTGGCTTGCTAAACCAAATGTACTTTGATGTTAATTAAAATCGCACTTCAATATTTGTTGTGGACATTTGATTAATTGTTTTTTTTTTTTTAAAACAAGCATTGAATTTTGTACTTGTGAACCCAATCAGGGCGGACGATGAAAAAGGTTGGGGGAGCAACCTCACGGGAGTTCAAGGGCAATTTCAAAAACCCCTTAAATAAGTTCTTTTCCCCAAAACAAACACCCCTCCTCTTTACGTAATTTTTTCCTAAAGTTGAATGAGAAAACCCAATGTTTTAATGAACTAAGTAAATTTTTTGATAAATGTCACTTCTTTACAATGCACGTGGTACACTAAAATCTTGTGAGGTTAACCCCCGAGGGGATGATGACAAATAGGGGGGGGGGGGGAAGAGGGGTTGAGGGGGGGTAAAGGGGGAAGAGGGGGGGGGGCTAACTAATAATGATGCACAAAATAAATATACCCCTATATATATGCAAATACCTTCATTTTCTTAATACCACCAGTACTCGCTCATACTAGTACATTCCTTCCTACCGTCACATTTTCCATAGCCCTACCATCATCAACATGGCAAGAACAAAGCAGATTGGAAGACCGGTTGATTCGAGAACAAAGCTCCCAATCCCTCCTGATGTATAAAATGCAATGATCAAAGAGAGAAGAAAGAGGAGGCAGGAGGAGGAGGAGGAGGAGGAGGAGAGGACAAAAACCAATGAGCAAACAAATGACGATGAAGAAGATCATGGGGAGCAATCCAATCCTTAGAGTTAGCCCGAGGCACCTAAAGAGCCAAAAAGCAAACCAGAAGAATAGGAGCATAAAAGACGCAGATTGGAAGAATGGGCCAGCCTGTGTGCACATGGGCCTCTCAGGGGCTATTTTTTGTTTTTTCTTTGTTTCTATTAAGCAAACATAAGATTAGTGGGCTCTTATAGTAGAATGGACATCTGATTGCACTTGAGATTCGGAAGCTTTAAGTCCATAACTATTTGTGACAAAGAGAGAAGTTCTAACATAGTCCATGTATTAAAGACATGAAAACATTTTTTTAACGGTCAACACAGACCACACCAATCACTCACTGGGCTACCTATCACCCAATGGATAGAATAATAGATGTGCTGAAACCAATCATTCTAGTAATATGGCAACATTATTGAGTACATTCGAAGTAAGAACAATGTTGTTATCAATGCATGACTTAGTCCAAAAGAGTTGGTCACAACAATTTCCATTATGTATGACCACTTTCTTTGACATGAGCAACGAATAGCACAACTCCAAGAGTTTGGGAAATTTTGGGATGCATCCCCTAGTAAAAGAAAAAACAAAAAATAGCCCCTGAGAGGCCCAGGTGCATGCAGGTGCGACTTTGGGCCTCTCAGGGGCTATTTTTTGTTTTTTTTTCAACTGGGGATGCATCCCCCATCACTTACACACACACATAAGAAGTACAGTAGGGGGAATTAGATAATAACGGATGTTAGCACCCTCCCCTAGGTGTTGACTTCATTTGTTAAGGATGATGATGAAGATGTCATTTTCATCCTTGGGGTCATTTTACCACTAGGTCCACTAAAGGGACTATGGTAAGATAATTGTTACTTCAAAATTAATACATTTCATGCTTACAAGGACCCTATGTTGAACAAAGGACCTCACATTTCTATTGGATCACTCACTTAATTATACCCTTAAGAGTACATATCCTAGTTATGGCACTCGTGAGGAAATCAGATGTAACAACAGCGAAGCTTGGATTCCATTACCTGTCATGCAAGGACACCGGCCACCTTACATCTCTCACAAGCATGCAATGCCTATACCTCCTTATCGTGTGAGCTCAGGTCTCTGGGGCTTCTCTCTATCTTCTCCTCCCCCATGTTTTTGCACTTTCCTCCACCTAGATCTTGTATTCTTTCCTTTCCTCTCCCCATTGATGCTAACCTAGCTTGCATTAGCATTCATGCAGCTCGTATGGTAGCCTTTTCCTTTTCGGGCAATTAGGTGATGCCACTCATCAGGTTAACTCTTATGGCTTGCAAAATCCTTCCATTGCTTTGTGCCATTGATGATCCTAACATGTAAAAACAAAAAAAAAGTGCCTATGTTATGGCCACCTTCCGATCAAAGATGCAAAATTTTTGCCCAAATCAATTTGCTTCTTCATGTTGGAAATGTGTCCCAATTTCTAAACCCATATCTTGATCCTTAGCATTCAAAGTTGGGATGCACTTTGAATAATGGTTTCATATGTCATGTTATTCACATCATTTTAATCCATTGCAACCATTTTAATCCATTGTTGCTCATAGCTATCAGTGTATTTGTCAGCCTTACCATTTTGTATCAAACTTCATTGCAATCATCACCAATGCTTTCAGAATATCAAGCCACACTTTTAAAGTGATTTCGGCCATTCCTAGCATACTTTACAACATTTCACACCATAAGGGCCTAAATCTTCAATTGTATGTAGCACCCCTTAGCCACAATTTCCATAAAAGTCAAAACCCAATCTCCTATGCTAGGATTGAGTTAGTCATATGCTTGTTCTCTATCCATATTTGATAATACACAAACACCAACCAAGTATATGTGTGGATTATTACTAACCATGCACATAACTAAATTAGCCACCATATTATTTTTCTATTTTCCTCCTAGGTTTGGGATGCAAAACATTCCTAGTCCCAACATGAATCTAAATATGGAAGGGTTTGAGATTGTGCATCCAATTTGACCTTTTGTTGCTACCTTGATTAGAGTTCATCAGCAATCTTGATCTTGTCTATTCATACACAGAGTAACTTGAAGAATTTTTGAAACCTTTGATAAGGGAATGCACTTTTCTTCAAAATCAACTGTATATTTAAATTAAGGATACACTAAGATCCAAGAAATGAAACTCAATTATAACGCAAAACACCACCCATTTGGAAAACAAGAGATATATATATTAAAGTTTGATGTCTATACAATATTTCTTGTATATTGCATCCAATAGATGCACTTTTTACAAAATATTTGTTTGCTTAGATTAAGCTAGTATTGCTGATCACCTTTTGAGTTGACAAAACAGTGGGTTCACTGAAAGATTCTACAAGCTTCCCAGCATCATAAACACCTACCGAAGCACCCATAGCAGCAACCACCATGATTCTTCCTGGTAGTTTCTCTCAAAAAGTAGATAATGCCAAGTCCCGCCAAAATACACTTGCGCATAGAAGGGGGTAAAGGCACAAGGAAGAGATGATAAAGTGCCTTGTATTTTATCATCTCTTCCTTCCCATAAGGGGAGAACGAAGTATGGAAGCACACTAGGCTATGGCGCTCGAACATTCCCATGTAGTGTTGTCACCTCAACCCCCTTTACATGTCGCAAACTTATCAACTCCGATGACGTCCTAAAAATTGAGATAACATCAATAATCGTATCAATGCCAAACTAAGAACATAAATTCATTAATATTGACAAAATATCATGAACTTACAATGTGGGTAGCATCTTGTTTATCCATTCTCGATCGAGTTATATTGATGAAGCTTTTGCTCTCATCAATTGTTGGAGGTGGTGCCGCTGATGAGGCCTCTGCAGTATTCTCAAGTCTCTGGCGTTTTTGTGCCCTCTTTGCCTCTAATCTTTCTTGGACCTCACGGAACTCCGTCTCTGTAACTGTTGCATTAGTAGAGTCATACATTTCCTCCCACATAGTTAAGATTAGATGTTCCAAAGTGTTTGTTGGTGCCAAATATGTGCACCTATCCAACCCCTCTTCTAGGTAACCTAAGTTACTACTACTCTTCCAAGTGGAGAGTGCCCCCAGTACTTCATCTTCTCTTAAATTTTTAATATATTAAATGTCAATCAATAATAAATATTCTCTATTTTAAATCAAAATATACGAAAGGGTTTGCATCAAAACCTCATTTGTCATACCTTCTTCCTCCTCTTTTTGCTCTCCTTCCTCCTCTTCCTCTTCAACCTATCCTGTGGCAGATGATGTCCCGCCTGCTTTGGGAACCACAACCAACTTTGTCATCTGCTCTATTTCTGTTGTGTGCTTTCCCTTGTCCAAAGTTGCACTAGACCCAATCTAGAGCAACAGTGTCTTCTGCAACCACATTATGATTCTCCTCAACATTCACATCTTGCCCTGCTGTTAGAAAAAGAGTTGGCTCTACATTGATAAATGGAGGTGCATCTGTGTCCTCCATTTCCAAAAGAATTACACAATAGGCTATTTCTAGGGATATAAAACGAGTTCCTATAGGATTGACCGCTTGCAGATCCAACTCTTCATCCTTGGAAATCCTTCTAAAACTTTTTGGACTAAGGGATTTGCAAATTCTTTGCAACCTAAACTTGAAAGTGCTATCAGCCTGACGACAGTCAATGAGAAGATTCACAGGAACCCACTGTACCCTATCTATGTCTAGCCAGATCAGGTGAGGCTTGATTTTCTCTCTCACATAACCTACCACATCTCTAAAGAGATCTAGATGCTTGTGGACTGTGCCGATGACATCTATTTGACAATCAAAAATGTCATACAACTTTGTCTCTCTACGTGAATGATGAGTAGAAGCAACAAAGTCATGGTATGCCCTGCAGGGTGTGGGCATTGGAGGTTTGTGGAAGATGGCAAGAGTAGGTTGTCTAGGAGGTGAGGACAATAAAGGCTATGTCATACCTAATGGCCCTTTATATAGTTGACTTCAGTCTCTTTAAATACCTTAAAAGTCTGACTACAATTTAGATAATAAAATATTGGACAATGTAATATATTGCCCTAAATAATTTGCCATCATATTCCACACTTGCCTCCCCTGCCACCCTAAATAATGGAATTTTTTTTTTGGGAATTTAGGGGGCCCTATGTTAATACAAATGACATCACACTTAACAAAAACTATTACATTTAGTGAAAAACTATAAAAACATAGTCGCAAAACTTTTACATATATTCAACACAACAACACAAAGCACCTATAGATGCGCTTGATAGACGCGCAAAATAGCGGGCGCATCTATAGGCATTGCTTGAATAGAGAAATTATGGGTGCATCTAATAGCGTGTCTATTTGCGCGTGTATTGACACGTCTATTAGCGCATCTACACAGAGAAAATATAGGCCCGTCTAACACTGCGTTTGTCAACGCATCTATTTGTGCATGTATTAGCGCTTCTATTAGTGTGTCTACACTGAGAATTAGATGCGTATTTAGATGCAAAACAGAGAATACAGAAAGTGAGATTTTGGTATACATCACTGCTTTCCAAACATTGCGCATGATTACCAAAGCACATAATTTTAACAAAAACATCAATGCTTTTTTGCAAACCCACATATACAAAAATTAAGTGAGGTGAGGAGAATGAGAGAATATGTAAAATAGTTTTACCAATATCAATGATGGGCTACGGCTCAATCTAATCCTCAATGAGATCAACCCTTGCCAAACTATCTACTTCAAAATCCAAACAAGTGTTTAGATCTACAAATACATCCAACCCCCTACTACTTGTGCTACTCATGTGCTCATCGAAATCAGCATCACCAATGGTAGGCTCATCCTCACAGGTAATGGCCTCAATATCTGTATCTCCTATTGGTTGATCGATGGGAGGAATGCCATGACATGAGCTCTGCAATGGATTTGCACTTGAACATATGTTGGATGAGAGGGATTAGGGGAAAATGTCGCAGAACCTTATGAGGCATGTCCAAAATTTTGAGATCTACTCTATAGCCTCTCCACAAGTAGGACACTCTCTTGCATCCTTATGTAGTCCACGAAACAAAACGCAATCGTTGACACATGCATGGATGCGCTTGGAATCTAATCCTCCAAGAGAGGTCACATGTTGCCTTGCCATATCTCTTGAGGTCGGTAATTTATTCTCCCTTGGAAGCATTTAAACAATAGCCTGCACGTGAAGACCATAAATGAGGAAAAGCATTCGAGTAATTGACCCACTAGGATAATTCACCATGTTTGCAAAATAGACTTTAAAGCTTACTTGAGTAATGCATTCAAACTTGCATTGCTCCATCCATAGATGGTTTGCAAGTTTAGTAACTCAAGGGAGGCACATAGAATAGATAATTTGCACCCCTTAAACAGTGGAGTCGATGCTACGGTAAAAAGATCGTCCTACTCCATGCTATCATCCCTCCCTTCGGATTGATGGACATATAAATCCCGCACCATATCATCAAACACCTCCTCCTCCACGGCTTCATGAGGTAATAGCGGAGGGCTACTATCACCATCACTCCATGCATCCGTAACGGTCCCTCCTCAAGATCCCACCTCATATCGCCGATGCTTCGCCTCCTCACAATGAAAATAGGGCAACATATGCAGGTGTGGTACTACATCCTGTATCAAATTAAAATGGGATCATAGCTCAAAAATGTGAACACCCATAGGTATCTCAATCAACCTTAACTCTTTAACACTTACCATGTTTACGGTCACATCCCATTCTCCATACTTTGAGATGTGATTGAGTGTAATCCTGCGTGCACGATGCATGTTTCCTAGACATCGATCACACATACATTTGATTTTTTGCTCCAACCACATTTTGCGATGGTGGATACAAAGGGATTCATCCTCACTGGAGCTACTTGCTAAAGATGAAGACATCCTACAAATAAACAACCCAAAGAATTTGCTCTTGTATTAAATATTTAATCTTAAAACTCTGTGGCGCATCTACCACGTCTAAAACCGCATCTGTCTGTTCTGTGGTGTGCGTCTATAGGCACATCTAAAATCGTGTCTGCTCTGTTTTGTAGATGTGCAATTAAATGCGCATTTAGATGCATATATAGACGTGCAATTAGACATGCTTATAGACATGGTTTTCAAAACTACTTTTAGCGCGCTTGCTTTTCTTCACATACTTTTAGCATCACGCGGCTTGCTTTGCTATTAACAGACACAGTTCCGAGCATCCACACTTATCTCCAGGCACCCACACTTATCTCCAGGCTACACAATCATCTCCAAGCACACAAGAGAAGAGGGTGAACAAGAGACAGAAGAAAGAGAAGCAGCTTTGAAGAAGGACAAGAAACTTCCATACCTCTATCCAAGGTAAGTCTCTTTACAGTTGATCTTGTTTGAAAGTTGCTTTCTTTGGATTTGTCCTTTGTCGTATCCAAGAAACAAATGTTTTTGGTACTAGTGTTGTGCTTTTGTGTCGGGCGCATGTCCTTTTCGAGTTTTTAGAATAGTCCATCTGTCAGAGTGTGTCTATAGACGCATCTGAGAGCGCGTCTAAAAGCGCGTCTAAGAGCGCATCTATAAATGCGTCTACCTTATTTTTGGAAACAAATAGCCGCGTCTATAGATGCACTGTTATATGCAAAGATAGACATGCTTTGTTATTTTTCCCTAGCCTAGCCTTCCCTTCCCTTCCCTTCCCTTCCCTTCCCTTCCCTTCCCTTTCTACTTTCTCTTTCCTCTTCCCTTTCCCTTTCCACTTCCACTTCCACTTCCAAGAAAAGGATTGCATACTGAATGATGGAAATAAGTGATTGCATGAATGAAGAAAGGGATTGCATGAATGATGGAAAGGGATTGCATGATTGAAGAAGGGGATTGCATGAATGATGGAAAGGGATTGCATGATTGAAGAAGGGGATTGCATGAATGATGGGAAGGGAAAGCATGATTGAAAAAAGGGATTGCACTCTATATTTTCCTCTCTTTCCTTCTCTTTTCATCTCGGTTTTTCTCTCTTATCTCCTCTCTTTTTCTCTCTTTTTTTCTCTACTCTTTTCCTCTATTTTCCTCTCTTTCTTGCTCTGTTTTATCCTCTCTTTTCCTCTCTTTTCGTGGTAATTTTTCTCTCTTATCTCCTCTCTTTTTTTCTCCTCTCTTTTCCTCTCCTTTCTCCTCTCTTTTATCCCCACTTTTTCTCTCTTTTTCTCCTCTCTTTTCCTCTCCTTTCCCCTCTCTTTTATCCCCACTTTTTCTCTCTTTTTCTCCTCTCTTTTCCTCTCCTTTCTCCTCTCTTTTATCCCCACTTTTTCTCTCTTTTTCTCCTCTCTTTTCCTCTCCTTTCTTCTCTCTTTTATCCCCACTTTTCCTCTCTTTTCTACTCTCTTTCCTTCTCTCTTTTTCTCTCTTTTTCTCTTCTTTTTTTCTTCTCAGCTCATCAGTATTCTTCTTTTTTTCTTTTTTCTAGTTCATCATGTGGCCAGGAAGCTCTCCAGGCTCACCTGATCTTTGGCAGACCATCTTTCGAGAGTTATATAACCTTTTGGGGCACCCTCCCAGTCTTGGGGAGTTATATATGGCTACATGACGGGTACTCTAAACACCCCCCATGAGTTGGCACTACAGACTCCAAACCACCCCAACCCCACACCAGCTGAGATTACCCCAACGGAGTCAACACAGCCTAGCTGGCTACATAGCTGAGCCCCTTCCCCCATGCCGTCCTATGCCCCTTCCCCCATGCTATCAGGAGGCCCTTCTGCCTCGCAGAGCCATTGGCGTACTCCTATGAAGACTCGGTTTTCCAGATACGAGTGGTCCACATAGTCCCGTGCAGTCGAGAGTCGCTTCTCCAACTATGAGTGGCCAGCGTACTAGCTCGATACAACACAGTAGCAAGCGTAGTAGCAGGGAGAGTGGTGGGAAATGCATGGCACAGTGCTTTGGGAGGGGTGGTGGTGGGGACGAGGATGATTCAGATGATTTAGATGTGCCTTCGGGTGATGGTACGATCTGCTATGACATCACTCAGACAGGAGGCATCTTGATGGATGCACAGGGGAAGGACATCATGGCCTTCATGCACTTTGTAATTGCAAACAATTACAGTGATTGCTTTATCCACTACAAAGACCATCCAAAGAGGTTGGCTCTAGGTATCCTAACCTCCCCAATGTTCAGTTCACAAATAAATGGGCCAAGTCAAAGATTGTTACGATACTTGGCAATAAAAGATCTTCGCTTAACAGGCAGGCACTAGTGGAGCTTGCCAGGCTTGAGGGAGGTCAACCACCAAGGGGCCCGCCCCACACTACTCACAAGTGTCAGCGGAAGAAAGCAATGAATTCAGTGAGGGAGGAACCCACTCTGCAGCACATGGAGGCACACAGGATCCAAATGGAGCAATATGGAAGCGTGCATTTTGGAGCACGGGGTGTTGAATCATGGGAGGCCCAATTTGTAAGTATCGATCTCAAATTATATTGTATATGTAATTTATTAGGAGGTTGTTTCTTTGTACTAACCCCTCTGCAAATTGTGTCATCTTGCAGCTTGATATCGTGGGCAGGTACCCTACTCCTGTTGATACAGCCTACCACCGCCACCATCACAGAGGAGATACATGGAGGCACTTCTATAATGATGGGTTGATTACTAAGGAACAGTATATTTGGGCTACTGGAGCACCCCCCGAGGTATTTGAAAGTAATTAAATAATGTCAATATTATAAGTAAAGATTTGATTTTCATACATTGATATATGTTGTCCCTTGTTTACAAGCCAATGCACAAGAAGATGAGGAAGAAGACGAGGAAGAAGGAGGCAGAGAAGGAAGCGCAGAAGGGAGTGTAGAAGGGAGTGAGGACGTGAAGAACTTAGATTAGTCGTAGAAGTAGTTCTAGCTACTCTTTTTTGTACTTAAAGCCACTGGCTTAGCTTCGTGCCTCTTGTATATACACTCCTCTTATTTTTGGTACTTGTGCTATATGTACATACAAGCACTCTTTGAGCTATGAATTAATATACACTCTTTTTATTTTTTTGGCTTTCAATTTTCTTGTGCAACGTCCTATCAATTAATGCCTTGTGAACTAAACATTTTGGAGTTGTAATGTTTTATTTGGAATTGTCATTGTCGGCTATAGACATGCTTGCAAGACTGCTAATTAAAATGTGGTTGGCTGTAAGAATTGAATTACACAATGTGGAAATGGGATTCCTGTAACTACATAGCATACACAACATACACAGCATTCTGTTCAAGCACACAAAATTTAAAATATATTATGTAGCGCATCTATCAAGGCATCTAAAAATGCGTCTATATACGCATCTGTCTGTTTGAGGGGTGTCTATTTGCATGTCTACAAACGCATCTATAAATGTGTCTATAAATGTGTATATAAATGTGTTTAAGGATGCGTCTGTTTGTTTTTAAAATTTTATAGCATAGCATCTATTTACACGTCTATATGCGTGTCTATAGGCACGTTTGTCTGCTATATAGACACTCCTTTAGATGTGGGTCTCTAGACGCACAAATAGACATACAAATAGACATGCTCGTAAGTTTTTTTTTTAGTTGAGTAAATGCGTCTGTGTGCACGTTTGTAGGTGCTTTGTCTTGTTATGCAAGTGCTATTACAACACACTTCAAAAACTATATCATATTTTTAAAACTATTACAACACACATAAAAAACTACTAATTTTATTAAGTATACTCATTGCCAGTACAAATGCTTCAAAAACTATTACATTTATTCAATACTAGTATGAGTGGACAAGTTACAAGGAGGCTTCCATTTCTAAAGCATTGATGTTCCTTCGAGTCGCCTTCTTACTATCTTCCCATTTAGTGTAAAGAAAAAATCATTATCATCAAAGGTGACAGCGATGTATTCTCAAACAGGCTTCAAGCTCCAACTACTTGTGACCTCAAGATATTGGATATCCCCATTGGGCATATGTACATCTACCTCTATGGTGTCCACTACATCACAATCCATAGGTATCCATGTGCCATGATTATTTTTCCAATGTTTGTAAGCATATCTCATGTAGCAAATACTCTACACTACTTGATATCTTATTACTATACTTTCTTTAGTAAGTATACATCAAAAACGGTTTGCCTTCTACAAACCCTTCCTAACATCCCACATTGGGTATAGAATATTAACCTCGGGGGGGTCACTCATCATATGTAACCCTATCACGTGAGTTCAACAGAAGGATATTTTTTATTCCTAAAATTTGCAGAAATAAATATACATAAGGGACTATTTAAAATAATTTTGGAAAAAATTTACAGATTTGTATAGAAAAGGGGTACATATTATTAATGAAAAAATTTACAGATAAGGGATTTTAAATATAGGCCTTGAACGCACGTGATATAGAGGGTTTATACATAGTGACCCCCCTGAGATATTAACAAGAAATTCATTTTCTAGGCCTTTGCATACCCACATGGTCTTTGTCTTGTGAATGAAGACTGATTTGAAAAAATAAATCAATGTAATGGAGGGCATGAACCAACTAACACTCACATATTTTGAACCAAAAGTAAACTTGATTGATGATTGAATATCTGATCTCATCTTCATTCTAAATGCATCTATAGAGAATGGATCAGGAAGAGGCCATTTTGGACTATCAAAGTTGGGGAGACGAATAGGACGTAGGCTTTCCATATGCACCTTCTCTTTTAGGAACTTGGTAACATGAATTATAGAAAAAAATACTAGACTTTGTCAAGGAGGCAGCACTCCGTCCTAAGAACATTAATTCCCCAATATTTGAATGGAAAGCTTGAAATATTCCTATGAGACTATCTAGAGGCTGGGTTTCAACTTTGGTAGAGGGAAAGATATCTACATAGAAAGCAAAGAAAGATGTTAAAGGGCCAATCAATCTATCTCTGTCAATCTCTACCTCTCTCTCTCTCTCACACACACACACTTCTCTCTCTCTCTCTCTCTCACACACACACACACATACACCTCTCTCTCTCTCTCTCCCTCACTCACAAATCTCTCCCCTCTACTATCTCCCCCTAACACCCCTCAACCCCTCCATCTCTCTCTCTCTCCCTCCTGCCCTCCCCCTCTACTATTACCATAAGACACCCTCTCTCAAAACGCATGCTCACAAACAATCATTAGAAGACACAATTGAACTGAAAATGAAAAAAAGTTAATGTAAAAGAGAGATACAGTTTGAAGGTACGTTAAGTCCTTCTTTTCTATTACAAAACCCAACAATGCGACCCTTCCAATGCTTCTCTTTCTTTGCTCTATCCTTTCTAGAAACCTTGAATGGACCTATTACAGATGGTTGCATTGTGACCCATGACATTAACCTAAACTCTTGAGGGATCCAAATATCACTGTTGTCCTTCAAAATGCGACCCACACAAGACTGAATTGATAGCTTTGGCCTAGGGGAAGGGGAGTGCTTCACCATTGTAGAAAGAATGGGAGCAAGCAAAGATAAAGAGATTGGCAGGAGGAAGAGGTTGAGAGGAGGGTGAGAGGAGGAAGAGGTTGGAAGGAGGTTAAGAGGAGGTTGACAAGAGGAAGAGGTTGGGAGGAGGGTGAGAGGAGGTAGAGAGGACGAAGAGGCTCAAAGAAAGGTGGGGAGTCAATGGGGATAGTTTGGGGAGATTCTTGGGAGGAGTTTGGGGTGCTAGGGACACTTTTGGAAAATTTCAATTTTTGGGAGAGAAAAAAGTCGCGGATTTGGGGGCCTACCAAGAGAGCCTAGGAGGGGTATGGGGACCATCCAAAAGTGAAAGGGGGGAGTAAATGCCTCAAGAGGTGGTGGGGGCAAGAGAGGGCAAGTGGAAGCCTAGTGGGTACCAAGGAGGACTCTCCACCAATGAGAGGCCAATATGGAATCCTCCATTCTTTTAATGCCCAAGCCTTCCCATTGGCTGGTTTGCTAATCACAAATCTTAAGGGACTAATCCAAGAGTCCCTTTTTGAGTCCGAAATTCCCCTAATGTACTGGATTTAATATTGGAGAGCTAATAGTGAGGAACCTCCTCCTGGTATGGAATGGCTGTCGATCTTTCATGAGCTTCCATATTGGGGTGAGTTACAAATCAATCAGCTCTTGGATCCTATGTATATCTTCAAGAATGTGGGGCTTCTATTTGGGCACACTTGATTGGTGACATAGACACCAGGGGAGTATGAGGGTTAAAGCCCACCGTACCTTAATCCCAGTTATGTACAATACTCAAACACATATATATATGGATGACATAGAAGATTAGGGTGTTCTGCAGCCACCAAAACTTATGTGGATCTCTCTTTTGTCTCTCTCTCTCTCTCACCTTCTTCCGTTCTGCTTCCGTTGTTGAGATCTCTCAACTGGTATTAGAGTGTACGTGTTTCTAGCTGAGCCTGAGTGTGAGCCTGGAGCCGAAAGTCTACTACTACAACTCTGTGGGAGGAAGGAGAAGCTCTGTTGGGTGACTTTACCTACATCCTAGTGTGTAGAAACCTTTCGAAAGTACTCTGAGCAGTTTTAGAGCAAAAAAGATTTTTTTTGATGATTCCCCTGTTCCTTTCAACTCCTATTGAGAGTCCAGAATGACTTGTAGAGGAAACCATTTCCTGATTTTGGTGTCCACTATGCACTTTGAGAGTTCGAAAACACCTTCATTCTTGAATTTGGCATCATTTTGTTGGATTTATGGCTCATTGTCTGTACTTCAACGTTTTTCTGCCAATGTGTTGGAACTTGAGTTTGAAGCAGCCATTCGCAGATCTGTCAGTTTGGATGGACTTAGGAGGTCCTAAAACTTTTGCGTTGCTGAGCATTCGCAGTCTGGTAGTGTTTACAAATAGGTCTATTTGCAAAAACGTTTTTTGGTCCATGTGTTGGACCCAGTGATTGGGACCATGATTTTTAGAACCGTCTGATCCATTGCGTTTCGAGGCCCAAAAACCCCTACTTGCCACCTCTTGCACGATTCCGTGGAGATTTGGATAACTTTTTTCTCTGTGAGGCATCCAATCATCTATTTCTCTATCAAAAATCTATTCAAAGTTTCAAACCTTTGATTTTTGGATTATAGCTAGGTCAATTGCAAGGGTTAACTCCCCGTTTCCCATTCATCAATTGGGGATTTCAGAGCTCTAGCAGAAGAGATATATTGGTAGATTGTCTTGCCTAGTCTAATTATGCGATGATGCCCATGTTTTGAGGCATCCCAGGTTCTATTTTCACTAGCGGTCATTGTCGTGGGGCCATGATTTCTTGGATGTACCTTATGCAGATCACTCTGGTTGTAGCCTTGATCTGTGTGCACTCTTTTGAGGTTTGGATTTTGATGCAGTGGATGCTTTACAGTCCATTTGTTTGCATTGAGATCCTTGTTGGATGTGCTGATAGGCCAAGATTTCCTTGTGGGATGCTTTATTGATGGACGTTTGCCACACAAATGCTATTTTATGTTGAGGGAAAGCTTGTACACATTGCAATTGATGCACTCATAGTGCTATGCTCTCTTGGATGAGACATTATTGATGCTTATGCCCATGGACGGTGTTTATGCTTGAGGCATTTGGCTCATTGGGTTTGCCATTGTTTTGTCATTGCGGGTTGACATTTTCTTTTGGCCCAGATTTGCTCATATGGATGCATAGTATATGCACATGAGTTACATGCATTTTGATGCTTTGAGCCTTGATTTTGGGTGACACTATCCTTCACTAAGCCAGACATATTTGGTGCACCTAGTATTTGGTGTAATTTCTTCTTGCAGGTACTAGTTTTGGGCTTTTGTTTCATTTGCATCATGGCATCCTCTTTCATGTCTGAAAATGATATCTTTTCAGCATCTAAAAGTTTGATGGGACAAAATTTTCTTTGTGGAAAGAACAAATAAAGAATGTTCTTATTCAAAAAAAAAAGATTAAACCCTTGGCAGGGATTGGAGCTAAGCCTGCAGATATGTTTGAGGATGATTGGAATGAGTTGGATGCATTAGCAAAGTTTATTATTAGACTTCATATGGCAGAGTCATTTTATTTCACAATAGTAAATGAGAAAAATATAGAAGATTTGTGGAAGAAATTATGTGCCAATTATGAGAAGGAAATTGCCTCTAATAAAGTTTACCTCATGAAGAGGTTGTTTAAGCTGCAGATGAAGGAAGGGGTCTCCATTTCTTCTCACTTGAATGAATTTAATATTATTTCAGCCAACCTCATGCTCAGAAGAGGAATTTTGATGTAGAGACTAAGGCAATATTTCTCTTTTGTTCATTGCCATCCTCATGGGATACCTTCTATACAATTGGCAGTTACTCTACACATGTTGGAGTATTGAAGTTTGATGATGTTGTGGGTAGCTTGTTGGTCGAGGAGATTAGAAGGAAGTCTATGGATGGCAAAAAGAAATATGCATCCTTAAATGTGCAAAGGGTCAGATCACAGGTCAGGGGGAAGTCCCAAGAAAGAGGGAAGTCTCATAGCAAATCTAGGGCACAGAACATTGAGTGTTACCACACTGGGAAGAAGGGCCACATGAAAAAGGATTGCTACAAGATGAAAAGAGAGAAAAGCATAGGAAAAAGAATGCAAATTGGGGTGCAAATAAGAAAGAAGAGAGTCCTAGGGAGGACAAAGGAAAAGTGAAGATCGAGGAGATCAATGCAGTCATAATCACTAATGATGGTGATAATAACATTCACTGCATGTCTAGTCTACCTACAGACTTACTTACCAGTTCAGACGATGCATATTACCAGGTTTGGATTTTGGATTCCAGTGCTTCATTCCATGTTACTCCCCATAGGGAATGGTTCTCCACTTATGACAGTGGAAAGATAGGTTGTGTGCATCTTGGATATAACTATGCATGTGACATAGTGGGAGCAGGTGACATAAAGTTTTCTTTTGCAAATGGGTATGCATTTTCTTTGAAAAAAAGTGGGACATTTACCTAAGCTGACCAAGAGTCTCATTTCTGCGGGTCTACTAGATGATGCTGGCTTTCAGACCACTTTTGGCTCTCAGAGTTGAAAAATTTAGAAGGGCTCTATCACAACAAGACAAAGCACCCATAGACACGTGCACAGACGCGTTTACTGAACTAAATAAAAAGCTTACGGGCGCGTCTATTTGTGCGTCTATTTTTGTGTTTGGAGACCCGCATCTAATTGCGCGTCTATATATCAGACACACGCGCGTATAGACGCGCACTTAAATGTATAAATAGACGCGCTTATAAACGCGTTTATAGACGCAAATATAGATGCAAGTCAAACAGACAGACGCGTATATAAACGTGTTTTTAAATGCAATGATAGACACGCTTTTT
Organism: Dipteris shenzhenensis; assembly: GCF_047967505.1. Lineage (NCBI taxonomy): Eukaryota > Viridiplantae > Streptophyta > Polypodiopsida > Gleicheniales > Dipteridaceae > Dipteris > Dipteris shenzhenensis. The sequence goes on along the minus strand of NC_141620.1, from coordinate 42,570,871 downwards.
TTAAAAAAAATAAAATTTTACAGAATGCTGTGTATGTTGTGTATGCTATATAGTTACAAGAATCCCATATCCACATTGTGTGATTCAATTCTTACAGCCAACCGCATTTTAATTACAATTCAGAATAAAAGTTCATTACAACTCCAAAACTCAATAAAATTGAAAGTTAAAAAAGTGCTTATATATACATATAGCACGAAGCTAAGCCATGTCATGTGGCTTCAAGTACAAACAAGAGGCACAAAGCCAAGCCAGTGGCTTTAAGTACAAAAAAGAGTAGCTAGCACTACTTGTACGACTAATCTATGTTCTCCAGGTCCTCGCTCCCTTCCACGCTCCCTTCTGTGCTCCCTTTTGTGCCTCCTTCCTCCTCTTCCTCATCGTCTTGTGCATGGGCCTGTAAACAAGGGACAACATATATCAATTTATGAAAAATCAAATCTTTACTTATAATTTTGGCATTTTTTAATTGCTTTCAAATACCTGGGGGGTCGCTCCAAAATGCAGTCCTCCATCTGGATCCTCCGTGCACTGCAGACTGGGGTCCTCCCTCGCTGACTTCATTGACTTCTTCCACTCACGCTTGTGAGTAGTGTGGGGCGGGACCCTTCGTGGTTGACCTGCCTCAAGCCTGGCAAGCTCCGCTAGTGCCTGCCTCTTAAGCGAAGATCTTTTATTGCTAAGTATCGTAACAATCTTTGACTTCGCCCATTTATCTGTGAATTGGCGATTGGGGGGGTTAGGATACCTAGAGCAAACAGTAGCGAGGGTCTCATCAGCCAACCTCTTTGGGTGGTCTTTGTAGTGGATAAAGCAATCTCTGTAATTGTTAGCAATTACAGAGCGCATGAAGGCCATGATGTCCTTCCCCCGCGCATCCATCAAGATGCCTCCTGTCTGAGTGATGTCATATTAAATCGTACCATCACCCAGAGGCACATCTATATCATTTGAATCATCATCCTCCCCAACGCCACATGGCCCAAAGCACTGGGCCATGCATCCCCCACCGCTCTCCCTACTACTACGCTTGCTACCCTCTCGTGTCGAGCTCGTACGCTAGCCACTCGTAGCTGGAGACTGCACGGGACTATGCTGACCACTCGTAGCTGGAGAACCGAGTCTCGACGGCACAGGAGTACGTTGACAGCTCTGCGAGACAAAAGGACCTTTTGACGGCATGGGGGAAGGGGCATAAGACGGGATGGCAGAAGGGACATGAGACGGCATGGGGGAAGGGGCATAAGACGGTATGGGGGAAGGGGCATAAGATGGCTGTGCTGACTCCGCTAGGGTGATCTTAGGCGGTGTCAGGTGGCTTGGAGTCTGTAGTGCCGACTCCTAGGGAGTGTTTAGAGTACCCGTCATATACCCGTATAACTCCGCAGGAGTAGGAGGGTGCCCTAAAAGGTTATATAAGTTCTTCTAAATAGATTCCCAGGGATTAGGTGAGCTAGAAGTGCTTCCTGGACACATGTTGAACTGAAAAAAAGGAAAAAAATCTATTACTGATGAGTTGAGAAGAAAGGGGAAGAAAAGAGAGGCTTACTGTCAGAGCACGTCTATAGACGCGTTTGATTTGTGCGTCTATAGACACGTCTAACAGAGCGTCTAACAGCTCGTCTAATAGAGCATCTAACAGAGTGTCTAACAGAGCATCTAACAGAGCGTCTAACAGAACGTCTAATAGAGCGTCTAACAGAACGTCTAACACAGCGTCTACCGACGCGTCTGTCTGTGTCTGTAAACAGGCCAGACGCACGTTTAGACGTGCCTGTAGATGCACTTTTAGATGCGCTCTGAGACGCGCCTATAGACGCGCTTCGACAGACGAGATTCCTAAGAAGTAGAAAAGGACATTGCGCTCGACACAAAAACGTGACACTGATACCCAGATCATGCACTTCTTAGATACGAAAAAGTACAAATCTAAAGAGAGCAAACTTCCAAACAAGATCAACTGCAAAAAGACTTACTTGGATAGAGGTATGGAAGGTTCTTCTTTCTTTTTCAAAGTTGCTTCTCCTCCTTGTTCGTCCTCCTCTCCTTTAAGCTTAAAAGTAAGTGTGGGTGCCTTCCTCTTGAGTGTAAGCTTAGAAGTAAGTATGGGAGCCTTCCTCTTAAGCGTTGAAACTATGGATCTGCTAATAAAGAAGGAAGCAAGCCACGCGAAGTATAAGTAATGTGAAGAAAAGCAAAGCGAGCGGCACGCTAAAAGCAGGTTTAAAAGCTGCGTCCATAGTCGCGTCTAATAGCGTGTCTATAGGCGCGTCTAAATACATAGAGTAGATGCGCTTTTAGACGTGCCTTTAGACGCAATTTTAGACGCACCTTTAGACGCACCACAGAGTTTAAATTAAACATTTGAAGAAGATAAAATTTGGTGGGTTGTTTGTTTGTAGGATGTCTTCATCTTCAACAAGTAGCTCCAGTGAGGATGAATCCCTGCGTATCCACCATCGCAAAATGTGGTTGGAGTAAAAAATGAAATGTCTGTGTGATCGATGTCGAGGAAACATGTATCGTGCACGCAAGATTACACTCAATCATATCTCAAAGTATGGAGAATGGGATGTGACCGTAAACAGGGTAAGGGTTTGTAAGTTAAGGTTGATTGAGATACCTATGGGTGTTCATATGTTTGAGTTATGATCCCGTTTTAATTTGATACAGGATGCAGTGCCACACCAGCATATGTTACCCTATGCTCGTCGTGAGGAGGCGAAGCATCGGCGATATGAGGTGGGATCTTCAGGAGGAACCGTTACGGATGCATGGAGTGATGGTGATAGTAGCCCTCCGCCATTACCTCATGAAGCTGTGGAGGAGGAGGTGTTTGCTGATATGGTGCGGGACTTATATGTCCATCAATCCGAAGGAAGAATAGCATGGAGCAGGATGATCTTTTTACTGCAGCATCGACTCCACTGTTTGAGGGGTGCACATTCTCTATTCTACGTGCCTCCCTTGAGTTACTAAACTTGCAAACCATCTATGGATGGAGCAATGCAAGTTTGAATGCATTACTCAAGTAAGCTTTAAAGTTGATTTTGCAAACATGGTGAATTATGCTAGTGGGTCAATTACTCGAATGCTTTTCCTTATTTATGGTCTTCACGTGCAGGCTATTGTGTAAAATGCTTCCAAGGGAGAATAAACTACCGACCTCAAGAGATATGGCAAGGCAACATGTGACCTCTCTTGGAGGATTAGATTACAAGCACATCCATGCATGTGTCAACGATTGCGTTTTGTTTCGTGGACTACATAAGGATGCAAGAGAGTGTCCTACTTGTGGAGAGGCAAGATATAGAGCAGATCTCAAAACCTTGGACGTGCCTCGTAAGGTATTGCGACATTTTCCCATAATCCCTCGCATCCAACATATGTTCAGGTGCAAATCTATTGCAGAGCTCATGTCATGGCATTCCTCCCATCGATCAACCGATGGCAAGTGGAGAACTCCCGCAGAATCTCCTACGTGGAAGCATATTGAAGACACATGGCCAAGCTTCAAGGAAGAACCTAGGATCTTGAGACTTGGATTGGGTATGGACAGTGTGAACCCATTTTGTCTCAAAAGCACGTCTTATAGTGTATGGCCAGTGGTATTGGTGAATTACAATCTTCTACCCTCTATGGCTATTAAGAAAGGACATGTCATGCTGTCCCTTCTAATTCTAGGGAAACATACAGTCAAAAACCCTGATGTTTATTTGGAGCCTTTGATTGATGAGCTAGAGTTACTTTGGAGAGGTATCGAGTTGCATGATGTGAGCAGGCCTCCCTCGTCACGAGACTTCAACTGCAAAGCAGTCTTGATGTGGATAATGCATGACTTCCCAGGCTATAGCGAGTGTTCACGTACTTCCCAAGCTATAGACTTCCCAGGCTATAGCGAGTGTTCACGTAAGCATTGCATTTTTAATGATGAATAGGCAAAGGATGTGGCGCCCTAAACCCACCTTCCACTCTTAATTGCATGTATTGTTCAGGTCTCACTACATCGGGTTACCATGCATGTCCTGTTTGTGGTCCTTCGCTAGTTGCCTCACGGGCAGACGCATTGAATAAGGTCATCTATGAGAATCATCATCGATTTCTCCCACCTGATCATCCTAGATATGTTGCCCCTTGTCCTCCCACAATCACTCACCGCGGGAGATTGGATGAAAATTTGGGATGGTTCCACAACTCCTCCACCACTTGGCATGAGCTGGTAAGGGTTTGTAATTATTGGCTGGAAGTAAAGATTCGCTACATTGGCTGAAAGTAAAAATTGCACGCTAACCCTTTATTTTGTTTAGATACTCCATCTTTTATCGATTACCATATTGGTCCCACCTCAAGATCAATCACTTGCTTGATCCCATGCATATCTTCAAGAATGTGGCATCTACCATTTGGGATCATTTGAATGGGACACGAGATTCGGTAGGCATAAGGGAGGATCTATGTACCATAGGGAGGATGCGTGAAGCTTGGCCTTAAGAGAGACCAAATGGGTGTGTTTTTTTACCTCGTGCACCATGGATGTTATCAGAGCTAGAGATGGTGACAGTGAAGCGTGCTATTACTTTAATTCGTACTCCCACTAGATGCATGAGGTGTTTGAAGGGAGCCTTTAAAAAGAGCAAGAAAAGAGGTGTAGAGCAATTATATGGCTTGAAATCTCATGATTGGCACAAGATGCTCCAAGTAAGTATTTTATGTGCATAATATCTTTTTCTTTTCAAATTTGTGAGTGAATAGCTATAAGTAACTAATCAACCACCTCCTCGCGGGTTCAGTTCATACTACCTACTAGCATTTCACGTATTGCATCGAAGGACATGAAAGATTGTATTTACAAGATGGGCGAGCTTGTGAGGTATGTGAGCTCAAAGGAAATAGATCCCACCACGCTTGAGAATGCTCGAGTTATGTCAGTGGAGGTGGTTTGTTTAGTGGAGGAGACATTTCCACGTTCTATTCTCACAAGCCAACTACATCTCATAGTGCATTTGGTGGATGAGATCGCTATATGCGGTACTATACATGCACGATGGTTGTTCTTCCTCGAGCGCTTCATGAAGACCTTGAAGGGCTTCATGAGACAAAATGCAAGACCTGAAGGTAGCATGGCCAAGGGTTGGTTGGTACAAGAGTCACTTGTATATATTTCTGAGTTTCTTGTTGATGTGGATAGCTCTCTCCCACGACTATGGAGAGATGATGAAGACCTAAGGATGACCTCTATTGTGCCTCAAGGGAAAGGACGCAACAAAGTAATAGACATGGACTTGCATAATAGTATCAACCTCTTTTGCGTGCTTAATAGTGATGTGATGAAAAGATGGGTGACAAAATACGAGGATGCAAAGGCAAGAAGACAAGAATAAAGGGCCCTCTTTCGTACACACCACGGATCTCATTCGCCATACCCTCAGCATCTAAGAGCACTTCCAAAGGATATTCATGTGGATTGGCTACTTGATGAAATGGAGAAAGCAGAGAACGCCGAGGGGATCCATGCATATCACAATGGAAGAATGGGAGTATGCTAGAGGATGCATGAGCAAGGTCGGTATATAGAATGTTATGCATAAGTTAGGAGCTTTTTATAATTTAGATTGCTTATTTAATTGATTTTTTCTTAGTGTAGTGCACTATGTTCAACGCCATATGGTGTGAGCACAAGCATTTTCGAACACAACGGATTGATGATAAGAGAAACACACAAGATTGTGGCATCATTGCTAGCTTTGAGGGAGCCAATGGAGCCATGGATGATTATTGTGGCATAATCCAAGATATTATTATGCTTGACTTTTGACGCTTCTTTGTGTATGTTTTGGATGTAAAGTGGTTTAAGGACGTGGTGGAAAGAGGCCCTAATGCAACAATCAAACGCCATGCAAGTGGCTTTGTAACTATTGACTCCACAAAGTTTTAGCAAAGTAGGAAGGACACACTAGTACTACCGCAACAATGTGAACAGGTACTATGCACACATATAAAAATACTCGCTTTTAAATATTCGATTCAAGAAAAGTAACATGATTGTATTTGTGTTTGAATTAGGTTGTCTATCAACCAATGGTGGATAATAATAGATGGTGGCATGTCATACCTATTATGCCATGTTCCAAAGTGATGTATAGTACATTTACTAATATGGAGCGTATGGAGGATGATCATGGCCATGGACGTGATGATGACCGTGATACGCGAGAGGAGGATGATCATGAGATAGGAGATACAGATATTGAGGCCATTACCCATGAGGACGAGCTTACCATTCGAGATTCTGATTTCGATGAGCACATGAGTGGCACAAGTAGTAGTGGATTGAATGTATTTGTAGATCTAAACACTTGTTTGGATTTTGAAGTAGATAGTTTGGCAAGGGTTGATCTCATTGAGGATGAGATTGAACTGTAGCCCCATAATTGATATTGGCAAAACTATTTTACATATTGTCTCATTCTCCTCATCTCACTTAATTGTTGTATATGTGGGCTTGCAAAAAATTATGTGCTTTGGTAATCATGGGCAATGTTTGGAAAGCAATGATGTACACCAAAATCTCACTTTCTGTATTCTCTGGTTTGCATCTGTCTATGCGTCTAAAGGCGCGTCTGATTCTCACTGTAAACGCGCAAATAAATGCGCTAATACACGTGCAAATAGATGCGCTAATAAACGTGATGTTAGACGGGCCCATATTTTCTCAGATTAGACACGCACATAGATGCGGTAATTTATGCGCAAATAGATGAGCTTATAGACGCGCATTTAGATGCACCCGTAATTCCTCTACTAAAGCAATGCCTATAGACGCGCTCGCTATTTTGCACATCTACCAAGCACGTCTATAGTTGCTTTGTGTTGTTGTGTATGGTTTTGGCTAGGGGTGCCAAGTGTGGGACATTGTATTCCCCTTACATGAATCAGGGGTGTCTGAACATGTTGTTGCAATAATCGAGCAACCAAGTACTTCTTTGTGGCATTGGAAGTTGGGGCACATGAGCCAAAATGGAATGAAACTCTTATGCCGTTTGGATTATGTACCGTATTTGAGTTTTACTGATTTTGAATTTGGTGAGCACTGTCTCTATGGGAAGTAGACTAAATTAGCCCATAAAACTAGGGGAAAGATAGAGATTGAAATGGCTTGATTTGATGCATTCAAACGTATGTGATCCCATGTCTACACGGTCATTAGGCGGGTTGAATACTATGTGACATTCATTCATAATGCAATTAGGAAAGTGTGGGCTTATGCTATAGCTCAGAAGAGGGATGTCTTCTAGAAATGGATGGCATCAGTCAAGTAACCAGTGTATTATGCACGTCGGCAACTCACGGAGGCTGAGGAGAGGTATGGTGAAATGGAGAAAAAAGGTTTATCTTTGGTCTTTGCAGTGAAGAAGTTTAGGTCATACTTGCTGCCTTGCCCTTTTTTCTTCCTTACGTCTCAACTTGCTTTACAATTTTTGGTTTGCAAACCCAATCCTGCTAGAAAGTTTGCTAAGTGGATTTGTGAGCTTCAAGAGTTCTCTTTCACTTTTATTACAGAAAGCACCACTAGAGCTTAATCATTGCCCACCTTGCACGATACAATCCCCCATCATTCTCACTGCCTCTAAACTAATTGATAAGATTTGTATGACATAGGGGACATACTCGATGCACCTAGAGTAGGCACCACCTAGGATATTTTAAGGCGTGAAGTGCGCAATGGCTTCCTTACCCTTTGAAATAGTGGCCGTCACAACAACACAATATGATTTGCATAACGAAAGAACATCAGTCGGAGTGCATGAGCAAGCTTCAACGTCATTGCCCATTCCTAGGAAATGTTTTTTGATGCAAGGAGCATCGCCTGTGAACTTGTGTCCATAATATTTACATCGCAAAAAAGACACCAATGTGTGCACTTTCCATATCTCCATCACATATGACCAAATCTTGCCGCGCACCATGCTTTGGAAGTTGCAAAGGGTCAGATCACAGGTCAGGGGGAAGTCCCAAGAAAGAGGGAAGTCTCATAGCAAATCCAGGGCACAGAACATTGAGTGTTACCACTGTGGGAAGAAGGGCCACATGAAAAAGGATTGCTACAAGATGAAAAGAGAGAAAAGCATAAGAAAAATAATGGAAATTGGGGTGCAAATAAGAAAGAAGAGAGTCCCAGGGAGGACAAAGGAAAAGTGAAGATCGAGGAGGTCAATGCAGTCATCATCACTGATGATAGTGACAATAACATTCATTGCATGTCTAGTCTACCTACAGACTTGCTTACCACTTCAGATGATGCATATTACCAAGTTTGGATTTTGGATTCTGGTGCTTCATTCCATGCTACTCCCCATAGGGAATGGTTCTCCACTTATGACAGTGGAAAGACAGATTGTGTGCATCTTGGAAATAACTATGCATGTGACATAGTGGGAGCAGGTGACATAAAGTTTTCTTTTGCAAATGGGTCTGCATTTTCTTTGAAAAAAAGTAAGACATTTACCTAAGCTGGCCAAGAGTCTCATTTCTATAGGTCTACTAGATGATGCTGGCTTTCAGACCACTTTTGGCTTTCAGAGTTGGAAATTTTAGAAGCGCTCTATGGTTTTGGCTAGGGGTGCCAAGTGTGGGACATTGTATCCCCCTTACATGAATCAGGGGTGTCCGATCATGTATTGCAATAATCGAGCAACCGAGTACTTCTTTGTGGCATTGGAAGTTGAGGCACATGAATGAAACTCTTATGCCATTCAGATTATGTACCGCATTTGAGTTTTACTAATTTTGAATTTGGTGAGCATTGTCTCTATGGGAAGTAGACTAAATTAGCCCATAAAGCTAGGGGAAAGAAAGAGCTTGAAAGGCTTGATTTGGTGCATTCGGATGTATGTGGTCCCATGCCTACACGGTCATTAGGTGGGGTTGAATACTATGTGACATTCATTGATAATGCAACTAGGAAAGTGTGGGCTTATGCTATAGCCCGGAAGAGCGATGTCTTCTAGAAATGGATGGCATCAGTCAAGTGGAACGCTTAAATGCCTACGGATTGGCAATGGTGGAGAGTATCTCTCTCATGACTTTCAACATTTATGTAATACATGTGGGATTAAGAGGGAGCTCATGTCTCCTTGTACTCCAAAATAAAATCCAGTTGCAGAACAGATGAACTGCACCATTTAGGAAAGGTTGGAATGTATGATTTCCAATGCAATTCTTTCTGGTAGTTTTTGGGATGAGGCAATGAAGACTATAGTGCATGTGATCAATAGATCACCTAGTAAGAGTTTGGATGTTGGTATTCCTCAAGAGGCATGGAGTGGAAAGAAGCCTTGTTACTCTCATTTGCATATATTTGAGTGTGAGGAATCTGCACATGTGCCAAAAGAGCTTCGGAAGAAGTGAGATCCTAAGTCTAGGAAATGCATCTTTCTAGGTTATGGTGAAAGTGGAGAGATGGGCTATCATCTCTTGGATCCAAAAGCAAAGAAAATCATACAAAGCCATGATGTGGTCTTCAATGAGAAGAAGATGCATGACACTCATGAGGGATGTGCAAATGAGGAGAATCACTTTCCAGGATGTGAATCCACCTACATATGTTGATAGATAGCAAGTTGTCCATGCACCAAATGTGGAAGAAATGGTGCCACTAGGTACTCCCACAGGTACACAGTCAAGGGAAGATGATGGATCATCTATTGGTGGCAATGATGAGCCAAATGCGGCTGATATGCAAGTAGGAAAAAAAGCTAAAATGCCCTTGAGAAGAACATCTAGAGTGTCTAGACCACTTGAGAGATTTGATCTAGGGGCAGACTATGTGATGCTTATTGATTGTTTAGAGCCTTCTTTCTATAGAGAGCTTATGATGCATGAGGATCAGTGCAAGTGGGAGTATGCTATGAAATCAAAGATGAATTCACTCATGGAAAATAAGAATTGGGACTTGGTTTCTTTGCCACATGGAAAGAAAGAATTGCCTGGGTCTACAAGACGAAGGTAACACGTGATGATGTGCTTAAGTACAAGGCCCGTTTGGTTGCCAAAGGGTTCAAGAAAGAGAAAGGTGTGGACTTTGATGAGATCTTCTCTCCAGTTGTGAAGATGACCACACTTAGATGTGTACTTGGACTTGTGGCACCAAAGGATATGGAGCTTATGCAGATGGATGTCAAGACAACATTCTTGCATGGGGATTTGCATGAGGAAATTTACATGGTACAGCCAGAAGACTTTGAAGAAAAGGGCAAAGAGAATTTGGTTTGCAAGCTCAAAAAGAGTCTCTATGGCCTTAAGCAAGCACCTAGAGAATGGTATCAAAAGTTTGATGCTTTCATTCGGTCCCATGGTTTTAGAATAAGTGAGATTAATCACTACCTCTACCCTAAAAGGGCTAAGGATAATAGCCTGATACTCTTGGCCCTTTATGTGGATGATATGCTATTGGCTAGCAAGAACACTTATGAGCTCAATGCATTGGGGATGCATTGAAGGCCAAGTTGCATGAGGCCTTTGACATGAAGGATTTGGGACCTGCAGGTCATATTCTTGGTATGCGCATCATGCATGACTAGAGTAGGAAACTCCTTTGGCTTTCATAGAGGGAGTATGTTACAAAAGTGTTGCAGTGTTGCAATATGGAGGGGGGGAAGATAGTAAGTACTCTATTGCCTCCATATATGAAATCGATTCAGGAAGATAGTCCCAAATCAGATGAGGAGAGGGCCATGATGGCCAAGGTTCATTATGCATCAATGGTTGGGAGTCTTATGTATGCTATGATAGCTACTAGACCGGACATTGCATTTGTAGTGGGAGTTGTTAACCAATATCTGGCTGATCCAAGAAAGAGGCATTGGGAGACAGTTAAGTGCATCATGAGGTACATGAAGGTTACCAAGGAGTGTGTATCTTCTTTCGTAGAGGAGAGATAGTGTGTGTACTTGGGTGAACAGATTCAAACTATGCATGGCATGTGGATAGCAGGAGATCCACTTCTAGTTATGTGTTCACCTTTGTAGGTGGTGCACTGTCGTGGATGTCTTGTGCACATAAGTGTGTTTCTTTGTCTACCACACAGAGGTCGAGTATGTTGTAGCCACAGAGGGGTGCAAGGAGGCTATATGGCTTGATTGGCTAGTGGGAGATTTGGGGATTCATACAGGTGCACGAACATTGCATAGTGATTCCATAAGTGCTATTTAGCTAGCGCATTCAAAGACCAAACACATTGAGGTCAGGTACCATTTTATCAGGAAGGTACTTGAGGACAAGCACATAAAGCTTATCAAGGTTCATATAGATGATAACCCTACAGATATGCTAATGAAGAGTTTACCTAGTCAGGGGGTTGAGTTTTGTCATGTATTGATGGGCATTATTGGATAGTATGTCCATAAGAGAATATGACTAGGATGTCTGACTTGTGGCCCCAATAGCATGTGCGTAGACCTGAGAGTGTGGTTCTACAACTCAAGAGGGTGGTTTACGAACCCAAGAGCATCCTCCTAGAATTGTTCTCCCAAAGGCACCATGGATCCTTTCCAACGTAGAGGAGGCAAGGGTGAAGGCGAACATTGCATCTTTTCGGACACCTACAGGACACATGTGTTGCCTTAGGGAGCATTTACAAAGGACAATAAGCTTAGTGTCCTCAACTACAATTATTGGCACAAGGTCTTACATGAAGTCTACATGTTAGCTTGAATTCTTAGTATAACTAAAATTGTGATGCTTTCATGTAGCTTATATGATTGTGATACATTGTTATAACTCCTTCGTTACTTGGGTAGCTCATCCTCCCAATTACAGTGAGAGGATGCTTATCAGAACATGCTAGAAAAGCTATTGACAAGATTAGTGGCATTGTCAGGTATGCTTACTATCATATCACCGTCATTATATTTCATACAATTTTAAATGATCAGTAGACCTTATGAATCTTAGGGGTGCATGTGGAATAAGTGGATCTCACAGAAAGAGATCTATGTATTGAGCATCAAGGGGGCTAAGGTGGACTCCATTAAAGCTGTGTGCTTGCTTGAGAAGCACTTTCCCGCAAGCATCATGTCGGCTCAAGTGCACTTGCTTACACACATAGTTGATGAGGTCTCCATTTTTCCTTGAACGATTATTGAAAACTAATTTGAAGGAATTTGTAAAGCAAAGAGCTAGACCCGAAGCAAGCATGGCAGAGCGATGGATTGTGCAAGAGTCGTTAGTATGCATCACATATTTTCTTGCATCCATGGATCCTGATATGCCACATGCTTGGAACATCAAGGACGACGATCATGTCATTGCGGAGGTTCCCCAAGGTAAAGGGGTTGAAAGAAAGATGAGAGAAGAGCAAAGAGAGAAATTCAATAAGTTTTTTATCCCCAATAGTCTCGAGATGCAAAGATGGGTGGAGAGATATGAAGAGGCCAAAGCAAAAAGAATAAATGAGAGGACAAGATTTAGAGTCATGCATAGGCGAAGGTTGCCATATCCAACAAACCTTGCTCTTCTCCCAAGACATATGTCCCATGATTGTCTACAAGAAGCTCTTCGTGAAGCCGAGATGATGGAGAGGACGTAACTGATCAAGAGCAAGAGCTTGTAGTCGGATGTAAGCCACATGTAAGTTTTTTACCTTTCTACTTAATTTGGGTATTTATGATCACAATTGCTACAAAATGCATCCTCATTGTTTTGATCATGTTCTTTTGTAGTACAAAAAATAAAGTCATTATGATCACATGGATGATATTTTTGTGTGGAACGCATCGATTCAAGGAGAGTCACATATGATTGTGGCGTCATGGCTAACTTTATACAAGATAGCTGAGCAAGTGCTTCTGATACCAATCTCTCTCCTTGCAGTTAGATTATTGTGCGACCATAGGTGACATATATGAAGTTGATTTTAGATGATTTAGTATTTTCATTCTTGATGTAAAATGGTTTAGAACTATCTATAATGGTCCCAATGCTACATGAGCAAAGATAGCAATGGTTTCTTTGCCATTGACTCCACCAGTCGATGAAAGTGATACTCTTGTTCTTCCAGGGCATTGTGAATAGGTACGTACTAATGATCAATTGATTAAAAGATAATATCTTCATTCTCAAAGAAATATTGATAGATTTTCATATATATATATATATATATATTTATTTATTTATATACCTAAGCATAAATGAATATAATTACAAGCATTAGACCTATTTGGCACACAAGATTTGTGCTCAAGACAAATCCATCGACATTTTGTACATTTTTATGTTATGTTCAGTATCAATATATGAGTGTTTTGATCTCAATTTCAGTGCACAAATTGTTATATTTTTTATTTTTCAAATGACCAAACTTGTGGTCAAAAATTATTTTGGGTCCCTTAGAAACAACATTTTATAAAAACATCAGTATCGAAAATTTAAACCCAAAGTTAGAGCAAGTGTTGGTGGAAGCATTACAAGTCATCTTGGTATGCATGTGCATATATAGACATGCATACCAACGATGACCACATTGACTCCAATTTCCTTGTCTACATTGACACTTTCCCTACCTACCAACCATGCCGATAATTTTTGTGCAAGCACGTGAAGCGTTGGTAGACAGTGTTGGAAAGAGGCCTGTGTCTTATAGTGAGGCAAGGGTGAAGGCAGACATTGCATCTTTTCAGACACCCACATGACACATGTGTTGCATTAGGGGAGCATTTAGAAAGGACAATAATCTTAGTGGCCTCAACTCCCATGATTGGTACAAGGTCTTACATGTATTCTACATGTTAGCTTGAATGCTTAATATACATGCAAATATAGATGCTTGTCGAATAGACAGACGTGTATATAGACACGTTTATAGATGCACTGATAGACACACTTTATTATTATTTTTTAAAAATTTACAGAATGCTGTGTATGTTGTGTATGCTATATAGTTACAAGAATCCCATATCCACATTGTGTAATTCAATTCTTACAGCCAACCGCATTTTAATTACAATTCCAAATAAAACATTACAACTCTAAAACGCAATAAAATTGAAAGCTCAAAAAGTGCTTGTATATACTGTGAAGATAGTGGGAGAGAGGGAAGGAGTCTCACTTGCAGCTTTCTCACATACACAATGGGGGAATGCACACAAAGGTGGAGGCTGAAAACAGTTTTCCTCTTCTTAGTTGTGAAAGCCAAAAGACTCAAGTACAAAGAAATAGAAGAACCCTATATGTGGGTCTCAAACCAAACTCAACTAACTAAGGTGGCATACTAACTGAGCCACAAACTAGAGTAGAAAAGGATAGCTGTCATCCAGCTATTATGCGTGGGCGGTGTACCAATCGCATTTGCAGCTAACAAGTTGGTGACATAAATGCACAACGGTCACCCTGGCATATCGCAAGTGGAGCTCGATATCTCAACATATACATATAGCATGAAGCTAAGCCACGTCATGTGGCTTCAAGTACAAAAAATAAGAGGAGTGTATATACAAGAGGCATGAAGCCAAGCCAGTGGCTTTAAGTACAAAAAAGAGTAGCTAGCACTACTTCTATGACTAATCTATGTTCTCCAGGTCCTCGCTCCCTTCCACGCTCCCTTCTGTGCTCCCTTCTGTGCCTTCTTCCTCGTCTTCCTCATCGTCTTGTGCACGGGCCTATAAACAAGGGACAACATATATCAATGTATGAAAAATCAAATCTTTACTTATAATTTTGGCATTATTTAATTACTTTCAAATACCTCGGGAGCTGCTCCAGTAGCTCAGGTATACTGCTCCTCAATAATCAACCCGTCATCACAGAAATGCCTCCATGTATCTCCTCTGCGATGGTGGCGGTGGTAGGCTGTCTCCACAGGAGTAGGGTATCTGCCCACGATCTCAAGCTGCAAGATGACACACTTTGCAGAGGGATTAGTACAAAGAAACAACCTCCTAATAAACTACATAATCAATATAATTTGAGATCAATACTTACAAATTGGGCTTCCCATGATTCAACACCCCCTGCTCCAAAAGGCACGCTTCCATATTCCTCCATCTAAATCCTCCGTGCCTCCACGTGCTGCAGACTGGGGTCCTCCCTCACTGACTTCATTGCTTTCTTCCACTCATGCTTGTGAGCGGTGTGGGGTGGGCCCCTTGGTGGTTGACCTCCCTCAAGCCTTGCAAGCTCCGCTAGTGCCTACCTCTTAAGCGAAGATCTTTTATTGCCAAGTATCGTAACAATCTTTGACTTAGCCCATTTATCTGTGAACTGGCGATTGGGGGGGTTAGGATATCTAGAGCGAACAGTAGCGAGGGTCTCATCAGCCAACCTCTTTGGCTAGTCTTTGAAGTGGATAAAGCAATCTCTGTAATTGTTAGCAATTACAGAGCGCATGAAGGCCATGATGTCCTTTCCCCGCGCATCCATCAAGATGCCTCATGTCTGAGTGATGTCATGATAAATTGTACCATCACCCGGAGGCACGTCTAAATCATCATTGTCCCCACCGCCACCCATCCCAAAGCATTGTGCCATGCATCCCCCACCGCTCTCCCTACTACTACGCCTGCTACCGTGTCGTGTCGAGCTCGTACACTGGCAACTCATAGCTGGAGACTACGCAGGACTACGCTGACCACTCGTAGCTGGAGAACCAAGTCTCGACGGCACAGGAGTGCGTCGACGGCTCTACGAGATGGAAGGACCTCTTGACGGCATGGGGGAAGGGACATAAGACGGCATGGGGGAAGGGGCATAAGACGGTATGGGGGAAGGGGCCTAAGAAGGGGCATAAGATGGCTGTGCTGACTCCGCTGGGGCGATCTTAGGCAGTGTGGGGTGGTTTGGAGTCTGTAGTGTCGACTCCTGGGGAGTGTTTAGAGTACCCGTCATATACCCGTATAACTCTGCAGGACTAGGCGGGTGCCCTAAAAGGTTATATAAGTCCTTCCAAATAGATTCCCGGGGATCAGGTGAGCTGGAAACGCTTCCTGGCCACATGTTGAACTGGAAAAAAGGAAAAAAATCTATTACCGATGAGTTGAGAAGAAAAGGGAAGGGAAAAGAGGCTTACTGTCGGAGCGCGTCTATAGACGCGTCTGATTAGCATGTCTATAGATGCATCTAACAGAGTGTCTAACTGAGCGTCTAACAAAGCATCTAACAGAGCGTCTAATAGAGCATCTATAGACGCATCTGTCTGAGGCTAGACACGTGTTTAGACGTGCCTATAGACGCGGTTTTAGACATGCTCTGAGATGCACCTATAGATCCGCTCCGACAGATGGGATTTCTAAAAAGTAGAAAAGGACATTGCACCTGACACACAAACGTGACACTGATACCCAGATCATGTGCTTCTTGGATACAAGAAAGTACAAATCTAAAGAGAGCTAACTTCCAAACAAGATCAACTGCAAAAGGACTTACTTGGATAGAGGTATGGAAGGTTCTTCTTTTTCAAAGTTGCT
The DNA here is from genome assembly GCF_047967505.1 of Dipteris shenzhenensis. Taxonomy (NCBI): domain Eukaryota; kingdom Viridiplantae; phylum Streptophyta; class Polypodiopsida; order Gleicheniales; family Dipteridaceae; genus Dipteris; species Dipteris shenzhenensis. Next base: position 42,554,414 of record NC_141620.1, on the reverse strand, counting down.
TCTCCTCCTTGTTCGTCCTCCTCTCCTTTAAGCTTAGAAGTAAGTGTGGGTGCGTTCCTCTTAAGTGTAAGCTTGGAAGTAAGTATGGGAGCCTTCCTCTTAAGCGTCGAAACTGTGGATCTGCTAATAAGGAAGGAAGCAAGCCGCACGAAGTATAAGTAATGTGAAGAAGAGCAAGTTTAAAAGCCATGTCTATAATTGCATCTAATGGCGCGTCTATAGGTGCATCTAAATACATAGATTAGACGCGCCTTTAGATGCACTTTTAGACGCACCTTTAGATGTGCCACAGAGTTTAAATTAAACATTTGAAGAAAGAAAATTTGGTGGGTTGTTTGTTTATAGGATGTCTTCATCTTCAACAAGTAGCTCCAGTGAGGATGAATCCCTCTGTATCCACCATCGCGAAATGTGGTTGGAGCAAAAAATCAAATGTTTGTGTGAGCGATGTCGAGGAAACATGTATCGTGCACGCAGGATTACACTCAATCATATCTCAAAGTATGGAGAATGGGATGTGACCATAAACAAGGTAAGGGTTTGTAAGTTAAGGTTGATTGAGATACCTATGGGTGTTTATATGTTTGAGTTATGATCCCGTTTTAATTTGATATAGGATGCAGTGCCACACCCGCATATGTTGCCCTATCCTTGCCGTGAAGCGTCGACGAACGATATGAGGTGGGATCTTCAGGAGGGACCGTTACGGATGCATGGAGTGATGGTGATAGTAGCCCTTCACCATTACCTCATGAAGCCATGGAGGAGGAGGTGTTTGATGATATGGTGCAGGATTTATATGTCCATCAAGGGAGGGATGATAGCATGGAGCAGGATGATCTTTTTACTGTAGCATCGACTCGACTGTTTGAGGGGTGCACATTCTCTATTCTACATGCCTTCCTTGAGTTACTAAACTTGCAAACCATCTATGGATGAGCAATGCAAGTTTGAATGCATTACTCAAGTAAGCTTTAAAGTCTATTTTGCAAACATGGTGAATTATGCTAGTGGGTCAATTACTCGAATGCTTTTCCTCATTTATGGTCTTCACATGCAGGCTATTATGTAAAATGCTTCCAAGGGAGAATAAACTACCGACCTCAAGAGATATGGCAAGGCAACATGTGACCTCTCTTGGAGGATTAGATTACAAGCGCATCCATGCATGTGTCAATGATTGCGTTTTGTTTCGTGGACTACATAAGGATGCAAGAGAGTGTCCTACTTGTGGAGAGGCAAGATATAGAGCAGATCTCAAAACCTTGGACGTGCCTCGTAAGGCATTCCTCCCATCGATCAACCGATGGCAAGTGCAGAACTCCCACGGACTCTCCTGCAAGAAAGCATATTGAAGACACATGGCCAAGCTTCAAGGAAGAACCTAGGAGCTTGAGACTTGGATTGGGTATGGACGGTGTGAACCCATTTGGTCTCAAAAGCACATCTTACATTGTATGGTCAGTGGTATTGGTAGAGGCAAATATAGGAAAAGAGAGGATAAAAAAAGAGAGAAAAAGAGAGGAGATAAGAGAGAAAGAGAGATGAAAAGAGAAGGAAAGAGAGAATAAAAGAGGGAAGGAAAAAGAGAGGAAAATATAGAGTGCAATCCCTTTTTTCAATCATGCTTTCCCTTTCCCTCATTCATGCAATCCCTTTCCATCATTCATGGAATCCCTTTCTTCATTCATGCAATCACTTATTTCCATCATTCAATATGCAATCCTTTTCTTGGAAATGGAAGTGGAAAGGGAAAGGGAAGAGAAAAGAGAAAGGAAAGGAAAGGGAAGGGAAGGGAAGGGAAGGCCAGGTTAGGGAAAAATAACAAAGTGCATCTATTTTCGTGTATAACAGCGTGTCTATAGACACGGCTATCTGTTTCTAAAAATAGAGTAGACGTGTCTATAGATGCGCTCTTAGACGTGCTTTTAGATGCGCTCTCAGATGTCTCTATAGATGCACTCCAACAGATGGACTATTCTAAAAACTCAAAAAGGACATGCACCTGACACAAAAGCACAACACTAGTATCAAAAACATTCGTTTCTTGGATACGACAAAGGACGAATCCAAAGAGAGCAACTTTCAAAGAAGATCAACCATAAAGAGACTTACCTTGGATAGAGGTATGGAAGCTTCTTGTCCTTCTTCAAAGCTACTTCTCTTTCTTCTCTTCCTTGTTCACCCTTTGCTTCTCTTTCTTCTCTTCCTTGTTTACCCTCTTCTCTTGTGTGCTTGGAGATGATTGTGTAAGCCTGGAAATAAGTGTGAGTGCCCGGAGATAAGTATGGGTGCTTGGAACTGTGTCTGTTAATAGCAAAGCAAGCCGCGTGACGCTTAAAGTATGCGAAGAAAAGCAAGCGCACTAAAAGTAGTTTTGAAAACCGTGTCTATAAGCGCGTCTAATTGCGCATCTATACACATGTCTAAATACCCTTTTAATTGTGCATATATTACACAAAGTAGATGTGGTTTTAGACGTGCACCATAGAACAGACAGACACAGTTTTAAATGCGGCATTAGACACACCACAGAGTTTTAAGATCAAATATTTGATACAAGAGCAAATTTTTTGGGCTGTTTATTTGTAGGATGTCTTCATCTTCAACAAGTAGCTCCAGTGAGGATGAATCCCTCCGTATCCACCATCGCAAAATGTGGTTGGAGGAAAAAATCAAATGTATGTGTGATCGATGTCAAGGAAACATGTATCGTGCATGCAGGATTACACTTAATCACGCCTCAAAGTATGGAGAATGAGATGCGACCGTAAACATGGTAAGTGTTAAAGAAATAAGGTTGATTGAGATACCTATGGGTGTTCATATATTTTAGTTATGATCCCATTTTAATTTGATACAGGATGTAGTGCCACACCGCGTATGTTGCCCTATGCTCATTGTGAGGAGGCGAAGCATCGACGATATAAGGTGGGATCTTTAGGAGGGACCGTTACGGATGCATGGAGTGATGGTGATAGTAGCCCTCCACCATTACCTCATGAAGCCGTGGAGGAGGAGTTGTTTGATGATATGGTGTGGGATTTATATCTCCATCAATCTGAAGGGAGGGATGATAGCATGGAGCAAGACGATCTTTTTACTGCAGCATCCACTCCACTATTTGAGGGGTGCACATTCTCTGTTCTACATGCCTCCCTTGAGTTACTAAACTTACAAACCATCTATGGATGGAGCAATGCTCGGGGGGTCACTCATCATACGTAATCTTATAATGACGTGAGTTCAACAGAAGGATAATTTACAGAAATAAATATACATAAGGAACTATTTAAAATAGTTTTGGAAAAAATTTATAGATTTGTATAGAAAAGGGGTACATTTTACTAATGAAAAATTTACAGTTAAGGGATTTTACAAATAGGCCTTGAACGCACGTGATATAGAGGGTTTATACATAGTGACCCCCCCGAGGAGCAATGCAAGTTTGAATGCATTACTCAAGTAAGCTTTAAAGTCTATTTTGCAAACATGGTGAATTATGCTAGTGGGTCAATTACTCGAATGCTTTTCCTCATTTATGGTCGTCATGTGCAAGCTATTGTGTAAAATGCTTCCAAGGGAGAATAAATTACTGACCTCAAGAGATATGGCAAGGCAACATGTGACCTCTCTTGGAGGATTAGATTACAAGCGCATCCATGCATGCGTCAATGATTGCGTTTTGTTTCGTGGACTACATAAGGATGCAAGAGAGTGTCCTACTTGTGGAGAGGCAAGATATAGAGCAGATCTCAAAACTTTGGATGTGCCTCGTAAGGTTTTGCGACATTTTCCCATAATCCCTCGCATCCAACATATGTTCAAGTGCAAATCCATTGTAGAGCTCATGTCATGGCATTCCTCCCATCGATCAATCGATGGCAAGTGGAGAACTCCCGCAGACACTCCTACGTGGAAGCATATTGAAGACACATGGCCAAGCTTTAAGGAAGAACCTAGGAGCTTGAGACTTGGATTGGGTATGGACGGTGTGAACCCATTTGGTCTCAAAAGCACCTCTTACAGTGTATGGCCAATGATATTGGTGAATTATAATCTTCCACCCTCTATGGCGATTAAGAAAGGACATGGTATGTTATCCCTTCTAATAAAGTCAAAAATATTGATGTTTATTTGGAGCCTTTGATTGACGAGCTAGAGATACTTTGGAGAGGTATCGAGGTGCATGATTTGAGGAGGCCTCCCTCATCACGAGACTTCAACTACAAAGCAGTCTTGATGTGGATGATGCATGACTTCCCAAGCTATGGCGAGTGTTGAGGTAAGCATTACACTTCTAATTATGAGTAGGCAAAGGATGTGGCACCCTAAATCCACCTTCAACTCTTAATTGTGTCTATTGTTCAGGTCTCATGATCACTACATCAGGTTACCATGCATGTCCTATTTGTGGTCCTTCGGTTTTCATATTGCTAATATGGTGTACTTTTTCATTTCTAGGTATGTGAGCTCAAAGGAAATAGATCCCACCACGCTTGAGAATTTTTGAGTTATGTCAGTGGAGGTGGTTTGTTTAGTGGAGGAGACATGTCCATGTTCTATTCTCACAAGCCAACTACATCTCATGGTGCATTTGGTAGATGAGATTGCTATATGCGGTACTATACATGCATGATGGTTGTTCTTCCTCGAGCACTTCATGAAGACCTTGAATGGCTTCATGAGACAGAATGTAAGACCCGAAGGTAGCATGGCCGAGGGTTGGTTGGTACAAGAGTCACTTGTATATATTTCTGAGTTTCTTGTTGATGTGGATAGCTCTCTCCCACGACGATGGAGAGATGATGAAGACCTAAGGATGACCCTATTGTGCCTCAAGGGAAAGGACGCAACAAAGTAATAGACACAGAGTTGCTTAATAATATCAACCTCTATTGCATGCTTAATAGTGATGTGATGAAAAGATGGGTGATAAGATACGAGGATGCAAAGGCAAGAAGACAAGAAGAAAGGGCCCTCTTTTGTACACACCATGGATCTCGTGTGCCATACCCTCAGTATCTAAGAGCACTTCCAAAGGATATTCATGTGGATTGGCTACTTGACAAGATGGAGAAAGCAGAGAAAGATGAGGGGATACATATCACAATGGAAGAATGGGAGTATGCTAAGGGATGCATGAGCAAGGTCGGTATATAGAATGTTATGCATAAGTTAGGAGCTTTCAATAATTTAGATTGCTTATTTAATTGATTTTGCCTTGGTGTAGTACACTATGTTCAATGCTATATTGTGTGAGGGCAAGCATTTTTGAACACAACTGATTGATGATAAGAGAAACACACAAGATTGCGGCGTCATTACTAGCTTTGAGGAAGCCAATGGAGCCATGGATGATTATTATGGCATAATCCAAGACATTATTAAGCTTGACTTTCGAAACTTCTTTGTGTATGTTTTGGATGTAAAGTGGTTTCAGGATGTGGTGGAAAGAGGCCCTAATGCAATAATCAAACACCATGCAAGTGGCTTTGTAATTATTGACTCCACAAAGTTTTGGCAAAGTAAGAAGGACACACTAGTACTACTGCAACAATGTGAACAGGTACTGTACACACATATAAAAATACTCGCTTTTAAATATTTGATACCTTTGATGCAAGGAAAATAACATGATTGTATTTGTGTTTGAATTAGGTTATCTATCAACCAATGGTGGATAATAATAGATGGTGACATGTCATACCCATTATGCCATGTTCCAAAGTGATGTACAGTACATTTACTAATATGGAGTGTATGGAGGATGATCATGGCCATGGAGGTGATGATGACCGTGATACGAGAGAGGAGAATGATCATGAGATAAGAGATACAGATATTGAGGCCATTACCCGTGAGGACGAGCCTACCATTGGTGATGCTGATTTTGATGAGCACATGAGTAGCACAAGTAGTAGTGGGTTGAATGTATTTGTAGATCTAAACACTTGTTTGGATTTTGAAGTAGATAGTTTGGCAAGCATTTTGATCTCATTGAGGATGAGATTGAACCGTAGCCCATCATTGATATTGGCAAAACTATTTTACATATTGTCTCATTATCCTCATCTCACTTAATTCTTGTATATGTGGGCTTGCAAAAAAGCATTGATGTTTTTGTTAAAATTATGTGCTTTAGTAATCATGGGCAATGTTTGGAAAGTAGTGATGTACACCAAAATCTCACTTTTTTAATTCTCTGTTTTGCGTCTAAATATGTGTCTAATTCTTAGTGTAGACGCGCTAATACACGCGCAAATAGATGCACTCATAGACATAGTGTTAGATGGGCCGTATTTTTTCAGTGTTGATGCGCTAATAGACGTGTCAATACACGCTCAAATAGACGTGGTGTCAGACACGCTATTAGACGCGTCTATAATTTCTCTATTCAAGCAACGCTTATAGATGCGCCTGCTATTTTGCGCTTCTATCAAGCGCATCTATAGTTGCTTTGTGTTGTTGTGCCTCTAGACCATTGCTAGCTGGAATAGGTTCCCCTTTTTTAGGGATTCAAAATATGGAAGGATGACATGTGTCCTTGTCCCCACGTGGTCCCCACCTCCTAAACACATGAAATGATGCCATGTGTCCTCTTCCTCGTAAACTCATTCTTAGTTTTTTTTTGTTAGTACATGGTGGGGCCTCCCTATTGAACTCGCAACCTTGAACTTAAGCTGGATGCTTTCATGTCATCGTCAACATTGGGCAAGGGATCATGCCATAATGGAGCTTCTGCGATGGAGGATGCAATAGAATCCAGTGCAAGCATACCTTCGAAGATTTCGGATTTGAAGAGTATGTGGCCGGGGGAAGGGGTGAGTAAGTAAAGGCAAGAGACTGAAAACGGTGGTAGACAATAGTACTTGAGGTGGTAGAATAAAAAGAAGCGGAGATCAGCTGGAGAGGGGAGCTGGAAAGAGACTCCTTGCAACTTATATTCTTTGCTTTTCGAAGAGACTGCTTCCTATGTTGCCACCTCACCTCAGCTGCCTCTCCTTGCCCGAGTTTCTTTCGCCTCTCAGTGTATCATGATTGTCCTTAAATCCTTCACCCTGCTTCCATTTTCCATCTTAATACGTAGGTTTTTGCTGTTGCGCATATTGCAACAAACAATCCGCTCCTTCAATCTTCACAGCTCAGTTTTGTTCCTTGAGTTGAATTAATGAAGCACAAACACCCCATTTCTTCCAAATTTACTAGTCCTTTCTAAGTTGGATCCTTTAATTTCCTGTTTTGGAAACCGTGTGCCGAGTCGAATGTAGGACTTCGGAGATCATTCATGTGCAGTAGTGTCTCCCAGTTTTGAGCTCGAGATATCTTCTTGAGTTTTACAAAGTTTTTGAAAAGCTCGTGGGATATAGCCTCTTGAGATTTTGCAAATTCTTTCGAAGAATGTAAATACATGCTTGTTACGTTTACACGATCGCACCTTTTAGAATGAAATTGCATCTGTCTCACTAAAATATAATGAATGTCCTGTAACTGACAACGCGGTTGTGGAACATTTTATGCAGTACAGGCCCAATAAATTTACAGTAAATTTTTGTGCTGGGTTTTTGGGCAGTTTGCAAAGAATGTGATGCAAAATTTTCATTTCTTTGAATGGCATGCCTCTTGCTAAAGTTTATGGCAGAGCTTCCCGTTTGACATCAAGGCTTGTTGATTGGGTTACCTACGTACAAATACAATTCTCGGTCTTGTAAAAACAAGACGGGTATCAACTAGTCCCTACATCTTTAACGGATGGGTTCAGGGGATTCGAATCTGCAAATCGAAATCCGAAAACCTGGCTTACATTGCCTGACCGAAATCGCGGTTTTAACGTGAAGATTAGGAAAGATTCAAAGACTTCCATCTAGACTACTAGTGGTTGTGGGTGCCGATGTATGTAAACATAAAACGTTTGGGATTGACTGAACAACGTTCTATGTGTTTCTGAATAGTGCAGCCAGTTTGAGACTTTTGAGCACACCTGTAGTAACTCCTGCGCACGCAAGATCAGATCAGCTAGCCTAAGTTGACAAAGGGCTTCAGGAACATTGTCGGGGATTGTTTAAGAAAACTGTATGATGCCGCACCTTCGAAACGTTCGACCTTTGATGCTTTTCTCCCCGTACTTGTTCCAACGGTATCCATCGTCTAGTAAGTTGGGCGTCTCGGTGTATACACATATGATTATATGCTGCGCATGGGAGCATTCCTTGTCGTGCTTAACTTCATGGTTGGAAGCCGAATCCGTGGTCCTGTAAAACAGGGTTACCAATTAATTATTACAGTGCGAGAAATGAATTTTCAAGAGGAATTAGGATCGGAAGTACAGGTTCTTGATGATCGGAAGCGCTACTGAGAAGCTGGCATTCTTAGATGACCCACCCACCCAATAATATTAGCATCGGAGGCCTCGTTAAGGCGCTGGTAGCTGGGAGCTGGGTTGTAAACAGGTTCCATGGGGCAGGGGGCGGCAATGATGAGTTCACTCGTTGCAGCTGAATCGACCCAAGGCTCTTTGTCGCCCCAAAACGAACCGGTCAAAGAATGCAAAGAGCTGCTGGTCGGAGTCCCGGCACATAACTCAAGATCGGAGTCGGAGAGAGGAGCGAACTGATCGGTACATTCTCCGAGTGGTAAAACGGGATGGAAAGGGCTGATTTCAGTGGATGAATGGTGAGGACTTGCGGTTGGCCGAGCTGTGGGAGGAACAATCTGAGGAGGGAAACAGTAATCCGTTACTGTGGGCGGGGAGGGAGAGTCGAAGAGCCTGGGAAACTGAGGTGATGCGGGTAATTCGCTGCGCGGTATCTCCAGAGATGTGGTGACCGATGCGCTGCCGCAGCCGTTGAGGATGATAGCTGGAGGGCAGCTAGGGGAGATGTCAAAGAGAGGATGGGAAGGGAAGGAAGAGGCATATTGAGCTTGGTCGAGAGAAAGGGTGGGGAATTCAAGGTGCAAAGAGGGAGAGTGAGGATGATACGCGAGTGTTGAATGGAGAGGGTGAAGGAAGGGAGGAGAGAAGTGATCAAAGAGGAGATGAGTGGGAGAAGCGGAGCAGGAGAATTGGGAGGGAGAAGAGGGGAAAGAGTTATCGAATAGCACGTCAAGGGAGTGAATGAGGGGCAGCTGATCGAAGAACGCCATCTCTGTAATGTATTCCTGACACGGGAAAGGACCTAACGTATTCTTAGAGTGGCAAAGGACGCAAGCTTACTGTATTCTGAGAGTTACCCAGCAACTGAGAATTACAATACAAAGGTCTTCCCTTCTTCTCCTTTTAATTCATTCACCCAAACGCGTTCCCACCCCTGGCCCACACGCCCCCATTCATTATCCTTCATACCTTAGTCCAGCCAAACACTCATCAGCTACTTTACACAAGTTGGACCATCCAAATAAAAGTGATCGGCTATTGATAAGGTTGTCAATTGTCACCCCCACACAACAAAAGATGAAGTCAAAGGTGGTTACCCACCGTAGCCCGCCTGCTTGTCATGTGGCAATGCAAATCACGGAGGCAAACCAAACAACAACGACAATAATCACCAATTACTAGTGAATACGAATAAAACTAGCTCCAACTTACTGTTAGTCGTTGCTTCACCAATTTCCTCCTTGTAAATCACCTCTCGCTACCCATTCCATACTCCTTTAGATCCAACTATGCACATACTTGTCACCCCAGGATTTCACGGCCAATACCATGCCACATTCAATACTACTGCTCCCCTACGTCTTCTATCTAATCATTATCCATGGTGCACCTCATCTTTGGATGCCATCCACATCTTGAAATCTCCTTCCTTCACCTAGCATAGCTCTGCTTCACACCAACATAAAGTGCAACCCTAGTAGCCCAATGACCAGCTTAATTGGCAAAGGCTAATCATATGTTCAATCTGCTGGACCACCATCTATTCTAGTAACAATGACCCTCACCTGCTCATTCCATCATAACCTATGACATCACAAAAGGATCAAACTTTCGTGCAAACAATCTATCAAAATCCATATATATAGTTACAATACATGGAGACATAACGAAGCACGACCAATTTTTATAATGACAATCCATGGAAAAAACAATTCACCAAGACTTTACACACCAACCAATTTTTATGAAAGCTTTTCACGTCCAAGGTTTTAAGAAGTAAATATTCAATAACCAAAATAAAGCTATGATGAGGTTATGATAGACAAAAAGGACAAGACCATCACCTTGTAGTCCAGTACTAAAAGTTTAAATCTTGTTAGTATGTGCAAGTATCTAATGGAATTAACTTATAATGTCACATTATTCCTTAGCAGCCGATTAAAGACCTCACTTAACAACAATCAATTCTAGTTGAGGCTATCGAGGGACAACCGCCCTACCTCTACCCCCTATGGGGACCTAACGAGGCTGCCGCCTTGAAAGGCTGGCGCCCTACCACTAGGCTACTGTTGTGTATGCGAGTTGGGTGGGTGATTTTTTTTTTTTTTTTTTTACAACAATCAATTCCATGCCTGTCAAACCTATTTGACAAGTCCTTCACATAATACAAATTTTGTATATGGTTCTTTTTTTGCATCTAGCCAACTCCTTAATATATCCGGCTTGTTTTTTCTTTTAAAGAACTCTAATATCAATCTCGTGTATCAACCCTCATACATTGCAACCCATGTATATCCGGCCACAACATTACAAATAACCCCACATATCCAGAAGCTTAACCAATGTTTATATTTATATTTATATCTATGAGAGAGATACATATATAGATAGATAGCTATATCTATATAGATATTTCTCTATCAAAGTTGCATGTGTAGACATATAGTATATAGATATAGATACAGATATTTATAATCTATATATGAAATCTATCTATCTAGATCTATATGTCTCTATATACATACATGCATACACACATACAATGTTCATATAGATAGATAGATAAATAGATATACAAACATACATACTTACTTACACGCACACACACACATGTATAGAGAGATATATATCTAGATCGATATCTATCTATCCATTATCTATCTATCTACCAATCTATGTAAAACACTATATGGGGAATTCAGGAATCTTCAAAGTCCCATTTAAATTTCCAAGATTCCCCAATACAGCTTTTTCCCATACCACTATACAAAACAAAAAGTAAATTAGTAAATCCATCAATAGAGTCCCACCATGTACTTAGAAATTGTGCACATCTTATAAATTTTACCAAGAAATGTAGTGCATAACAAGACAAAGCACCTATAGACGTGCACACAGATGCACTTTCTTAACTTAAAAAAAAACTTACAGGTGCATCTATTTGCACGTCTATTAGTGCATCTAGAGACTTGCATCTATATAATAGACACACGTGCCTATAGACGTGCAAATAGATGCCCTGCTAGAAATTAAAAAAATAGACAGACACGTATATAGACGCGTCTATAGACATGTAAATATACACTCTGCTAGAAATTTTAGAGACACGTATACTGGGGGGGGTCACTATATATAAACCCTCTATATCACGTGTGTTCAAGGCCTATATTTAAAATCCCTTATCTGTAAATTTTTTCATTAATAAAATGTTCCCCTTTTCTATACAAATCTGTAAATTTTTTCCAAAACTATTTTAAATAGTCCCTTATGTATATTTATTTCTGTAAATTTTAGGAATAAAAAATATCCTTCTTTTGAACTCACGTGATAGGGTTACATATGATGAGTGACCCCCCCAAGCACGTATATAAATGTGTTTATAGATGCGCTTATAGACGCTCTACAGAATCTTTTTTTTTAATAAAAGAAAAATTTTGTGTGGTTGAACAGAATGCGGTGTATGTTGTGTATGCTATGTAGTTACAAGAATCCCATTTCCACATTGTGCAATTTGATTCTTATAGCCAACTGTATTTTAATTAGCATGATTACAAGCACGTCTATAGCCGACGATTACAATTCCAAATAAAACATTACAACTCCAAAACGTTTAGTTCACAAGGAATTCATTGATAGAATGTTGCACAAGGAAATTAGAAGCCAAAAAAATAAAAGGAGTGTATATCAATTCATAGCTCAAAAAGTGTTTGTATGTACATGTAGCACGAAGCCAAGCCACATCCTGTGGCTTCAAGTACAAAAGATAAGAGGAGTGTATATACAAGAGAGGTACGAAGCCAAGCAAGTGGCTTTAAGTACAAAAAAGAGTAGTTAGCACTACTTCTATGACTAATCTAAGTTTTGTGCATCCTTGCTCCCTTCTTCACCCCCTTCTTCCTCATCTTCTCCCTCCTGATCAACCGCAAGGTCCTGTAAACGAGGAACAACATGTATTAATGTATGAAAAATCAAATCTTTACTTACAATATTGACATTATTTAATTACTTTCAAATACCCAGGGAGGCGCTCCAGTAGCCCTAATATACTGCTCCTCGGTAATCAACCCATCATCATAGAAGTGCCTCCATGTATCTCCTCTACAATGGTGGCAGTGGTAGGCTGTCTCGATAGGAGTAGGGTACCTACCTATGATATCAAGCTACAAGATGACACAATTTGCGGAGGGGTTAGTACAAAGAAACAACCTCCTAATAAACTACATAAACAATATAATTTAAGATCGATACTTACAAATTGAGCCTCCCATGATTCAATACCCCCTGCTACAAAATGTACGCTTCCATATTGCTCCATTTGGATCCTTCATGCCTCCACATGCTGTAGACTGGGGTCCACCTTCGCTACCTTCATTGCTTTCTTCCACTCATGCTTGTGAGCGATGTGAGGCTAGCCCCTTGGTGGTTGACCTCCCTCGATCTTGGCAATCTCGACTAGTGCCTACCTCTTAAGCGAAGATCTTTTATTGCTAAGTATCGTAACAATCTTTGACTTGGCCCATTTATCTATGAACTGAACATTGGGGGGATTAGGATACCTAGAGTGATCAGCAGCAAGGGTCTCATCAGCCAACCTTTTTGGATGGTCTTTGTAGTGAATAAAGCAATCTTTGTAGTTCTTGGCAATTAAAGAGCGCATGAAGGCCATGATGTCCTTTCCCCATCCATCCATCAAGATGCCTCCTGTTTGAGTGATGTCATAGTAAATCGTACCATTTCATCATCTGAATCATCCCTGTCCCCACCACTACTGCCCGCAAAGCAGGCTGCCATGCATTCCCCACCACTCTCCCTACTACTACGCCTACTACCCTGTCGTGTCGAGCTAGTACATTGGCTGCTCATAGCTGGAGAAGCGACTCTCGGCTGCACAGGAGTACCCTAGCCACTCATAGTTGGAGAAGAGACTCTCGATGGCACGGGAGTACGGCAATGGCTTTGCGAGGCAGAAGGACCTCCTGACCGCAAGGGGGGAGAAGGGGCTTTGCTCTGTAGCCAGTTGGGCTATCTCGACTCTCCTAGTGGGGTAATCTTAGCTGGTGTGGGATTGGGGTGGTTTGGAGTCTGTACTGCCGACTCCTGGAGGGTGTTTGTAGTACCCGTCGTGTATGTGTATAACTCCGCAGGAGTGGGAGGGTGCCCCAAAATGTTATATAACTCCCGAAAGATGGCATCCCAAAGATCAGGTGAGATTGAAGATCCTGGCCACATGATGAACTGAAGGAAAGAAAAGAAGAAGATTACCATCGAGCATGCCCTTGTCACAAGATGTCTTCTTCAATAAAGTGTGGTGACTCTTGATGATCGTTGTCTTCTTCCTCAATATCGTGATCTCCATCTTCCTCCCATGCGATGGCTACACTATGCGCACCTTCCTCTTGGCTCATATTGTGATCTTCATCTTCTTCGCTAGATTCATCGAGATCAATGGGATCTGGCACTGGTAGTGGCATCTCCATATCTACATCTCTAGCTTCAAATTCCTTACTTCGTGGTGCAACTTGGATCACGTACTACCATCTTGGATCAGAATGATCCCGATGAAAAACCACCTATATTGAAGATGGGTGCCAAATGTCGTCAATTATATATATGAAATTATGCTCAAGTACATGTATCAATGGATCTTTAAAAACAAAAGCTTTGATTAATTAAATCATTAGTATGCACCTGCTCACAGTGCTCGAGAAGAACAAAAGTATCACTTTCATCGGTCCAATGTTTGGTGGAGTCTATTGCAAAGAAATCGCTACTATCTTTTCTCACTGTCGCATGGGGACCGTTGTAAATAGTTCTAAACCATTTTACATATAGAATGAAAATACTAAATCATCTGAAATCAACTTCATAGATTTCGCGTATGGTTTCACAATAATCCAACTGTGAGGAGAGAAGATTGGTATCTGAAGCACTTGCTCGGCTATCTTGTGTGAAGTTAGCCATGACTCCACAATCATACGTGACTCTCTTTGAATCGATGCATTCCACGCAAAAATGTCGTCCATATGACCATAATGCACTGTACTTTTTGTACTGTAAAAGAGCATCATTAAACAATGAAGATGCATCTATTTTATAGCGTATATTGCCACAAATAATTAGTTAATTACGTCAAGAGGTAAGAAACTTACATGCATCATACATCTAGTGATAACTCTCGCTCGTGCTCGTTTATTATCTCTCCATCGCATTCGGCTTTACGTAGAGCCAGTTGTAGCCAATTAAGTGACATGTGAGTGGGGAGAAGAGCCATATCCCGTGGATATGGTTGCAACCGCTTGTACATTACTCTAAATCTCGTCCTTGTATTTATTCTTTCTGCTTTGGCCACTTCATATCTCTCAATCCACTTTTTCATCTCAGGGCTATTGAGGATACAAAACTTATTGAATTTCTCCATTTGCTCTTCACTCTTTTTTCTTTCAATCCCTTTTCCTTAGGGAACCTTGCCAATGATGCGATCATCATCCTTGTTATGCCAAGCTTGCGGCATATCAGGATTCGTGGATGCAAGAAACTGTGTGATATATACTAATGACTCTTGCACAAGCCATCCCTCTGCCATGCTTGCTTCTGGTCTTGCTCTTTGTCTTACAAATCCCTTCAAAGTTTTCATAAACCGCTCGAGAAAAAACATCCATCGACTATGAACCGTACCTACAATAGCCACCTCATCAACTATGTGCACAAGCAAGTGGACTTGAGTTGTCATAATGCTCGAGGGAAAGTGCTTCTCAAGCAAGCATACGGCTTCGATGGATTCCACCCTAGCCTTCTCGATGCTTGATATCGAGATCTCTTTTTGAGATATCCACCTATTTCACATGTCCATGTAAGATATTTTCATAATCAGTCTATAGATTAATCAGCTTAAATTGAAGAAAATGCAATCAATGTGATTTGATAGTAAGCATACCTCAGAATACCACTCATCTTGAATACAGCATTTCTAACATCTTCGTGTAAGTACCCTTTTATTGTAATTGGGAGGATGAACTATCAAAGCAACAAAGAAGTCATGTCAACAATATAACATAATCATAATTATGCTAATGCATAACGACTATCGGTACACTAATTCTATAGCTTAGAATACTTGTAAGACCTTGTGCCAATCATGGGACTTGAGCCCACTAAGCTTATTGTCCTTTGAAAATGCTCCTTTCAAGCAACGCATGTACCCTGTCAGTGTTTGAAAAGAGGCAATGTCCACCTTGATATGGTGATTTCATGCCAGGTGACGAGGCACGAGCAGAGGAGGCATGCCGGATTGAGCGAGAGGCAGAGCTGTAGACATCATTGCAGCAATGGGTGGAGCAGCAGCTAGGGCGGGGCCAAGACCAGTGTCTTCTACATGTAGAGACGATTACTCACGCTGGATTTGAGGCATGAGTATTCACAGATGCACGACTATGGGAGCTGAGACACGCATACATAGAGGAGGCGAGGGAGGCAGAGATGGCAGTGGTGGCGCGTGCAGCATGCCCTCCTCTTCATCAGGATGAGGCTGGCCCATCTCATGCAGGTGATGAGGCTGGCCCATCTGAGTTGGCTTTGCCTGAGGGCACACAGCGGACAGTTGGGCAGTGGGTTATACAAGAGCCACGTCAGCGTTCCACTAGAGGATCATATGTAGAGTTATCAGATTCTGATTCAGGATGATTGTTTAGGCTTCACACATTTCTTGTATAGGGATGCACTTCTGCAGCATGATGATGATGATGTACAGATTCATTTTGGTACTTTCATGATATTGTTCTTACTTTTATCATGTATGAGCATTTTCGTACTTTCATGATGTTCTTCACACTTTGTTAATCTCAGTTTATAGTTTGTTTAAATGTAACATAAACTTTTAAAATTAGGAGTATGATTTTGAATTTCGAATATCTCAATTCACACATCTAATACATAAGGTATTTAAAAAAGAATGCCATGTGAAGTAATTGGAAACATTAAGCATTGAAAAAGTGTTCAAGTTCCAACTTTATCATTTTGAATATCATATTGAATTTCATATATATCAATGCTTGCAATTATTACACTAAACCTAAGAGCCGTGCAAAGTTTCATCCCCATGTGCATATTTAAAATTAAGAGTATGATTTTGAATTTCAAATATCTCAATTCACACATCTAATACATAAGGTATTTAAAAAAGAATGCTATGTGAAGTAATTGTAAACATTAAGCATTGAAAAAGTGTTCAAGTTCCAACTTTATCATTTTGAATATCATATTGAATTTCGTATATATCAATGCTTGCAATTATTACACCAAACTTGAGAGCCGTGCGAAGTTTCATCCCCATGTGCGTATTTAAAATTAAGAGTATGATTTTGAATTTCACGTGCATTATAAAATTAAGAGTATGATTTTGAATTTCACATGAATTTCATGTGCTAGTAGGGATTGTAAAAATGTATGCATTATACCTTCCACGTGGCACAAACCAGATCAGTTGGAGACCAAATCTTGTGTGGATGTATGTCTAGGGTAGCCTAAGATCCGTGTGAAGTTTCATCCCCAACAGGGTTTAGGATTTAGGGTTCAGGGTTTAGGGTTTAGGGTTTAGTCATGCTAGTAGGGATTGTGAAAATATACACATTATACCTTCCACGTGGCGCATACCAAATCAGTTGGAGACCAAATCTTGCGTGGATGTACGTCTAGGGTAGCCTAAGATCCATGTGAAGTTTCATCCCCAACAGGGTTTAGGATTTAGGGTTTAGGGTTTAGGGTTTAGGGTTTAGTCGTGCTAGTAGGGATTGTAAAAATGTATGCATTATACCTTCCACGTGGCGCATACCAAATCAGTTGGAGACCAAATCTTGCGTGTATGTACGTCTAGGGTAGCGTAAGATCCATGTGAAGTTTCATCCCCCACAGGGTTTAGGATTTAGGGTTCAGGGTTCAGGGTTCAGGGTTTAGTCATGCTAGTAGGGATTGTAAAAATGTACACATTATACCTTCCACGTGGCGCATACCAAATCAGTTGGAGACCAAATCTTGCGTGGATATACATCTATGGTAGCCTAAGAGCCGTGTGAAGTTTCATCCCCAACAGGGTTTAGGATTTAGGGTTCAGGGTTTAGGGTTTAGGGTTTAGTCGTGCTACTAGGGATTGTAAAAATGTACGCATTATACCTTCTACGTGGCGCAAACCAAATCAATTGGAGACCAAATCTTGCATGGATGTACGTCTAGGGTAGCCTAAGAGCCGTGTGAAGTTTCGTCCCCAACAGGGTTTAGGGTTTAGGGTTTAGTCGTGCTAGTAGGGATTGTAAAAATGTACACATTTGTCCTTCCATGTGGCGCATACCAAATCAGTTGGAGACCAAATCTTGCATGGATGTACATCTAGGGTAGCCAAAGAGCCGTGTGAAGTTTCATCCCCAACAGGGTTTAAGATTTAGGGTTCAGGGTTTAGGGTTTAGGGTTTAGTTGTGCTAGTAGGGATTGTAAAAATGTACGCATCTACGTGCCGCAAACCAAATTAGTTGGAGACCAAATCTTGCGTGGATGTACATCTAGGGTAGCCTAGGAGCCGTGTGAAGTTTCGTCCCCAACAGGATTTAGGATTTATGGTTCATGGTTTAGGGTTTAGGGTTTAGTCGTGCTAGTAGGGATTGTAAAAATGTACGCATTTGTCCTTCCACGTGGTGCATACCAAATCAGTTGGATACCAAATCTTGCGTGGATGTACATCCAGGGTAGCCTAAGAGCCGTGTGAAGTTTCATCCCCAACAGATAAGTCCACGTGCATATTTCATTAGTACGTGCGCCATTTTTCATACGTAGTCGTGCTAGTAGGGATTGTAAAAATGTATGCATTTGTCCTTCCACGCGGCGCATACCAAATCAGTTGGGCACCAAATCTTACGTGGATGTACGTCTACGATAGCCTAAGAGCTGTGCAAAGTTCAATCTCCAACAGATAAGTCCACATGCATATTTCGTTAGTACGTGCGCCATTTTTCACACATAGTCATGCTAGTAGGGATTGTAAAAATGTACGCATTATACCTTCCACGTGGCGCATACCAAATAAGTTGGAGACCAAATGTATGTCTAGGGTGGCCTAAGAGTCGTGCGAAGTTTCATTCCCAACAGATAAGTCCACACGCGTATTTCATTAGTACATGCACCATAGCTTTGCCGTAGTCGTGCTAGTAGGGATTGTAAAAATGTATGCATTGTACCTTCCACGTGGCGCATACCAAATCAGTTCAGACCAAATCTCACGTGGATGTATGTCTAGGGTGGCCTAAGAGTCGTGCCAAGTTTCATCCCCAACAAGTAAGTCCACACGCGTATTTCGTTAGTACATGCGCGAATTTTCTTAGTCACATTTTTAAAATGTCCTAAAGCACAAAACAAATTACAACATTACTACTAATAAACAATTTTTTGTTTTACAAACACAACAAATCCCATTGAGAAGACATCGGACATCATGTATAAAATAGAATCTAATACAATTATGTGTATGAATGTGTATACAGCCATCATAGTGAAATACAAAATATGAGTCCATGAAAATTACAATGGTACGGTCACACAATGAGCCTATACATATCGAATACAAAAAAGTGTAATCAACTAGTGATACCCAATAAAAATCAATCTGATCAACTGATGATCCCAAAAAATATGATATGTAATGTGCTACTCCTCAGGATCAGCTCTCATGCCAATAGTTGCAAGTATGCTCTCGTGATCCGCCACTGCAAGGTGCCATCGTGGAGTGGATGTCGCCTTGCGAGTGCGAACACGACTCAAAGTAATCTTGATCCCAACAACAAGATGAGAATACATGTATGCCTCCTGATCCGCCATGTACTTCTGGAACTCAATATAGCGACCACACCTCTGTATCTGCTAAAAATAGTGGCCACCTATAATCATGCTATGAGCATTGAAGTGCATCCCATGCCCATCCACTATATCCTCATTCAGCACACTCTTCAGCATAGAGCATCGCAACAAGTAATAATCCACACCCTCCTCATTGCCCTCCGAAGCAATAACCGCGAAGATATCACCAAGATGCAAAATATCTGTAAGTTGGTCATAATCTCTAGACGAACTGAATCCCGCATCCTGATCATCATGTACCTCCTCCCAAGGCTGGAAGGGAGAAAGCACTCGCCGTACCCATGGATCGGCCCATGGTATCATGGAGCACCCTCCCCAATCATCATCAATGCATGTAGAGCAAAAACATGCAAATTGTTGAGAAAAGATCGTGGGGTGAGACTCACCTACGCTCCTGATGGAATGGAAATCAAGAGTGCCAGGCACAGAACGACAATCAAAAGGCCTAGACCGATCAAGACTCCCAATGTCCATGCACCAAAAATACTGGCTCACCACCCTATCGTCACGCGACTGAAATGAGGAGATAGCACTAGTGGATAAGTGCTGGCTGCACCACTGCACCACATCATGTGCATCCTTGAAGCGATCGGCACTGTGACGCAACTGGTATCGACACAAAGCACGCTTCACGCAAGCACCTGCACCATCGTGCTCTCCCTTACCGTGCCCTGTCTCGAACTAGCTCCATGTGATCGGAATGCCTGTCTCATGGTGCCATCTGCAGAACCAATAAAACTGTCTAGCGGATTTGAACTAACCACCGTAGCCGTCTGACCAGATCCAGTGCTACTGCCATGTGACACCATGATCCCTCAAGAAACTATCATGCAAAGTGAAGCAATGCTGCACAAAATGGGCATCATGCGATCGATCATCTCTACATTTCATCACTAATGTAGAAGTGATACTCTCGCACAATGACGCATGAGTCCATGGTACTATCAATGCCATCCACATGAGCCTATGCATGACGATAGCTAATGTGCACAAATATAGCAACCTGCAATATGGCATTGAAAAAAAATATGACTATTGAAATAATTCAATATAATGAGGCGGGGAAAAAATCAATACTCAATCACACATCACCTGTTCGGAGAAATAATACTCCGATTGGATCTCATGCTATGGTGCAAAGGTGTAAATTCTCCGCAAAGTCCACCATTGAGACAACCACCCCTGTAGGAAATGTCCTCAAACATGCACGGAACTGACGATCCTCCCATTTCGTAGTGTGCGAGTGGCGTATGTAGTGGTACAGCTTCCCTCGAAAACTGTCAATGAATACAACACGTGGTGTCTCCCTCCCCACAAGCTGCAACCTCCTCGACTGTGCACCACCATCTAATATCAAGGTACAGTACTCATACTGCTGCCAATGAACCATCTACACATCACAAGTATCTAGTGCAACTCGTGGCACTCTAGCAAAGTCACCACACAAAGTACATGTGCCTTCCACACAATCAAGGGAGTGGAATAAAGCATCACCATCTCGTGTACACAATATGGAATGAATGAAGTCGCGAGGGCTAGTAGGAACCACTCCCCTATGACCATCAAGGGAACGGAATACATCATACATCATAACGACAACAGCATGTGTCACACTCCTGAGAGCATCGCACAAACCATGGCCTGCATCGCTCAAATTACCTCTGCCCAATCTTGAACTCCGGGTGCGCCTCTACAAACTGAGTGTACAACTCAGTCTGGGTACACTCCAAAAAACATGCACCATGCTCAATGTACACACCGCGTGACACCCTCTTCCACAATGCCTTCTTGAACACCGGGGATGCTCTGCAATGCTCCTCCCAAAACTGTTGTATGAAGGACCTAGTGGAATCATCCAACAATCGATCGCTGCGAGGTGCACGACCACTCGAAGCCCAAAGAGCATCAGTCTCACTATCCTCTAGACTCTGCCTCCTAATGATGCTTGCTCGTAATGCTTGCTCGCAATGTGCGCGGTGCAATCTGAAGAAGACGTGAAGCGGTACGCACATGGCCTATCATATGAGGTCTACTAATGGCAGCCACAATAGCACGACGTGCTGCCAAGGCATCACTGGAGTTAATATTCTTAATAGCAGCATAGGAACGTCGAACACTGCTAAGGACCTCACTAGATACAAACCTATCTCTACGTGCACCAAGACCAGCAAGCCTCCTACACTCTACCAAGTCAGGGTGATCAATCAGGGACGTGAGAAGAGAAGACTGCGAAGCTGGCGTGAGGTCACAAAAAAAAGACTGCACAATCTTGCTAGTACGACGATGGATAGTGGACTTCGGCAAGTCACGTTGTGAAGCAACACTGTTGCTGTAAGGTGGGGCAAGGGGATCAATGGCAGATGGTAGGGTGGACGGGGGAAGGGAGGCACCAAGCGGAGCAGGGGGAGGGGGAGGGGGGAGGGTGGAGGGAGAAGAGGTAGAGGTGGAGGCCAAAATGTAGGTGGCTAGGGCAAGGGCAGAGGCTAGAGGTAGGGGAGCGGATGAGGATGGGGGGACAATGGAGGTGGGGGTGGGGGTGGAGGTGGGATGTAGAGGTAGAGCTGGAGGTGGATCAATGGTGGCAGCGCGAGCTCGAGCTCTAGAGGCTCTCTTGTGCTCACGAGCCTTCCGCTTGCGCTCCTCGTCAATGAGATTTGGGGGGGGTTCCTACATCTTTCACGTCTACTAGCTCTACGGCTTTGAGAACCCATTCTCAATGAAAGTAGGATGGAAGGTGTGACAAAGTGATGAGGAGGCAAGAATGGCTAAGAATGGGTGAAATGAACCAAAACGTGGTGTCTTATAGAGAGCCTCAACTCATCCACTAGATTGCTCTTAGATTGCTCTTCATTATTATTGGTGGAGAGGCGCTAAGATTGAAACTAATTGGCTAAGTTTTAGTGCTAAGATTGAAACTAATTGGCTAAGTTTTGTACCTTCAAATACCTCGATCGAGGTCTGCTATGCCTAGAGCCCAGATCATATACCTCGATCAGACCATATACCTCGATCGAGGTATTCAATGCATTACGCATGTATAAACCTCGATTGAGGTATCCCTAGGTGTCCTCAGTCATATACCTCGATCGAGGTATTGTATGCCTCACGCAAGTCATATACCTCGATCGAGGTATTCTATGCCTCGCACATCATCATGTGTATACATCTGGCTGATGTGGCACCATGCATGGTCATGATGTGGTAATATAGTCTCTTCCATGACATTGAAAGGTGATGTGGCATGATGAGTTGGCATTCATGAGGTGGTAGATTGACATGGCAAATTGAGGTGGAGGGATTGGTGACGTGGCAAGGTTGAGGAGGTATGCCAAGGTGGCATTGTGTGATCACATGGCTCATGATGTGGAATGATGAGGTGGCACATGTGGTAGCACGTGTGGCAATGTAAGGTGACATGGCAAGGAGTGATGTCACATCTCCTTGATGAGATGGCACCACGTGGTCTAACAACCTGGCATGGTTTTGATGACTCAACCTTCCGCATGGGCAGCATGCAGACTCCAAAGGCTTGCCATTAGGGTCAATGATGCTCCTAGCCTACCTCAGCAAGCCTAATACCAAGCCTACCTTGTCTTGGTATTAGGCTTGGGTGGCCCTTTTTCCCCCACAAAAGGGAGATTTCATTGTTGGAGGCCATATCGTACGTTTCCCTTACTCAAATTTAACCAAAATTTTTTCCTCTTATTCATCATGTAGAGGACTAAAAATATTGACATTTTTGAAATGTTTGGTCATGTTTGAGAATTACTAGATTTATTTTTAATATTCTTTGTTGATCCTCTAAGGAGTAAAAGTAAAAATTAAACTTCAATCTTCCTAAATCTAACCGTTGGATTTGGGATTTGATGATTCAACCACACACCCTTATGTGCCTACTAACCTTCCACTGAATTGGATTTGCTTAATTATTCAAAATACTAAAAAAATGTGGTGTGCTACTAAAATGCATGTATTTTATGACTTTATTTATTATAAATAATTATTTATAATTAGATAAGTCATTCAAAAAATTACCAATAAATCAAGTTAAGCTCTACATAATGCAAAGAGACCACTTACAAAGTTTCAATAATATTTAGTCTAAAATGAGTGAGAAATTTAGAATTTAATATGACACTCTCTGTTCGTGACAAACGTGTGACCACCCTGGAACCATGCCGTGTGACACAAAGAAATTTTTTGTGTGTGCATCGAATTTTCAATCAGACTATATGATTGTGTGCACAATAGCAAGTGTGATAATGTGTCAGAAGACTTCAAAGACTAGATCCATAGGGAAGTAGGTGAGATTTACATTTTTGTGTGCTAAAAAGCTTGTTTTTCCACCTCCTAAGGATTGGGGAGTGAACAAAAAGTGGACACCCTTAGCTTGCTACTTCTTGTTATCCGATCAAGTACTTATGCGATGGGAATGCCACTTTGCATGTAAGTCAACTCCACCTAGTTGAAGGTGTGTGCAAAGTATTGTGCCCATCGGATATGCTTTGCATTGTCGATCAAGCATAAAACACCATTTTTGCCTCTGTGTCATGCACAACCATATAAAAACATGGCCATAGGTGTGTTATTCAACTAAGTACTTATCGGATGGGGGCTCCACTTTGCACGCAAGTCCATTTCCACTACCTTGAGGTGCGTGCAAAGTATTGTCACCATCGGATATGCTTTACATGGTCGATCACGCATTATACACCATTTTTTCCCTAGTGATATGGACATCCATAAAAAAACACGCCATTAGGTGTGTTATCTGACCAAGTACTATCGGATGGGTGTGCCTCATTGAGAACATTTCAGTACCACCTAGGTTGAGGTGTAAGAAAAGTGTTGTGCCCATCGGATATCCTTTGCATGGTCGATCGAGCATTAAATACTATTTTTGATCTAGAGTCATGCACATCCGAAAAAAACACGCTACTAGGTATTGTCGATCAAGCATAAAACACCGTTTTTGCCTTAGTGTCATGCACAACCATGAAAAAACACGATCCTAGGTGTGTTATTCAAACAAGTACTTATCGGATGGGGGCTCCACTTTGCACGCAAGTCCGTTTCAACTATGTTGAGGTGTGTGCAGAGTATTGTCACCATCAGATATGATTTGCATAGTCGATCACGCATTATACACCGTTTTTTCCCTAGTGGTATGCACATCCGCAAAAAAACACACCCTTAGGTGTCTTATCTGACCAAGTACTTATCGGATGGGTGTGCCTCTTTGAGAACATTTCAATACCACCTAGGTTGCAATGTAGGAAAAGTATTGTGCCCATCGGATATCCTTTGCATGGTCGATCGAGCATTAAATACTATTTTTGCTCTAGCATCATGCACATTCGTAAAAAAAACATGTTGCTAGGTATGTTATCCGATCAAGCACTTATGGGATGGGCATGCCAGTTTGCATGTAAGTCAATTCCACCTAGTTGAAGGTGTGTGCAAAGTATTGTGCCCATCGGATATGCTTTGCATTGTCGATCAAGCATAAAACACCGTTTTCGCCTTAGTGTCATGCACAACCATATAAAAACACGGTCCTAGGTGTGTTATTCAAACTAGTACTTATCGGATGGGGGCTACACTTTGCACGCAAGTCCGTTTCAAATACGTTGAGGAGTGTGCAAAGTAGTATCACCATCGGATATGCTTTGCATGGTCGATCACGCATTATACAACATTTTTCCCTAGTGATATGCACATCCGCAAAAAAACACACCCTTAGGTGTGTTATTTGACCATGTACTTATCAGATGGGTGTGCCTCTTTGAGAACATTTGAATACCACCTAGGTTGAGGCATATGAAAAGTGTTGTGCCCATCGGATATCCTTTGCATGGTTGATGAGAGCATTAAATTACTATTTTTGCTCTAGTGTCATGCACATCCGTAAAAAAACACGCTGCTAGGTATGTTATCCGATCAAGCACTTATGGGATGGGTGTGCCACTTTGCATGTAAGTCCATTCCACCTAGTTGAAGGTGTGTGCAAAGTATTGTGCCCATTAGATATGCTTTGCATTGTCGATCAAGCATAAAACACCGTTTTTGCCTTAGTGTCATGCAGAACCATGAAAAAACATGGTCCTATGTGTGTTGTTCAAACAAGTACTTATCGGATGGGCGCTCCACTTTGCACGCAAGTCCGTTTCAACTACATTGAGGTGTGTGCAAAGTATTGTCACCATCAGATATGATTTGCACAGTCGATCATGCATTATACACCGTTTTTCCCTAGTGGTATGCACATCCGCAAGAAAACACGCCCTTAGGTGTGTTATCTGACCAAGTACTTCTCGGATGGGTATGCCTCTTTGAGAAGATTTCAATAACACCTAGGTTTAGGTGTATGAAAAGTGTTATGCCCATCGGATATCCTTTGCATGGTCGATCGAGCATTAAATACTATTTTTGCTCTAGTGTCATGCACATCCGTAAAAAAACACGCTGTAAAAAAACACGCTGCTAGGTATGTTATCCGATCAAGCACTTATGGGATGGGTGTGCCACTTTGCATGTATTTCAATTCAATCTAGCTGAAGGTGTGTGCAAAGTATTGTGCCCATCAGATATGGTTTGCATTGTCGATCAAGCATAGAACACCGTTTTTGCCTTAGTGTCATGCACAACCATGAAAAAACACGGTCCTAAGTGTGTTAATCAAACAAGTACTTATCGAATGTGGGCTCCAGGTTGCATGCAAGTTCGTTTCAACTAGGTTGAGATGCGTACAAAGTATTGTCACCATCGGATATGCTCTGCATGGTCGATTACGCATTATACAACGTTTTTCCTGTAGTGATATGCACATCTGCAAAAAAACATGCCCTTAGGTATGTTATCTGACCAAGTACTTATCGGGTGGGTGTGCGTCTTTGAGAACATTTCAATACCACCTAGGTTAAGGTGTAGGAAAAGTATTGTGCCCATCGAATATGCTTTGCATGGTCGATCGAGCATTAAATTCCATTTTTGCCTTAGAGTCATGCACATCCGTAAAAAAACACGCTGCTAGGTGTGTTATCCGATCAAGTACTTATGTGATGGGAATGCCAGTTTGCATGTAAGTCAATTCCATCTAGTTGAAGGTGTATGCAAATTATTGTGCCCATCGAATACGCTTTGCATTGTTGATCAAGCATAAAACACTGTTTTTGCCTTTGTGTCATGCACAACCATATGAAAACACGGCCGTAGGTGTGTTATTCAAATAAGTACTTATCAAATGGGGGCTTCACTTTGCACGGAAGTCTGTTTCAACTACCTTGAGGTGCATGCAAAGTATTGTCACCATCGTATATGCTTTACATGGTCGATCACGCATTATACACCATTTTCTCCCTAGTGATATGGACATCTACAAAAAAACACACCATTAGGTGTGTTATCTGACCAAGTACTTATCGGATGGGTGTGCCTCTTTGATAACATTTCAATATCACCAAGGTTGCAGTGTACGAAAAGTGTTGTGCCCATCGGATATCCTTTGCATGGTCGATCGAGCATTAAATACTATTTCTGCTCTAGTGTCATGCACATTCGTAAAAAAATACGATGCTAGGTATGTTATCTGATCAAGCACTTATGGGATGGGCATTCCACATTGCATGTAAGTCAATTCCACCTAGTTGAAGGTGTGTGCAAAGTATTGTGCCCATTAGATATGCTTTGCATTGTCGATCAAGCATAAAACACCGTTTTTGCCTTAGTGTCATGCATAATCATGAAAAAACATGGTCCTATGTGTGTTGTTCAAACAAGTACTTATCGGATGGGCGCTCCACTTTGCACGCAATTCCGTTTCAACTACATTGAGGTGTGTGCAAAGTATTTTCACCATCAGATACGATTTGCACAGTCGATCACGCATTATACACCGTTTTTCCCTAGTGGTATGCACATCCGCAAAAAAACACGCCCTTAGGTATGTTATCTAACTAGGTACTTATCAGATGGGTGTACCTCTTTGAGAAGATTTCAATACCACCTAGGTTGAGGTGTACGAAAAATATTGTGCCCATCGGATATGCTTTGCATGGTCGATTGAGCATTAAATACTAATTTTGGTCTAGTGTCATGCACATCCGTAAAAAAACACGCTGCTAGGTGTGTTATCCAATCAAGCACTTATGCGATGGGTGTGCCACTTTGCATGTAAGTCAATTCCACCTAGTTGAAGGTGTGTGCAAAGTATTGTGCCCATCGGATATGTTTTGCATTGTCGATTAAGCATAAAACACTGTTTTTACCTTAGTGTCATGCACAACCATATAAAAACACGGCCGTAGGTGTGTTATTCAAATAAGTACCTATCGGATGGGTGCTCCACTTTGCACGTAAGTCCGTTTCAACCACGTTGAGGAGTGTACAAAGTATTGTCACCATCGGATATGATTTGCATGGTCGATTACAGATTCTACACCATTTTGTCCCTAGTGATATGCACATCCGTAAAAAAACACGCCCTTAGGTGTGTTATCTGACCAAGTACTTATCGGATGGGTGTCTCTTTGAGAACATTTCAATACCACCTAGGATCAGGCGTACGAAAAGTGTTGTGCCCATCGGATATCCTTTGCATGGTCGATCACGCATTAAATACTATTTTTGCTATAGTGTCATGCACATCCGTAAAAAAATACGCTGCTAGGTATTTTATGTGATCAAGAACTTATGGGATGGGCATGCCACTTTGCATGTAAGTCAATTCCACCTAATTGAAGGTGTGTGCAAAGCATTGTGCCCATCGGATATGCTTTGCATTGTCGATCAAGCATAAAACACCATTTTTGCCTTAGTGTCATGCACAACCATGAAAAAACACGGTCCTAAGTGTGTTAATCAAACAAGTTGAGATGTATGCAAAGTATTGTCACCATCGCATATGCTCTGCATGGTCGATTACGCATTATACAACGTTTTTCACGTAGTGGTATGCACATCCGCAAAAAAACATGCCCTTAGGTATGTTATCTAACCAAGTACTTATCGGATGGGTGTGCCTCTTCGAGAATATTTAATTACCACCTAGGTTAAGGTGTGGGAAAAGTATTGTGCCCATCAAATATTCTTTGCAATGTCAATCAAGCATTAAATACCATTTTTGCCTTAGTGTCATGCACATCCGTAAAAAGAACACGCTGCTAGGTGTGTTATCCGATCAAGTACTTATGCGATGGAAATGCCACTTTGCATGTAAGTCAATTACATCTAGTTGAATGTGTGTGCAAAGTATTGTGCCCATCAGATATGCTTTGCATTGTTGATCAAGCATAAAACACCGTTTTTGCCTTTGTGTCATGCACAACCATATAAAAACACGGTCCTAGGTGTGTTATTCAAACTAGTACTTATCGGATGGGGGATCCACTCTGCACGCAAGTCCGTTTCAACTATGTTGAGGTGCATGCAAAGTATTGTCACCATCGGATATGCTTTGCATGGTCGATCACGCATTATACACCATTTTTTCCCTAGTGATATGCACATCCACAAAAAAACACGCCCTTAGGTGTGTTATCTGACCAAGTACTTATCGGATGGGTGTGCCTCTTTGAGAACATTTAAATACCACCTAGGTTGAGTTGTACGAAAAGTGTTGTGCCCATCGAATATCCTTTACATGGTCAATCGAGCATTAAATACTATTTTTGCTCTAGTGTCATGCACATCCGTAAAAAACACGCTACTAGGTATGTTATCCGATCAAGAACTTATGGGATGGGCATGCCACTTTGCATGTAAGTTGATTCCACCTAGTTGAAGGTGTGTGCAAATTATTGTGCCCATCGGATACGCTTTGCATTGCCGATCAAGCATAAAACACCGTTTTTGCCTTAGTGTCATGCACAACCATGAAAAAACACGGTCCTAAGTGTGTTATTCAAACAAATACTTATCGGATGGGGGCTCGAGTTTGCATGCAAGTCTGTTTCAAATAGGTTGACATGCGTGCAAAGTATTGTCACCATCGGATATGCTTTGCATGGTCGATCATGCATTATACACCATTTTTTCCCTAATGATATGCACGTCCGCAAAAAAACATGCCATTAGGTGTGTTATCTGACCAAGTACTTATCGGATGGGTGTGCCTCATTGAAAACATTTCAATACCACCTAGGTTGAGGTGTATGAAAAGTGTTGTGCCCATCGGATATCCTTTGCATGATTGATCGAGCATTAAATACTATTTTTACTCTAGTGTCATGCACATCCGCAATAAAACACGCTGCTAGGTATG
The DNA here is from genome assembly GCF_047967505.1 of Dipteris shenzhenensis. NCBI lineage: Eukaryota > Viridiplantae > Streptophyta > Polypodiopsida > Gleicheniales > Dipteridaceae > Dipteris > Dipteris shenzhenensis. Next base: position 42,524,883 of record NC_141620.1, on the reverse strand, counting down.
TTATCCGATCAAGCACTTATGGGATGGGAGTCCCACTTTGCATGTAAGTCAATTCCACCTAGTTGAAGGTGTGTGCAAATTATTGTGCCCATCAGATTTGTTTTGCATTGTAGATCAAGCCTAAAACACCGTTTTTGCCTTAGTGTCATGCACAACCATGAAAAAACACGGTCCTAAGTGTGTTATTCAAACAAGTAATTATCGGATGGGGGATCCACTTTGCACGCAAGTCTGTTTCCACTACATTGAGGTGGGTGCAAAGTATTGTCACCATCGGATATGATTTGCATGGTCGATCACGCATTATACACCGTTTCTGGCCTTGGTGTCATGTACAACCATCAAAAAACACGACCGTAGGTGTGTTATTCAAATAAGTACTTATTGGATGGGGGATCCACTTTGCACGCAAGTCTGCTTCAACTACGTTGAGGTGCGTGCAAAGTATTGTCACCATCGGATATGCTTTGCATGGTTGATCATGCATTACACACCATTTTTTCCCTAGTGATATGGACATCCGCAAAAAAACACGCCATTAGGTGTGTTATCTGACCAAGTACTTAGCGGATGGGTGTGCCTCATTGAGAACATTTAAATACCACCTAGGTTAAGCATACAAAAAGTGTTGTGCCCATCGGATATCCTTTGCATGGTCGATCGAGCATTAAATACTATTTTTGCTCTAGTGTCATGCACATCCATAAAAAAACACGCTGCTAGGTATGTTATCCGATCAAGCACTTATGGGATGGGTGTGCCACTTTGCATGTAAGTTGATTCCACCTAGTTGAAGGTGTGTGCAAAGTATTGTGCCCAGCGGATATGCTTTGCATTGTCGATGAAGCATAAAACACCGTTTTTGCCTTAGTGTCATGCATAACCATGAAAAAACACGGTCCTAGGTGTGTTATTCAAACAAGTACTTATCAGATGGGGGCTCCACTTTGCACGCAAGTCCGTTTCAACTACGTTGAGGTGCGTGCAAAGTATTATCACCATCGGATATGCTTTGCATGGTTGATCACGCATTGTATACCATTTTTCCCCTAGTGATATGGACGTCTGCAAAAAAACACGCCCTTAGGTGTGTTATCTGACCAAGTACTTATCGGATGGGTGTGCCTCTTTGAGAACATTTCAATACCACCTAGGTTGAGGCGTACGAAAAGTGTTGTGCCCATCGGATATCCTTTACATGATTGATCGAGCATTAAATACTATTTTTGCTCTAGTGTCATGCATATCTGTAAAAGAACACGCTGCTAGGTATGTTATCCGATCAAGCACTTATGGGATGGGCATGCCACTTTGCATGTAAGTCAATTCCACCTATTTTAAGGGTTTGTGCAAAGTATTGTGCCCATCGGATATGCTTTGCATTGTCGAACAAGCATTAAACACTGTTTTGGCCTTAGTGTCATGCACAATCGTCAAAAAACGCGGTCCTAGATGTGTTATTCGACTAAGTACTTATGGGATGGGCATGCCACTTTGCATGTAAGTCAATAATACCTAGGTTGAGATGTGTGAAAAAGTAGTGTGATGATTGCATATGCGTTGCATTGTCGATTAAGCATAAATCAGCGTTTTTGCCTTAGTGTCATGGACAACAACCAATAAAACACATGGTCCTAGGTGTGATATTCTAAAAAGTACTTATTGAATGGGCGTTCCACTTTGCATGGAATACCATAACACCACTTTTGAGGCATGTGCAAAGTATTGTGCCCATCGGATATGATTTACATGGTAGATTGAGTATTAAATACCATTTTTGGCCTTGGTGTCACGTACACAGGTCAAAAACACGATCGTAGGTGTATTTTTCAATTAAGTACTGATCGAATGGGGATGCCACTTTGCACACAAGTCAATACTGCCTAGGTTGAGAAACGTGCAAAGTCTTGTGTCCATTGGATATGCTTTGCATAGTCGATCTCTCATGATACACCATTTTGTTCCTAGTGTTATGCACAATCGTCATAAAATACGTTTGGAGGTGTGTTATCCGAACAAGTACTTATGGGATGGGTGCACCACTTTGTATGCAAGTCAATAAGACCTAGGTTGAGGCGTGTACAAAGTTTTGTGCCCATCGAAGAAATGTAGATGCGATAATATTAGAAAATTCTCGGTATGTATATATGTGTGTGTGTGTGGCAAAACAATTTTGATACAACAAAGTAAACACCTAGTGCACAAATTATGCACTTCATACCTTGAGTAAATAAGCTTGTTGATGAGGATAAATATGCCCTTGAATAAAAACACAGTTGTTGTATGACCACAATAGGATCGCTTTGACATCTGTGATTTTGCCCACATGTAAGTTTGCAAATAGTATAAAAAATCATATAATAATATATTAATAGTTTGCAAATGTGTATAGCAAGTGAGTAATGGGAAGTGGAAGTGGGAGTGAGGAGGGAGGAGTGGAATGGGAGAGGGAAGTAATAGGGGTGTATGATAATAAGTATAAAAATAGTATAATAATATATTAATAGTTTTCAAATGGCAAGTGAGTAATGGGAAGTGGAAGTGAGAGTGGGGAGGGAAGAATGGAATGGGAGAGGGGAAGGTAATAGGGGAGTAGGATAATAAGGGAGTGAAATGAGTGAGGGAGTTAATAGGGGATGAAAAAGAGGAGGGTGAGATGGGGAAATATGGGATTTTAGGAAATGGGAGGAGTATGGGACGTGGTGGAAATGTGGGATGGGAGTGGTGGCAATGGGGAGGAAGAAGAAAATGGATGGATGGAAGGAGGACTAATGGAAGATTGGGATGAGGGATGGGGGTCCAATGGGAGAGGGGGGGTAATGGGAGCCAATGGGAGAGGGGATAAATGAAAAGCCAATAGGAGAGAGGGGAGGAATGGAAAGCCAATAGGAGAGGAGGAGAAAAACCTAATTTTTCTTATATATAGTCTTCCTTCTTCATTCATTCTCCCCTCATTTCATTCATTGAAGCAAGAAAGCAAGGACGATCAAGAGAGCAATGAAGGAAGAGCAAGAAAGAGCAAACTTACAAACTTTTTCCAGGTACATGCAAATTTTTATGATTAATTCTTTATCTAGATTTCTTTTTAAAAATTTGAAGAGAGAGGAACTAGAGAGAGAAAGGTTGAGGGGAGGAGAAGAAGAGGATGAAGGGGTTGGAGGGAAGGGAGGAGGAAGGGAGGGAGAGGTGGGTGGAGTAGAGGGGGGAAAGAGGAGGGAAGGGGGGCGGGGGGGGGAAGAGGGGAGGGGGAAGGGGGGAGGGCGGGGGGGGCTGGCGGAAGGGAAGAGGGGGGGGGGACTGGCGGGGGGGAAGGGGGGGGCTGGCGGCGGGGAGGGGGGCGAAGGGGGGATTGGAGAAGAGGGGGGGGGGGGGTGAAGGGGGGGGAGGGGGAAGGCGGTGGGAGGGGCTGGCGGCCAGTCCGGGGGAAGGGGGGGGGGAAGGGGGGGTGAGGAAGAGGGGGGGGGAAGGGCTGAGAGGGGGGGGCTGGGGGGCTGGTGGCCACAGCCCCTAGCCCAAGGGAAGGGGGGGTGGGGAAGAGGGGGGCGGGGAGGGCTGAGAGGGGGGGTGGGGGACTGGCAGCCACGGGGGAAGAGGGGAGGGGGGGAGAGGGGGGGGCGGGGGAGGGGGAAGGGGGTGGGAGGAAGGGGGTGCAAGAGGGGGGGGGGAGGGGGGGTGGGGAAGAGGGGGGGGGAAGGGTTGAGAGGGGGGGGGCTGGGGGCTGGCGGCCGCAGCCGCGGCCACTAGCTCAGGGGAAGGGGGGAGGGAGGGGGGAGAGGGGGCCGGGAGGGGGGGCGGGGGTGAAGGGGGGGGAGGGGGAAGGGCGTGGGGAGGGGCTGGTGACCGCGGCCACTAGCCGGGGGGAAGGGGGGGGGAAGGGGGGGTGGGGAAGAGGGGTGGGGGGAGGGCTGAGAGGGGGGGGGATGGGGGGCTGGAGCCCGGGGGAAGGGGGGTGGAGAAGAGGCGGGGGAGGGGCTGAGAGGGGGGGCTGGGGGGTTGGTGGCCGCGGCCACCAGCCCGGGGGAAGGGGGGAGGGGGGGAGAGGGGGTGGGGAAGGGGGGGAGCGAGGGAGGGGGAAGGGGGTGGGAGGAAGGGGGTGCGAAAGGGGGGGCTGGCGACCGTGGCCGCTAGCCCGAGGGAAGGGGGGAGGGGGGAGAGGGGGCGGGGAGGGGGGGGCAGGGGAGGGGGAAGGGGGGAAGGGGGGAAGGAAGGGGGTGCGAGAGGGGGGGTGCGAGAGGGGGGGGAGGGCTGGTGGCCGCGGTCGCCACCCCGTGGAGGGGAGGGCAGGGGTGAAGGAGCGGGAGGGGGAAGGGGGTGCGAGGGGGGTGGGGGAAGGGGGGGTGGAGGGGGAAGTGGGTCGGATGAGGCGAGGAGTGGGTCGGGAAAGTGGGGAGGGGGGGGCCTGGCGATCGTGGCCGCCAACCTGAGGGAAGGGGGGAGGGGGCGGGGGAAGGGGGGAGGAAAGGGGTGGGATGGCGGGTGCTAGGGGGGAAGGGGGGAGGGGCGGGGGGGCTGGCAGCCACGGCCACCAACCTTGGGGAAGGGGGGTGGTGAGGGGAAGGGGGTGGGACGGGGGGAAAGGGGGAAGGGGGCGCTGGCGGCCACGACCGCCAGCCCTGGGGAGAGGGGGAAGGGGGTGGGATGGGGGGGAAAGGGGGGACGGGGGCGGGGGGGAAAGGGGGTAGGGGGGGTTGGCAGCCGCGGCCGCCAGCCCTAGGGAAGGGGGGATGGAGGGGGAAGGGGTTGGGACGGGGAGAGTAGAGGGGGAGGGGGGTGGGACGGGGGGGAAAGGGGGGAGGTGTGGGGGAAAGGGGGTAAGGGGGGGCTGGCGGCCGCACCCGCCAGCCCTAGGGAAGGGGGGATGGAGGGGGAAGGTGGTGGGACGGGGAGAGCAGAGGGGGAAATGGGACAGGGGGGAAAGGGGGAAGGGGGGATCTGGCGACCGCAGTTGCCAGCCTTGGGGAAGAGGGAAAGGGGGGGTGGAGGGGGAAGGTGGTGGGGGGGAAAGGGGGTAGGGGGGGGCTGGCGGCTGCGGCCGCCAGCCCTGGGGAAGGGGGGATGGAGGGGGAAGGGGGTGGGACGGGGAGACCATAGAGGGAAGGGGAGGGGGGGAGCGGGAGGGGGAGGGGGAAGGGAGGGGCAGAGGGGGAAGGGGAGGGGGGGAGCGGGAGGGGAGGGGAGGGGGGGGAGGGGTCGAGGGGGGGAGGGGTTTAGGGGTTTTGGCGGCGGAGGGAGGGGAGGGGAGGTGAAGGGAGGGGAGGAGGGGAGGGCGGGGGATTGAGGGAGGGAGGGGTTTTGGCAGTGCAGGCAAGGGAGGGGTTTTGGCGACGGAGGGAGGGGAAGGGATGGGAGGGGAGGAGGGGAGGGCGGGGGGTCAAGGGAGGGAGGGAGGGAGGGAGGGGAGCGGAAGGAGAGAGTGGAGAGAGAGAGGGAGAGGAGAGGAGGGAGCAGAAGGAGGAGAGGAGGGGAGAGGAGGATTTGACTTACTATCACGAGCAAAAGCGACAAAGAAGATTTGACTTACGAGAAGAATGAAAAGGACTTACGAGAAGAAAGTATCAAGAAGAATGTTGAACACAAATTTGAATTCAAAAGGAACGTATGAGAAGAAAGTATGAGAAGAATGTTGAACACAAATTTGAATTCAAATTTATAATGAATTAAAATTTCCCTCTCTTTTTTGAAAATTCAAATTTATGCGTAGGAGGAGTGGGCTAGTTTTTCTTTTATATACTTTTCTTTCCATTCATTCATTCTAACTCTCTCCTCATTTCATTGAAGCAACCAAGAGCGGAAGAGAAAGGATAAGCGGAGCCTTACTTTTTTCACTTTTTCCAGGTACTTGCATTCTTTTTCATTCGTCTTGTAATTCTTTTTCTTTACTTACAATTCTTTTTCAATTAGTTTCTTGTTAAAGATTTTGAGTTCTATTTCTTAAAATTCGTCTTGTAATTCTTTTTCTTTACTTACAATTCTTTTTCAATTACTTTATTGTTAAAGCTTTTGAGGAGGGGGGTCTTTTAGAAGGCATTACAATTCTTTTTAAATTAGTTTCTTATTTGAGTTTTTTAGTTCTATTTTAATTAGTTTTTTATTTATATTTGAGTTTGTAAATTTGAGAAATGAGAGAATACGGAGGGAGAGAAAGAGAGAGGAGAGAGGGAAAGAGAGAAATTAAGAGAGAGAAGAGGGGCTCTTGGCAGCTGTGGCTGCCAAAGGGAGAGAGAGAATAGAAATGAGAGAGAGAATAAGAAATGAGAGGAGTAGGGAGGGAGAGAAAGAGAGAGAGGGGAGAGAGAGAGAGATTCACAGAAAGAAAAGGGACTCCTTAAATGAGAGAGAAGAGTAGGGAGGGAAAGAAAGAGAGAGGAGAAAGGGGAGAGAGATTAAGAGAGAGAAGAGGGTCTCCTGGGGGCCATGGCTGCTTGAGGGAGGGAGAGAGTAGGGAGAGAGTAGGGAGAGAGAGGGAGAGAGAGAGAAAGAGAGAGAGGGAGAGAGAGAAAGAGAGAGAGAAAGAGAGAGAGAAAGAGAGGAGATAAGAGAGGAAAATTACCACGACAAGAGAAGGAAAGAGAGGATAAAAGAGAGAAGGAAAAAGAGAGACAAGGTGAAGGAAAGAGGGGATAAAAGAGAGAAAAATAGAGAGAAGGAAAGAGAGGAGAAAAGAGAGGAAAAGAGAGGAAAAGAGACGAGGAAAAAAGAGAGCAAAAGAGAGGAGATAAGAGAGGAAAATTACCACGAAAAGAGAAGGAAAGAGAGGATAAAGAGAGAAGGAAAAAGAGAGACAAGGTGAAGGACAGAGGGAATAAAAGAGAGGAAAATAGAGAGAAGGAAAGAGAGGAGAAAAGAGACAAAAATAGAGAGAAGGAAAGAGAGGAGAAAAGAGAGAAAAAGAGAGGAAAGAGAGGAGATAAAAGAAAGTACATAAGAGAGAAAAAGAGAGGAGAAAAGAGAAGGAAAGAGAGGAGAAAGGAGAGAAAAAGAGAACGCAATCCTTTACTTTCTCACGAATGCAATCCCTTTCTTCAATCATGCTTTCCCTTTCCATCATTCATGGAATCCCTTTCTTCAATCATGCAATCCCTTTCCATCATTCATGGAATCCCTTTCTTCGTTGATGCAATCACTTATTTCCATCATTCAATATGCAATCCTTTTCTTGAAAGTGGAAGTGGAAGGGGAAGGGGAAGGGGAACGGAAAGAGAAGGGAAAGAAAGGGGAAAGAGAAGGAAAACAAAACAAAGACTGTCGAAGCGCATCCATAGGCATGTCTAACAGCGCATCCATAGATGTGGCTGTTTGTTTTTCCAAAAGACAGACACATCTATAGATGCACTGTTAGACGCATCTATAGACGCACTCTGACAGATGCCTTTTTTTAAGAACTTGAAAAGGACATGCGCCCGACCACACTAGTACAAAAAATATCCGTTCGACTTGCATATGACAAAGGACGAATCCAAAGAGAGCAACTTCCAAAGAAGAGCAACCGTCAAGAGACTTAACTTGGATAGAGGTATGGAAGCTTCTTGTCCTTCTTCAAAGTTTCTCCTCTTTCTTCTCTTCCTTGTTGGCCCTCTACTTCTCTTTCTTCTTCTCCTTGTTCACCCTCTTCTCTTATGTTCTTAGGGATGATTATGTAGGCCCGGAGGTTAGTGTGGGTGTTTGGAGATAAGTGTAGATGCTCGGAGCTATGTCTATTAATAAGAAAGCAAGCCGCATGACATTAAAAGTATGTGAAGAAAAGCAAGCATGCTAAAAGTAGGTTCTAAAATCAGCTCGCAATCTGCGCATCTGAAAGCGCGTTTATCTGTGCATCTATTTGTGCGTCTAACTGTGCATCTATCAACGTGTCTAAAGTATGTTTTAGATGCACCTACAAATGCGCTCCACAGTACAAACACGGTGTTAGACTCGCTTTTAGATGGTCCATAATTTTTTGATATTTATAACTCATCCAAGAACAAATTTTTTGGGTTGTTTATATGTAGGATGTCTTCATCTTCAACAAGTAGCTCCAATGAGGATGAATCCCTCCATATCCACCATCGCGAAATGTGGTTCGAGCAAAAAATCAAATGTATGTGTGATCGATGTGGAGGAAACATGTATCATGCACACAGAATTACACTCAATCACGTCTCAAAATATAAAGAATAGGATGCGACTGAAAACATGGTAAGTGTTACAGAGTTAAGGTTGATTGAGATACATATGGGTGTTCATGTGTTTGAGTTATGATCCCATTTTAATTTGATACAAGAAGCAGTGCCACACCCACATATGTTGCCCTATGGTCATCGTGAGGATGCGAAGCATCGGCGATATGAGGTGGGGTCTTTAGGAGGGACTGTTACGGATGCATGGAGTGATGGTGATAGTAGCCCTACACCATTACCTCATGAGGCCATGGAGGAGGAGGTGTTTGATGAAATGGTGCGGGATTTATATGTCCATCATTCCTCAGGTAGGGATGATAGCATGGAGCAGGACGATCTTTTTACCGCAACATCGACTCCACAATTTGAGGGGTGCACATTATCTATTCTACGTGCCTCCCTTGAGTTACTAAACTTGTAGACCATCTATAGATGGAGCAATGCAAGTTTGAATGCATTACTCAAGTAATCTTTAAAGTCTATTTTGCAAACATGGTGAATTATGCTAGTGGGTCAATTACTCGAATGCTTTTTCTCATTAATGGTCTTCACGTGTAGGCTATTGTGTAAAATGCTTCCAAGGGAGAATAAATTACTAACCTCAAGAGATATGTTAAGGCAACATGTGACCTCTCTTGGAGGATTAGATTACAAGCACATCCATGCATGCGTCAACGATCATTGTGTCCTGTTTCATGGACAACATAAGGATACAAGAGAGTGTCCTACTTGTGGAGAGGCAAGATTATAGGAGATCTCAAAACTTTGGATGTGCCTTGTAAGGTTTTGAGAAGGTTTTGCGACATTTTACCATAATCCCTCGCATACAACATATGTTCAAGTGCAAATCCATTGCAGAGCTCATGTGATGGCATTCCTCCCATCGATCAACCGATGGCAAGTGAAGAACTCCCGTAGACACTCCTATATGGAAGCATATTGAAGACACATGGCCAATCTTCAAGGAAGAACCTAGGAGCTTGAGACTTGGACTGGGTATGGATGGTGTGAACCCATTTGGTAATCTCAAAAGAACCTCTTATAGTGTATGGCCAGTGATATTGGTGAATTATAATCTTCCACACTCTATGGCGATTAAGAAAGGACATGTTATGTTATCCCTTCTAATTCCAGGGAAACATAAAGTCAAAAATTTGTATATTTATTTGGAGCCTTTGATTGATGAGCTGGACATACTTTGGAGAGGTATCGAGGTCCATGATGTGACGAGGCCTCCCCTCGTTGATGAGACTTCAACTGCAAAGTAGTCTTGATGTATGGCGAGTGTTGAGGTAAGCATTGCACTTTTAATTATGAGTAGGCAATCGATGTGGCACCCTAAACCCACAAGCTTGAACTCTTAATTGCATCTATTGTTCAGGTCTCACTACATCGAGTTACCATGCATGCCCCATTCGTGGTCCTTCACTAGTTGCCTCATGGGCAGCCCATTGAATAATGTCATCTATGAGAATCACCATCGATTTCTCCCACCTAATCATCCTAGATATGTCGCCCCTTGGAATGAAGTCCCCCCATAGTCACTCACTGCGGCAGATTGGATGAGAATTTGGGATGGATCCACGACTTCTCCACCACTTGGCATGAGCCGGTAAGGGTATGTAACTATTGTGTGCTATATTGGCTGGAAATAAAGATTGCTCAATAACACCAACTTTAGTTTAAATACTCCATCTTTTACTGTTTACCATATTGGTCCCACCTCAAGATCAATCAGCTGCTTAATCCCATGCATATCTTCAAGAATGTGGCGTCTACTATTTGGGAACATTTAAAGGGGACATGAGATTCCATAGGCATAAGAGAGGATCTATGCACCATAAGGAGGATGCATGAAGCTTGGCCACAAGAGAGACCAAATGGACATGTCTTTTTACTTCGTACACCGTGGAGGTTATCAAAGCTAGAGATGGTGGTGGTGAAGTAAGCTATCACTACAAGCCAACTACATCTCAAACTGCATTTGGTGGATGAGATTGCTATATACGGTACTGTACATGCATGATGGTTGTTATTCCTCAAGCACTTCATGAAGACCTTGAAGGGTTTCATGAGATAAAATGCAAGACGCGAAGGTAGCATGGCCGAGGGTTGGTTGGTACAAGAGTCACTTGTACATATTTCTGAGTTTCTTGTTGATGTGGATAGGTCTCTCCCACGACTATGGAGAGATGATCAAGACCTAAGGATGGCCTCTATTGTGCCTCAGGGGAAAGGACATAGCAAAGTAATAGACACAGAGTTGCTTAATAAAATAAACCTCTATTGCATGCTTAATAGTGATGTGATGAAAAGATGGGTGACAAGATACAAGGATGCAAAGGCAAGAAGACAAGGAAAAAGGGCCCTCTTTTGTACACACCACAGACCTCATGTGCCATACCCTCAGCATCTAAGAGCACTTCCAAAGGATATTCATGTGGAGTGGCTACTTGACGAAATGGAGACAGCAGAGAGAGATGAGGGGATGCATATCACAATGGAAGAATGGAAGTATGTTAGGGGATGCATGAGCAAGGTCGGTATATAGAATGTTATGCATAAGTTAGGAGCTTTCAACAATTTAGATTGCTTATTTGATTGATTTTGTCTTGGTGTAGTGTACTATGTTAAATGCTATATGGTGTGAGGGCAAGCATTTTTGAACACAACGAATTGATGATAAGAGAAACACACAAGATTGTGGCATCATTGCTAGCTTTGAGGGAGCCAATGGAGCCATGGATGATTATTGTGGCATAATCCAAGATATTATTAAGCTTTTTTTCGATGCTTCTTTGTGTATGTTTTGGATGTAAAGTGGTTTAAGGACATGGTGGAAAGAGGCCCTAATGCAACAATCAAACACCATGCAAGTGGCTTTGTAACTATTGACTCCACAAAGTTTTGGCAAAGTAAGGACACACTAGTACTACCACAACAATGTGAACAGGTATTTTACACACATATAAAAATACTCACTTTTAAATATTTTATACCTTCGATGCAAGGAAAATAACATGATTGTATTTGTGTTTTAATTAGGTTGTCTATCAACCAATGGTGGATAATAATAGGTGGTGGCAGGTCATACCTATTAAACCACATTCCGAAGTGATGTATAGTATATTTACTAATATGGAGCATATGGAGGATGATCATGGCCATGGAGGTGATGATGACCGTGATACAAGAGCGGAGAATGATCATGAGATAAGAGATACAGATATTGAGGCCATTACCTGTGAGGACGAGCCTACCATTGGTGATGCTAATTTCGATGAGCACATGCGTAGCACAAGTAGTAGTGGGTGAAATGCATTTGTAGATCTCAACACTGGTTTGGATTTTGAAGTAGATCGTTTGGCAAGGGTTGATCTCATTGAGGATGAGATCAACCATAGCCCATTATTAATATTCGCAAAACTATTTTACATATTGTCTCATTCTCCTCACCTCACTTTATTTTTGTATGTGAGTTTGCCAAAAAGCATTGATATTTTTGTTAAAATTACGTGCTTTGGTAATCATGGGCAATGTTAGGAAAGCAATGATGTACATTTATCAGCCTACATCAAAATTTCACTTTTTTTATTCTTTGTTTTGCATCTAAATCTAAATCTAAGTCATAGTGCAGACACACTAATAGACACGCAAATAGACACGCAAATAGACGCGCCATTAGACGTGCTATTCAACATGCCTACATTTTCACTATTCTAGCAGCACCTGCTATTTTGCACGTCTATCAAGGAAGTCTAGTTGCTTTGTGTTGTTGTGCTGGATTTTCATTTATATGTAAGGGAAATGACATTACATGGGCAAATAAATTCTTGAATGGTCAAATTTCACATACTAATCTATAAACACTACTGTGTATTAAGTGGGCAACCTTGCATACAAATGAGAACTAATAGAATATTCCTTTTTAAAAGCAAATGTTTGAAATTTTTCTTATCATATTGAAAATACTATTGCACACCAATCATAATGAAAAAAAAGTACACAAAAAAAAGGCTTAAATTTAAGAGTAACTTTCATAGCAATGTTTAAAATTGACAAAAACTTTAAAAGTAAAAAGAAAACACAATATGAAGCCCTTATGGTTTGATAAATTAATCAAAGGAATTAAACAGTTGGACGGTTGTTTGATACAATGATATTACAAGAGGAATCTGCTCAATACAACCAAAATGTATATGTGCACTCTCTTACTCTACAAGTGCGTCCTCTCACTACTATACACGGATCCTATTGCGATGTTTATGTACCGACGTTTAGTGCGCGCGGGGTGCTAATCATTGGTATGAAAAGCACGTCCGATAAAGCGTCGCTATATAGCGACTTTAGGCAAATGTCGCTATATAGCAACTATTACAAAGGTCGCTATATAGCGACTTTTAAGTGTTGCTATATAGCGACACTGAGACACTATTTTATAGCAATGTTTTCCAGAGAGGGTTTTTTACTCATATAGGCCTTAAAAGTTAGTTTTTTCCAATGACAAATTTTTTTAAATTTTCATACATGTTTGATCTTTTGAGAGAGAAAAAATATGAGAGCATGTACATCAAGCCTTTGAAGCTCATATATTCATGTCCAAGTTTGAGATGAAAAAAATCAATGAAGAGCATTTACATCAACTGTTTCATCTTGAGCCAAGTCTAAGGCACCAAACAAGTCTATCTCCAACTCTATACCGAGTTAATCTCCTACATCATCATCGTACTCTAGCATCGTATGTTCACCTAAAAGTACTTGATCATCTTCTTCAATAAAGTGTGGTGATTCTTGATGATCGTTGTCTTCTTCCTCAATATCGTGATCTCCATCTTCCTCCCGTGTGATGTCATTATGGGCACCTTTCTCTTGGCTCATATTGTGATCTTCATCTTCTTCGCTAGATTCATCGGGATCAATTGGATCCAGCATTGGTAGTGGCATCTCCATATCCACATCTCTATCTTCAAAAGTTTGCTTACTTCGTGGTGCAACTTGGATCACATACCACCATCTTGGATCAGAACGATCCGGATCAAAAACCACCTATATTGAAGATGGGTGTCAGATGTTGTCAATTATATATATGAAATTATGCTCAAGTACATGTATCAATGGATCTTTAAAAATGAAAGCTTCGATTAATTAAATCATTAGTATGCACCTGCTCATAGTGCTCGGGAAGAACAAAAGTATCACTTTCATCGGTCCAATGTTTGGTGGAGTCTATTGCAAAGAAACCACTACTATCTTTTCTCATTGTCACATGGGGACCGTTGTAAATAGTTCTAAACCATTTTACATCAAGAATGAAAACACTAAATCGTCTGAAATCAACTTCATAGATTTTGCGTGTGGTTCCACAATAATCCAACTGTGAGGAGAGAAGATTGGTATCTAAAGCACTTGCTCAGCTATCTTGTGTGAAGTTAGCCATGACTCCACAATCATGCGTGACTCTCTTTGAATCGATACGTTCCACATGAAAATGTCGTCCATATGACCATAATGCACTGTACTTTTTGTACTATAAAAGAGCATCATTAAAAAAATGAAAGTGCATCTATTTTATAGCGTATATTGCCACAAATAATTACTTAATTACGTCAAGAGGTAAGAAACTTACATGCACCATACATCCAGATGATAACTCTCGCTCGCGCTCATTTATTGTCTCTCCATTGCATTCGGCTTTACGTAGAGCCAGTTGTAGCCAATCAAGTGACATGTATGTGAGGAGAAAAGCCAGATCCCATGGATATGGTTGCGATCGCCTCTACATTACTCTGAATCTCATCCTTGCATTTATTCTTTCTGCTTTGACCACTTCATATCTCTCAATCCACTTCTGCATCTCAGGGCTATTAAGGATACAAAACTTATTGAATTTCTCCATTTTCTCTTCACTCATCTTTCTTTCAATCCCTTTTCCTTTGGGAACCTCGCCAACGATGCGATCATCATCCTTGTTATGCCAAGCTTGTGGCATATCGGGATCCATGGATGCAAGAAACTCCATGATATATACTAATGACTCTTGCACAAGCCATCCCTCTACCATACTTGCTTCTGGTCTTGCTCTTTGTCTCACAAATGCCTTTAAAGTTTTCATAAACCACTCGAGAAAAAACATCCATCGACTATGAAGAGTACCTGCAATAGCCACCTCATGAACTATGTGCACAAGCAAGTGGACTTGAGTTGTCATAATGCTCGAGGGAAAGTGCTTCTCAAGCAAGCATATGGCTTTGATGGATTCCACCCTAGCCTTCGCGATGCTTGATATGGAGATCTCTTTTTGAGATATCCACCTATTTCACATGTCCATGTAAGATATTTTCATAATCAGTCTACAGATTAATCAGCCTAAATTGAAGAAAATGCAATCAATGCGATTTGATAGTAAGCATACCTCACAATACCATAGATCTTGAATATAGCATTTCTAACATCTTCTTGTAAGCACCCTTTTATTGTAATTGGGAGGATGAACTATCAAAGCAATAAAGAAGTAATGTCAACAATATAACATAATCATAATTACACTTATGCATCACAATTATCGGTACACTAATTGTACAGCTTCGAATACCTGTAAGACCTTGTGCTAATCATGGTACTTGAGCCCACTAAGCTTATTCTCCTTTGAAAATGCTCCTTTCAAGCAATGCATGTACCCTGTCGGTGTTTGAAAAGAGGTAATGTCCGCCTTGACCGCTGCCTCCTCCCTCATAGAGAGGATCCACGTTGCTTTCGGGAGGACAAATTTTCCTGAAGCATGCACTTGGGGCCACAAACTAGACATCCTATTCATAGCACGCAAGTCTTCTCAGACTCCTCTCGAGCCTTTGGAACCAACCAAGTGTGCCCAAATAGTAGCCCCCACATTCTTGAAGATATGCATGGGATCCAAGAGACGATCGATTTGCAACTGACCCCAATAAGGAAGCTCGTGAAAGATCAATAGCCTCTTCATACCAGGAGGACATTCCTCTCCATTTGCCCTCCAAGCTTGAATCCAATCACTTGCCTTCAAATATGATGGTGGTGGATCAAGTTGACCTCCACGTGCGAGATGGTTGAGTGAAAGTATCGAGCATGACCTTCATAAACATTTTCCCTCATATGTTTGGAGTATTGTGCAAGCAATTCCACAAATCCACAAATCCACTCATGTCGTAATAATGGAAGAAAAACACCATGCTGGTGGTTGTTAATATCCTAGTGTGCAACCAACCACTGTGTTGGCAACCACTTATCCTTCACTACCACTGTGCTATCCCAAAATTCATTGTATAGTGAAATACTAAAACAATCCCCTTTAGTTTGGTTATCTTTAACTATCAGATTCCAACCACTGGGCTACTTAAAACATTTAAGTATTGACATGGAAGCAGGTCGACAAAAAATCAGGTACTAGGAACGCCATAGATCATGGATGATGGCAGTCTGAGAAAGTCCACAAGTCTACGAAATACAACATTTTGTGGCTCAAGGAAATTCCGAGCTCCCAACTATCTTATCAACCTCTATGTATAGCAAGCACATCTCCTAGCTCTTTAAGATGAACTATCACAGACCTCATTACACACTAAGACCACCATCTACTTGCTTGCCTCTACTGACTTGTACGTCCATAGTAACTCCTCCTTTCGCTTGGGGTCCTCTTCATCCTAGTATTGGCACTCCATAAAACTTTGCATTGCCATCCTGTCCTACTAAAAGAAGCCTACATCATTTGACAAAAGGAGCATGAAAAACCATAGCCAGGGAAATCTATATTCACTGTGTTTGCTATGTCCAAGCCATACAGCTAATGGCAAAGCATGTCCTCATTGTAGCTATTTTCCTCCCTCTTCTCTGGGTTTGTTTTTGCGAGAAGGTCATCCCAACATTGTTCTCAAATAGAACATGAGCATTCCAAAGTCTTTTGGGTATGCCATAGATTTGCAGTAGGTGGATCAATGTATAGAGTTTCAGGGCTAGATTTCATAATGGTCTCTTAGTTGTGTTTGCACTACACTTAAATAGGGAGAGAGTTCATTGAGTCCGTCCTTGTCATTCTTCTTTCATACGACCTAACATATCCCCCTCTCATCATTTGATTTTTTAATCTAAATCTTTCGCCTCACATTAGTTGTCCTATTGAAATATTTCATCTCACATTAGTTGTTTAATCAAAATCTTCCATCTCACATTATCGTCCTTGGCCTGTCAAAGGAACATATATTATTATATGTATATATATATCTTAACAACTACACTTACATTGAGAAATATGAAATCCCATAACTAATCCACAAATCCACAATTCCTAAACGAATGAATTGCATGCCTTTTATCTTGTCGTGTAATAATAATAATAGAAGCAAACCACCGTGCTGGTGGCAGTTATATTCCTAGAGTGCAACCAACCACCGTTCTGGCAACCAACCACCATGCTAGTGCCAGTTTATTTTTGGGTATAGTGATACGTTATACCCAAGAAAACGTTGACCCACATAATAATAGAAGAAAACCACCATGCTGGTGTTATCCTAAAACAAATACATTGCCCAAGTAAACTTTGGAGAAAGTTATTAATTCAGTAGATTACACACAGATTACATCTCAAATACTCCTTTCCTTTAGATTACATGTGAAGGACTCCTTTGCTTCAGGGGGCTAGTTCCGCATTGCTTTGAGCATGTTGCCTTTTTGAGCTCCCTAATTGCAGGCTTGGCCCTCCTTCCTCTTTTCCTTGCTCCTTCCTGAAGGTGGCTAGTTCCTTCCTTCAAGAGCCTAGCCCCTCCCCCTTCATGTCGCTTCCTCTTTCCTTGATTTGAGCTTCCTAGTTGCAGGCTCGGCCCTTCTTGCTCCTTTCCTGAAGGGGGGTGGTTCCTCCCTTCAGACTCCTTTTCCTTCTTGGGGGGGTCACTATGTATAAACCCTCTATATCACATGCGTTCAAGGCCTATATTTAAAGTCCCTTATCTATAAAAAATTTCATTAATAAAATGTACCCCTTTTCTATACAAATCAGCCATCTTATGCCCCATCTTATGCCCCTTCCCCCGTACCGTCTTATGCCCCTTCCCCCATGCCGTCTTATGTCCCTTCTGCCATCCCGTCTCATGCCCCTTCCCCCATGCCGTTAGGAGGTCCTTCTGCCTCGGCAAGCCGTCGACGTACTCCCCAGCCATCGAGACTCGGTTCTCCAGCTACGAGTGGTCATCGTAGTCCTGTGCAGTCCCCAGCTATGAGTGGCCAGCGTACGAGCTCGACACGATAGGGTGGCAGGCGTAGTAGTAGGGAGAGCGGTGGCGGATGCATGGCACAGTGCTTTGGGCCATGTGGCGGTGAGGAGGATGATGATTCAAATGATTTAGACGTGCCTCTAGGTGATGGTACAATTTATTATGACATCACTTAGACAGGAGGCATCTTGATGGATGCGCGGGGGAAGGACATCATGGCCTTCATGCGCTCTGTAATTGCTAACAATTACAGAGATTGCTTTATCCTCTATAAAGACCACCCAAAGAGGTTGGCTGATGAGACCCTCGCTACTGTTCACTCTAGGTATCCTAACCCCCCCAGTCGCTAGTTCACAGATAAATGGGGGAAGTCAAAGATTGTTACGATACTTAGCAATAAAAGATCTTCCCTTAAGAGGCAGGCACTAGCGGAGCTTGCCAGACTTGAGGCAGGTCAACCTCCAAGGGGCCCGCCCTACACCGCTCAGAAGCGTGAGTGGAAGAAGGCAATGAAGTCAGCGAGGGAGGAGCCCAGTCTGCAGCACGTGGAGGCACGGTGGATCTAGATGGAGGAATATGGGAGCGCGCATTTTGGAGCAGGGGGTGTTGAATCATGGGAGGCCCAATTTGTAAGTATCGATCTCAAATTATATTGCTTATGTAGTTTATTAGGAGGTTGGTTGTTTCTTTGTACTAATCCCTCCACAAAGTGTATCGCGGTCATGCAGCTTGAGATCGTGGGCAGATACCCTACTCCAGTGGAGACAGCCTACCACCGCCACCATCGCAGAGGAGATACATGGAGGCACTTCTATGATGACGGGTTGATTACTGAGGAGCAGTATACCCGAGCTACTGGACAGGCCCCCCATGTATTTGAAAGTAATTAAATAATGCCAAAATTATAAGTAAAGATTTGATTTTTCATACATTGATATATGTTGTCCCTTGTTTACAGGCCGCCCCTGCACAAGACGACGAGGAAGACGAGGAAGGAGGTGCAGAAGGGAGCGCAGAAGGCAGCACAGAAGGGAGCGTGGAAGGCACTGAGGATTAGTCGTAGAAGTAGTGTTACTATTCTTTTTTGTACTTAAAGCCATTGGCTTGGCTTCGTGCCTCTTGTATATAGACTCCTCTTATTTTTTGTACTTGAAGCCACATGACATGGCTTAGCTTTCTTATTTGTTGTACTTGGAGCCACATGACGTGGCTTAGCTTCGTGCTATATGTATATACAAGCACTTTTTTAGCTTTCAATTTTATTGCGTTTTGGAGTTGTAATATTTTATTTGGAATTGTAATTAAAATGCGGTTGGCTGTAAGAATTGAATTACAGAATGTGGATATGGGATTCTTGTAACTATATGGCATACACAACATACACAATATTTTGTAAATTTTTTTTAAAAAAAAAAGGCGCGTCTATCAGTGCGTTTAAAAACGCGTTTATATTCGCGTCTGTCTGTTTGATTTGCGTCTATACGTGCGTCTATGAAAGCGTGTATAAGCGCGTCTATTTACGTGTGTATGTGCACGTCTATACGCGCGTAAGTCTGATATATAGATGCGCAATTAGACGCGGGTCTCCTGACGCGCAAATAGACGTTGGATACAAGTGTCTCGGCCTTAATGAGGTTAGCCCTTGCATTAATTTGACTCATTATTTGTATATTGTTTGTTTTGAGGATCATCATTTGGATACTGTCTTTGTCATAGGTTGCTCCAGAAGATGTTGCCTGCACCAAATACCATACCCGCACCAAGAGACGAAGCGAAAAAGATGCTAACAATGGTGGGTATGGATTATGATACCATCCATGCTTGCCGTAATGATTGTATTCTCTTTCATCATGAGCATGGAGATTCGGCTAGTTGTCCAAAGTGTGGGAAACAACGATATAGAGATGACTTGCAGGGTGAGCGGATACCGGTAAAGGTCTTGAGACACTTTCCCATCATTGCAAGAATACAACACATGTTTCAATGCAAATCCATAGGGGAGTTAATGACATGGCATGCATCTCATCGGTCCACTGATGACACATTGAGGATTCCCGTAGATTGTGCAGCTTCGAAGCACATAGATAATCAGTGGCCGGACTTTGTGAGGGAGCCTTGCAACTTACATCTTGGGCTAGCCATGGACGGCGTGAATCCTTTCGGGTTACGCTCGACATCTTGGTCGACATGGCCCATAGTTGTGGTGAATTACAATATCCCACCATGGCTAACAATAAAAAAGGGACACCTCATGCCTGCACTACTTGTGCCAGGAAAGTACAAGGCAAAAAAAATGGATGTGTACATGGCACCTTTGATAGAGGAGTTACAGATATTATGGAGAGGAGTGCAGGTATTTCATATTTCCAGAGCTCCTAGACATACCAATGATATTTTGGTCAGGGGTATCTTGATGTGGACCATGCATGACTACCCAAGATATGGAGAGTGCGCAGGTACGTGGTTGTGTCTTTACATGTACAGTGAGGGATTATGCTTTTTTTACTCTCTTTTGCACGCATGTCTTGTACTAGCACATTCATGCACGCGTGCAGGACTTGTTACAAGTGGGTACCATGCTTGTCCTGTTTGTGGACCGCCGGCTCTGAAATCACTTGCACGCTACTCCAAACATATGAGGAAAAATGTTTATGAAGGTCATGCTCGATACCTTCCACTCGACCATCTCGCACGTGGAGGTCAACTTGATCCACCACCATCATATTTAAAGGCAAGTGATTGGATTCAAGCTTGGAGGGTGAATGGAGAGGAACCTCCTCCTGGTATGAAGAGGCTATCAATCTTTCACGAGCTTTCTTATTGGGGTCAGTTACAAATCAATCATCTCTTGGATCCCATGCATATCTTCAAGAATGTGGGGGCTACTATTTGGGAACACTTGGTTGGTTCCAAGGACTCGAGAGGAGTGCGAGAAGACTTGCGTGCTATGAATAGGATGTCTCATTTGTGGCCCCAAGTGCTTGCTTCCGGAAAAGTTGTCCTCCCGAAAGCAACGTGGATCCTCTCTACGAGGGAGGAGGCAGCGGTCAAGGCAGACATTGCCTCTTTTCAAACACCGATAGGGTACATGCGTTGCTTGAAAGGAGCATTTTCAAAGGACAATAAGCTTAGTGGCCTCAAGTCCGATGATTGGCACAAGGTCTTACAGGTATTCTAAGTAGAATTAGTGTACCGATAATAGTGATGTGTTAGCATAATTATTATTATGTTATATTGTTGACATGACTTCATTGTTGCTTTGATAGTTCATCCTCCCAATTACAATAAAAGGGTGCTTACAAGAAGATGTTAGAAATGCTATATTCAAAATCTGTGGTATTGTGAGGTATGCTTACTATCAAATCGCATTATATATTTTCTTCATGGACATGTGAAATAGGTGGATATCTCAAATATCTTACATATGCATGGACATGTGAAATAGGTGGATATCTCAAAAAGAGATCTCTATATCGAGCATCGAGAAGGCTAGGGTGGAATCCATCGAAGCCGTATGCTTGCTTGAGAAGCACTTTCCCTCGAGCATAATGACAACTCAAGTCCACTTGCTTGTGCACATAGTTGATGAGGTGGCTATAGCAAGTACCGTTCATAGGCGATGGATGTTTTTTCTCGAGCGGTTTATGAAAACTTTAAAGGGGTTTGTAAGACAAAGAGCAAGACCGGAAGCAAGCATGGCAGAGGGATGGCTTGTGCAAGAGTCATTAGTATATATCACAGAGTTTCTTGCATCCACAGATCCTGATATGCCGCAAGCTTGGCACAACAAGGATGATGATCGCATTGTTGGCGAGGTTCCCCAAGGAAAAGGGATTGAAAGAAAGATGAGTGAAGAGCAAATGGAGAAATTCAATAAGTTTTGTATCCTCAATAGCCCTGAGATGCAGAAGTGGATTGAGAGATATGAAGTGGCCAAAGCAGAAAGAATAAATGCAAGGACGAGATTCAGAGTAATGTACAGGGGATCACAACCATATCCACAAGATCTAGCTCTTCTCCCTACTCACATGTCACTTGATTGGCTACAACTGGCTCTACGTAAAGCCGAACGTGATGGAGAGACAATAAGCGAGCGCGAGCGAGAGTTATCATCTGCATGTATGGTGCATGTAAGTTTTTTATCTCTTGACGTAATTAAGTAATTATTTGTGGCAATATATGCTATAAAATAGGTGCATCTTCATTGTTTTAATGATGCTCTATTACAGTACAAAAAGTATAGTACATTATGGTCATATGGATGACATTTTCACGTGGAACGCATCGATTCAAAGAGAGTCATGTATGATTGTGGAGTCATGGCTAACTTCACACAAGATAGCTGAGCAAGTGCTTCGGATACCAATCTTTTCTCCTCACAGTTGGATTATTGTTGGAACCATATGCGACATCTATGAAATTGATTTCAGACGATTTACTATTTTCATTCTTGATGTAAAATGGTTTAGAACTACTTACAATGGTCCCCATGCGACAGTGAGAAAAGATAGTAGCGGTCTCTTTGCAATAGACTCCACCAAACATTGGACCAATGAAAGTGATACTTTTGTTCTTCTTGAGCACTGTGAGCAGGTGCATACTAATGATTTAATTATTTGAAGCTTTCATTTTTAAAGTCCATTGATATATATATAATTGACAACATTTGGCACCCATCTTCAATATAGGTGGTTTTTCATCCGGATCGTTTTGATCCAACACAACAAGACAAAGCACCCATAGACGCGTGCACAGACGCGTTTCATGAACTAAATAAAAAACTTACGGGCGCGTCTATTTGCACGTCAGGAGACCCGCATCTAATTGCGCATCTATATATCAGACTTACGCGCGTATAGATGCGCACAGACACGCGTAAATAGACACGCTTATACACGCTTTTATAGACGCACGTATAGATGCAAATCGAATAGATAGACGTGAATATAAACGCGTTTTTAAACGCACTGATAGACGCGCCTTTTTTTTTTAAAAAAAAATTTTACAGAATACTGTGTATGTTGTGTATGCTATATAGTTATAAGAATCCCATATCCACATTCTGTAATTCAATTCTTACAGCCAACCGCATTTTAATTACAATTCCAAATAAAATATTACAACTCCAAAATGCAATAAAATTGAAAGCTCAAAAAGTGCTTGTATATACATATAGCACGAAGCTAAGCCACGTCATGTGGCTCCAAGTACAAAAAATAAGGAAGCTAAGCCATGTCATGTGGCTTCAAGTACAAAAAATAAGAGGAGTCTATATACAAGAGGCACGAAGCCAAGCCAATGGCTTTAAGTACAAAAAAGAATAGTAGCACTACTTCTACGACTAATCCTCGCTGCCTTCCACGCTCCCTTCTGTGCTGCCTTCTGCGCTCCCTTCTGCACCTCCTTCCTCGTCTTCCTCGTCGTCTTGTGCAGGGGTGGCCTGTAAACAAGGGACAACATATATCAATGTATGAAAAATCAAATCTTTACTTATAATTTTGGCATTATTTAATTACTTTCAAATACCTGGGGGGCCTATCCAGTAGCTCGGGTATACTGCTCCTCAGTAATCAACCCGTCATCATAGAAGTGCCTCCATGTATCTCCTCTGCGATGGTGGCGGTGGTAGGCTGTCTCCACTGGAGTAGGGTATCTACCCACGATCTCAAGCTGCATGACCGCGATACACTTTGTGGAGGGATTAGTACAAAGAAACAACCAACCTCCTAATAAACTACATAAGCAATATAATTTGAGATCGATACTTACAAATTGGGCCTCCCATGATTCAACACCCCCTGCTCCAAAATGCGCGCTCCCATATTCCTCCATCTGGATCCTCCGTGCCTCCACGTGCTGCAGACTGGGCTCCTCCCTCGCTGACTTCATTGCCTTCTTCCACTCACGCTTCTGAGCGGTGTGGGGCAGGCCCCTTGGAGGTTGACCTGCCTCAAGTCTGGCAAGCTCCGCTAGTGCCTGCCTCTTAAGGAAAGATCTTTTATTGCTAAGTATTGTAACAATCTTTGACTTCCCCCATTTATCTGTGAACTGGCGATTGGGGGGGTTAGGATACCTAGAGCGAACAGTAGCGAGGGTCTCATCAGCCAACCTCTTTGGGTGGTCTTTATAGTGGATAAAGCAATCTCTGTAATTGTTAGCAATTACAGAGCGCATGAAGGCCATGATGTCCTTCCCCCACGCATCCATCAAGATGCCTCCTGTCTGAGTGATGTCATAATAAATCGTACCATCACCCAGAGGCACGTCTAAATCATCTGAATCATCATCCTCCTCATCGCCACATGGCCCAAAGCACTGTGCCATGCATCCGCCATCGCTCTCCTTGCTACTACGCCTGCCACCCTGTCGTGTCGAGCTCGTACGTTGGCCACTCGTAGCTGGGGACTGCACGGGACTATGTTGACCACTCATAGCTGGAGAACCGAGTCTCGATGGCTGGGGAGTACGTCGACGGCTCGCCGAGGCAGAAGGACCTCCTGACGGCATGGGGGAAGGGGCATAAGACGGGATGGCAGAAGGGACATAAGACGGCATGGGGGAAGGGGCATAAGACGGTACGGGGGAAGGGGCATAAGACGGGGCATAAGATGGCTATGGGGACTCCGCTGGGGTGATCTCAGCCGGTGTGGGGTGGCTTGGAGTCTGTAGTGCCGACTCCTGGGGAGTGTTAAGGGTACCCGTCATGTATCGTATAACTCCGCAGGACTAGGAGGGTGCCCTAAAATGTTATATAAATCCTTCCATATCGATTCCTGCGGATCAGGTGAGCTAGAAGCACTTCCTCCCCACATGTTAAACTGGAAAAAAATAAACAAATCTATTACTTTGGGAGCTGAGAAGAAAGGGGGAAAAAAAAGGGGAAAAAAAAAAGAGGCTCTGTCAGAGCGCGTCTATAGACCCATCTAATCTTCGCGTCTATAAACGCGTCTAATAGAGCGTTTAACAGTCCGTTCATCAATCCATCTAACAGTCCGTTCATCAATCCGTCTAACAGTGCGTTAAAAAGCACGTCTGCCAGCGCGTCTAACAGTCCGTCCAACAGCGCGTCTAAAAGCGCGTCTAACAATTCGTTTAAAACTCCGTTTAACAGAGCGTCTGTGTGAGCGTTTACATACGCATCTGTGTGTGTCTGTAACAACCCAGACGTGCATATAGACGCGCCTGTAGATGCGCCCTCAGATGCCTCTATACACGCGCTCCGACAGTCGAGAATACTAAAATGGCTTGTTCTATTGTTAAATATAGATTGTTTGTCTTCGAGCATTCCATTTGAGCTCTAGAGCCTTGGCGATAGACCGGCTTCTGCATATAATCAAGGAGAAATTTCTTCTAACAGGATGAACTGAAGGCCAAAAGCTGAGGCTGATCAGGGCCAACTCCGGAGGTGTTGTTCTCGAACTAAAGCTCTTGCGAGCTTCCCCCTCCCCCTCCGTACCTCTACCTCCCCTCACCTCAACCTCACTCGCTGCTGCTGCGCCCTCCCTCGCCATCCCCGCTCACCTCCGCCTCACCCCCCCTTGCACCTCCGCTCACCCTCCTCGCAACCCCGCCTCACCCCCTCTCACCCCTTCACCCCGCCTCACCCTCCCCACCTCGCTCCGCCCCCCCTCGCCACGCTCACCCCCCCCCGCTCCGTCTCTCCCCTTGCCCCTCTGCTCCACCCCTCCTCCCCGCTTCCGCTCCACTCACACCCCCCCGCCTCCTGCTCCGCCCACCCACCCCTCGCCCCCCGCCCTCACCCCCTTTCGCCTCACCGCCCCCCCTCCATTTCACCCCCGTCTCCCCTTCTCGCTCTCCGCCCCCCCGGCCCCTTTTTTTTTTTTTCCCACCCCCCGTCCGCCTCTCGCCCCACTCTGCCTCTCCCCCGCCCCCGCTTCCACTCCAGCCTCCTCTCCACCGCCCCCGATCCCCGCCCCCACTCCTCCACCCCGCGCCATCTCCGCTTCCTACCCCCCCATCCCGCTTCCTCTGCCCCCCGCCCTCCACCCTTCCCGCCAAACCCAGGCTCCATCCTCCCGCATCTACCCCCCCCCCCCCCTTTTTGGGTGGCAGCCTTTTCCTCATCGGAAGCCTCGCAGTTCGTCTTGGCGTATGGTGGCCCCTTGCCCGGAACCGGAGGCCCAGACGGACCCTCCCTCTCCAGATGCCTACCGCGTCATCCTGAAAGAGCAACAATCATCTCGGGTTCAGGAGGTTGCCAATGACTTTGCCCTTACCTCTGTTTATGGCAGAGTCATTGGACATTCCCCCTCCAGATCAGCCATCAGGGACTGGCTCCAGTCCACCCTCATGCTAGAGGACGGCCATATTGAGGAGGTGGCCCTTATGGGAAGGGGCATCTTTTGGCTCAAACTCTCCAATGCGAAAGCGGCGAGAAACCTGATTGCTGGCTCCCCCATGATTGTGGATGGAAAGATTGTCATGATAGTCCCGTGGTACTGTGGATTTAGCGCAGCGGATTTTGATGCTCGGTTCCGTATACCTCGTCATCCAGTGACGCTAGTTTTTCCAGGTCTTGCTACTGAGCTACGGCCGATTGTCAGGGACCTGGGCTCCCACTTTGGATGGGTTATGCACGATACTTTCGCCGATGCGGTGACTACGACAGGAGCCCCCTGAGTCCATCACCCAGAGCATGGTAGTCACCGGACAGCCAGGGCAGTGTTTGAGGTGTCACGGCTTCGGGTACCTGGCGGCTGTTTGTCCACGCTTCACCAGCTCTTCTCGACCCCCCCGCCCCCCCCTCTCCGCCCCCTCCCCCCCCCTCCGGGCAGCCACGCCAGGAGGAGCAGAGGCAGCCGGAGCCCGGACCAGAGTTAGCTGGCGGCTGGACTGAGGTTAGAAGGAAAAGAGGAAAGAACAAGAAGATTTCTGATAAAGGCTGAGAGGCTGAGGTTACCCGACCTGCAGCTGCACCTCAGAGACCTGACAGGCAGCCGCCCCAGGGACCTCGGAGAGCATCTTCTTCAACGGTAGCCCGCCCTCCACAGACTCAGGTCCCCCTCTCCTCCTCTCCCCAGCCTCTCCCCATTCAACCCCAGGCCATCCCCCATCTGCACCCCATTTCTCCCGACCCGCAGCTTCAGCCCCCTCCTTGTCCTCCTCAGTCTTCTCCCCCTCCTTCTCAGCCCCAGTTCCAGATGCATCCCCATCCCTCCTCCCCCCCCGCCTCTTTC
Organism: Dipteris shenzhenensis; assembly: GCF_047967505.1. Classification (NCBI taxonomy): domain Eukaryota; kingdom Viridiplantae; phylum Streptophyta; class Polypodiopsida; order Gleicheniales; family Dipteridaceae; genus Dipteris; species Dipteris shenzhenensis. The sequence continues at coordinate 42,498,294 of NC_141620.1, read as the reverse complement.
AGCTCTCCCGCAGAGCTAGTTGCACCGACGGTTCCTCAGCCGAGGGCTGCCCCCGCTCCCCCCCCTCCTCCTCCACTAGTCGCCCCTGAGGAGTCTGTGTTGCCTATTCCCCAGCCTCCTCCCCCTCCCCCTCCGCTGGCAGGACACCTTGAGTCTACACCTTCACCGGAGCAGGCTTCTCTGTCCGCTAGCCCTTCAATAGCAGACTCCGACGGGCCTCAGCTTCAGGAGAGAGAGCTCCCCCGTGACTTTTACAGATCTGGCCCCTGGGACTACTTGGATGTGGCCGACCTCGAGACTTTCCCTGCTTGCCTTGACATCAGTATCTTCCTGCTCCGCAAAGGGGCGGATGGGAAGATAGCTGCCTTGGCCCCCAGGGATGGCCCTAGCTTTGCTTTCACGTTCCTTAGCGATGGCATCGAGACCTGGACAGACGACTCGGTTTGGGAGGCTCTCAGCGAGCAGACACATGCTCAGGTTTGGCCCGTCCGGTGGGCGGCTTCTCGAGACTCAGTGGTTCGAGGGTGACGTGCGCCTGTGGTGGCGTTGCGCCGCCAAATGCTTTAGACTGATTGTGATCCTCAGGGCCCCCCTGTCTTGGCCCCTCCCCCAAGATGTCAGAGGTTGGACCCCTCAGAAACTCCGCGCTTTCTACGGCATGACCACCTCAGAGATCTCGAGCTGGCTCGAGAAAGCTTTCGTTCATGGTACCAAAGGCCTCTTGCCTTTGCTGAAGGTGTTGAAGGACGGGCAGGATGACCCTGCCTCCCCCTCCAAACCTTCCCATAAGCGTCAGCGCCTCCACTCCGAGATGTCAGCTTCTTCTTCGACTTCGACCGCGAGCAGACAGCTGTTCGCAGCCTCCCAGGCCTCACCATGAGCCTACACCTCGTTTCCTGGAATGTGAACGGGTTTCACTCTTCTGGAACCCGTGGTCCTAGGAAGCTCATTTTGAGACAGGAACTTCAGCCAGCAGTGATAGGTCGTTTGGATGTACTTCTGCTCCAAGAGCACAAGCTTTCTACGGCTCACTCCCGCAGATGCGGGAAGATTCTCCCTGGATGTTCTCACACTTATTGGGAGCCCTCGATTGGCGCACTGGGGAGGAGTGGTGGTGTTTGTACCTCCGTGGGCGAGCAGCTAGCCCAGGGAGTTTTCGGTCATGGCACACTGATACCAGGCCGTGCCCTTTGGGTAGGCCTGGAACTGGAGGGATCCAGAGTTGGAGTCCTCAACATTTATGCTCCCACAGATCTCCGTTGTAGAGCCACCTTCTGGAGGACACTTACAGGGATTCTCCCAGACATGGATTCCTGGATTGTTGGAGGTGACTTCAACAATCTGGAGACCTTGGAGGACCAGCAAGGCAGAGGACCAGAGTTTACAGGTATGTCTCAGGTAGAGCAGTCAGCTTGGGACTCTTTTATCTTTGCGACAGGAGGAAGGGATAGTTGGCGAGACCCGTCCTTCCGACGCTGGCACGGGAGCTTGGACTTTTCGTGGGGCTTCCGCAGGGAAGGAGGCAGACTCCTGGAGAGGCTGGATAGATTTTATGTTAGTGTCGGCAGAGGCGGTCAGGCGGGTATAGTTCCAGGGACGACACTGTCCGACCATGCGCCTGTGTTCTTATCATTAGATTCGGCAGCTCAGTCCCTTCCCCCCGCTCAGGCCGGATTCCTGACTCCATTTTCTCGAGGGAGGATGTGCGCAGCAGTATTTGTAGTCTTTGGGATAGAGACTGGAACGAGTGCGTGGATCTGGTTGGCTCGGTGGCGCAGGCTTTGCAGGAGTCCAGCCAGATCTTCCAGCTCGCAGCCCTACAAGTTCGACAGGATTGGTGGGGCAGAGAGAGAGCTCTTCGGAGGGACCTCGCCTCCATTCAGTGACTCCAGCAGGCTTCCCCGGGCTCGGAGGAGCTTCGGATCCAGGCCCTTCGAGCCAGAGCCCTTCTGGAGGAGACACTCCAGCGTCGCTCAGAGTTTTCCTATCACGCCTCTCTCTCCTTCTGGGCCCGGAAGGGTGACCGGATGTGCAGGGAGTTCTTCAGGATGCATGGCCAGAGAGCTGCAGGTGATCAGCTTCGGAGTCTCAGGACAGCAGATGGTCACATCGTTACGGATCCGGGGGAGGTCTTGGGGTTGGCCACTGACTTCTACAGGACCCTCTTCCAGCAGGAGCCGCTTGCCCTCGTACTCGACGTGCCCGTGAGGAGGTGTGGAGGCACACTCCATCCCTGGTCCAGCCTAGCATGCAGGCGACATTGTTGGCACCGTTCACCATGGATGAGATGTTGGAGGCCTTGATGGCCATCGATGGACAGAAATGCCCAGGTGAGGATGGGCTATCCCGGGCATTCTTCACCTCCTTCTGGGACCAGATCCATCAGCCCCTCCTTGCAGCTCTGCAGAGGATTTTCAGCAGCGGTCAGATGCCAGAGAGCCTTTCCTCGGGACTGATTTGCCTCATCCCGACGGGAGGAGATAGACAGAAGATCCGTCAGTGGCGCCCGATCACTCTCCTTACCACTGCCTACAAAGTCCACGCCAAGATGATCAGCGCCAGAGTTTGGCCTCTACTCCCAGACCTCATCCATGACACTCAGACAGGCTTTGTCCAGGATTGCAGTATCCTGGATAATGTCTTCACCTTTTCAGAGGCGGTGGAGTGGGCTCAACACAGCGGATCACACCTTGCCATTCTACTTCTCGACTTTGAGAAGGCCTACGATCTAGTGGACTGGTCCTTTTTGGAGGGGACTCTGGAGCGGCTAGGTTTCCCAGCAGGTTGGATTCAGGGTATCTCAGCTTTGTACAGGACAGCTTCTAGTAGGGTCATCATTGGAGGCAGGATGGGTGAGCGCTTTAGCTTGGAGAGATCAGTGCGTCAGGGCTGCCCCCTTGCTCCTTACCTGTTTCTCTTCTTCACCGAGGCTATGACTTACTACCTTCGGGTGAGGTCTACAGGGATCAGGGGTGTTCGCCTTCCACTCCAGGAGGACACGGAGCTTTTGGACTCGGAGTACACAGATGATACAGCCCTGTATGTCTAGGACAATGAGAGGATGCTAGAGAGGGTGCGGATGGCCCTGGAGGTCTTCTGCTCGACCGCTGCTGCGAAAATCAACTGGAACAAATCAGTTAGTTTTCTCACAGACCCCGAGGCGTGTTCTCAGTGGGGGAGGTTTTTGGGTTTCAGATGGATCCCACGGGGACAGACAGCTAGATACCTTCGTTTTCAGGTTGGCCTAGACATCACGCCAGCTCAGCAGTTTCTCTCGGTGCTAGACTCCATCCGACGAAAGCTGGCTTTCTGGAGCACTGCTAAGCTTTCCCTTGCAGGTCGTGCCCTGGTAGTTAACCAGGTCCTCCTAGCCACGGCTTGGTATTTGGCTTCCTGCTGGTGTTTCTCGAGATCCAGCGTGGCACAGCTCAGGGGGCTGGTTCGGAACTTCCTTTGGTCCGGGGAGGATGGTCCCAGAGATACCAGAGCCAGGGTTGCTTGGCAGACAGTCATTCTTCCGTAGGCTGAGGGTGGCCTGGGGGTCATCGATCCAGAGCTTCAGAGTCAGGCCTTGTTAGGCAAGCTTGTCATCCGCGGTTTGACCCCGGGGGGGCAGACGTGGAAGATGTTACTTCAGCAGGGAATCGGTTCTTGTGTCCCGCGCCGAGGTGGAGAGTGGCTACCGTCCCTCAGGTGGATCTTCACTTCCGCCCCGCTCACTCACCCCCGTTCCCCACTCGTTCATAGCCTCCTCATGGTTTGGAGTTGCTCCGCCTCAGTCTCATTCAGTCCCCTCCTAGCTGTCAGGAGGAGATCGATCACCAGCCGCTTATCTGGAACGGTCAGGTCAGAGATGCCGAGGGCCTTCAGTTGGGGGAGAGATCACATATCAGGTGGGATGGCTGGATGAGGGGGCCAGCCCGGTCCCTTCGAGTTTGGAGGGATATGTACAGACATCTGGAGACGGCTGATCTTGCAGACGCAGCTGGAGGTGCACGTGGAGCCCAGGTGAGACGCACGGAGATCGACGGCGCGATCCCAGCTGATTGGTTGGTTCCACCTGAGCCTCAAGTCCTCATGCCTAGTGACGCCCGCTGGCTGGGACAGTTCACCCCCCGTGGCATCCCACTGGTGATCGCAGAGGACGTATGGATGACTCCTCTATCTCCTTCTTCGCGGTTTTTCACTACAAGGCATAGGCCATTTTCCGACGGAAATACCGACGCTTTTTACATTAAATTTTTTTTTTTTCACGGGCGCAAAGGTCGCTATAAAAGTCGTTAAAATCGTCGGAAAAGGAGCGTCGCTATAAACCGTCACTATATAGCGACGCTGTCAATCGTCGCTATATAGCGACGATGTAAACGTCGCTATATAGCGACGATAAAAACGTCGCTATATAGCGACTCTATTAATCGTCGCTATATAGCGACACTGGTAAACGTCGCTATATAGCGACGATTAACAGAAGGTAAAAAAAAAGGTTAGTGGGGCTAAACAGGGCTTCCTTTTGGCCCTGTTTAGCCCCACTAACCCTTTTTTTTTTTTGTAATTACAAAAGAAAGTTTTTTATAACAAAATTTCCCTTGCTTGCAGGGTGATACAAAATTGTTCTTGTGAACGATGAGGAAGAAATGCATATACATATACAACTGTGTTTGAAACAAAATTACCCTGTGAAAGGGCGATACAAAATGGCTCTAACGAGCGGATATGAAAAATGCTACTACCACTACTAATCCGAATCCGAATCCGAATCGTCTTGTTGGGCTGTTCCCTGGTCCTCGGCACCTGCATCTTCTCCCTCGTCCCCGACACCTGCGTCTTCTCCTTCGTCATCGGCACCTGCGTCCGATCCTTGCCCCTGTTGATCGCTCGTCTCTGATGATGGGACGCTTGAGCTTTGACCCTGAGAGTGAACCATATAAATCGAAAATTAGATTGGAACTTAAATTAAAAAGTGAGATTACAAGCAGGAGTAAACTTATACCGTGCGAGCAGCCACCTCAGCCCAATCGACTGTCGCTCCCATTGCCTCTTGCTCAATGAACCACGGCTTGGTTCCTATCCGAAATGCGCGCCACGTCTCTGCATCCGTAGGAAGACGACCCATCGCAGCTTGCTGTGGATCCAATTTACGAGAGTTAGAGTTAGCTAAAGTGCATGTAATATGTAAGTAAAACAAATAGAACAATACATTAAATGGAAAGAAGTAAACTTACCACGGTTGCCTCGAACGCATACCGTCCGCCTGCACCAAAGTGCGAAGTACCTACGACATCCAGCCGTCTCTTCGCAGCCCTCCGCTGACCCTCGAACATTTCAGGATGGTCCCTATGTTGCTTCTTGAAGTACTTCCAATCAGCTTTGTCTGCCCAGCTGGGTTTAGCCAACCCCTTTGTAATGGAAGTACGCATGGTTGATTTGCGATGCTTTAGGACCAAACCCATGCGCTCGAGCATATAACTATTATTAAACTCCACATTTGGCGGATTAGGATATCTTTGTTTTAACTCATCGATCACCGCCTGCTTCTTTTGGCCATCTTGATACCGCCAATCGATATTTATGCCGCTCTTGAAGTGATGACTCATCAACCGCCTCATGGCGGCCATCACTGCTTTGCCCTTTTTGTCTTCTATTATCTCTTCGGCAGATGTGATTTGATAGGAGAGATCCCCTGATGAGTAAGGGGGACTGACGGTAGCAGAGTCTGAAGGAGTGGAAGCTGCGCGACCGCTTCCGGATCGAGGAGTAGCTGTGGGAGTAGGAGAGGGAAAGGGACCTGACTGATACTGTGTCTCCGGACCAAGTGGAGACCTAAAGGAGCGTGAGTGTGCTGACTCGTCTACATCTCCTGAGTCAGCACAACATGAGCCGCCCATCCTACTCTTCCTTCCCTTACGGGAGGCATGCGCAGGTGATGATCCCGCGGTCGAAGGGGCGCGAGGGGATGGCTGGGCCATACGTCCACCCGTCGGTGTAGGGGAAGGAATTGTGGAGGTCCTCTGAGAGAGCAGAGAGAAGAATCTCGCTGCCTCCTCATCGCTCATCTGCGCTACAAACTCGTCGGGAGTCCCAACAAAGCCATGCGCGGCTAGCAAAGGAGTCCCCTGAGGGGTAGTCGCAGTGCTACGTGGAAGAGGGGTCGGACCAGGGGTAGTCACAGTGCTAGGACCGAGAGGAGTCGGACCAGGGGTAGTCCTCGGGGTAGTCGCCTGAGAGGAATCAAAGTCCTCTGGAGCATATAGATCGTGAGCTCTCCTCCTGCGAGGCTGTCCGTACTCGTCCGATGAGCGACGTGATCCCATGTCTAACATAGACACAAACACGAAAACAAAAAACAAATAAACAAACATGAGCATTCTCATAGGCATAGGCATAGGCAAGAAGAAAGAAGAGGGAAAGGAAAGAAGAGGGAAAGGAAAGAGGGAAAGGAAAGAGGGAAAGAAGAGGGAAAGATAAGAGGGAAAGAAGATGTAAAGGAAAGAAAAGAATGAGAATGAGGAATTAGAGAATGAGAGAAAGGGAAAGAGATGAGGGAAAATAGAGAATGAGAGAAGGGGGAAATGAGAGAAGGGGGAAATAGAGTGGGAAATAGAGTGGGAAATAGAGAATGAGAGAAGCATATGCTTCTCTCATTCTCTATTTCCGCATAAGCTCTTGCAGAAACTTACGCATAAGCTCATGCTCATGCGGAAATAGAGAAGGAGCTTATGCGGAAAAAGAGAAGGAGCTTATGCGGAATAAGAGAAGGAGCTCATGCGGAAACTTGCGGAAACTTGCATGAGCATAAGCATTAGCTTATGCTTATGCTTGCGGAAACTTGCGGAAACTTGCGGAAACTTGCGCATAAGCTCTTGCGGAAACTTGCGCATAAGCTCTTGTGGAAACTTGCCCATAAGCTCATGACAAGCTCCTTCTCTCATTCCGCATAAGCTCCTTCTCTATTTCCGCATGAGCATAAGCATGAGCTTATGCATATGCTTATGCATATGCTTATGCATAAGCATAAGCATAAGCTCATGCTTATGCTCATGCGGAAATAGAGAAGGAGCTTATGCGGAATGAGAGAAGGAGCTTATGCGGAAAAAGAGAATGAGAGAAGCATATGCTTCTCTCATTCTCTATTTCCGCATAAGCTCTTGCGGAAACTTACGCATAAGCTCATGCTCATGAATGAGCATAAGCATGAGCTTATGCTTATGCTTATGCATAAGCATAAGCATAAGCTCATGCTTATGCTCATGCGGAAAAAGAGAAGGAGCTTATGCGGAAAAAGAGAAGGAGCACTTGCGGAAACTTGCGGATAAGCTCTTGCGGAAACTTGCGCATAAGCTCATGCTCATGCATGAGCATAGGCATGAGCTTATGCTTATGCTTATGATTATGCTTGCAGAAACTTGCGGAAACTTGCGGAAACTTGTGGAAACTCATGCTTATGCTCATGCGGAAATAGAGAAGGAGCTTATGCGGAAAAAGAGAAGGAGCTTATGTGGAATAAGAGAAGGAGCTTATGCAGAAACTTACGCATAAGCTCATGCTCATGAATGAGCATAAGCATGAGCTTATGCTTATGCATAAGCATAAGCATAAGCATAAGCTCATGCTTATGCTCATGCGGAAATAGAGAAGGAGCTTATGCGGAATGAGAGAAGGAGCTTATGCGGAAAAAGAGAATGAGAGAAGCATATGCTTCTCTCATTCTCTATTTCCGCATAAGCTCTTGCGAAAACTTACGCATAAGCTCATGCTCATGAATGAGCATAAGCATGAGCTTATGCTTATGCTCATGCATAAGCATAAGCATAAGCTCATGCTTATGCTCATGCGGAAAAAGAGAAGGAGCTTATGCGGAAAAAGAGAAGGAGCACTTGCGGAAACTTGCGGATAAGCTCTTGCGGAAACTTGCGCATAAGCTCATGCTCATGCATGAGCATAAGCATGAGCTTATGCTTATGCTTATGCTTATGCTTGCGGAAACTTGCGGAAACTTGCGGAAACTCATGCTTATGCTCATGCAGAAATAGAGAAGGAGCTTATGCGGAAAAAGAGAAAGAGCTTATGCGGAATAAGAGAAGGAGCTCATGCGGAAACTTGCGGAAACTTGCGCATAAGCTCTTGCGGAAACTTGCGCATAAGCACTTGCGGAAACTTGCGCATAAGCTCTTGCAGAAACTTGCGCATAAGCATAAGCATAAGCATAAGCTCATGCTTATGCTCATGCGGAAATAGAGAAGGAGCTTATGCGGAATGAGAGAAGGAGCTTATGCGGAAAAAGAGAATGAGAGAAGCATATGCTTCTCTCATTCTCTATTTCCGCATAAGCTCTTGCGGAAACTTCCGCATAAGCTCATGCTCATGAATGAGCATAAGCATGAGCTTATGCTTATGCTTATGCATAAGCATAAGCATAAGCTCATGCTTATGCGGAAATAGAGAAGGAGCTTATGCGGAAAAAGAGAAGGAGCTTATGCGGAATAAGAGAAGGAGCTCATGCGGAAACTTGCGGAAACTTGCATGAGCATAAGCATTAGCTTATGCTTATGATTATGCTTATGCTTGCGGAAACTTGCGGAAACTTGCGCATAAGCTCTTGCGGAAACTTGCGCATAAGCTCATGACAAGCTCCTTCTCTCATTCCGCATAAGCTCCTTCTCTATTTCCGCATGAGCATAAGCATGAGCTTATGCTTATGCTTATGCATATGCTTATGCATAAGCATAAGCATAAGCTCATGCTTATGCTCATGTGGAAATAGAGAAGGAGCTTATGCGGAAAAAGAGAATGAGAGAAGCATATGCTTCTCTCATTCTCTATTTCCGCATAAGCTCTTGCGGAAACTTACGCATAAGCTCATGCTCATGAATGAGCATAAGCATGAGCTTATGCTTATGCTTATGCATAAGCATAAGCATAAGCTCATGCTTATGCTCATGCGGAAAAAGAGAAGGAGCTTATGCGGAAAAAGAGAAGGAGCACTTGCGGAAACTTGCGGATAAGCTCTTGCGGAAACTTGCACATAAGCTCATGCTCATGCATGAGCATAAGCATGAGCTTATGCTTATGCTTATGCTTATGCTTGCGGAAACTTGCAGAAACTTGCGGAAACTCATGCTTATGCTCATGCGGAAATAGAGAAGGAGCTTATGCGGAAAAAGAGAAGGAGCTTATGCGGAATAAGAGAAGGAGCTTATGCGGAAACTTACGCATAAGCTCATGCTCATGAATGAGCATAAGCATGAGCTTATGCTTATGCTTATGCATAAGCATAAGCATAAGCATAAGCATAAGCTCATGCTTATGCTCATGCGGAAATAGAGAAGGAGCTTATGCGGAATGAGAGAAGGAGCTTATGCTCATTCTCTATTTCCGCATAAGCTCTTGCGGAAACTTACGCATAAGCTCATGCTCATGAATGAGCATAAGCATGAGCTTATGCTTATGCTCATGCATAAGCATAAGCATAAGCTCATGCTTATGCTCATGCGGAAAAAGAGAAGGAGCTTATGCGGAAAAAGAGAAGGAGCACTTGCGGAAACCTGCGGATAAGCTCTTGCGGAAACTTGCGCATAAGCTCATGCTCATGCATGAGCATAAGCATGAGCTTATGCTTATGCTTATGCTTATGCTTGCGGAAACTTGCGGAAACTTGCGGAAACTTGCGGAAACTCATGCTTATGCTCATGCGGAAATAGAGAAGGAGCTTATGCGGAAAAAGAGAAGGAGCTTATGCGGAATAAGAGAAGGAGCTCATGTGGAAACTTGCGGAAACTTGCGCATAAGCTCTTGCGGAAACTTGCGCATAAGCTCTTGCAGAAACTTGCGCATAAGCTCTTGCGGAAACTTGCGCATAAGCATAAGCATAAGCATAAGCTCATGCTTATGCTCATGCGGAAATAGAGAAGGAGCTTATGCAGAATGAGAGAAGGAGCTTATGCGGAAACTTACGCATAAGCTCATGCTCATGAATGAGCATAAGCATGAGCTTATGCTTATGCTTATGCATAAGCATAAGCATAAGCATAAACATAAGCTCATGCTTATGCTCATGCGGAAATAGAGAAGGAGCTTATGCGGAATGAGAGAAGGAGCTTATGCGGAAAAAGAGAATGAGAGAAGCATAAGCTTCTCTCATTCTCTATTTTCGCATAAGCTTATGCGGAAACTTACGCATAAGCTCATGCTCATGCGAAAATAGAGAAGGAGCTTATGCGGAGTGAGAGAAGGAGCTTATGCGAAAACTTACGCATAAGCTCATGCTCATGAATGAGCATAAGCATGAGCTTATGCATAAGCATAAGCATAAGCTCATGCTTATGGTTATGCGGAAAAAGAGAATGAGAGAAGCTTATGCGAATGAGAGAAGGGGGAAATAGAGAAGGGGGAATGAGAGAAGCATAAGCATAAGAGAATAAGAGGGATGCGGAAATAGAGAATAAGGGGGAAAGGAAAGAGAGAAGGGAAAAGAGAGAGGGGGAAAGAGAGAATAAGAGAAGAGGGAAAAAAGAGAAGGGGGAAAATGAGAAAAAGAGAAGGGGGAAGAGAGGGTTCCTACGCCCATCACTGCAGCTAGCGCTTAAGGCGCTAGCTGCAGGCCAATGCAAATAACAAAAAGCTTAAATGGAAAGAAGAGGAAGCACTTACCTGTAAAAGTATGTCCCGCTCGGTGTAGTGGACTGGGCCCACAAAAGAGAGACTATGTCCCTCTCGGTGTAGTGGACTGGCCCTACAAAAGAGAGAAAACAACCCATTTTTTCAAATAAGATGTTAGTGGAAAGAGGAGATCACAAAAGCAACTTCTTGAAAGGAGACAAGGAAAGAGAAGATTGAGGAGACAAGGAAAGGAGGAGATTGAGGAGAAGAGAAGGAAGAGAAGGAAGAGAAATACAGGAAGAAGAGGTGAGTTTCTTTCTTTCTTTCTTGAAATTTCGTTTTTTGTTTGAATCCTTTCTAATCAAGCATGAAAACTAGTTTAAAACTTTAGCAATACAAGTAGAAACACTCACAAAACCAAAGCTAACAAACAAACAACCTACATTGTTGAAAGAAACTCACCTTTTGAAGAACTTTCTTTCTGGAAACCAAAGAGGGAAAAAGGAGAGAGAGGGTGCACAAGAGGTAGGAGGAGGGTGAGGAGTGGGAAATAGGGTAGGAGGTTGCTTGGAATAGATGGGAGGTCAGTGAAAATAGGTGGGAGGAGATTTTGGAGAGCTTACTTGAGAGATTAGGAAAGCTTTGAGCAAAACGCCGCGGGTTTCGGCGTTTCGGGTTTTAACCCACGGCGTCGCTATATAGCGACGCTTATTCGTCGCTATATAGCGACGTTTTTAATTGAAAACGTCGCTATATAGCGACGCTTTCAATTAAAATCGTCGCTATATAGCGACGGAACAGAGCGTCGCTATATAGCGACGCTTACTGTTTATTTTTTAATGAGGCCTCTTGTGACTCAAACATGCTATGCCTATAATTGTCAATATCTCCTCTTACTACATAGCCTTACTATATAGGATTTTTTGTTTCAATCCTTACTATATAGCGATGTCATTCTTTTTATATAGCCTCAAGAGAAGCTCAAATTAAACATGCTATGCTCATAATTGTGTACATCTCCTCTTCATGCTTATGTTTTGGTTTTATAAGTGTAGATGGAAGGGACGAGTGGAAGCTCATCCGATGATGCGCCAACGCCCGGGAGCACGAAGTGGCTTACGGAGAGGTTATATTGTCATTGCACTCATTGCAAGCGAGAAGTACGACATCAACGTCGTATTATCATGCGCCACTTGCGGATGTATGGGGAGGAGCCGGAACCAGTACCCCCCGTTGGTGTTGCACATGTTGATGGATCATCGGTAAGTCAAAGCTATTTAAGTTCGCAATCTTATTGTATACCCGGAATTAGAAGATCTTCTATTTACACGAATGAGCTTATGATAGGATGACGAGGGTGACGAGGGTACACATATACCTTCTCACTTTCAACAAGACTATAGTCTCCCAGATGACGACGAGGGTATGGTCGACATGATGGATTCCATTTTTAGGGGCACTACATCCCACGTACACGTGATGTCAGAGTCTGAGGTGAAAATGCGAGAGTTGCAATCAACACAATTGTACGAGGGTGCCAGGATGTCTAAACTACGTGCTTGTCTCTCAATCTTGAATCTACAAGTACAGTATGGGTGGTCGGATACAAGTGTCTCGGCCTTAATGAGGTTAGCCCTTGCATTAATTTGATTGACTCATTATTTGGATATTGTTTGTTTTGAGAATCATCATTTGGATAGTGTCTTTGTCATAGGTTGCTCCAAAAGATGTTGCCTGCACCAAATACCATGCCCGCATCAAGAGATGAAGCGAAAAAGATGCTAACAATGGTGGGTATGGATTATGATACCATCCATGCTTGCCGTAATGATTGTATTCTCTTTCGTCGTGAGCATGGAGATTTGGCTAGTTGTCCAAAGTGTGGGGAACAACGATATAGAGATGACTTGCAGGGTGAGAGGATACCGGTAAAGGTCTTAAGACACTTTCCCATCATTGCAAGAATACAACACATGTTTCGATGCAAATCCATAGCGGAGTTGATGACATGGCATGCATCTCATCGATCCACTAATCACACATTGAGGATTCCTGCAGATTGTGCGGCTTGGAAGCACATAGATAATCAGTGGCCGGACTTTGCGAGAGAGCCACGCAACTTACATCTTGGGCTAGCCATGGACGGCGTGAATCCTTTCGGGTTACGCTCGACATCTTGGTCGACATGGCCCATAGTCGTGGTGAATTACAATATCCCACCATGGCTAACAATAAAAAAGGGACACCTCATGCTTGCACTACTTGTGCCAGGAAAGTACAAGGCAAGAAACATGGACGTGTACATGGCACCTTTGATAGAGGAGTTACAGATATTATGGAGAGGAGTGCAGGTCTTTGATATTTCCAGAGCTCCTAGGCATACCAATGATATTTCCGTCAGGGGTATCTTGATGTGGACCATGCATGACTACCCAGGATATGGAGAGTGCGCAGGTACGTGGTTATGTCTTTACATGTACAATGAGGGATTATGCTTTTTTTACTCTCTTTTGCACGCATGTCTTGTACTAACATATTCATGCACGCGTGCAGGGCTTGTTACAAGTGGGTACCATGCTTGTCCTGTTTGTGGACCCGCTCTGAAATCGCTTGCACGCTACTCCAAACACATGAGGAAAAATGTTTATGAAGGTCATGCTCGATACCTTCCGCTCGACCATCTCGCACGTGGAGGTCAGCCTGATCCACCACCATCATATTTGAAAGCAAGTGATTGGATTCAAGCTTGGAGGGAGAATGGAGAGGAACCTCCTCCTGGTATGAAGAGGCTATCGATCTTTCACGAGCTTCCTTATTGGGGTCAGTTACAAATCAATCATCTCTTGGATCCCATGCATATCTTTAAGAATGTGGGGGCTACCATTTGGGCACACTTGGTTGGTTCCAAGGACTCGAGAGGAGTGCGAGAAGACTTGCGTGCTATGAATAGGATGTCTCGTTTGTGGCCCCAAGTGCATGCTTCAGGAAAAGTTGTCCTCCCGAAAGCAACGTGGATCCTCTCTACGAGGGAGGAGGCAGCGATCAAGGCAGACATTGCCTCTTTTCAAACACCGACAGGGTACATGCGTTGCTTGAAAGGAGCATTTTCAAAGGACAATAAGCTTAGTGGCCTCAAGTCCCATGATTGGCACAAGGTCTTACAGGTATTCTAAGTAGAATTATTGTACCGATAATAGTGATGCATTAGCGTAATTATTATTATGTTATATTGTTGACATGATTTCATTGTTGCTTTGATAGTTCATCCTTCCAATTACAATAAAAGGGTGCTTACAAGAAGATGTTAGAAATGCTATATTCAAGATCTGTGGTATTGTGAGGTATGCTTACTATCAATTCGCATTATGTATTTTCTTCATGGACATGTGAAATAGGTGGATATCTCAAATATCTTACATATGCATGGACATGTGAAATAGGTGGATATCTCAAAAAGAGATCTCTATATCGAGCATCGAGAAGGCTAGGGTGGAATCCATCGAAGCCGTATGCTTGCTTGAGAAGCACTTTCCCTCAAGCATTATGACAACTCAAGTCCACTTGCTTGTGCACATAGTTGATGAGGTGGCTATAGCAGGTACCGTTCATAATCGATGGATGTTTTTTCTCGAGCGGTTTATGAAAACTTTAAAGGGGTTTGTAAGACAAAGAGCAAGACCAGAAGCAAGCATGGCAGAGGGATGGCTTGTGCAAGAGTCATTAGTATATATCACAGAGTTTCTTGCATCCACGGATCCTGATATGCCGCAAGCTTGGCACAACAAGGATGATGATCGCATCATTGGCGAGGTCCCCCAAGGAAAAGGGATTGAAAGAAAGATGAGCGAAGAGCAAATGGAGAAATTCAATAAGTTTTGTATCCTCAATAGCCCTGAGATGCAAAAGTGGATTGAGAGATATGAAGTGGCCAAAGCAGAAAGAATAAATGCAAGGACGAGATTCCGAGTAATGTACAGGCGATCACAACAATATCCACGAGATCTGGCTCTTCTCCCTACTCACATGTCACTTGATTGGCTACAACTAGCTATACGTAAAGCCGAACGTGATGGAGAGACAATAAACGAGCGCGAGCGGGAGTTATCATCTGGATGTATGGTGCATGTAAGTTTCTTATCTCTTGATGTAATTAAGTAATTATTTGTGGCAATATATGCTATAAAATAGGTGCATCTTCATTGTTTTAATGATGCTCTTTTACAGTACAAAAAGTACAGTGCATTATGGTCATATGGACGACATTTTCGCATAGAACGCATCGATTCAAAGAGAGTCACGTATGATTGTGGAGTCATGGCTAACTTCACACAAGATAGCCGAGCAAGTGCTTCGGATACCAATCTTCTCTCCTCACAGTTGGATTATTGTGGAACCATACGCGACATCTATGAAATTGATTTCAGACGATTTACTATTTTCATTCTTGATGTAAAATGGTTTAGAACTACTTACAACGGTCCCCATGCAACTGTGAGAAAAGATGGTAGCGGTCTCTTTGCAATAGACTCCACCAAACATTGGACCGATGAAAGTGATACTTTTGTTCTTCCCGAGCACTGTGAGCAGGTGCATACTAATGATTTAATTAGTCGAAGCTTTCGTTTTTTAAGTCCATTGATATATATATAATTGACGACATTTGGCACGTGATTTTTCATCTTCAATATAGGTGGTTTTTCATCCGGATCATTATGATCCAAGATGGTGGTACGTGATCCAAGTTGCACCACGAAGTAAGCAGATTTTTGAAGATCGAGATGTGGATATGGAGATGCCACTACCAAATCCGGATCCAATTGATGAATCTAGCGAAGAAGATGTAGATCACCATATGAGGCAAGAGGAAGATGCGCATAATGACATCGCACGGGAGGAGGATGGAGATCACAATATTGACGAGGAAGACAACAATCGTCAAGATCAATCACCACACTTAAGCTTAATTGAAGAAGATGATCAAATACTTTTAGGTGAACGTACGATGCTAGAGTACGATGATGATATAGGAGATCAACTCGGTATAGAGTTGGAGATAGACTTGCTTGGCGCCTTAGACTTGGCTCAAGATGAAACAGTTGATGTAAATGCTCTTATTTAATTTGATTTTTCTCATCTCAAACTTGGACATGAATATATGAGCTTCAAAGGCTTGATGTACATGCTCTCATTTTTTAATTCTCTATGAGCTCAAACATGTATGAAAATTTAAAAAATTTTGTCATTGGAAGAAAATAAATTTTAAGGCTAAAAAAAAAAAAAAACCTCTCTGTAAAACGTCGCTATAATTTAGTGTCTCAGTGTCGCTATATAGCGACCTTTAAAAGTCGCTATATAGCGACTTTTACTAACGTCGCTATATAGCGACGCTTATTAAAAGTCGCTATATACCGACGATTTACGACACCCGATTCTTATACCGACGATTAACGCTAAGCGGGCGCTAATCGTCGGTACGTAAACGTCGCAATAGGATGCGTGTGTAGTAGTGTTTGGGGATGGATGACTCAGGAGAGAGGATGCGCTCATCGACCCCCTACTCCCATGGCAGAGGGTTCGGGTCGTAGCCCTTTTGGGGAAGGTCTGGTGTACCGATCCTAGCATCGAGCAGGACGAGATGCAGCTTTGGCGTCTCTGGCTCTGGGAGGGGCGGGCCTTGTCAGAGCTTGATTGGGACCCAGGAGAGTGGTGGTGGCCAGAGATTGTGACAGGACAGGGGCCGACCTCCTTTTTCGCCTACATCACGACTCTGGGCAGGCGAGTTCTTGGGAGGATGCAGAGCCGCCCCCCCACCCAGCGGCCCAGCTGGTATGCACAGGGTATTTCTAGGTTCTTTTTGCAGGCATTCTGGAAGGCCTTGTGGGAGAGCTGGCGGCCGCGGAAGATCTCATACTTCCTGTGTCTTCTTGCCCACAAAGGTCTTCCAGTGGGGAGCTGGTTGCGGCAGATAGGCCAGGACGGATGCTGTCAAATTTGCCATGAGGATGAGGAGTCACCGAAACACTGCCTGTGGAGCTACACTTGCGCCCAGGAAGTGTGGAGGTGGACTTTCGGGATTCTTACTCGCGCAGCACCAAAGCTAGGATTGATCACTTGGGGCGCGTTCTGTTGGTGCAGCACCGCACCTGGTCTTCATCACTTATTCGAGGCATGCCAGCAGGACCCCACTTTCCTTATCACACAGGGGACGTGGGGGCCACTCGAGGGTATCCCGCAGCACCTAGCAGAGGCTGATACAGGAGTTCGGGAGAGGCAGCCAGTCTGGGAGATTATTAGCAGCATTGCAGGGTGGCACATCTGGACCTCGCGGTGCGCGCAGATCCTCGGTGGCACCTCCTTATCGACTGCCCAGATCATGACGGAGATTTGGAGCGAGATTATTCATACCCTCAGAGGCCAGTGGGACCAGATTCAGGGAGATTCCCGGGCCAGTCAGGAGAAGTGGAGATGCTTCCTCCGGGCTTGGGACACACAGGGCCTCTTCCTCGAGCAGACTTCGCAGGGCCTTTGGTGGCACTACTCACCACCCCGATGGTTGTTCATTCACACTCGTCTTATCCCTCCGTGAGAGTATGATTTATTTTGTTACCTTTTAGGGCTGTGTCCGATTTGTGAACGCAGCCCATCAGCTACAAGCTGACCTTTTGTATCTTGTTCTCGAAGTAATATAATTAGCACTGTTTTTTCGGCAAAAAAGAGAATACTAAAAAGTCGAAAAGGACGTTTCGCCCGACAAAAGAACGTGTCGCTCATACCTAGATGCTGCGTTTCGTGGATGCAAGAAAGTACAAAACTGGAAAGAGCAAGCAAGAACAACTTCAAAAGGACTTACTTGGAAAAAGGTATGGAAGGATCTTTCTTTTCCAAACTTGTTTCTTCTCCTTGTTCGTACTCCTCCTCTTCTTTAGGCTTGGAAGCAAGCTGTGTAGGTATGGTCCCTTTGTCTTGAGTGAAAGCTTGGAACTGTGTATGGGAGGCTCTCTCTTAAGCTTCGAATCTATAGAACTCCTAATAAAGAAGGAAGAAAGCCGCTCGCGAAGTTTAAGTAGTCAAAAGAAAAGCAAAGCGAGCGGCGCGCCGAAAAGCAGGTTTAAAAGTCGCGTCTATAGTCGCGTCTATTAGCGCGTCTATAGTCCCATCTGAATACATAGAGAGGATGCGTCTATAGTCGCGTTTATTAGCGCATCTACAGGCGCATTTAAATACACAGAGTAGACGCGAATATAAACGCGTAGTTAGACGCAACATTAGACGCGATGATAGACGCGGCGATAGACGCAACAAAGAGTTTTTAAGTTAAGCATTTGAAGAAGAGCAAATTTGGTGGGTTGTTTGTTTGTAGGATGTCTCCATCTTCAACAAGCAGCTCCAATGAGGATGAATGCCTCCATATCCACCATCGCGAAATGTGGTTGGAGCAAAAAATCAAATGTCTGTGTGATCGATGTCGAGGAAACATGTATCGTGCACACAGGATTACGCTCAATCATATCTCAAAGTATGGAGAATGGGATGTGACCGTAAATAGGGGAAGGGTTTGTAAGTTAAGGTTGATTGAGATACCTACGGGTGTTCATATGTTTGAGTTATAACGATCCCGTTTTAATTTGATACAGGATGCAGTGCCACACCCGCACATGTTACCCTATGCCCGTCGTGAGGAGGCGAAGCGTCGGCGATATGAGGTGGGATCTTCAGGAGGGACCGTTACGGATGCATGGAGTGATGGTGATAGTAGCCCTCCACCATTACCTCATGAAGCTGTGGAGGAGGAGGTGTTTGATGATATGGTGCGGGATTTATATGTCCATCAAGGGAGGGATAATAGCATGGAGCAGGATGATCTTTTTACCGCAGCATCGACTCCACTGTTTCAGGCGTGCACATTCTCTATTCTACGTGCCTCCCTTGAGTTACTAAACTTGCAAACCATCTATGGATGGAGCAATGCAAGTTTGAATGCATTACACAAGTAAGCTTTAAAGTCGATTTTGCAAACATGGTGAATTATGCTAGTGGGTCAATTACTCGAATGCTTTTCCTCATTTATGGTCTTCACGTGCAGGCTATTGTATAAAATGCTTCCAAGGGAGAATAAATTACCGACCTCAAGAGATATGGCAAGGCAACATGTGACCTCTCTTGGAGGATTAGATTACAAGCGCATCCATGCATGTGTCAACGATTGCGTTTTGTTTCGTGGACTACATAAGGATGCAAGAGAGTGTCCTACTTGTGGAGAGGCAAGATATAGAGTAGATCTCAAAACCTTGGACGTGCCTCGTAAGGTATTGTGACATTTTTCCATAATCCCTCGCATCCAACATACGTTCAAGTGCAAATCTATTGCAGAGCTCATGTCATGGCATTCCTCCCATCGATCAACCGATGGCAAGTGGAGAACTCCCGCGGACTCTCCTGCGTGGAAGCATATTGAAGACACATGGACAAGCTTCAAGGAAGAACCTAGGAGCTTGAGACTTCGATTGGGTATGGAGGGTGTGAACCCATTTGGTCTCAAAAGCACGTCTTACAGTGTATGGCCAGTGGTATTGGTGAATTACAATCTTCCACCCTCTATGGCTATTAAGAAAGGACATGTCATGCTGTCCCTTCTAATTCCAGGGAAACATAAAGTCAAAAACCCTGATGTTTATTTGGAGCCTTTGATTGATGAGCTAGAGATACTTTGGACAGGTATCGAGGTGCATGATGTGAGCAGGCCTCCCTCGTCACGAGACTTCAACTGCAAAGCAGTCTTGATGTGGACGATGCATGACTTCCCAGGCTATGGCGAGTGTTCAGGTGAGCATTGCATTTTTTAATTACGAATAGGCAAGGATGTGGCACCCTAAACCCACCTTCCACTCTTAATTGCATCTATTGTTTTAGGTCTCACTACATCGGGTTACCATGCATGTCCTGTTTGTGGTCCTTCGCTAGTTGCCTCACGGGCAGACGCATTGAATAAGGTCATCTATGAGAATCACCATCGATTTCTCCCACCTGATCATCCTAGATATGTTGCCCCTTGGAATGAAGTCCTCCCACAATCACTCACCGCGGGAGATTGGATGAGAATTTGGGACAATTCCACGACGACTCCACCACTTGGCATGAGCCGGTAAGGATTTGTAACTATTGGCTGGAAGTAAAGATTGGCTATATTGGTTGAAAGTGAAGATTGCACGCTAACACTTTATTTTGTTTAGATACTCCATCTTTTATCATTTACCATATTGGTCCTACCTCAAGATCAATCACCTGCTCGATCCCATGCATATCTTCAAGAATGTGGCATCTACCATTTGGGAGAATTTGAATGGGACACGAGATTCGGCAGGCATAAGGGAGGATCTACGTACCACAGGGAGGATGCGTGAAGCTTGGCCTCAAGAGAGACCAAATGGGTGTCTTTTTTTACCTCGTGCACCGTGGATGTTATCAAAGCTAGAGATGGCGACGGTGAAGCGTGCTATTACTACAATTCGTACTCCCACTGGATGCATGAGGTGTTTGAAGGGAGCCTTTACAAAGAGCAAGAAAAGAGGTGTAGAGCAATTATATGGCTTGAAATCTCATGATTGGCACAAGATGCTCCAAGTAAGTATTTTATATGCATAATATCTTTTTCCTTTCAAATTTGTGAGTGAATAGCTATAAGCAACTAATCAACCACCTCCTCGCGGGTTCAGTTCATACTACCTACTAGCATTTCACGTAGTGCATCAAAGGACGTGAAAGATTGTATTTACAAGATGGGCGAGCTTGTGAGGTATGTGAGCTCAAAGGAAATAGATCCCACCACGCTTGAGAATGCTCGAGTTATGTCAGTGGAGGCGGTTTGTTTAGTGAAGGAGACATTTCCACGATCCATGTTTACATGGACTATCAATACATTGAAAAATTCAAATCCCCATGACCATGAGCATGCATAGTTGGTCAACAAATAATCAGAGGCATTTAACATAATAAGCCTAAGCCCACTAGACGGCATACGAAATCAATGGGCCATCTTACCCATTTGCCATTGTATGGCACTTGATGGTTCCATATCCGTGTACATCTCTCCTCTCCACCTTTACCGAAAATTACTTTCAAAATATTAGTAAATTCCAAACCATACCTAGACAAAAATCAAAAGTGCAATTCCTAGTGCTTACAACTACTCTCCCCCATGTCCTTCTCGCATCCATGTAGAGCCTTACTGCCAATCTCTAGTGTAGATACAAACAATGTTGTAGCAAAAATGTTATCAGAATGAGCCACACCCCTAGAAAACAAGGGTTCCTAAGGGGGAGGGGTGTGTGTGTGTGTGTGTGTGTGTGTGTGTGTGTGTGTGTGTGTGTGTGTGTGTGTGTGTGTGTGTGTGTGTGTGTGCATGTGCATGTGTGTGTGTGTGTGTGTCCCACCGACTGCATTCCCACAGGTCCGACACACAATCCAAGTGAGGGTAGCAGTCCGCCCATCACAATGGATTGGGTCGGACTACTACCCTAGATTAAGTCATAACCATAAACTTAAATTTGAATGGATATACTAGTATCTCAATGACCCCTAATGAGTAGATGAAAAGACAGTAAATAAAAGTATCACTCCTCTCTAACTAGTCGGTGGAGGGTGGCCCAAATTCCATAGTCATACGAGAATCCTTAGACTGGTAGGTCAGGGACATTCGTAGAGTGTATCAAGTGCAAGACGCTCGACCAGTTGGTCGAGGGTATCAGTGTCGAGTATCGAAAGAACAATCTTCTTATAAGAATAAACCACTTTGAGCTTTTAGCTAGATTATCTCTCCTATATGGAGACTAATTGTGAAGATCATATATGTGAAGTGGAACTACATCTTCTCGTAGACCTTCCATATCATGGGCAATGGATGTGTCCAATAATTTGATGTTGGTCCAAGCATCATGGCCTAGCAACCAAGCGAAGGGGTTGGTCCCATGGTCCCCGTGCCACAATCAAGCCTAAAACTTAAATCAGTCAGAACAAGTCGACCCAAGTATAGCCATTAGTTATAAGATTCTTCTTATCTTACAATGGCCATACTAGTGTGTGTGTATCCTATGAAACAACTATCCTACTAAACTACTTGACCAGCTCCAATGTCAAAATAAATCAATTGCAAACATCCGCTCTTGCCCTTTTCAAACACTTAATGAGAGTAATCCATTGTTAACCAATCTCTTAGTACTGCCTAAGTGAGAATAATTCATTTCAAATTATTCCTTCTGACAAAGTTAGAAAGTGAAAGTCAATTTTTATACTGACATTCCTGTCAGAACATTGCAAAAAGTAGAACAATATTGATGGCTAGTCTCTAATAGAATGTTCAATCTTATTTAATAGTACTTGGAGATAATCCGTTTTAGAGTACTCTTTAAATTTGCCAATAGCATCTTCATGCCTTAGAAATTTCAATGCAAATCTGATAGAGAGGTATGCCGACTCACCTGCATCCATCCATAAGCATAGCACGTTAGAACATACACACTATGAATTATGGGACTACAGGCTTCAATGCCGGCACACACTTGTTATCCCTGTCACTCAATCTAGATTAGCATAATCAAATCTTGGCATTTTACTATTCAATAGTAATCATAGGTGGGCAATTAAAGATATGAATAAATGCATATAAAATGTTAGTGAAATCCAAGTAATAAGTGGGAATCTCAAGTAAACCATAAATTTGGGTATTCTAGCCAAGTCCAAGGGAATTCCCAAGGTCAAAAAATCCAAATATAGCCTCAGTATACTTATACCTTTCCTCGATCGCCTGTTGGCACTTTCCAATAATCAGTATCACAATTAAATTTATGCACACATCAAAGTGTGATAAGGTCCACGAGAATGTCAAAATTGAAGGACAGACTCCATACTACATGGCCTTTTCACCATTTAACACTTAAAATCATGCTAAACTCTTAACTTCTATTGATAATTACACCATGAATGTTTCTTAATTCAGTAGATAGGAAATAGCTCCATAATATAACTAATAAGATAAAAGACTATTCCGATGGTAATTCAGTCCCCAGTCACATTAGGAGAAGTTCTCAAGAAATGCAACATAATGTAAAAAACACTGCTGGCAAGTTACCGACTCATGACAAATGATGGCCTTTTCCATTTCTCAAAGTATAAAGTGTAAAGTGTAACATATCACAATATAAAGTGTAGAGTGTAACCCAATACCATCCTAAGGGTAAAATATTACCCAGGTGCTCTAAGTACATAAAGATGGTTGTCCAGACCATGCTACTATAATGAAATTCAAGTTACCAATCAACCAAGTCTTAAGGATCTTCAAATAGGCCAAGGACTAATCCAATTCAATGATCATAGAATATAGTAATAAAATTTCAAACAGTAAATAGCAAAAAACTGCCTGAATTCCATGGTAAAATAAGCTATAATCATATGGAAAGTGTTAAATGGAATATACCGAAGACCATGGTCAAAGGACATCATGGACAATCCTTAACTTTTTTCCAAAAGATTCTTCCAAATGTCTATGAAACTAATAAAGTAGCCCCTTTTACTCTCTCCCAAAAAGGTATTCTCACCAATGCAGTATCATTTGGCCCCTTTGTCAGGTAGTCCCTAATGAGCTGGGTTTATCTGTCAAAGAAACAACTTCAAAGTGGGCAAAATTTTCCATCTATTAAAACGATCTTTTCTTCATTGGACTTGAATGCAGACTTGTAAGTGGTTGACTACCTTTTCTCCCACATCCCTTTCTCTCTCTCTCTTCCCTTTATCTCCTCTTCCTTCACACCATTTTGAGTGGATTCCTTTTTGTTTACTTTTTTAATCTTGGGCAGGCCTTATGAATGATTAATATCAATCATTCCTTGGCCTTGCGTCCATAATACATTACACTTTGATGAGCTTGACCTCCTTCTGGATGACTCCTTCGACCTCACTCTCCTCCCTTTGTTCACCTTGAAACCCCCCCATGTATCTCTGGGGATACGGCATAGCGAGCCCGCATTACCTCAATTTCCCAACCCCTAACAGATAATTACTGTTGCCCAGCTCCTCACCTCGTTCCTGCCACTCCAACCGCAAGTCCTCACCATTCATCCACGGAAATCAGCCCATTCCACCCCACTTTACCACTCGGAACATGTACTGATCGGTCCACGACTGCTACACCTCTGCTACCCGCCGGGACTTGCTCTTTCCATTCTTGGACCAACTCATTTTGGGGTGACAACGTCGAGCCTTGGGATTCGGTTGTAACGAGTGAGCTCAATGCCGGCCCCTGCTCCATGGAACCTGCTTACAACCCAAATCCCTGCTGCCAGCTGCCTCGCCAAGAGGGCTGCGAATCGCGATGCCAATATAATTGGGTAGTTCTGTACTGCGAACCCCCTCACGCTGTAATAATTCATGCATTATATGTTTTACAAGACAACGCCATCGGTTTCCAACCGTGAAGTTAACCACAACATGGAAGGCTCCCATGCTCAGCATATATCCTCATATATATATGTAAACACCGAGACGCCCAACCAAGACGATGGATTCCGTTGGAAATAAGTACGGGCCGGATAAGAGCATCAAAGGTTGAACGTTTCGAAGGTGCGATATCATTGCGTTTTCTTTTGGAATTGCCCACAATATGTGCATGACGTTCTAGTAAATCTTGTTGTTGACGCCCTTTGTATCTTGTCCGGTACATTGAGGCTAACTGATCGTATTTGGCTTGTGCAGGAGTTACTACAGGCGTGCTCTAAAGTCTGAAACTGGCTTATAACATTGTTCAAAAAATCCCAAATATATAATGTTTACATACATGGGCATGCACAACCACTAACTGTCCAGACGGCCGTCTTTGAATCTTTCCGTGGTCTTCACGTCAGAATCAGCTCGATGCTCGGTCTGGTTTACGCTGACTCTAACTTATAAGCGAGGTTTACCAATGTTCGATTTCGAGCTTCAGCACGTTCAAATTAATTCCCTGAACCCATCGGTGAAACATGAAGGGACTGGTAGATACCCATCTTGTTTTTACAAAACCCAGAATCGTGGATATGCTATTTGTGCGTAGATTATAGAAGCCTTGAGGTGAAGCGGGAAGCCCTGCCGTAACCTATAGCAAGAGGCTTGCCATTCAAAGAAATCCAAATTTTGTCGCTCATTATTTGCAAACTGCGCAAAAACCGAGCATAAAAGTTTCCGGTATATTTCTCGGGCTTGTATTAGAACCGGGTTGTGAGTTACATTATAGCGAGACAAATCAATTTTTATTTTAGAATATGCAATTGTGTGAACGTAACAAGCGTGAATATGCGGCATTTACATGCTCGTTAAAAGCATTTGCAAAAACTCAAGAGCATACATGTCACAAGCTTTTGAAAAACTTTGTAAAACTGAAGATGATATTTCGAGCACAGAACTGGGATCAATTATGTGAAGGACATGAAAACCACGGCTGTACATTAGTTGAAGTTGTAAAAGATCCGGATCAATAGACAATGATCTCGGGAGCGGGACACAACCGCGATCGGCACACTAATTCCAAAATAGGAAAGAGAGGGATCCAATTTCCAAAGAATATGGAGGCCTATGAAAGGAATAGTAAATGGAAGAAATGGGATGCAGTCACCAGTGTGCACCTCATGGAGTCTGTGGAGATCTGATGGTGAGCGACAGCAAAAAGCTACGTAGTAAGATCGAAATGGGAGGAGAGTGAAGCATTTAAGGACAATGGTACAGTACAAGGCGGCGCAGGGAGAGGCGAGAGAAATTCGGAGGAGAGGAAGTTGAGGTGAGGGTGCGGTGCCGTGCAACTGGAGGAGAAGTTGAAGGAAGCTTCAAGGATCCTCCTGGATCTATATTGATTTCTTCGAAAAGCAAAAAATACAGTTGAAAATGCGAGGCAGACAGAAGTTGCAACGAAACTGGCATGCAAAAGTTTGCAACTGCCATGCAAATTCCTCAAATTCGAAGCTCTTTCATGGCTTCTCCGTCCTTCACGGAAGTTGCAACGAAACTGCTATGCAAAAGTTTGCAACTGCCATGCAAATTCCTCAAATCCGAAGCTCTTTCATGGCTTCTCCGTCGTCTCTTTCGTGCAAAAGCTTCACGGGAGTTCACGGAAGTTGGACGTCATTGCAAAAGCTTCACGGGAGTTCACGGAAGTTGGATATCCTTTGCAACCTATCCTTCACGTCGCCAGCATCGGTGAGTGAACGATTGCTGCTCTCCCAGCTCCCTACTTCGCCCATCTCTTGCAGCTCTGAATTCCTCCCTCGAATCATAGACTCGCTCTTCGACTCCTTGCCTCATCATCCCATGGCTCATCGCAGGCCCAGCTATCCGTCCTCCTCCTCCCCTCCTCCCTCTCCTCCTTCTTCCCCTCCTCATTCCACCACCTCAACCACTATTGTTACATCCCTCTACCACCCTTCTCAGCATCTCGCCTGTACATACTCTCTCCCTTTCCCCAGCCACGTCTTGGAATTCGAAAGCTTCGACGAAGATATGCAGCTTGCACTGGATTCTGCTGCCTCCTCTATCACAGAAGCTCCCTTATGGCATTTCTTTCGCGATTTTGACGATGATGTAAAAGCATCCAGCTTAGGGCCGCAAGGTTGCGAGAACAATATGGAAACACTGGCCCGTTGGAATGAGGAAGACACTGATATCTTCTCCTCGACGCCCCCCTTCCCTGGCATTTACTCTAGCCAGCCGCAGCTCGATGTTGTCTAACAACGCGGAATAGGAAGTGAATTGGCATGCAGTGGATATGTGTCTAGTATGTTTCAACTACCCGATTCATTTCCCCCCTGCCCAACAGAAACAGAATCCTTTCTCACTCTTCCCGCATTTCAAACGGGAAATCCTTACGATTCTTCACAGTCACATTATCAGCTTGATCACAGTTCATCACTCCGAATAAATGAACTCCGAATAGGGAGTGAATGGGCGAGGATTACACGTGAGTTTCCCGATTCAATTTCAACGGATTCAAGTGCGACAGCCTCCCGCTCCAGCCCTGAGCTGAATCGCGCGATCCCACCGGGATGCTCTTACAATCCTTGTATGAGCTCCCGTTGTGGCGCCAACGGTGGTTCTTCCCCGACTCTATCCGATTCGCGCGAATTCATTGCCGCCTCCACCCCGCAGGCACTTGTAGCTTGTACAGCCTGTAAGCAAGCTGCAGGATCTCAAACTCATCAACAGGCGGGGAATGTTGATACTGGCGGGTAGGTACTGATCTCATGATCAAGCAATATTCTTATCACCTAGCTAGTGCTTGTGGTCTTCGATAAGGTATGCTGCGAATTCTCACCGACCCTGGCAAGTTACATGTCTAATTGCAGGCTTACATCAGTCCAAGAAATTAATAGCGACCTTGAGCGGAGCGCTTGGATGCTAGAAGTAAAAAGCGACACACTTGATCTTGACGACGAATACCCTTGGCTCAAGTACGGCCAGAAAAAAATTAGAGATAGGCAGTCTGGCAGGTACCGTGTGATCCAATCTCTATCATGATCTCTTCATCTAATCTTATAGTTTTTACAAACTTCTCATATTCTTCATTGTATTTTACCTCGTGTAGGGGTTACTAGAAATGTGCTCAACCAGGCTGCACTGTTACGAAGCACACAGAGAGGTCTTCAGATAAGCAGGCTGTACTGTAACAAGAAGAGTAGCCTTGATGTTTAACAGCCGGCCCTGCTATAACATAACCGCAAGAGGCAAACCCTTCAACATGTGGTTCATATTCTTATTCTTTACAATTACGTGAATAATGAAATTTTATGGGGCTTCTCTTCGGCTGTATTTGCTTATAACACAGCTGGAAATGTATGTTACCTGCGATAATTCGCAAGGTTGTTCGTAAATATGCATTTCAAAGAGATTGCAAATATGCAATGCACGCTCTAACTAATTCGGGAAAAGAGAAAGGTCTCCCTCGATTGTGAAATTTGAACAATCAGCAAATCAAATGAGAGACATCCGTTCCAGTGCGTGGCATTGCCAGTGCATTTGAATAAATAATTTTAGTGCAAAGATCGAACAACGCTTTTTGCCTTTCGACACCCATTAGCGCCAAAACAATTCCAAATAATTACAATTCCAAATAAAACATTACAATGCCAAAACGTTTCAGTCCCTCCATACAGTTGTATTCAGCCCTTTGGGCATTCATTATTCAGTTGTATTTCTTTTCCTCTTTGGAGGTCCACTACATTCTCTCCCTTTGATTCTCTCACTCACATCCACAGCTCACTTTGTGTATTGAGTGCATCATCTTGTAGTTGCAGTTAGTATTGATCTCCCGCTACATTGGTATCAGAGCTTCAGTTTTCTTTCTTAAGATAGGGAGGGTCAATTTAGGGGCAGCTCTATTGGTTTATGGTTGAGACAAGATCTGGCAAGGATACCATGAGCACTAGTGAGCAGTCCAACACCGGGGGGGTGAGGGTTCAGTGCCTCCACCTCCACCGCCACCACCACCACCACCACCACCACCATAGAATCCTGCGGACACTTCCATGTCTGCCATGACAGCCATGCTGTAGGCTATGATGTAAATGCAGTAACAACAGTCCGAGGCTCTCTTGAAATGCATGACCCAGCTTCAGGAGATGCGGGAAGATCATGAGCAGGCCGCCAGAGAGCGTGAAGGGCTAGCTCGAGAAGCAAAAGAAGAACGCGATTGAAAAGCTCGGGAAGCCGAAAGGGCAGCTCGGGAAGCAAAAGAAGAATGCGATTGCGAAGCTTAAGAAGCCAAAAGGGCAACTTGAGAAGCAAAGGAAGAGCGCAATCGAGAGGCTCGAGAAGCCAAGGAACTCCGGGATCGCGAGGCTTAGGAGGCTAAGGAGCTCTGAGAACATATTGCTCGAGAAGAGAAGGAAGAACGGGATTGGCAGCCTCTCATTTCTCTACTTCGACTAGAGGGGGGAGAAAAGGAGAGACTTCCACCTCTAGCCAAGCCTTTTTTTTAGTTGTCCAATAGAGCTGCCCCTAAATTGACCCTCCCTATCTTAAGAAAGAAAACTGAAGCTCTAATACCAATGTAGCGGGAGATCAATACTAACTGCAACTACAAGATGATGCACTCAATACACAAAGTGAGCTGTGGATGTGAGTGAGAGAATCAAAGGGAGAGAATGTAGTGGACCTCCAAAGAGGAAAAGAAATACAACTGAATAATGAATGCCCAAAGGGCTGAATACAACTGTATGGAGGGACTGAATACATTACAACGTCTATAGCTGATAATTACAATTCCAAATAAAACATTACAACGCCAAAACGTTTAGCTCACAAGGCATTAATTGATAGAACATTGCACAAGAAAGTTGAAAGCTCAAAAAGTGCCTGTATGTACATATAGCACGAAGCTAAGCCATGTCCTGTGGCTTCAAGTACCAAAAATAAGAGGAGTGTATATACAAGAGGCACGAAGCCAAGCCAGTGGATTTAAGTATAAAAAAGAGTAGCTAGCATTACTTCTATGACTAATCTAAGTTCTCCATATCCTCGCTCCCTTCTACGCTCCCTTCTCTACCTCCTTCCTCGTCTTCTTGTGCAGGGGCTTGTAAACAAGGGACACCATATATCAATGTATAAAAAATTAAATCTTTACTTATAATATTGACATTATTTAATTACTTTCAAATGCCTCGGGGGACGCTCGAGTAGCCCGAATATACTACTCCTTAGTAATCAACCCATCATTATAAAAGTGCTTCCATGTATCTCCTTTGCGATGGTGGCGGTGGTAGGCTGTCTTAACAGGAGTAGGGTATCTGCCCATGATATCAAGCTGCAAGATGATACAATTTGCGAAGGGGTTAGTACAAAGAAACAACCTCCTAATAAACTATATAAACAATATAATTTGAGATTAATACTTACAAATTGGGCCTCCCATGATTCAACACCCCCTGCTCCAAAATGCACGCTTCCATATTGCTCCATTTGGATCCTTCGTGCCTCCACGTGCTGTAGACTGGGTTTCTCCCTCACTGACTTCATTGCTTTCTTCCACTCATGCTTGTGAGCGGTGTAGGGCGGGCCCCTTGGTGGTTGACCTCCCTCGAGCTTGGCAAGCTCTGCTAGTGCCTGCCTTTTAAGCGAAGATCTTTTATTGCCAAGTATCGTAACAATCTTTGACTTGGCCCATTTATCTATGAACTGAACATTGGGGGGTTTAGGATACCTACAGTGAAGAGCAGCGAGGGTCTCATCAGCCAACCTCTTTGGATGGTATTTGTAGTGGATAAAGCAATCTCTGTAATTGTTAGCTATTACAGAGTGCATGAAGGCCATGATGTCCTTCCCCTGTGCATCCATCAAGATGCCTCCTGTTTGAGTGATGTCATAGAACATCGTACCATCATCCGGATGCACGTCTAAATCATCTGAATCATCCTTGTCCCCACCACCACCCCTCCCAAAGCACTGTGCCATGCATCCCCCACCACTCTCCCTACTAGTACGCTGGCCAGTCGTAGCTGGAGACTGCACGAGACTACGTGGACCAGCAAGAGAACCGAGTCTCGACTACACAGGAGTACGCTGATGGCTCTGCGAGACAGAAGGACCTCCTAACGGCATGAGGGAAGGGGCATAAGATGGCATGGGCGAAGGGACACTCCTGCATGGAAGCATATTGAAGACACATGGCCAAGCTTCAAGGAAGAACCTAGGAGCTTGAGACTTGGATTGGGTATGGACAGTGTGAACCCATTTGGTCTTAAAAGCACCTCTTACAGTGTATGGCCAGTGATATTGGTGAATATTAATCTTCCACCCTCTATGGCGATTAAGAAAGAACATAAAGTCAAAAATCCTGATGTTTATTTGGAGCCTTTGATTGAGGAGCTAGAGATACTTTGGAGAGGTATCGAGGTGCATGATGTGACCAGGCCTCCCTGATATAAGAGTCACTTGTATATATTTCTGAGTTTCTTGTTGATGTGGCTAGCTCTCTTCCACAACTACGGAGAGATGATGAAGACCTAAGGATGACCTCTATTGTGCCTCAAGGAAAAGGACACAACAAAGTTATAGACACCTCTATTATGCCTCAAGGAAAAGGACACAACAAAGTTATAGACACGGAGTTGCTTAATAATATCAACCTCTATTGCGTGCTTAATAGTGATGTGATGAAAAGATGGGTGACAAGATACAAGGATGCAAAGGCAAGAAGACAAGAAGAAAGGGCCCTCTTTTGTACACACCATGGATCTCGTATGTCATACCCTCAGTATCTAAGAGCACTTCCAAAGGATATTCATGTGGATTGGCTACTTGACAAAATGGAGAAAGCAGAGAAAGATGAGGGGATGCATATCACAATGGAAGAATGGGAGTATTCTAGGGGATGCATGAGCAAGGTCGGTATATAGAATGTTATGCATAAGTTAGGAGCTTTCAATAATTTAGATTGCTTATTTAATTGATTTTTTCTTGGTGTAGTGCACTATGTTCAATGCTATATGGTGTGAGGGTAAGCATTTTCGAACACAACGGATTGATGATAAGAGAAATACACGAGATTGCGGCGTCATTGCTAGCTTTGAGGGAGCCAATCGAGCCATGGATGATTATTGTGGCATAATCCAAGATATTATTAAGCTTGACTTTCGACGCTTCTTTGTGTATGTTTTGGATGTAAAGTGGTTTAAGGACGTGGTGGAAAGAGGACCTAATGCAAAAATCAAACGCCATGCAAGTGGCTTTGTAACTATTGGCTCCACAAAGTTTTGGCACAGTAGGAAGGACACACTAGTACTACTGCAACAATGTGAACAGGTACTGTGCGCACATATAAAAATACTCACTTTTAAATATTTGATACCTTCGATGCAAGAAAAATAACATGATTGTATTTGTATTTGAATTAGGTTGTCTATCAACCAATGGTGGATAATAATAGATGGTGGCATGTCATACCTATTATGCCACATTCCAAAGTGATGTATAGTATATTTACTAATATGGAGCGTATGGAGGATGATCATGGCCATGGAGGTGATGATGACCGTGATATGAGAGAGGAGGATGATCATGAGATAGGAGATACAGATATTGAGGCCATTACCCGTGAGGACGAGCCTACGATTGGTGATGCTGATTTCGATGAGGACATGAGTAGCACAAGTAGTAGTGGGTTGAATGTATTTGTAGATCTAAATACTTGTTTGGATTTTGAAGTAGATAGTTTGGCAAAGCTTGATCTCATTGAGGATGAGATTGAACCATAGCCCATCATTGATATTAGCAAAACTATTTTACATATTGTCTCATTCTCCTCACCTCACTTAATTCTTGTATATGTGGGCTTGCAAAAAAGCATTGATGTTTTTGTTAAAATTATGTGCTTTGGTAATCATGGGCAATGTTTGGAAAGTAGTGATGTACACTAAAATCTCACTTTCTATATTCTCTGTTTTGTGTCTAAATATGCGTCTAATTCTCAGTGTAGACGTGCTAATAGATGCGCTAATACAGGCGTAAATAGATGCATTGATAGATGCAGTATTAGACGAGCCCGTATTTTCTCAGTATAGACGTGCTAATAGACATGTCAATACATGCACAAATAGAGGACTTGTTAGATGCGCTCGTAATTCCTCTATTCAAGCAATACCAATAGACACGCCCGCTATTTTGCGTGTCTATCAAGCGTGTCTATAGTTGCTTTGTGTTGTTATGGAATTCCCGAATCTCGTGTCAGATTGCGGATGTTGGTGAGCTACTGGAGAGCCAAATTTTAAAACGTAGAGTTATGTAATATGATCTATATAAGGGCAAGTACACACGCTAGGTAAAATGCACAACTTGCTTTGCACTGTCTCTGCACTAGAACAGTAAACGAGGAGCCCCTGGAATGGAAAACTATGTTCAGGCAGTGTTAATTGGCCTCCATCTGAACGAAATTAATACCGGCTGCTGGTGTACAGCTTTGCCTCTCCAGCACTCTGCACACCCTGTGGAGGTGAGAATGTCTCCTCCGACTAGCTATTGCCAGTTACCAAAAAATGGTGCATCGGTGCCATATTTGGCAATCTAGAAATCCAAGGTACTGAAATGAGCACCAAGTGCACATCGATGAGCATTTGTTATTTCCATGTGTGAACTAAACTTCAAGCAGCCAGTGGCGCATTTGAATGCCCGTGTGCATTGGCTCTAAGATTCATCATCTTTGCTAAGGGCCTCTGCACACAGTGTCAAAAGTGCACAAATGGTGTGATCCTAATGCCTGAATGGCATTGTCGCGTGTGAACAAAAAGGCTAAGCATTTAATACATTGCAGAACTTGCACTCACGTGCAGTAGAGCTTTGTCTCGGTCGCCGAGATGTCCATTTCTATCTCGGCCGCAGAATTGTTCGTTTTCATTTCCTATTTGCTAGGCAAAATAGCTTCAGTGCTGGATGAACCTTGAAAGCTTTGGAACCTATGGAACCTAAGGCCAGAGCAAGATGACAATGTAGTATTGGATAAAAGAGAAATCATGCATGGGTGCTCAAATCTGCAACCCCCAAAATCTAGGTGCAAGTTTGAGCACCAAAGGTGCTTCAATTCAGCGTTGAAATCTATCCCAGTGCTCAAAATTCACCACTAGCATTGCTCTGTGAGGATCGTATGCACAAGCTCTAGCCTAGCAACTCCTTAATATAAATCCTTTTTTGGGGAAAAGAACTAATTCTGCTGCATTTTCTTGGAGCTTTCCTTTTCAATATTTATAAAAAAGATATGTTAGCCATTTTTTGGGAGCTTCCTTTTCTATATATAAAAGAAAAAAGATATATTAACCAATAGAGCACATGATCTACTCTACGCCATGGAGCTTGAGAGAAGGAAAAAGAGGAGAAAAAAAGAGAAAAAGAGAGGAGATAAGAGAGAAAAAAAGAGACGAAAAGAGATGAAAAGAGAGGATAAAAGAGAGAAGAAAAAAGAGAGAAAAAGTGAGGATAAAAGAGAGAAAAAGAGAGAAAGAAAGAGAGGAGAAAAGAGAGGAGAAAAAAGAGAGAAAAAGAGAGGAGATAAGAAAGAAACAGAGAGGAGAAAAGAGGAAAAGAGACAAAAAGAGAGGTAAAAAGAGAGAAGAAAAAAGATAGAAAACGTGAGGATAAAAGATAAAAAAAGAGAGAAGAAAAGAGAGGAGAAAAGAGAGAAAAAGAGAGGAGATACGAGAGAAAAAGGGAGGAGAAAAGAGAGGAAAAGAGATGAAAAGAGAGAAGGAAAGAGAGGATAAAAGAGAGAAGGAAAAAGAGAGAAAAAATGAGGATAAAAGAGAGAAAAAGAGAGAAGGGAAAAGAAGAGAAAAGGGAGGAAAATAGAGGAAAAGAGAGGAGAAAAAAGAGAAAAAGAGAGAAAAAGAGAGACGAAAAGAGACAAAAAGAGAGGATAAAAGAGAGAAGGAAAAGGAGAAAAAAAGTGAGGATAAAAGAGAGAAAAAGAGAGAAGGAAAGAGAGGAGGAATGAGAGGAGAAAAAGAGAGAAAAAGAGAGAAGGAAAGAGATGAGAAAAGAGAGGAAAAGAGAGGAGAAAAAAGAAAAGAGATAAGAGAGAAAAAGAGAAGGAAAGAGAGGAGAAAGGAGAGAAAAAGAGAATGCAATCCCTTATTTCTTCATTCATGCAATCCCTTTCTTCATTCATGCAATCCCTTTCCATCATTCATGCAATCCCTTTCTTCATTCATTCAATCCCTTTCCATCATTCATGCAATCCCTTTCCATCATTAATGCAGTCACTTATTTCCATCGTTCATGCAATCCCTATCTTGGAAGGGGAAAGTAAAGGGAAAGGGTAAGGGAAGAACACACGAGAAAAACTATCGTAATAGTGCATCTATAGGCGTGGCTATCTATTTTTCCAAAAGTCAGACACACTGTTAGATGCGTCTATAGATGCACTCCGACAGACGTCTTTTTGAAAGAAATTAAAAAAGGACATCATGCGCCCGACCCAAAAAAAAATACTAGTACCAAAAACATCCCTTCTCTGCATACGACAAAGGACAAATCCAAAGAGAGCAACTTCCAAAGAAGATCAATCGCCAGAGACTTACCTTGGATAGAGGTATGGAAGCTTTATGTCTTTCTTCAAAGCTACTTCTCTTTCTTCTCTTCCTTGTTCACCCTCTTCTCTTATGTGGTTGGGGATGATTGTGTAAGCCTAGAGATGAGTATGGGTGCTTGGAGATAAGTATGGATGCCCGGAGCTATGTCTGTTAATAGGAAAGCAAGCCACACGATGCTAAAAGTAGGTTCGAAAATCAGCTCGCAGTCTGCACGTCTAAAAGCGCGTCTATCAGTGTGTCTAAAAGAGTGTCTAAAAGCGCGTCTAAATGCATGTCTATCAACATGTCTACGCTATGTTTAGACGTGCTTTAGATGCGATCCATAGTACAGATGCAGTGTTACACATGCTTTTAGATGCTCCACAGAGTTTTGACATTTACAACTCATACAAGAACACATTTTTTTGGTTGTTTATCTATAGGATGTCTTTATCTTTAACAAGTAGCTCTAGTGAGGATGAATCCCTCCATATCCACCATGTTGGAGCAAAAAATCAAATATATGTGTGATTGATTTCGAGGAAACATGTATCGTCCACATAGAATTATACTCAATCAAGTCTCAAAGTATGAACATGATTATACTGGAAACCACATGTCAAATAAAGCTCATTATGTATAATCATGTTCAACTTAGGTATAGCGATACGTTATACCCAAGCTCTCATTAGCCACATCTATGGTGGCTAATATGCCACTGGGCTGGCAATTAATTACCAGTGATTGCAGTAGCCCGCAATTACTCACCACTAGTTACCACCACCGAGCTTGCATGCATGATTACTACTAGTACATATATTACCAGTCACCGGGCTTGCATGCTCAGTAGAGTACTATAGTGCATGGTAATAAGTGATTAGAGGTGATTAGGCTTCATGCTTTACTTTTGTGGTAATTACTGCCCAGTGGTGGTGGCTCTCATTAGTCAGCTCATTTTGGGCCCCTAAGAGAAATTCACGATTTTTTCATTTTTCCTTTCTCTAAAATAATAAAATATGACATAATCCCACTGAAATACGATGTAGAAATTAGTATTTCTGACATCACCCGCATGTCCATAGTGGGCTGAAACCCTCGGAAAGACTTTTGAAATGTTAAAAAGAGGCCCTCAGAGGCCCAAAAATCCAAGTCTGCACAAATGAAAGCAATTTAACAGGTTGGTTTTTGGGGATTTTGGCCCGGCTCTGGACACACCAGTGATGTCAAAAATGTTGAGATATCAAGCTCTACCCCCGATATATCTCCTGGATGACTATCATTTATGTCACCGCCTATGTTAGTTGTACTCGTGGTGTAGTTAGACTACCACGTATGTTTTTGGTTTGGGTTCACATATGAACCACGTATTCTAGGTTTTGATATATAGGGTATTTCCCTCTTCTATTGTATTGTAGTTGTATGCAAAAGTGAAGAAAGGCTTCACCCTCCAACCTTGTGTCCTCTCTCTTTTGTGTGTTGTGAAGAAAGCTGAACTTGAGTCTCCTATCTCTCTCCCTTATTCTTTACATGGTATCAGAGCCTTGTTCGTGGTAAGGAGCTCAAGAAAGCTAGCCAAGCTTGTGGTGTTCTGGTAAGAGGACCAGTGCAGCTTTCCTATTTCGAGTTTGGGAGCAAATCTCTGCAGGTAGCACAGCCAGAAGTGCAGGAGTGCACTGCTTCAGATTGAGAGGCCCTTCGCGGTGCGGCGAGAGCGCAGTATATGCTACGGGCAAGGGCGAAGCCCTTGGTGACTTTATTTTTTTGATTTGAGGCCGTTTCGGGGCCCGTTTTGAGGGCGGAAGTTCTTCACAGGCACTCAGAAAAAGGCCCGGTTTTTGCTGTGCGACCACCGCGCGGCTAGTCGGTGGAAAGGTGCCACAGAAATTGCATCATATGCCTGTGTGCAGAGATATTGGGAGTTGCAGATTCATGCTATTTCCTGTTGATGCAAAATCGTCACGAGGAAGTGACTGTGTGGTGTAATACCACTTTCGTCAGTGTTGCAGATCTGCCCCTGTGAGGCTCTTTGCAGAAGTTTTGCTATTTGCCCTTCTGAGGCATTTGCTGTGTTTACAGGTTGCTGTTGCAATTCGTGATTTGTAAAATGTCTGAGAATCTGTCTACCATTGTCAGTGAGAAGCTTGACAAGAACAACTTCCAAGCATGGAAGTTCAGGATGACAAACTTCTTTATGGGAAAGGGAGTTTGGGATTACATCAGTGGTGAAACTGCAGAACCAGTTTTGGGTGCTGCTCCCACTCCTGCTGAATTGAAGGCCTTTAAAGAATGGCATGAAAAAGCCAGAAAATGCCTGTATTGGCTGTCTGTTAGCATTTCAGATTCTATGATTGTGCATATACAGGATCTAGAGACGCCTAAGGAGGCATGGGATACATTGGTGAAGCTGTATAGCACAAATACCAAAGCACGAAAGATGCAGCTAAAGCAGGAGTTGCACAATGTGCAAAGGAAAAATCTGAATATAAATGAGTATTCCTTGAAGGTGAAAGGCCTTGCAGATTCTCTTGCCTCCATTGGAGCACCTGTTGATGATGAGGACTTAGTGTCCGTGACCTTGAATGGTCTTGGGAAAGATTATGCACAATTTCGGACATCCATTGGAGTCCGTGAAACATTTCCTGATTTTCAGGAACTTATTGCTCTCTTGCTGAGTGAAGAGCAAAGGAATGGTGGTTCAGCCACCTCAACTTCTCAAGAGACTGCTTTCTACTCGAATACAAGTAGAGGCAGAGGTAGAGGAAGAGGCCGTTCTGGTGGCCGTGCAGGAAATCAGAACCAACAGCAACAACAGGAAAACCAGTCCTATGGAGGAGGACGTGGTAGTTCTAGAGGCAGGGGGAGCCAAAGAGGCCGTGGTTCATGGCAAAGGAACCAGCAAGTAAATAGCAGCATAGAATGCTATTATTGTGGAAAGCCTGGACACAAGGAGAATACATGCTATAAAAAGCAGAATGACATCAAAAGTGGAAAGTTGCAGCAAAGCAACTATGCATCATCAAGTGGGCATGGTGACGACAGAAATGAGCACCTTTTTGTGATGCAGCATATGGTTAACTCCATGTCAGGAGATGCTGCAGCTTGCAATGATGTTTGGTATGTTGATTCAGGTGCCTCTAACCACATGACCAGTCATGGTGAGTGGTTTCATGATGTCAGAAATTTGGATAAGCCAGGTTATGTTGAAACAGGTGATGATACTGCGCACCCAATTACGCAGGTTGGTAAAGTGCCATTGGCTATGCAGGATGGCAAAACGAAGTACTTGGCAGATGTACTTCATGTTCCAAAAATCACTAAGAACTTGGTTTCAGTTGGCCAGATGGTTGAGCAAGGTCTGCAGGTTAGATTTAATCCTGATGGATGCTTTGTTGAAGACCTGAAAAATAAATGCCGCTTGGTTGCGAAAGGCAACAAAAATGGCAGAATGTTCACCTTGGATGTTGATATGCCTGAGGTGAAAGTTGCTATGTTTGCGCATGGGAGAGGTGTCATTGCAGATATTGAGATATGGCACAAGCGCATTGGGCACGTGAATATACAAAGGCTGAAATCTATGCAAACGAAAAACATTGTTGCAGGTTTGCCTAAATTCAGAGTTGAGGGAATGCAAAAGGTATGTGAAGCATGCCAAATGGGTAAGTAGGCCAGACATGCATTTCCCAAAAATGCTAAGGTGAGCAGAAGACCTTTGGAAGTGATCCATTCAGATGTTTGGACAACCAAAGCTGCTTCTATTGGTGGATGCCATTATTATGTGACGTTTATTGATGACTACACTAGGAAGGTGTGGATTTATTTTATGAAGCACAAAAGTGAAGTGTTCAGCCATTTTAAGGCTTTTAAGGCCATGGTTGAAAAAGAGAAAGGTGTGCATATTAAAGTGCTAAGATCTGATGGAGGGGGAGAGTACTTTTCAGAAGAATTTTGTGAATATCTGAAAGAACAGGGAATTCAAAGGAAGTACTCATGCAGGTCTACCCCTCAGCAGAATGGGGTTGCAGAAAGGAAGAACAGGCATATTGCAAAAGTAGGACGGGCGATCCTAAATGAGAAAAACATGCCTGATTATTTTTGGGCTGAAGCAGTAGCAACTGCTGTTTATATTATGAACAGAACCCCCACTGCAGCTGTCCATGGCATGACGCCTGAAGAAATGTATACAGGCCAAAAACCAGATATTTCTCACTTGAAGGTATTTGGTTGCATAGCTTATGTTCATGTTCCTGATGAGAAGAGAACAAAGCTGGATCCAAAGGCAGAAAAATGCATCTTTATTGGATATGCTCAGCACCAGAAAGGGTATCGCTGTTATAACCCTTCCACCCGCAAAATGCAAGTGAGCAGAGATGTTGTTTTTGATGAAATGAGCAGCTGGTATGCACCAACTGTTATGGTAGGAGATGCAGATGCAGGAAATGGGAATGCTGCAATAAATGCAGAGCAGCAATCTCAAGCCTTGAGTGGACCCAGAGAGTCCTCTACTAGTGGATCTAATGCATGGACAGGGAGATTGAGATCTAGTGAATCGTCACATGGCAATCCTGATAGTGTTGTGCAGGTATCACATAAGGGAAAAGAAAAAGTGGACCATGCTCCAGTGTTTGATGTGTCTGCTGGTAGCTCTCATGTTGATGGAGAGTCAAGTGGCTCTGAAATGAGCCTTGATGAGGAACTTGGGATTCCTTCTGTTGTTACACCTGGTGCAAGGAAAAGCAGGCATGCTTTAAAGACTCCTGCAACTGATCCAGTTGTACGGAGGTCCACTCGTATTAAGTATCCAGTTGACAGGCTGAGATATGATGGGTATACAGCACATCACTATGCTTATATGGTCAAGGTTTTAGAGGAGCCAGAGCCCACATGTTTTGAGGATGCAGCAGGGCATAAAAATTGGGAAGCAGCTATGGATGAAGAGATGGCTGCCTTGGATGCAAACCACACTTGGGATTTGATGCCTTTGCCTCATGATAAGAAGGCTATTGGCTGCAAGTGGGTTTACAAAGTAAAGCACAATGCTGATGGGTCTGTTAGCAGGTACAAGGCAAGATTGGTTGCCAAAGGTTTTGCACAGACATATGGAATTGACTATGAGGAAACTTTCAGCCCAGTTGCAAGGATGGCAACCGTGAGAGCAGTAATTGCTATGGCTGCTGCAAAGGGATGGTCTTTGCATCAGATGGATGTGAAAAATGCCTTCTTGCATGGTGACTTGCAGGAAGAGGTTTATATGATGCAGCCAGAAGGTTATGAGGATAAAGCACACCCCGATTTTGTATGCAGGTTGCGCAAAGCCTTGTATGGCTTAAAACAAGCGCCGAGGGCATGGTCAGACAAGATAGGGCAATATCTTGTCACTATTGGATTTCAGATTTCCAATTCAGATTTTTCACTTTATGTGAAAAGGACAAACAGAGGGATTGTGCTTATAGTCATATATGTTGATGACTTGATTATTACAGGTGATAGTGATGCAGACATTAATGAAGTGAAGCTGCTGTTGAAGCAGAAATTTGAGATGAAGGATTTGGGAGAGCTGCGTTACTTCTTGGGTATTGAGGTTATTAGATCCCCAAGTGG
This sequence comes from Dipteris shenzhenensis, assembly GCF_047967505.1. Lineage (NCBI taxonomy): Eukaryota > Viridiplantae > Streptophyta > Polypodiopsida > Gleicheniales > Dipteridaceae > Dipteris > Dipteris shenzhenensis. Next base: position 42,458,035 of record NC_141620.1, on the reverse strand, counting down.
GATATGGCTGTTGAAAAGGCAATACGGTTTGGACATGCTGTCCAAATATGGGATGACAGGCTGTAAGCCTATCTCTGTTCCATTGGAGCAGAATGTGAAGCTCAATGCAGAGTCAGGTGAGCTTCTTGAAGATATTACTATGTACAGGCGCATAGTAGGTAGCTTGATTTACATGACTATAACCAGACCAGATTTGAGCTATGCTGTGGGGCTGGTGAGTCAGTTTATGCAGGCACTGAGGAAGCCACATTTGGATGCGGCTAGGCGCATACTGCGGTATGTGAAGTCCACATTGCATTATGGACTGTTCTATGAAGCTGGGTGTGCATTACAGGTACATGGATACACAGATGCTGACTGGGCTGGTAGTGTCTCAGACAGGAGATCTACTAGTGGTTTTATATTTTCCCTTGGGAGTGGTGCCATTAGTTGGAGCAGCAAGAAGCAGCCAACAGTTGCCTTGTCGAGCACAGAGGCTGAGTACAGGGGTGCAGCAATGGCTGCATGTGAGGTAGCTTGGTTACGGAAGCTACTTGCAGATATGGGACAGTCAGTTCATGCAGCAGTTGTCATTCATTGTGACAACATTAGCAGCATCATGCTTGCTAATAACCCAGTTTATCATGCTAGAACGAAGCACATTGAGGTGCATTATCACTTTGTGAGAGAGAAGGTTCTAGCTGGTGAGATTGATCTTGTCTATGTCAGCACTGAGGAGCAGGTGGCTGATATCTTTACGAAGGCATTGGGTACCGAGAAGCTTCGCAGATTTAGGAGCTTGCTTGGTGTACGTGAGATGGATTTGAGCTTGAGGGGGAGTGTTGAGATATCAAGCTCTACCCCCGATATATCTCCTGGATGACTATCATTTATGTCACCGCCTATGTTAGTTGTACTCGTGGTGTAGTTAGACTACCACGTATGTTTTTGGTTTGGGTTCACATATGAACCACGTATTCTAGGTTTTGATATATAGGGTATTTCCCTCTTCTATTGTATTGTAGTTGTATGCAAAAGTGAAGAAAGGCTTCACCCTCCAACCTTGTGTCCTCTCTCTTTTGTGTGTTGTGAAGAAAGCTGAACTTGAGTCTCCTATCTCTCTCCCTTATTCTTTACAAAAAATACCAATTTCTACACCGTATGTCAAATGTAATATAGTAATGCAAGTGTCCTCATTGAATGCAAACTCGATGGTATTTCTTTTTTTTTCATTTTTTTGATTTTTTCAACGTTACATTGGCCCTCCTTTGATTGGTGGAGGGCTATTTTCCTTCTGGGCTAAAAGACCCCAAAATGAGCTCTCTTTTTTCTTAATGGGTGGCTAAGATGCCACCGGGTTGGGAGTTAATTATACTAGCCACCGCTGTAGCCCACAATTACTCACCTGCCAATTACCACCACCACGGGCTTGCATGCATGATTACTATAGGTGCAGTAAATTACCAGTCATCGAGCTTGCATGCTCATTAGAGTAGTAGAGTGCATGGTAATGAGTGATTACAGGTGATTAGGCTTCGTGATTTACTTTTGTGAGTAATTACTGCCCCCTGGTGGTGGATCTCATCACCCACTTCTATCATGGCTAAGATTCAACTGAGATGCTAGTTAATTACCATCCACCACCATAATGGCTTGCTCACCTACCAATTAACACCACCGGGTGTTTGCTCGGGGGGGTCACTATGTATAAACCCTCTATACCACGTGCGTTCAAGGCCTATTTCTAAAATCCCTTATCTGTAAATTTTTCATTAATAAAATGTACCCCTTTTCTATACAAATCTATAAATTTTTTCCAAAACTATTTTAAATAGTCCCTTATGTATATTTATTTCTGTAAATTTTAGAAATAAAAAATATCCTTCTGTTGAACTCACGTGATAGGGTTACATATGATGAGTGATCCCCCCGAGGGTGTTTGCTTCATGATTATTAGCTCGTTTGGGGTGGCGCCTAAGATTCCATCATGGTGGCCAACAATTAATATAGATGGAACCCTGGACCTCCAGGCCTCTAGCCACCATGGTGGCTCAAACTTTATAATATATAAGATCCATGGCATTTGGCATTTTACAACATTGCTCTCATATGTCCCTGCTCTGCTACTTTGCTCCACACGCTCTGCTACTTTGCTCCACACACCCTCCTCCATCTCTTTTTCGGCCCTGTTCTACTTTACTCCATGCTCCCTCCTTCAACTCTAATCACTCATCTACTATCCTGCTCTTCTGCTCCACTGCTCACTCACTCATCTTCCCCATGCCTAGTACCACTCGTGGATGCAACGTGATTCCAATGTTATCTGCCTTCTCATATACAGTAATTGCATTGCACTCACGTGGAGTAGAAATGCTAGCTCTAGTGGACACCCTTTGTTCCCACGCTCGATGCCCCCGATATCTGCATGTCACCACCTTAGATGACATGCTCACCTCTGGCCTCTTTATGGTTGTGTTGTATGGGTTCCCCCTACTAAGTCAATGAAGGCCTTAGGATTTTCACACCAAAGTACTATGTGATATGTTGGGGAGGGCATAACCTGAGTCTTGGTAATGTGCATTGTCTTCGGCCTCTCCATTGGCTCCCTAAAAAAATTTAATGCAACAAGCTGGGCTGGCGGCAATACTAAGTTGTACAAATTTCCTCTTGCTCAATGAGGCTCATAACCACTCAGCAATGGTTGGCTAGATGTAATCTTTTGGCCTTTAAGGCTCTCATTAGCTCCCTAAAAAGAATTAATGCAACAAGCTGGGCTGGTGGCAATACTAAGTTGTACAAATTTCCTCTTGCTCAATGAGGCTCATAACCACTCAGCAATGGTTGGCTGGATGTAATCTTTTGGCCTCTAAGGCTCTCAACAATCTTTTGGCTCGCTAGATGTAATTTTTTAGTCTCTAAGGCTCTTAGCAATTGCTGAGTTTTTATTACATTTATGTAATCTCTTTTTGTTCAATTTGAGATTCTCAATATGCACTATTGTTAACTTTTATATTTGAATAGTTATGGTCTCTAGATGTAATCTTTTGGCCTTTTAAGGTTCTCAGCAATTGTCACCATCCATGTTCTTTTTGGCTACTCTTGACACGTGTTCCATCAAAAGATGCTCAAGACTCTTAAAATATTCAGCTCTTTAGTGTTGAGAATAAATAGACTGCCTCCCTAGTATAGTCTCATACCTAGGGTTGTTTTGTAAATCCATTACAACAAGGCACACTCGATATGTGAGACCAAAGCACACTCGATATGTGAGACCAAAGGTTTTGATTTTAATGTCCTTTAGTACTCTATGTGGAGGGGGGGTGGCAAGCACCACTAATCTTCTTAAGGTAAGCATGTAATATGCCCCACTTGGACATCCGATTCTCTAGAAGTATTGCCAGCAACATTTCTACTAGTTTTCGAGCTAAATTGCATTCGCTCATTAAGAACACATTTTTCACTAGCTGCCAAATTGGAGCAATAGCTTAGAAAGCCAACATACGTCTTCTCTCTCTCAATTTAAGATACGGACAGATGGTTTCGGTGGCACTTGATTAATGAGTACTTTACAAAGGACTGCTGCTCTAGTCACCTCCTCTTTTCCCCTCTCAAGCAATTAAAAGTTAAGACTAGAAGGACAAAAACCTGTTGAGTAATTGTACTGCCACCCCCACTTGACGAGAGAGACAATGTGGCCCGTGTAATCCCGCGGGGATCGATCCCATGATGTTCAAAAAAACCTGAGAACTGATGGACATATAAATCCCGCACCATATAATCAAACACCTCCTCCTCCACGGCCTCATGTGGTAATGGTGGAGGGCTACTATCACCATCACTCCATGCATCTGTAATGGTCCCTCCTAAAGATCCCACCTCATATCGCCGATGCTTTGCCTTCTCATGACGACCATAGGGCAACATATGCGGGTGTGGCACTGCATCCTGTATCAAATTAAAACGGGATCATAACTCAAACACATGAACACCCATATGTATCTCAATCAACCTTAACTCTTTAAAACTTACCATGTTTTCAGTCGCATCCCATTATTTATACTTCGAGATGTGATTGACTATAATTCTGCGTGCACGATACATGTTTCCTCGACATCGATCACACATACATTTGATTTTTTGCTCCAACCACATCTCGCGATGGTGGATATAGAGGGATTCATCCTCATTGGAGCTACTTGTTGAAGATGAAGACATCCTACATATAAACAACCCAAAAAATTTGTTCTTGGATGAGTTGTAAATATCAAAACTCTATGGAGCGTCTAAAAGCGCGTCTAACACCATGTCTGTACTATGGAGCACATCTATAGATGCATCTAAAATGTACTTTAGACACGTTGATAGACGCACAATTAGATGCACTTTTAGATGCACAAATAGATGCACAAATAAATGCGCTTTCAGATGTGTAGACTACAAGCTGATTTTGGAACCTACTTTTAGCGCGCTTGCTTTTCTTCACATACTTTTAACATTGCGCTGCTTGCTTTCCTATTAACAGACACAGCTCCGAGCATCCACACTTATCTCCAAGCACCCACACTGATCTCCATGCCTACATGATCATCCCCAAGCACACAAGAGAAGAGGATAAATAAGGAGAAGAAGAAAGAGAAGTAGAGGGTCAACAAGGAAGAGAAGAAAGAGGAGAAACTTTGAAGAAGGATAGGAAGCTTCCATACCTCTATCCAAGGTAAGTCTCTTGATGGTTGATCTTCTTTGGAAGTTGCTCTCTTTGGATTCATCCTTTGTCGTATGCAGGTCGAACGGATGTTTTTTGTACTAGTGTGGTCGGGCGCATGTCCTTTTCAAGTTCTTAAAAAAAGGCGTCTGTCGGAGTGTGTCTATGGACGTGTCTAACAGTGCATCTATAGATGTGTCTGTCTTTTGGAAAAATTAACAGCTGTGTCTATAGATGCGCTGTTAGACATGCCTATAGATGTGCTCTGATAGTATTTGTTTTGTTTTCCTTCTCTTTTCCCTTTCTTTTCCTTCTCTTTCCCTTCCCCTTCCCCTTCCCCTTCCCCTTCCACTTCCACTTCCAAGAAAAGGATTGCATATTGAATGATGCAAATAAGTGATTGCAACAACGAAGAAAGGGATTGCATGAATGATGGAAAGGGATTGCATGATTGAAGAATGAGATTGCATGAATGATGGAAAGGGAAAGCATGATTGAAGAAAGGGATTGCATTCTCTCCTTTCTCCTCTCTTTCCTTGTCTTTTCTCCTCTCTTTTTCTCTCTTATGTACTTTCTTTTATCTCCTCTCTTTTCCTCTATCCTCTCTTTCCTTCTCTTGTCATGGTAATTTTCCTCTCTTATCTCCTCTCTTTCTTTCTCTTTTCGTCTCTTTTCTCATCTCTTTCCTTATCTCTTTTTCTCTCTGTCCCTCCTCTCCTTTCTCTCTTATCTACTTTCTTTTTTCTCCTCTATTTTCCTCTCTTTTCCCATGTGAAGCTTCAATAGCTTGACATTGAGCATGCACATATAGACTTCTGTCACTCTAATTCAAAGAATATAGGAGTTTGTAAATGCTTGCTCAATGCCAGGCTGTCACTCTATTTTTTCTTTTGCACCTCGTGACAAGGGCATGCTCGATGGTAATCTTCTTCTTTTCTTTCCTTTAGTTCATTATGTGGCCAAGATCTTTAGCCTCACCTGATCTTCAGGATGCCATCTTTTCGAAGTTATATAATATTTTGGGGCACCCTCCCACTCCTACGGAGTTATACACATACATGACAGGTACTACAAACACCCTCCAGGAGTCAGCAATATAGACTCCAAACCACCCCAATCCCATACCGGCTGAGATTACCCCACTAGCAGAGTCGAGACAGCCTAGCCGGCTACAGAGCCAAGCCCCTTCTCCCCCCTTGTGGTCAGAAGGTGCTTTTGCCTTCTAGAGCCATCGGCGTACTCTTGTGCCATCGAGAGTGGCTTCTCCAGCCATGAGTCGCCAGGGTACTCCCATGCAGTCGAGAGTCGCTTCTCTAGCTATGAGCAGTTGATGTACTAGCTCGACACGACAAGGCACTAGGCATAGTAATAGGGAGAGTGGTGGGGAATGCATGGTAGCCTTCTTTGGGGGGGGTAATGGTGGGGACAGGGATGATTCAAATGATGCAGACGTGCTAAAGGCTGATGGTATGATTTACTATGACATCACTCAGATAGGAGGCATCTTGATGGATGGACGAGGGAAGGACATCATGTCCTCCATGCACTCTTTAATTGCTAACAACTACAGAGATTGCTTTATTCACTACAAAGACCATCCAAAAAAGTTGGCTGATGAGACCCTCGCTGCTGTTCACTCTAGGTATCCCCATCCCCCCAATGTTCAGTTCACAGATAAATGGGCCAATAGTTATGATACTTAGCAATAAAAGATCTTTGCTTAAGAGGCAGGAGATTGCCAAGATCGCGGGAGTTCAACCACCAAGGGGCCAACCCCACACTGCTCACAAGCATGAGTGGAAGAAAGCAATGAAGGTAGTGAAGGTGGACCCCAGTTCATAGCATGTGGAGGCATAAAGGATCCAAATGGAGCAATATGGAAGCGTGCATTTTGGAGCAGGGGGTGTTGAATTATGGGAGGCTCAATTTGTAAGTATCGATCTCAAATTATACTCTTTATGTAGTTTATTAGGAGGTTGTTTCTTTGTACTAACCCCTTCACAAATTGTGTCATCTTGTAGCTTGATATTGTGGACAGGTACCCTAATCCTGTGAAGATAGCCTACCACTGCTACCATCGTAGAGGAGATACATGGAGGAACTTCTATGATGATGGGTTGATTACTGAGGAGTAGTATATCCGGTATTTGAAAGTAATTAAATAATGTCAATATTGTAAGTAAAGATTTGGTTTTTCATACATTCATACATGTTCCTCATTTAAGGACCTTGCGGTTGATCAGGAGGGAGAAGATGAGGAAGAAGGGGGCGAAGAAGGGAGTGAGGATGTAGAGAACTTAGATTAGTCATAGAAGTAGTGCTAGCTACTTTTTTTTTACTTCAAGCCACTTGCTTGGGCTTGGCTTCATGCTATATGTACATACAAGCACTTTTTGAGCTATGAATTAATATACACTCCTTTTATTTTTTTGGCTTTCAATTTCCTTGTGCAACATTCTATCCATGAATGCCTTGTGAACTAAACATTTTGGAGTTGTAATGTTTTATTTGAAATTGTAATCATCGGCTATAGACGTGCTTGCAATCGTGCTAATTAAATTGCGGTTGCACAACAAGACAAAGCACCCATAGATGCATGCACAGACGCGTTTATTGAACTAAATAAAAAACTTACGGATGCGTCTATTTTCGCGTCTAGAGACCCACGTCTAATTGCGCGTCTATATATCAGACACACGCGCGTATAGACGTGCAGTTAGATGCCTAAATAGATGTGCTTATAAATGCATTTATAGACACACATATAGACACAAGTCGAATAGACAGACGCGTATATAGATGCATTTTTAAACGCATTGATAGATGCGCTTTTTTTTTTAATTTACATTTTACAGAATGTTGTGTATGTTGTGTATGCTATATAGTTACAAGAATCCCATATCCACATTGTGTAATTCAATTCTTACAACCAACCTCATTTTAATTTTAATTCCAAATAAAACATCACAACTCCAAAACGCAATAAAATTGAAAGTTAAAAAAGTACTTGTATATACATATAGCATGAAGCTAAGCCATGTCATGTGGCTTCAAGTACAAAAAATAAGAGGAGTCTATATACAAGAGGCACAAAGCCAAGCCAATGGCTTTAAGTACAAAAGAGAGTAGCTAGCACTACTTGTACGACTAATCTATGTTCTCTAGGTCCTCGCTCCCTTCCACGCTCCCTTCTGCACTCCCTTCTGTGCCTCCTTCCTCCTCTTCCTCATCGTCTTGTGTACGGGCCTGTAAACAAGGGAGAACATATATCAATGTATGAAAAATCAAATCTTTACTTATAATTTTGGCATTATTTAATTACTTTCAAATACCTGGGGGGCCGCTCCAATAGCTCGCGTATACTGCTCCTCAGTAATCAACCCGTCATCATAGAAGTGCCTCCATGTATCTCCTCTGTGATGATGGTGGTGGTAGGCTGTCTCCACAAGAGTAGGGTATCTACCCACGATCTCAAGCTGCATGACCGCGACACACTTTGCAGAGGGATTAGTACAAAGAAACCACCTCCTAATAAACTACATAAGTAATATAATTTTAGATCGATACTCACAAATTGGGCCTCCCATGATTCAACACCCCCTGCTCCAAAATGCGCGCTTTCATATTCCTCCATCTGGATCCTCCGTGCCTACACGTGCTGCAGACTGGGGTCCTCCCTCGCTGACTTCATTGCCTTCTTCCACTCATGCTTGTGAGCGGTGTGGGGCAGGCCCCTTGGTGGTTGACCTGCCTCAAGCCTGGAAAGCTCCGCTAGTGCCTGCCTCTTAAGCGAAGATCTTTTACAAAAAGTGAGATTTTGGTGTACATCATTGCTTTCCAAATATTGCCCATGATTACCAAAGCACATAATTTTTTGCAAGCCCACATATACAAGAATTAAGTGAGATGAGGAGAATGAGATAATGTGTAAAATAGTTTTGCCAATATCAATTATGGGGCTACGGTTCAATCTCATCCTCAATGAGATCAACCCTTGCCAAACTATCTACTTCAAAATGCAAACAAGTGTTTAGATCTACTTGAATACATTCAACCCACTACTACTTGTGCCACTCATGTGCTCATCAAAATCAGCATCTCGAATGGTAGGCTCGTCCTCACGGGTAATGGCCTTAATATCTGTATCTCCTATCTCATGATCATCCTCGCGTCTATTTACGCATCTAAATGCATGTCTGATTCTCAGTGTAAACGTGCAAATAAACGCGCTAATACACGCGCAAATAGACGCGCTAATAAACACGATGTTAGACGGGCCCGTATTTTCTCAGGTTAGATGCGCATGTAGACACGGTAAGTCACGCACAAATAAACGAGCTTTTAGACACGCATTTAGATGTGCCCATAATTCCTCTACTAAAGCAATGCCTATAGATGCGCCCATATTTTGCGCATCTACCAAGCGCGTCTATAGTTGCGTTGTGTTGTTGTGTTGGCTATAAGAATTGAATTTCACAATGTGAAAATGGGATTCTTGTAACTACATAGCATACACAACATACACTGCATTCTGTTCAACCACACAAAATTCGGCTTTTATTTAAAAAAATGATTCTATAGAGCGTTTATAAGTGCGTCTATAAACACATTTATATATGCGTCTCAAATTTCTAGTAGAGCATCTATTTGCACGTCTATAGATGCGTCTATATACATGTCTATCTTTTTTTTTTAATTTCTAGAAGGGCATCTATTTGCGTGTCTGTCTATTATATAGATGCGGGTCTATAGACGCACCGATAGACGCGCAAAGAGATGTGCCCATAAGTTTTTTTTCAAGTTAAGGAAGTGCATCTGTGTGCGCATCTATAGGTGCTTTGTCTTGTGCACTACATTTCTTGGTAAAATTCATAAGATGTGCACAATTTCCAAGTACATGGTGAGACTCTATTGATGGACTTACTAATTTACTTTTTATTTTATATAGTGGTATGGGAAAAAGCTTTGTTGGGGAATCTTGGAAATTTAAATGGGACTTGGAAGATTCCCGAATTCCCCATATAGTGTTTTACATAGATTGGTAGATAGATAGATAATGGATAGATAGATATCAATGTAGATATATATATCTCTATACATGTGTGTGTGTAAGTAAGTAAGTATGTTTGTATATCTATTTATCTATCTATCTATATGAACATTGTATGTGTGTATGCATGTATGTATATAGAGACATATAGATCTAGATAGATAGATTATAAATATTTGTATCTATATCTATCTACTATATGTCTACACATGCGACTTTGATAGAGAAATATCTATATAGATATAACTATCTATATATGTATCTCTTGTAAGAAAACAATACAACATCTGTGCTCAATAGATAATAGGATCCCGTATGCAAGAGAGAAAAGCAGATAGTATGGAGAATCAAAAATTTGATTACTGTAAAACTAATACAATAGATGGCGCTGCCTCCTAGCCGTGCGCTCCTATGTGAGAAGCTTCGATGGCATGCTAGAAACAATAGAGGACAGAGGCTGGAAGCTAAGGAATCAGGATTGTTGTAGCCAGTGTTGATGATGGGCTTCATGGGCTTGCTCTTATATAGCCACCAGTTGTAGTCGGTTAGACCCAATTGGGAGACCGACCCAGTCGGCCCAAAATGGCCGACTGGAGGTCAGCCCTGAAATAGGCCACCGACCACACGTTAGAACCGTGGCATTAGAAACGTGGAGGTTAGTGATGGGATGCCTTCCCGCACTTGCATGTAGCCTAGTTGGTAGTGTGTCAACTCTATCTGAAGCCGTCCAGCCATCAGGCCACACATGGCCTCCATCTGGTGTCAAAACCAGGACCTACCAGATAACCAAGCTACTCAAATTCTTTCTCCTCATATGGGGGGCTTACAAGTAGAGTTAGCCGGTTCCTGCGTAGTTACACGAGAGTGGAGAATTGATATCTAACACCCCCCCTCAATGTCCACCCGCAAATGAACTTACTTTTTTGGCCCAATGCCAAGTCGATGAAGATGCCTCTCCAACAAGTCTCTTCCAAGAGCCTTCATGAAGATGTCCGCAACATTCTCTATAGTCGGACAATACACCAAGTCCACCTCTCCATCCATGATGAGCTCGTGTACAAAGTGATATTGAATCTCAATGTGTTTTGTGTGCATGTGGTACACGGGTTCTTGGCAATTGCCATGCAACTCTAATTGTAACATGATAACTGTGTAGGCTTGTTCTACACTGCACCTATGTCCCCTAAAATCCTCCTTAACCACACTGCCTCACAAGAAGCAAAACATGCTGATTTGTACTCGGCCTTGGTAGAAGAAAGAGCAACTGTAGGTTGCTCCTTGCTGACCCATGACATAGCTCCAGATCCAAGTGAGAAACAGTAACCTATCACTGATCTCCTACTGTCCATGTCTCTTGTCCAATCCGAGTCACAAAATCCGGTCAAGCTATTGCCCTTGGTATAGGTGATGCCATAATCAAGTGTGCCTTTGATGTATTTTAGCACCCGCATCCTTTCCCTCCAATGGTTCTCCGAGGCTTATTGGAATACCTCTGCATTCCTCCTCCACCCATGTACATACTCCTCTTTCCCCTCTCCCTTTCCCCTTATGCCATAGTCTCCCTCTTCTTTCCCTCCCTTCTTAATCCCTTTTCCCCACCCATGTTAATGCTCCTCCCCTCACATTCCCTATTCCTCTATGGCCCTCAAGCATCGCCATACCTATCCTCTATCCTCTTGTCATGATTTCTTTTCTGGCTAATAGTACTCAGCCTCAGTAGAAGAAAGAGCAACTGTAGGTTCCTTCTTGCTGACCCATGACACAGCTCTAGATCCAAGTGAGAAATAGTAACCTGTCACTGATCTCCTACTGTCCACGTCCCCTGCCCAATCCGAGTCACAGAATCTGGACAAGATGTTTCCCTTGGTATAGGTGATGCCATAATCAAGTGTGCCTTTGATGTATTTCAGCACCTGCATCCCTGCCCTCTAATGGTTCTCCCGGGGCTTATTGGAAAACCTGATTGGTACACCAGTCGCAAAGCTGTCCGTCGGCCATGTGTTGCACAAGTAAATCAAACTACCCACAAGCCTTTTGTACTTCGCTTCATCCACCAGTGGTGATTAATCTTTGTTTGAGAGCTTTACGTCAACCTCCATAGGGGTGCCAACTGTCTTGCACTCAGCCATGCCAAATGCCTTCAGTATCTCTCCAGCATACTTCAGTTGTGAGATGAAGATCTGTTTTGGCTCTTGCCAAACTTCAATCCCCAAACAGAAATGCATCACTCCGAGGTCTGTCATTTCAAACTCTCTTCCTAGCAACTACTATCGTCCACATAAAGGACCACGATCATACACCTGGCTCCTTCTCTATAGATATATAAATTTGCATCAGATGGGCTCCTCCTGAACCATTTTGTAGAAAGTAGGCATCAATCCACTGGTACCAGGCTCGTGGGGCTTGTTTCAGCCTGTAAAGTGTTTTATTTAGTTTACAAACTTTACCTTCTGAACCAGGGATCAACTGGGGATCACAAAACCTGGTGGTTGTTCCACGTATACCTCCTCCTAGAGATCTCCATTCAGAAAGGTTTCTCGACCATTACATGCCATTCTTTGAACTTACTAAAAGCCTCATCTTTAGTCCTCAGGAAGTATATCCATATCCTTCTATTGTAGCCATCGATTAGCGTCCTGAAATAGTGGGAACCATCCAAAGCTTCTATCTCCATCTTTTCGCAGAGGTCCGTGTGAACGTGCTCTAGAAAGGCCTTTGCCCTGCTGGCCTCTTTAGGAAAGGGCTGCTGATGCTACTTGCCCATCATGCAAGCTTCACATACATCGGGTAGATCTGTAATTTCTGGTAGGTTTGCAATCATTCCACTTTTATGCATCTCCTTTAAAGAACTAAGGTTTAGATGACCAAACCTCTCATGCCACAGCTTAGTGTTGCTCACATCGGCTTGAGCACTGAAAGCTGAGAGTTCGTAGATGTTGTTGCTTGTGTACCTTTACCAATGACCTTCCCTTGAAGATCCAAAATCTATGCACCATTCTTATCAAAGTGAACTTTGAGATCCCGATCCATGATCGTAGAAATGGACAAGAAGTTTCTCTTGATATCTGGCACATAAAGAACATCAGAAAACTATTTTACAACTCCATCTGTCTTGAGAGCAATCATACCTTTTCCTTTTGCTGGACATTTTGCATCATTGCTGACTACTACCAGGATGTCATTTCCTACGGGATGTAGAGAGGTATACCAATCCTTCCGACTGGTCATGTGGCGCAATGCACCATTGTCAATAATCCAAGGTTCATCTGCAGGTACATGAACTGCCTCCGTGCAAATCTCCTCAATTGCTAGAATAGCTCTACTGGTACTGTTTGCGTGCTGTTGTTGGGCTCTTTCTTTACTACGTTCTTCTCCTTTGCAATCTTCTTCTGGCACTCATTTTGCTTGTGCCCTGCCTTGTTGCAATAGAAGCACTTGATCTTCTTCTTTCTCTTTTTATCATCAAAAGAAGATGGGTTACCAGAGTCCTTACCCCTTACCTTTTTTTGATCCAACCGAGAAAGCCGAATCTTCTCCAATCCTCATCTTTTGATGCATCTCCTCCTCTAGAAGCATCGCGCTGAAATCCTCAAAGTTGGGGGGCAAATTTCTATTCTACGTATTTAGGTCAACTGGTCAACCCCACTTACTGCGTTGATCAACCTACCGCCCTCATAGCTATGCTCATAGCCTACCTTCCATGTATCATGATTGTCCGAACTGGGCAAGGTGAGGCAACCGTTGCGAACAACCTCGCAATGCATGGCATGATACATGGAGTCAAATGCAAGCATGCCTATTCTATAAAAATGCTCTTGCCATTTGCACAGCTATTGCTGGTGCAATGAAAGTAGTGCACGAGAGGGGGTTCAGACACATTGATTTGAATGCCACAAACTATGTGCTTGATTTCACACCAGATGGGAAATCTGTGTGGGTGAGCATTATTCATTGGGGAAGGCATCTCCACAAAACTGAGAGCAAGCCCATCGAGCAGGTTCAGGCGCATGCTCCAAAGGAAAGATTTCCTTGGTTTGCACCAAAGCTTTATGCAAGAAATGATGCTTTTCCTCAATCAAATGGCGCATGGTCAGACATGTCAGATTGCTATGCTATCGGTTGGTTACTTGGCGAAATAGCCAACTTCCTTGTGGGGTGCAGGTCCACACTATCAAGTAATGAACTATACTCAGGGCATGTAATCAAGCTTTTGTGGGATTGTAAACTCAACTTGTGCCAAAATGAGCCTTGGGAATGGATGACAATGGAATTGCTGCTAACTAAACTTCATGCACATCGCGTTGATCAAAATGACATAATGCATCCAATGGATGATATGGAAACTTATCTATAATTTTTTCATTTGCAAGTCATCATATTTCCATTTCCAACTCATCATATTTCCATTTGCAAGTCTTGTAGTTTTTAAATATTCTTAAAATAAATTTTGCACTATTTTGAAATGGACTTATGTTTTTCATTGGTTGTTTAGGATTTATGTTTAGAAATTTTAAGAAAACAATCTTCTACAATAGGATGAGAAGAAAATGTGTTTGAATGTATGTACATCTATGTATATTTGTGGCACAAACTCTCTCTTCTTTGGTCTACAATATTTTTGTGGTAGCAGCTATTCAAACTCATTTTCAAAGAGACCACAAGCTGGGTGCAAGTCATTACCAACATTTGGCCAAAATAAAGGCCTAACTGTCTTAACATCATCTTCTTGCATTTTCTCAAGGTTCTTTATCAATTGGTAGGTCTTCCTAATTACAACAGTAGCTGTTCCTTCCAAGAGGGCTTCCATTCAAGAAATCTCTTCATGTTTCCTTGTTGTATGTAATAAAAGCTTTTAAGCCTTCTAATTCACCTTTGGATTTCTTGCTGAATTCTTTTATAGGAGCCCATGTTGGATGCATTTCTTTGCTCGGAATTGAAGTAAAGAGACTATAAGGTTCTTTAGGTTTCCATGTTGTATCATGAGAATAGTGTTGCCACAACATCACTAGTTTTTCATCCTTTAAGAAAAAGCAAAAGTAGTGTGGAGCGGTATGACCTATCAAGGCATCACCACCTTTTTGTATGAAAGGTAGAATAAAGCTCTTCCAATCATACATCCTTTCAACCTGGGAGCATATTGTACCTTCCTTGTGGCCACCAACTAGCCTCCCACATTTTCTTATCAAGTCATCCATCGACTCCATGTCCTTGTGTTTTAGCTCTCTTGAGACTTTGCTAAATAGCTGATCGATATCCTCATGTGTGTGCCTAATAGAAAGAACCCAACTTCGATCTCATTGAAGATTCGATGAGTGATTAGCATTGAGAAAAATGCAAAGATGAGTACATTCTTATTCCCTCATCTGTAACTTTTTTGCCTGTATTCTCAAATTTGCTAGTAGGCAACCTTTTTCTGAATGTACACTATGAATTGCCTTCATAATGGATGTCACAACTTGATTGCTATCATGTAGATGCAAGGAATAAATCCATATGTATGCAAAAAACTTGTACCCATGCACTAACACTCCACATAAATGTGTCTTCAAAAAGTACTTTCCTTGTAGCTTAGGTGGAGTGTTAACAAATTGAGGTAATGTTGTTGTATTTTGATCGATACCATCCACAATAATGCACATGTACTCATTTCGATGAGATGTAACTTGCTCCTTCAAAAATGCATATTTTACTCTAGAATGCCGAACAAGTCCATGATAAATTTCTCTCTTTTCTCTATATGCTACTCTTTGTTGTGGAGATGTTGCACTCTTAAGTGCTAGCTTTAGATCATCAAAGCACTGCACTTTGACAGACACCCTATCAAGAGCTAATGATTTTGACAATATGGTAGAAGTTGCACAACGAGCTGAACGAAGAGTTAGTGTGACCAAAAGAAAATCCAAAAAGAATAGAAGGAAGGAAACATAAAATGCTGATTTGGACATAGATTCGGATGGAGACTCTCACAAAACAGTGAAAATAAAGATATGGATTCTGAGTCCGATGATGATGATTCAAATGATTCCAATAATGAAGACAAGAAGACAAAACGTAAACGAAAGAAGCAAACAAAGAAATGGAAATCTAAGGAGAGATTGAAGTCTAAGAAAAAAGTCAAATCCTCTTCATGAGATGAGAAGTTGGAGAAAAATATCAAACATCATGGTATTGTTAGAAGCCGCTTCATTTGAGAAGCCTAAATGTGAGTTTTGTGTTAAAAGAAATCATGAGAGCACCAATTTTTGCTATAATCCAAATTATAGGGGGATATTTCCTCCTCTACTACAAAACACTAGGGCAGTGTCACAACCATCTATAGCAGCAGCAGTCAATCAAGTAGGGGTGAATGATCCTACTAACCAAGGAAGAAGACATGCATATCAGAATTGGGAAAATAATCCTCGACAATCAAATCAAAGTTACAATGATTCTCAGAATTGCACATATTGTGGTCAAGTCGGACATCGGCAAGGCCTAGGTTGTGGGTTATGGTGCAAACACTGCAATGAGAGGGGTATCTCCATTGTGCAGTATCAAACTCGATCACAAAAATAACATCCACCTCGTCAACCACTAGCTCAAGCCAATGATGTGCTTATTTAGCTAGAATAGAGTTGTTTGAATGATGCACCCATGGAGGTGAAGCAGCCAATTGGGCATGGAGGGCAAGACTTGGAGTCAATGTTGCCAGTGTCCTATGATGATATGGGTTTCAAACTAGAAGGGGAGATGCCAGAGAACCAAAGTTATCCAAAAGAAGCTGCCATCAAAAGATCTAAGGGCCTTGTACTGATTGAAAAGACATTGCTTGTGGTAGCCAAAGGTAAACATCCAATTGATTGGAATGAGGAAAATAGAGTTCATCAAGATGTTCTTAAAGATCTTGACAAGCTGAATGCAAGAAAGGAAGTTAAGTGGGGAGTAAAAGATACCTACAATCTCAACCTTTAGAAAGAAATATTGATACAGAAATAAAGACGATGGAGGAGAAGATTCTACCCCCACGTGTTAAGCTAGCCGTGAATAAGGAGGCACCAGTAAAAGAAGGTGACCAGCATGAAGGATGTACAAAAGATATTGATGTGCTCAAGGAGTAGCAGGAAGGCCTGCTTTGAAGGAAAAGAATCCTTCTAGAGGGTGTTATTTGGGTGATGAGATATGCAACAATCCCAAACATAGAGATGCAGTGAACCATGGGGAATTGTTTCACAGTTTGCTGAAGGCTCATATAAATATCACATTGGACATAGCTTCTTAATCTGGTACCAAAATTCAAAGCACGGTTGCTGACAAATTTGTCAGATGGTGGTGTGCGCATAATGGATAAGGTAAAAGAGGAGGATGAAAAGGTTCAGGAAGTTGGCCTCGAAGTTAATGCAACACAAATTGAAGATGCAAATTATACTATTCCACTAATCCAGGTGGAATATAAATCACAGATCATATCGAAGTTCCTTTTGGATGTTGGGTCTGGTGTGAACATCCTATCATAGGATCTTTACAAATTTTTTTATCTCAATGAGTTAGAGCCAACTCCTTTTGAGGTCAAAATGGCTGATCAACAGAGGGCCCAACCTCTTGGGATACTAAGAAGTTAGTAGATCGGATTTTGTGGTCTGATTTTCATGGTTAGTTTTTTTGTTCTTAGGATGGATGGAGATGATAGATCTTATTCCATAATACTTGGCAGGCCATGGTTTTGGGTAGCCAATATAAAGTAGGATTGGGATTTGGGGAGTTGATAGGGTAACTATTTGTAAGGGAAAGAAGAAATTTAAAATGGCCATGGTTCAAGAAGGAGTGTTCCAAAAAGTGTCAATACATTAACATGGTGGCTAAAGTTGAAGATGATGAGGAAGAGTATTTCCTCAAATAAATTCCTCTTTAATTCCAATTTTTGAAGTGGATGTGCAGGCCATAGTGGACCAATACAAGGAAAATGAAGGGAGTAGTTCTTCATCAAAGAAGGTTACTGCAGTTACAAATTCAGAGGGAGACAGTCTGAAAATGAAACAGAGGAAATACAAAGAAAAGAAGTAAGATGAAGTAACTTCATAATAGTCAAATGCTGATGAAGGAAAAAAAGAATTTTATATCAAAACAAATATTCATGCAGTCGGTGGGCCCGTTTGGAGCCTCAGATGATCCCAGATGGCTCTGGGCCGAATGGTAACTATAGGTTAGGTGCTCTATTTTGCGCACCGGTTCTATCATGTGGTCGGTGGCCTATTTCGGGACCGACCCCTAGTTGGCCATTTTGGGCGGACTAGGTCAGTCACCCAATTGGGTCTAACCGATTACAACTGGTGGCTATATAAGAGCAAGCCTGTGAAGCCCATTTCATCACTGGCTACAGAAACCCTCATTCCTTAGCATCCAACCTCCGTCCTCTACTGTTTCCAGCTCACCATCGAAGCTTCTTTCACAGGAGCGCACGGTTGGGAGGCAGTGCCATCTATTGTATCAGTTCTATAGTAATCAAATTTTTGATTCTCCATACTATCTGTTTTCTCTCTTGCGTACGAGATCCTGTTATCTGTTGAGAATAGACGTATTGTTTTCTTACACATGCACCATATTTGGATCTTGTTCTATTTTGAGATTCATCTCTTTGAGGTCATCCTTTTGAACTCTTGCATACCTTCCTAAGTGAGGTCATCCTCTTGAACTCTTGCATACTAGCTTGGGCAATTGCCTTTGTTTGCTCTTTTAGTGACAGATGCGTGGTAGCATCAACCATGTCCATCATGAACTACATCGCTTGACTACTGTGTGTGTGTTCATCTTGATCTTGTCACTGGGCCTGTGTGGATGGTCGAGAGGGTGTTCTTGATGACGATGCCATATAATATCTTTTTGGGCACAAACATAGTGCTATTAATAGATCAAAAATTTTGCCCACTTTGAAGTTGTTTCTTTGATAGATAAACCCAGCTCGTTAGGGACTACCTAACAAAGGGGCCAAATGATACTGCATTGGTGAGAATACCTTTTTGGGAGAGAGTAAAAGGGGTTACTTTATTAGTTTCATAGACATTTGGAAGAATCTTTTGGAAAAAAGTTAAGGATTGTCCATGATGTCCTTTGACCATGGTCTTCGCTATATTCCATTTAACACTTTCCATATGATTATAGCTTATTTTACCATGGAATTTAGGCAGTTTTTTGCTATTTACTGTTTGAAATTTTATTACTATATTCTATTGTCATTGAATTGGATTAGTCCTTGGCCTATTTGAAGATCCCTAAGACTTGGTTGATTGGTAACTTGAATTTCATTATAGTAGCATGGTCTGGCACAACCATCTTTATGTACTTAGAGCACCTAGGTAATATTTTACCCTTAGGATGGTATTGGGTTACACTTTACACTTTATATTGTGATATGTTACACTTTACACTTTATACTTTGAGAAATGGAAAAGGCAATCATTTGTCATGAGTCGGTAACTTGCCAGCAGTGTTTTTTACATTATGTTGCATTTCTTGAGAATTTCTCCTAATGTGACTGGGGATGTGACTGGGGACTGAATTACCATCGGAGTAGTCTTTTATCTTATTAGTTATATTATGGAGAGATTTCCTATCTACTAAATTAAGAAACATTCATGGTGTAATTATCAATAGAAGTCAAGAGTTTAGCATGATTTTAAGTGTTAAATAAAAGGCCATGTAGTATGGAGTCTATCCTTCAATTTTGACATTCTCAAGGACCTTATCACACTTTGATGTGTGCATAACTTTAATTATGATACTGATTTTTTGAAAGTGCAAACATGTGATCGAGGAAAGGTATAAGTATACTGAGGCTATATTTGGATTTTTTGACCTTGGGAATTCCCTTGGACTTGGCTGGAATACCCAGATTTATGGTTTACTTGAGATTCCCACTTATTACTTGGATTTCACTAACATTTTATATGCATTTATTCATATCTTTAATTGCCCGCCTATGATTACTATTGAATAGTAAAATGCCAAGATTTGATTATGCTAATCTAGATCGAGTGATAGGGATAACAACTGTGTGCCGGCATTGAAGCATGTACTCCCACAATTCATAGTGTGTATGTTCTAACATGCTATGTTTATGGATGGATGCAAGTGAGTCGGCATACCTCTCTATCAGATTTGCATTGAAATTTCTAAGGCATGAAGACGTTGTTGGCAAATTTGAATAGTACTCTAAAATGGATTATCTCCAAGTACTATTAAAAAAGATTGAACATTCTTTTGGAGACTAGCCATCAATATTGTTGTACTTTTTGCAATGTTCTGACAGGAATGTGAGTATAAAAATTGACTTTCACTTTCTAGCTTTGTCAGAAGGAATGGTTTGAAATGAATTATTCTCACTTAAGCAGTACTAAGAGATTGGTTAACAATGGATTACTCTCATTAAGTGTTTGAAAAGGGCAAGAGCAGATGTTTGTAATTGATTTATTTTGACATTGGAAACTGGTCAAGTAGTTTACTAGGATAGTTTTTTGATAGGACAAATACACACTAGTATGGCCATTGTAAGATAAGAAGAATCTTATAACTAATGGCTATACTTGGGTTGACTTGTTCTGATTGATTTAAGTTTCAGGCTTGATTGTGGCACGGGGACCATGGGACCAACCCCTTCGCTTGGTTGCTAGGCCATGATGCTTGGACCAACATCAAATTATTGGACACATCCATTGCCCATGATATGGAAAGTCTACGAGAAGATGTAGTTCCACTTCACATATATGATCTTCACAATTAGTCTCCATATAGGAGAGATAATCTAGCTAAAAGCTCAAAGTGTTTATTCTCATAAAAAGATTGTTCTTTCGATAATCAAGACTGATACCCTCAACCAACTAGTCGAGTGTCTTGTACTTGATACACTCTACAAATGTCCCCGACCTACTAGTCTAAGGACTCTCCCATGACTATGGAATTTTGGCCACCCTCCACTGATTGGTTAGAGAGGAGTGATACTTTTATTTACTTACTTTTCATCTACTCATTGGGGGGATTGAGATACTAGTATATCCATTCAAATTTAAGTTTATGGTTATGACTTAATCTAGGGCAATAGTCCGACCCAATCCATTGTGATGGGCGGATCTTTGCCCCCACTTGGATTGTGTGTTGGACTTGTGGGAATGCGGTCGGTGGGACACACACACACATGCACACACACACACACATACACACACACACATACACACACACACACACACACACACACACACACACACACACACACACACCCCTCCCCCTTGGGAACCCTTGTTTTCTAGGGGTGTGGCTCATTCTAATAACATTTTTGCTACAACATTGTTTGTATCTACCCTAGAGATTGGCAGTAAGGCTCTACATGGATGCGAGAAGGACATGGGGGAGAGTAGTTGTAAGCACTTGGAATTGCACATTTTATTTTTGTCTAGGTACGGTTTGGGATTTACTAATATTTTGAAAGTAATTTTCGGTAAAGGTGGAGAGGAGAGATGTACATGTTTATGGAACCATCAAGTGCCATACAATGGTAAATGGGTAAGATGCCCATTGATTTCATATACCTCTAGTGGGCTTAGGATTATTATATTAAAGGCATTAGATTATTTGTTGACCAATTATGCGTGCCCATGGTCATGGGGATTTGAATTTTTCAAAGTATTGATAGTCCATGGAAACATGTGATCATATATATTGACTCCATATTGATGTCCTTAGGGAAGTATATGAGTACCCATTGAACCACCATGGGTAAGTGCAAAAACCCAGTGGAAAATGAAATAACCTCTAGATAAGGAGACCCTACTTGATATTTATTCCCCATGGAGATGATAGATTGGCCATCATCAAGGAATGGACCATCCATTGACATGAAAAGTGGTATGGAGTGACATGGAGCACCATAAAAGAGAGTGGTGGTATGAATGATAATTTCATAGCCATGGCTGGCTGCATATTTTTTGAGATCTTAGCACCACCGGCCGGTGTTTAGCAACACTGTCCGCCGATGTTCTTAATGTTATATATACCTGCATCGCACACAACAAGACAAAGCACCTACAGATGTGCACACAGGCACGTTTACTCAACTTTAAAAAAAAACTTACGGGTGCATCTATTTGCACATCTATTTGCATGTCTAGAGACCCACATATAATGGTGCATCTATATAGCAGACAGACGCATGTATAGACATGCATATAGATGCGTAAATAGATGCTCTGCTAGAAAATTTAAAAAACAAATAGATGCATCATTAAACACGTGTATAGACACATTTATAAACGGTCTTATAGATGCTTTTATAGACGTGCAAATAGACACTCCTCGAATAGGCAGACATGTATATAGATGCATTTATAGATGGTTTGATAGATGCGCTACATAATATTTTTTAAATTTACAGAATGCTGTGTATGTTGTATATGCTATGTAGTTATAGGAATCCCATTTCCACATTGTGTAATTCAATTCTTACAGCCAACCTCATTTTAATTAGCACTCTTGCAAGCACGTCTGTAGCCGACAATTACAATTCCAAATAAAACATTGCCACTCCAAAGCGTTTAGTTCACAAGGCATTAATTGATAGAACGTTGCACAAGAAAATTGAAAGCTCAAAAAGTGCTTGTATGTACATATAGTAGGAAGCTAAGCCATGTCCTGTGGCTTCAAGTATTGAAAATGAGAGGAGTTTATATACAAGAGGCACGAAGCCAAGCTAGTGGCTTTAAGTACAAAAAAGAGTAGCCAGCACTACTTCTATGACTAATCTAAGTTTTCCACGTCCTCGCTCCCTTCTACGCTCCCTTCTGTCATTAGGAAAAAAGGGAGCTCATTTTGGGGCCTTTTAGAAGAGAGAGAAAATAGGCTCTCAACCAATCAGGAGTGGGCCAACGTAACGTTGAAAATTCAACAAAAGAAGATGAAAATAAGAAAAAGAAATAGTACTATATGTTTGTAGAAGCATGTCACATTAATGAGGTGATCTAATTTGAATCTTTTAAAAATTTATTTTTTGTGCAGAATTTGGTGATTCTGACACCGTAGGCGCGTCCGGAACGGCCGTTTCCGAGCCTCCGGATGTCCGATTCCAGCGTTTCCAGTGCCGTTTTTGGGGTTTTGGGCCGTTCCGGACGCGCCTGCGGTGTCAGAATCACCAAATTCTGCACAGAAAAGTGTTGCTCTTATATGAACATTGAATGTAAAGCATGTGAAAGAATATATTTATTCCTTTTCACACTGACATTTCTCACGCAAGTATCCATATTTTCTTGCTTTTGTAGAGAGAGAAAAGAGAAAATAGTGAATTTCTTACAGGGCGCCAAAATGAGCTCCCTTTTTTCGTAATGGCTCTCTTCTCCGCCTCCTTCCTTGTCTTCTTCCTCGTATTCTTGTGCAGGGGCCTGTAAACAAGGGACA
The DNA here is from genome assembly GCF_047967505.1 of Dipteris shenzhenensis. Taxonomy (NCBI): domain Eukaryota; kingdom Viridiplantae; phylum Streptophyta; class Polypodiopsida; order Gleicheniales; family Dipteridaceae; genus Dipteris; species Dipteris shenzhenensis. The sequence continues at coordinate 42,434,891 of NC_141620.1, read as the reverse complement.
ACATATATCAATGTATGAAAAATTAAATCTTTACTTATAATATTGACATTATTTAATTACTTTCAAATACCTCGAGGGATGCTCCAGTAGCCCGAATATACTACTCCTCAGTAATCAACCCGTCATCATAAAAGTGCTTCCATGTATCTCCTGTATGATGGTGGTGGTGGTAGCCTGTCTCCACAAGAGTTGGGTATCTGCCCATGATATCAAGCTACAAGATGACACAATTTGTGGAGGGGTTAGTACAAAGAAACAACCTCCTAATAAACTACATAAACAATATAATTTGAGATCGATACTTACAAATTGGGCCTCCCATGATTCAACACCCCCTGCTCTAAAATGCACGCTTCCATATTGCTCCATTTGGATCCTTCGTGCCTCCATGTGCTACAAACTGGGTTCCTCCCTCGCTGACTTCATTACTTTATTCCACTCACGCTTGTGAGCGGTGTGGGGTGGGCCCCTTGGTGGTTGACCTCCCTCGAGCTTGGCAAGCTCCGCTAGTGCCTGCCTCTTATAATTAAGCAAAGATCTTTTATTGCCAAGTATCGTAACAATCTTTGACTTGGCCCATTTATCTGTGAACTAAAGATTGGGGGGGTTAGGGTACCTAAAGCGAATAGCAGCGAGGGTCTCATCAGCCAACATCTTTGGCTGGTCTTTGTAGTGGATAAAGTAATCTCTATAATTGTTAGCAATTACAAAGCGCATGAAGGCCAGGATGTCCTTCCCCCGTGCATCCATCAAGATGCCTCCTATCTGAGTGATGTCATAGAAGATCGTACCATCACCTGCTGAAGGCACATCTAAATCATCTGAATCATCCTCGTCCCCACCACTGGCCCTCCTAAAGCAGTGTGCCATGCATCCCCCACCGCTCTCCCTGCGACTAGGCCTGCTACCGTGTCATGTCGATCTAGTACACTGGCCAGTCGTAGCTGGAGACTGCACGGGACTACATGGACCACTCATAGCTAGAGAACTGCGTCTCAACTACACAGGAGAATGCCGATGGCTTTGGGAGATAGAAGGACCTCCTAACGGCATGGGGGAAGCGGCATAAGATGGCATGGGGGAAGGGGCTCGGCTGTGTAGCTGGCTAGGCTGTGCTGACTCCGCTAGGGTAATCTCAATTGGTGTGGGGTTGGGGTGGTTTGGAGTCTATAGTGCCGACTCCTGGGGGGTGTTTAGAGTACCCATCATGTAGCCGTATAACTCCCTAGGACTAGGAGGGTGCCCTAAAAGATTATATAACTCCCGAAAGATGGTTCCCAAAGATCAGGTGAGCCTGAAGAGCTTCCTGGCCACATGATGAACTGGAAAAAAGAAAAAAAGAAGATTACTGATGAGCTGAGAAGAGAAAAAGAAGAGAAAAAGAGAGAAAAATTACCACGAAAAGAGAGGGAAAGAGAGGATAAAAGAGAGAATGAAAGAGAGGCAAATATAGGAAAAGAGAGAAGAAAAGAGAGGCAAATCCTTTTCTTGCAAGTGGAAGCGCAAAGGGAAAGGGAAAGGGAAGAGGAAAGAGTAAGGAAAGGAAAGGGAAGGGAAGAGAAGAGAAGGGAAGGGAAGGGAAGAGAAGGGAAGGGAATAGAAGGGTCTAAAACTGTTAGAGCGTGTCTATAGATGCATCTGAGTAGCGCGTCCATTTTCACGTATAACAACGTGTCTATAGACGCGGCTATCTATTTTTTAAAATAGAGAAGATGCGTCTTTAGACGCATCTATAGACGCGGTTTTAGATGCGCTCTGAGACGCATCCATAAACGTGCTCCAACAGACAGACTATTCTAAAAAGTCAAAAAGGACATGCGCCTGACACAAAAGCATAACACTGACACCAAAATCATTTGTTTCTTGGATACGACAAAGGATGAATCCAAAGGGAGCAACTTTCAAAGAAGATCAACTGTAAAGAGACGTACCTTGGATAGAGGTATGGAAGCTTCTTGTCCTTCTTCAAAGTTGATTCTCTTCCTTGTTCACCCTCTTCTCCTATGTGCTTGGAGATTGTGTAAGCCTAAAAGTAAGTGTGGGTGCCTGGAGATAAGTGTCGAACTGTGGATCTGTTAATAGAAAAGCAAGCAAGCCTAGCAAAGCTTATGTGAAGAAAAGCAAAGCAAGCATGCTAAAAGTAGATTTGAAAACTACATCTATAAGCGTGTCTAATGGCATGTCTATACATGTGTCTAAATACACGTGTAATTGTGCATCTAAATACACAGAGCAGATGTGGTTTTAGATGTGCCTATATATGTGCACCACAGAACAGACAGATGAGGTTTTAGATGCACCACAGAGTTTTTAGATTAAGTATTTGAAGAAAAGCAAATTTTCTCAGTTGTTTGTTTGTAGGATGTCTTCATCTTCAACAAGTAGCTCAAGTGAGGATGAATCCCTCCGTAAACACCATCGCAAAATGTGGTTGGAGCAAAAAATCAAATGTATGTGTGATCGATGTCAAGGAAACATGTATCATGCACACAGGATTACACTCAATCACATCTCAAAGTATGGAGAATGAGATGCAACCGTAGACATGGTAAGTGTTAAAGAGTTAAGGTTGATTCAGATACCTATGGGTGTTCATATGTTTGAGTTATGATCCCATTTTAATTTGATATAGGATGCAGTGCCACACCCGCATATGTTGCCCTATGCTCGTCGTGAGGAGGTGAAGCGTCAGTGATATGAGGTGGGATCTTTAGGAGGGACCGTCACGGATGCATGGAGTGATGGTGATAGTAGCCCTCCGTCATTACCTCATGAAGCCATGGAGGAGGAGCTGTTTGATGATATGGTGAGGGATTTATATGTCCATCAATCCGAAGGGAGGGATGATAGCATGGAGCAAGACGATCTTTTTATCGTAGCATCGACTCCACTATTTGAGGGGTGCACATTCTCTATTCTACGTGCCTCCCTTGAGTTACTAAACTTGCAAACCATCTATGGATGGAGCAATGCAAGTTTGAATGCATTACTCAAGTAAGCTTTAAAGTCTATGTTGCAAACATGGTGAATTATGCTAGTGGGTCAATTACTCGAATGCTTTTCCTCATTTATGGTCTTCACATGTAGACAATTGTGTAAAATGCTTCCAAGGAAGAATAAATTACCGACCCCAAGAGATATGGCAAGGAAACATGTGACCTCTCTTGGAGGATTAGATTACAAGTGCATCCATGCATGCGTCAATGATTGTGTTTTGTTTCGTGGACTACGTAAGGATGCAAGAGAGTGTCCTACTTGTGGAGAGGCAAGATATAGAGCAGATCTCAAAACTTTGGACGTGCCTCATAATATTCTGTGACAATTTTCCATAATCCCTCGCATCCAATATATGTTCAAGTGCACCATTGCATAGCTCATGTCATGGCATTCCTCCCATCGATCAACTGATGGCAAGTGGAGAACTCCCGCAGACACTCCTACGTGGAAGCATATTGAAGACACATGGTCAAGCTTTAAGGAACAACCTAGGAGCTTGAGACTTGGATTGGGTATGGACGGTGTGACCCCATTTGGTCTGAAAAGTACCTCTTATAGTGTATGGCCAATGATATTGGTGAATTATAACCTTCCACCCTCTATGGCAATTAAGAAAGGACATGTTATGTTGTCCCTTCTAATTCCAGGGAAGCATAAACTCAAAAATCCTGATGTTCATTTGGAACCTTTGATTGATGAGCTAGAGATACTTTAGAGAGGTATCAAGGTGCATGATGTGAGTAGGCCTCTCTCGTACAAGAGTCCCTTTGTATATATTTTTGAGTTTCTTGTTGATGTGGATAGCTCTCTCCCACGACTATGGAGAGATCATGAAGACCTAAAGATGACCTCTATTGTGCCTCAAGGGAAAGGACACAACAAAGTAATAGACATGGAGTTGCTTAATAATATCAACCTCTATTGCATGCTTAATAGTGATGTGATGAAAAGATGGGTGACAAGATACGAGGATGCAAAGGCAAGAAGACAAGAAGAAAGGGCCCTCTTTCGTACACACCACGGATCTTGTGTGCCATACCCTCAGTATCTAAGAGCACTTCCAAAGGATATTCTTGTGGATTGGCTACTTGACAAAATGGAGAAAGCAGAGAAAGATGAGGGGATGCATATCACAATGGAAGAATAGGAGTATGCTAGGGGATGCATGAGTAAGGTCGGTATATAGGATGTTATGCATAAGTTAGGAGTTTTCAATAACTTAGATTGCTTATTTAATTGATTTTTTCTTGGTGTAGTGCACTATATTCAATGTAATATGGTGTGAGGGCAAGCATTTTCGAACTCAACGGATTGATGATAAGAGAAAAACACAAGATTGTGGCATCATTTCCAGCTTTGAGGGAGCCAATGGAGCCATGGATGATTATTGTGGCATAATCCAAGATATTATTAAGCTTGACTTTCGACGCTTCTTTGTGTATGTTTTGGATGTAAAGTGGTTTAAGGATGTGGTGGAAAGAGGCCCTAATGCAACAATCAAACGCCATGCAAGTGGCTTTGTAACTATTGACTCCACAAAGTTTTGGCAAAGTAGGAAGGATACGCTAGTACTACCGCAACAATGTGAACAGGTACTATGCACACATATAAAAATACTCACTTTTAAATATTTGATACCTTTGATGCAAGGAAGATAACATGATTGTATTTGTGTTTGAATTAGGTTGTCTATCAACCAATGGTGGATAATAATAGATTGTGGCATGTCATACCTATTATGCCACGTTCCAAAGTGATGTATAGTACATTTACTAATATGGAGCGCATGGAGGATGATCATGGCCATGGAGGTGATGATGACCATGATATGAGAGAGGAAGATGATCATGAGATAGGAGATACAGATATTAAGGCCATTACCCATGAGGACGAGCCTACCATTGGTGATGCTGATTTCGATGAGCACATGAGTAGCACAAGTAGTAGTGGATTGAATGTATTTGTAGATCTAAACACTTGTTTGGATTTTGAAGTAGATAGTTTGGCAAGGGTTGATCTCATTGAGGATGAGATTGAACCATAGCCCTTCATTGATATTGGCAAAACTATTTTACATATTGTCTCATTCTCCTCACCTCACTTAATTCTTGTATATGTGGGCTTGCAAAAAAGCATTGATGTTTTTGTTAAAACTATGTTCTTTGGTAATCATGGGCAATGTTTGGAAAGCAGTGATGTACACCAAAATCTCACTTTCTGTACTCTCTGTTTTGCATCTAAATATGTGTCTAATTCTTAGTGTAGATGCGGTAATACACGTGCAAATAGATAGTCTAACAGACACAGGGTGGTAGCAAGCTAAGGGTGTCCACTTTTTGTTCACTCCCCAATCCTAAGGCCGAGGTGGAAAAACAAGCTTTTTAGCACACAAAAATGCAAATCTCACCTACTTCCCTATGGATCTAGTCTTTGAAGTCTTCTGACACAACATCACACTTGCTATTGTGCACACAATCGTATAGTCTGATTGAAAATTCGATGCACACACAAAAAATTTCTTTGCGTCACACGGCATGGTTCCAGGGTGGTCACACGTTTGTCACGAACAAAGAGTGTCATATTAAATTCTAAATTTCTCACTCATTTTAGATTAAATGTTATTGAAACTTTGTAAGTGGTCTCTTTGCATTATGTAGAGCTTAACTTGATTTATTGGTAATTTTTTGAATGATTTATCTAATTATAAATAATTATTTATAATAAATAAAGTCATAAAATACATGCATTTTAGTAGCACACCACATTTTTTTAGTATTTTGAATAATTAAGCAAATCCAATTCGGTGGAAGGTTAGTAGGCACATAAGGGTGTGTGGTTGAATCATCAAATCCCAAATCCAACGGTTAGATTTAGGAAGATTGAAGTTTAATTTTTACTTTTACTCCTTAGAGGATCAACAAAGAATATTAAAAATAAATCTAGTAATTCTCAAACATAACCAAACATTTCAAAAATGTCAATATTTTTAGTCCTCTGCATGATGAATAAGAGGAAAAAATTTTTGTTAAATTTGAGTAAGGGAAATGTACGATATGGCCTCCAACAATTAAATCTCCCTTTTGTGGGGGAAAAAGGGCCACCCAAGCCTAATACCAAGACAAGGTAGGCTTGGTATTAGGCTTGGTGAGGTAGGCTAGGAGCATCACCGATCCTAGTGGCAAGCCTTTGGAGTCTGCATGCTGCCCATGTAGAAGGCTGAGTCATCAAAACCATGCCACGTTGTTAGACCACGTGGTGCCATCTCATCAAGCAGATGTGACATCACTCCTTGCCATGTCACCTTACATTACCACACGTGCTGCCACATGTGCCACCTCATCATTCCACATCATCAGCCATGTGATCACACAATGCCACCTTGGCATACCTCCTCAACCTTGCCACGTCACCAATCCCTCCACCTCAATTTGCCATGTCAATCTACCACCTCATGAATGCCAACTCATCATGCCACATCACATTTCAATGTCATCGAAGAGGCCCAGTACCACATCATGACCATGCAGGAAGAGACTATATTACCACATCATGACCATGCATGGTGCCACATCAGCCAGATGTAGACACATGACGATGTGCGATGCATACAATACCTCGATCGAGGTACATATGCTGGGTGAGGCATACAATACCTCGTTCGAGGTATGTGACCGAGGACACCTAGAGATACCTCGATCGAGGTTCATACATACATGCGCAATGCACTAAATACCTCGATCGAGGTATAAGGTCTGATCGGGGCTCTGGGCATAGCAGACCTCTCCACCAAAACTAAGCCAATTAGTATCAATCTTAGCACCTCTCCACCAATAATAATGAAGAGCAATCTAAGAGCAATCTACTGGATGAGTTGAGGCTCTCTATAAGACACCACGTTTTGGTTCATTTCACCCATTCTTAGCCATTCTTGCCTCCTCATCACTTTGTCACACCTTCCATCCTACTTTCATTGAGAATGGGTTCTCAAAGCCGTAGAGCTAGTAGACGTGAAAGATGTAGGAACCCCCCCCCAAATCTCATTGACGAGGAGCGCAAGCGGAAGGCTCGTGAGCGCAAGAGAGCCTCTAGAGCTCGAGCTCGCACTGCCAGCACTGATCCACCTCCAACTCTACCTCTACATCCCACCTCCACCCCCACCCCCACCTCCATTGTCCCCCCATGCTCATCCGCTCCCCTACCTCTAGGCTCCGCCCTTCCCCTAGCCACCTACATTTTGGCCTCCACCTCTACCTCTTCCCCCTCCACCCTCCCCCCTCCCCCTCCCCCTCCCCCCGCTCCGCTTGGCGCCTCCCTTCCCCCGTCCACCCTACCATCTCCCATTGATCCCCTTGCCCCACCTTGCAGCAGCAGTGTTGCTTCACGACGTGACTTGCCGAAGTCCACTATCCGTCGTCGTACTAGCAAGATTGTGCAGTATTTTTTTTGTGACCTCACGCCAGCTTTGCAGTCTTCTCTTCTTACGTCCCTGATTGATCACCCTGACTTGGTAGAGTGTAGGAGGCTTGTTGGTCTTGGTGCACGTAGAGATAGGGTTGTATCTAGCGAGGTCCTTAGCAGTGTTCGATGTTCCTATGCTTCTATTAAGCATAGGAACTCCAGTGATGCCTTGGCAGCACGTCGTGCTATTGTGGCTGCCATTAGTAGACCTCATATGATAGGCCATGTGCGTACCGCTTCACGTCTTCTTCAGATTGCACCGCGCACATTGCGAGCAGGCATCATTAGGAGGCAGAGTCTAGAGGATAGTGAGACTGATGCTCTTTGGGCTTCCAGTGGTCGTGCACCTCGCAGCGATCGATTGTTGGATGATTCCACTAGGTCCTTCATACAACACTTTTGGGAGGAGCATTGCAGAGCATCCCCGGTGTTCAAGAAGGCATTGCGGAAGAGGGTGTCACGCGGTGTGTACATTGAGCATGGTGCATGTTTTTTGAAGTGTACCCAGACTGAGTTGTACACTCAGTTTGTAGAGGCACACCCGGAGTTCAAGATTGGGCAGAGGTCATTTGAGCGATGCATGCCATGGTTTGTGCGATGCTCTCAGGAGCGTGACACATGCTGTTGTCGCTACCATGTGGATTTTGGATTGATGTATGACGTATTCCGTTCCCTTGATGGTCATAAGGGAGTGGTTCCTACTAGCCCTCGCGACTTCATTCATTCCATATTGTGTACACGAGATGGTGATGCTTTATTCCACTCCCTTGATTGTGTGGAAGGCACGTGTACTTTGTGTGGTGACTTTGCTAGAGTGCCATGAGTTGCACTAGATACTTGTGATGTGCAGATGGTTCGTTGGCAGCAGTATGAGTACTGTACCTTGACATTAGATGGTGGTGCACAGTCGAGGAGGTTGCAGTTTGTGCGGAAGGAGACACCACGTGTTGTATTCATTGACTATTTTCGAGGGAAGCTGTACCGCTACATACGCCACTCGCACACTGCGAAATGGGAGGATCGTCAGTTTCGTGCATGTTTGAGGACATTTCCTATAGGGGTGGTTGTCTCAGTGGTGGACTTTGCGAAGAATTACACCTTTGCACCACAGCATGAGATCCAATCGGAGTATTATTTCTCCGAACAGGTGACGTGTGATTGAGTATTGATTTTTTCCCCGCCTCATTATATTGAATTATTTCAATAGTCATATTTTTTTTTCAATGCCATATTGCAGGTTGCTATATTTGTGCACATTAGCTATCGTCATGCACAGGCTCATGTGGATGGCATTGATAGCACCATGGACTCACGCATCATTGTGCGAGAGTATCACTTCTACATTAGTGATGATCGATCGCATGATGCCCATTTTGTGCAGCATTGCTTCACTTTGCATGATAGTTTCTTGAGGGATCATGGTGTCACATGGCAGCGGCGCTGGATCTGGTCAGACGGTTGCAGTGGTCAGTTCAAATCCGCTAGACAGTTTTATTGGTTCTGCAAATGGCACCGTGAGACAGGCATTCCGATCACATGGAGCTACTTCGAGACAGGGCACGGTAAGGGAGAGCACGATGGTGCAGGTGCTTGCGTGAAGCGTGCTTTGCGTCGATACCAGTTGCGTCACAGTGCCGATCGCTTCAAGGATGCACATGATGTGGTGCGGTGGTGCAGCCAGCACTTATCCACTAGTGCTACATCCTCGTTTCAGTCGCATGACGATAGGGTGGTGAGCCGGTATTTTTGGTGCGTGGACATTGGGAGTCTTGATCGGTCGAGGCCTTTTGATTGTCGTTCTGTGCCTGGCACTCTTGATTTCCATTCCATCAGGAGCGTAGGTGAGTCTCACCCCGCGATCTTTTCTCGACGGTTTGCATGTTTTTGCTCTGCATGCATTGATGATGATTGGGGAGGGTGCTCCATGATACCATGGGCCTATCCATGGGTACGGCGAGTGCTTTCTCCCTTCCAGCCTTGGGAGAAGATACATGATGATCAGGATGCGGGATTCAGTTCCTCTAGAGATTATGACCAGCTTACAGATATTTTGCGTATTGGTGATATCTTCGCGGTTATTGCTTCGGAGGGCAATGAGGAGGGTGTGGATTATTACTTGTTGCGATGCTCTATGCTGAAGAGTGTGCTGAATGAGGATATAGTGGATGGGCATGGGATGCACTTCAATGCTCATAGCATGATCGTAGGTGGCCACTATTTTCAGCAGATACAAAGGCGTGGTTGCTATATTGAGTTCCAGGAGTACATGGCGGATCAGGAGGCATACATGTATTCTCATCTTGTTGTTGGGATCAAGATTACTTTGAGTCGTGTTCGCACTCGCAAGGCGACGTCCACTCCACGATGGCGCCTTGCAGTGGCGGATCACGAGAGCATACTTGCAACTATTGGCATGAGAGCTGATCCTGAGGAGTAGCACATTACATATCATATTTTTTGGGATCATCAGTTGATCAGATTGATTTTTATTGGGTATCACTAGTTGATTACACTTTTTTGTATTCGATATGTATAGGCTCACTGTGTGACCGTACCATTGTAATTTTCATGGACTCATATTTTGTATTTCACTATGATGGCTGTATACATGTTCATACACGTCATTGTATTAGATTCTATTTTTAACATGATGTCCGATGTCTTCTCAATGGGATTTGTTGTGTTTGTAATACAAAAAATTGTTTATTAGTAGTAATGTTGTAATTTTTTTTGTGCATTAGGACATTTTAAAAACGTGACTAAGAAAATTCGTGCACGTACTAACGAAATACGCGTGTGGACTTGCTTGTTGGGGATGAAACTTCGCACGACGCTTAGGCCACCCTAGACATACATCCACGCGAGATTTGGTCTGAATTGATTTGGTGTGTGCCACGTGGAAGGTACAATGCGTACATTTTTACAATCCCTACTAGCACTCGTGACTACATATGAGCTATGGCGCATGTACTAACGAAATGCGCGTGTGGACTTATCTGTTGGGAATGAAACTTCGCACGACTCTTAGGCCACCCTAGACATACATCCACGCAAGATTTGGTCTCCAACTTATTTGGTATGCACCACATGGAAGGTATAATGCGTACATTTTTACAATCCCTACTAGCACGACTACGTGTGAGAAATGGCACACGTACTAACCAAATATGCATGTGGACTTATCTGTTGGAGATTAAACTCTGCACGGCTCTTAGGCTACCGTAGACATACATCCACACAAGATTTGGTGCCCAACTGATTTGGTATGCACCACATGGAAGGACAGCTGTGTACATTTTTACAATCCCTACTAGCACGACTACGTATGAGCAATGGCGCATGTACTAATGAAATACGCATGTGGATTTATCTGTTGGGAATGAAACTTCGCACAACTCTTAGGCCACCCTAGACATACATCCACGCAAGATTTGGTCTCCAACTTATTTGGTATGCGCCACGTGGAAGGTATAATGCGTACATTTTTACAATCCCTACTAGCACGACTACGTGTGAGAAATGGCGCACGTACTAACCAAATATGCATGTGGACTTATCTGTTGGAGATTAAACTTTGCACGGCTCTCAGGCTACCGTAGACGTACATCCATGCAAGATTTGGTGCCCAACTGATTTGGTATGCACCACGTGGAAGGTACAATGCGTACATTTTTACAATCCCTACTAGCACGACTACGTATGAGCTATGGCGCATGTACTAACAAAATACGCGTGTGGACTTATCTGTTGGAAATGAAACTTCGCACGACTCTTAGGCTACCGTAGACGTACATCCACGCAAGATTTGGTGCCCAACTGATTTGGTATGTGCCACATGGAAGGACAGTTGCGTACATTTTTACAATCCCTACTAGCACTCGTGACTACGTATGAAAAATGGCGCACGTACTAATGAAATACGCACGTGGACTTATCTGTTGGGGACGAAACTTCACACGCCTCTTAGGCTACCCTAGACGTACATCCACGCAAGATTTGGTCTCCAACTGATTTGGTATGCGCCACGTGGAAGGACAAATGCATACATTTTTACAATTTCTACTAGCACGACTAAACCCTAAACCCTGGACCCTAAATCCTAAACCCTGTTGGGCACGAAACTTCACACTCCTCTTAGGCTACCCTAGACGTACATCCACGCAAGATTTGGTCTCCAACTGATTTTGTTTGCGCCACGTAGAAGCAATCCCTACTAGCACGGCTAAACCCTAAACCCTAAACCCTGGACCCTAAATCCTAAACCCTGTTGGGGACCAAACTTCACACGCCTCTTAGGCTACCCTAGAAGTACATCCACGCAAGATTTGGTCTCCAACTGATTTGGTTTGCGCCACGTAGAAGCAATCCCTACTAGCACGACTAAACCCTAAACCCTAAGCCCTAAACCCTGGACCCTAAATCCTAAACCCTATTGGGGACAAAACTTCACACGCCTCTTAGTCTACCCTAGATGTACATCCACGCAAGATTTGGTCTCCAGTTGATTTGGTTTGCGCCACGTAGAAGCAATCCCTACTAGCATGACTAAACCCTAAACCCTAAACCCTAAACCCTGGACCCTAAATCCTAAACCCTGTTGGGGACGAAACTTCACATGCCTCTTAGGCTACCGTACACGTACATCAACGCAATATTTGGTCTCCAACTGATTTGGTTTGCGCCACGTAGAAGCAATCCCTACTAGCACGACTAAACCCTAAACCCTAAACCCTAAACCCTGGACCCTAAATCCTAAACCCTGTTGGGGAAGAAACTTCACACGCCTCTTAGGGATGTACATCCATGCAAGATTTGGTCTCCAACTGATTTGGTTTGTGCCACGTAGAAGCAATCCCTACTAGCACGACTAAACCCTAAACCCTAAACCCTAAACCCTGGACCCTAAATCCTAAACCCTGTTGGGAACGAAACTTCACACGCCTCTTAGGCTACCCTAGACGTACATCCACGCAAGATTTGGTCTCCAACTGATTTGGTTTGGGCCACGTAGAAGCAATCCCTACTAGCACGACTACACGTTAGCGTACCACCAAAGTCAAAAGAAAATAGTAAAATTAAATTGTCGCCTAACATGTCACACCTTCCTTGTACTCCCATACATGAGTAGAATTTAAAAGGGAGAAGTGGGATTGTTAATATGTGTATATTTTTTTGGTGCATAGCCACAACAACCCTTTCTTTTTACATAAACCAAATACCAACACTTTTCCTTATACCAACCGCCAATCCTTTCTCTTGTACATAAACCACTAAATGCAAAAGAAAATAGTGAAATAAAATGGTGGGCTAGCATGCCACACCTTCCTTGTATTCCCGTATACATGCATTAATTGCCAATTGTGTTGATTTCTCTTCTTTATGTTCATTATCTTTTATACATGCATAATAATTAGATTGGTGCATTGGCAAATGTCATATTAAGGAAATTGAAATAGTCCTTAGAAACTTGGAAGGCATATGCGATTGTGATTTGGAAGGCACATGTGATTGTGGTTCGAATATGACAAATAATTAGGTCTTGTTTTCTTTGATCACCAATTAGCACAAGTATTGTTAACAATAAGAGACAAATTAAACACTGAGTCATAATAAATAACAGCAAAATCATGCAAAGGACAAGTCTAACTCCATTTTTGAAAAAAATCCCCAAAAAATTTATATTTTTTAAAAATTGTAGGGACAAAATATACGCTTCATGTCAATAATATTAAAAAACTAGAATTGTGAAAAAAGAATGCATAAAATATTACTTATATTTTATTGCAGAACCTAAAAATGTCTAGTATTATCATTTGCAAAAAGTATTCTCTCCTTTACTTTAAAAAACATGACAAATTGCAAAGGAGAAGAAACTGCTTCATTCAACTAAGAGAGTTGCTAGAGCTTTTTCTTTGAAATACCAATCGTTTTCTATGCAAGTGCCCATATCAAATCCATATACAAGAATTTCTACACCCTACAAACTAAGCATGTCCACACATTGGTGATTTCTCGAATTTTTTCCTTTTGTCATGTTGTTTAAGTATCTCTAGATCACACATTCCCTCAAGTTCATTGGTATTGAAAGAATTTTTTATCAATTGATTTACACATAGGTAACAACATTGCCCTCGGAGTCATGGATAAGTTTTGTACCAATATACATTTCTAGAATACTTTTTGTAAATAGCATAAATTGAAAGTTGGTCAAATTGATGTTACTTTAATATCTAATTTCATTTGATGAAACAATTTTACATTGGGCTATGGCATTGTCTAAAAAAAGTAATTTTCTTTTTATACAAATTAGTTTATCAAATGGTTGAATTTCAACATATTTTGATATTAAGATCGGAAGGCTAGATTTGGAAGCATGAACATGACAATAGTTGTCTTTTTGAAAAATTGATGAAAATTTGGATTTTGAAACACACTTTATTGACAAACATGAATAGAATAAAATTTTTGTTTAAAAAATGAAAAACTTTTATCAGCAAAATAAAATTTTCATCCAAAAAAAGATGAATTTTGATATGTTTAATGTTTACAATTAATGTTTAATGTTTACAATTACTTCACATGGCATTCTTTTTTAAATACCTTATGTATTAAACAAACTATAAACTGAGATAAACTGAGATAAACAAAGTGTGAAGAACATCATGAAAGTACGAAAATGCTCATACATCATAAAAGTGGGAACAATATCATGAAAGTACCAAAATGAATCTGTACATCATCATCATCATGTTGCAAAAGTGCATCCCTATACAAGAAACGTGTGAAGCCTAAACAATCAATCTGAATCCGAATCTGATAACTCTACATATGATCCTCTAGTGGAACGCTGACGTGGCTCCTGTATGACCTGCTGCCCAACCGTCCGCTGTGTGCCCTCAGGCAAAGCCGGCTCAGATGGGCCAGCCTCATCACCTGCATGAGATGGGCCAGCCTCATCCTGATGAAGAGGAGGGCATGCTGCACGCGCCACTGCTGCCATCTCTGCCTCCCTCGCCTCCTCTATGTACGCGCGTCTCAGCTCCCATAGCCGTGCATCTGCGAATACTCGTGCCTCAAATCCAGCGCGAGTAATCGTCTCTACATATGAAAGACGCTGGTCTCGGTCCCCGCCCTAGCTGCTGCTCCACCCACTGCTGCAATGATGTCTGCAGCTCTGCCTCTCGCTCAATCTGGCGTGCCTCCTCCGCTCGTGCCTCGTCACCTGGCATGAAATCACCATACGAAAAGCATCGTGGAACGCATGATGCAACCACCGATGTATCCGCACCCTCTTGCATCAGCAATGCTCTCTGTGCCTCCTCCCTGTAGTGCTCTGTCAAGACTACACGGGCGAATGGATCAACAGCCTAACGATGACCAGGATATAGATCATCCATGCCCAGTCCTCTGTATGTCGCCACATCAATGTCAGCAAAGCACACAGGGCACACTGAACGTGCCACCATGTGGCGGGTCATGCAATGGAGATGTGCGACGTGGCCGCACCCTAGTCCGAACCACCCTACGGTGTCAAAGTCCTCGTGGTAGAGGACACAAGTGGCAGTAGGAAGCCTCGCTACGACTGCTACGTCTATAGGTGTCCTAGTCGGCACATCTACAGGAGGAGCAGGGTATAGGGCCACACTAGGGTCGATCCTATGGCACGACGGATCACGACTAATATGCCTCAACTGCAAAATATAGTGCTCTGCGCGATGGTATGCTATGCGTGTCCGAATCCTATGGAACTAGACAACAAACATTATCAAAGTGCTAGATCTAAAGCATGCCATAGTGATAGCATAAGAATCTCAAACAGTTTATAGGCACAGACCGTAATATTCGAGTTCTTGAAGACCCATCCAAATATTCTCAATCTTGTAATATTCTTTTTTCAGTTATGCTAGAGTCTATGCATAACTTAGAAGAATTAGACATTTGCAAACTATTCCATGTCTTCTTAAGGTCTAAGCCACTATTTCATAACTTCTTAAGGGATATTGAAGATTTGGACTAAGCCACTATCTAGGCATTTCCAAGCTATAGCCTTATCATGCATGCTTAGTCTAATCAATCTATTGACTAATAGGGGACATATGCCTTCAACATATTTCCTAGTAGAATCGATCCTTACTAATTGCCAAATAGTTAAAGGATGATTTATCATTAGTAATTTCCCAATATATTAGGGATGATTACCCAAGCTTAAACCTAGTTTCCTTCTAAAGAACTTGCTTGTCCCAAAGTGTCTAGTCAACTTCAAGCTTTGGTCACCAACCATGTCACTAGTCAATCTTTAATGTCCAACTCCAATAGTTGACTAGTAGGTTTATGTTTGTGTATTAATTTGATAAGTCGAGCGAGTCTTATACAAAATGTCTTATTAATTTGATAAGTCGAGCGAGTCTTGTGCCTCATTAAACGTTTTTTAAATTTAAAATTTTCACATTTTAAATTTTAAATGTCATAATTCAAAAATAAAAAAAAAATTTACAAATGCATTTCAAATTTATAAATACTTTATAATTATTCCTATGAACGTTTTTTTATTTAATAAAAATAGCTCTATTAAAAAAAAAATAAATCTCATTTTCACATTTTAAATAAAAAATATCGTAATTTATAAATTTCAAAAAAACATTAAAATGCATTATAAATTTAGAAATTTTTTATAATTTTCCTTATAAACTAAAATTTAATTAAATTCTACCAAAAAGAAAATGCTACATAAAAAAAACAGAAATATAGAACATCTTCACATTTTGAATAAAAAATGCCTCATTAAACGTTTTTTAAATTCAAAATTTTCACATTTTTAATTATAAATGTCGTAATTCAAAAATTTTAAAAAAATTTACAAATGCATTTCAAATTTATAAATATTTTATAATTATTAATATGAACGTTTTTTTATTTACTAAAAAAGCTCTATTTTGAAAATAAAATTTCATTTTCACATTTTAAATAAAAAATGTCGTAATTCATAAATTTCAAAAAAACATTATATTGCATTTCAAATTTAGAAAATTTTTATTATTTCTCTTTTAACCTAAAATTTAATTAAATTCTGCCAAAAAGAAAATGCTACATAAAAAAACAGAAATATTTAACATTTTCACATTTTGAATAAAAAATGCCTCATTAAACGTTTTTTAAATTTGAAATTTTCACATTTTAAATTATAAATGTCGTAATTTAAAAATTAAAAAAAAAATTTACAAATACATTTCAAATTTATAAATATTTTATAATTATTAATATGAACGTTTTTTTATTTACTAAAAAAAGCTCTATTTAAAAAAAAAAAATAATTTTCACATTTTAAATAAAAAATCTCGTAATTCATAAATTTCAGAAAAACATTAAAATGCATTTTATAATTTTTCTTATAAACTAAAATTTTAAATTACGTTTTTTAAAATTAAAATTTTCACATTTTAAATTATAAATGTCGTAATTTAAAAATTTAAAAAAAAATTTACAAATACATTTCAAATTTATAAATATTTTATAATTATTAATATGAACGTTTTTTTATTTACTAAAAAAAGCTCTATTAAAAAAAAAATTAATTTTCACATTTTAAATAAAAAATCTCGTAATTCATAAATTTCAGAAAAACATTAAAATGCATTTTATAATTTTTCTTATAAACTAAAATTTAATCAAATTCTACCAAAAAGAAAATGCTACATAAAAGAAAATGCTACATAAAAAAAAACCCTACCTGGACTCTCTTGCTCCTGCTCCGTCCATCTCCGTCGATGTCCGTTCGTGGCTCTCCGTCGCTCGTGCAATTCCGTCGAAGTCTGGCAAATCCGAAATCGGTGGATGAGGCAGAGCTCGATCGAGGTATGCGGAATGAGGGGGGTCGCTCTCCTTTTATACGAAAAATTAGGGTTTAGCTACCTCGATCGAGGTATTCTTGACATGCCCATACATCTCGGCACATCTACCTCGATCGAGGTATTGGCATGCCACGATACCTCGATCGAGGTATTCTTGAGATGCCCATACATCTCGTTGGCATGCCACGATACCTCGATCGAGGTATTTTTGACATGCCCATACATCTCTGTACATCTACCTCGATCGAGGTATTGCCATGCCACGATACCTCGATCGAGGTATTGTGACATGCCCATACATCTCGGTACATCCACGTCGATGGAGGTTTTGACATGCCACGATACCTCGATCGTGGTGTGTTGGCAGAAGCGGGATGCCAAGTCATGTGTCCAGCATACCTCGATCGAGGTATGTCATCCGCCTTGTTGGCTGCCCTGTCGGATGGCACATACCTCGATCGAGGTATGCTGGACATGCCACCTGACCTCGATCGAGGTTGAGCTGGATTGCCACGATACCTCGAACGAGGTAGATGTGGCATGTATAGATGGCTTGCCAGCAAGCCTCGGTCGAGGTAGAGGCTCGGTCCGGTGAAAAAGCTACGTACCTCGATCGAGGTATTGGCTAGGCTCGGTTGTGCTCGTGTGTGATTTTCATTGGAGCTTATACCTCGATCGAGGTATTGGAGACCGAAGCAAAACCTTTGTATTTTCACTCGAGCGGGTGTCACACTCACCCGAAAGTGGTCCGGAAGTGGACACCCTTAGCTTGCTACCTCCCCACAGTATTAGACAGGCCCGTATTTTCTCAGTGTAGATGCACCAATAGACGTGTCAATACATGCGCAAATAGACGACCTATTAGATGCGCTATTAGACACGCCTGTAATTTCTCTATTCAAGCAAGCCTATAGATGCGCCCACTATTTTGCGCATCTATCAAGCACATCTATAGTTGCTTTGTGTTGTTGTGGCACTTGTACTATTCACAAAATCCAAGATTCCTAGAATATTGTGGAGTCTTGGGGGAAAGACAAGAAGCATAAGAAAGAGAATAAACAAAGCTACAAAGAAATTTGTAGGTTTTGTTAGTCCTTCAAGTATGAAAAAGTATCTAGTGCCATGGTGGGCTCGCTTTTACCGGTCGGAATCCACTTGCACTTAGATACTAATTAGAAAATTAGCAATTGCATTACACATACTATTAGGTGAAGAGTAAGTTAGTTGCATAAGACATTGTACTTAGCTTTGAAAAAATAGATGATTTTGATTTTATGCATGAAGTATATAAGTTGTTACTTGTCCACATTGGAAACTCTTTGGAATGACTTGTCACTTAGGACTAGGTAGTTGCATGGCTTGGAATTTTAGTTTAGTTTCATAACTTATAGGTGAAGAGTAAGCTAGTTGCATGCGACATTGTACTTCGTTAAAATAGATGATTTTGATTCTATGCATGAAGTATATAAGTTGTTACTTGTCTAGACTGTAAACTCTTTGGTATGACTTGTCACTTAGGACTAGGTAGCTGCATGGCTTGGAATTTTAGTTTAGTTTCATAACTTATGATTTCATTCTAGATGCATGAAATATAGTACGTAGATACTAGCAAAATTTAAGAAAATGGTAGAGTAGACATTAGTGCATGAAATGATTTACTTTTGGAATAGTTTATGTTTGTGTGTATGATTTTCTTACTTTTAGCATATGCATTTATTTATAAGCATGTAACTATATCTTGTAACTATACCTAAAGAAAAAGTCAATGGGCCGATTGGAGGTTCGCTTAAGCCGACCGGTAACAACTCATTCCTTGATGAATAATATTATACCATGTGCCGGATGGAGGTTCGCTTAGGCCAACCTGAAACATCTCATATGTGGTTTAAATTCATATTATATATTACTGAAACTCTACAAACTCGTATTTAAGAGTGATGAGGAAATATTTGACTTTGAGCCGGTTGCGGGCTCGCTTATGCCGACTTTTGCATCTCGCTCGAAGTCTAGCTAGTTGTGGAGCTTGCAATTACCAGCTCATAGCAACTCGCAAAATTATGTTGCGTATGTGTGGAAAGATAGTGGTATACATAGGTTTACTATCCTTATGTTTTATAATAGATTATTAGGTGAAACAAATTAAATATGAATATATTACATCCGTTTTAATTTGTATCTTTTATTAGAACTGAAACACCATCGTACATATATACATAGAGAAAAACAATATTGAGGATTGAGGATATTAGGTTAACAATTTCTCCTAGCTTAGAAAGTAGTAGTAAAACAATTTCTCACAGCTTAGAAAGTAGTTGTAAAATTATTTATAAGTACTTGTGTAAGTGATGCGAGCTACTGCACCACTGTGTAAAATATCGACATCTGTCAATAGAGCATGATGTTGCAGATGATCATGGTGCAGATAGATGCTTACTGGAGAGAGTGGAACATGGGAAAAGGCAATTTGTTGTCCCACGCCTATTTCAAGAGGTAGATTACCACATTCACACTCATCCAATTACATCGGGATGGGATAAGACAGTTGGATGATTTCTCTATCTCAAGGTCTGGCAAGCTTGCATGGAGTATTCTAAGTCAATGTTACAAATAGCCACATTGATTTTGGATTTAGAACTGCAAATGATTCAAGATAATGTGATGTGTCATAGATCCTAAATGATATCATATTATCCAAAACATGATTACTAATGTGAATATACATAGAAATTACATAAGTTTTTGTATGTTTCTCTTATATAGCCTCTATTGGAAGCATGGCTCCACAAAAATGAGGAAGGAATCCAACAAACGCTCGCGATTATGTTATGATGTTGCCTAACGAGAAGTGGAGATACAACTTTGTCATGAAGAGTACTTAGGCTCCAGCACAAGAATGCAAAAGCACTTCTTGGATGATAGCAACAAACAGATTGGAAAATGCAAGGGGCTAGGAGTTGAGAGAGCTATAGCCACTCTAGGCCACCAAATGCCTAAAAGTACAAACAACCAGGTAGATGATATAGTCACACGTCACCAATCCCATCTTCAAGAATGTATGCTTGATGATTTACTCACACCTCTACCTAGTCAATCTATAGATGTGCCACCTCAAAGTAGTGGTGTGGCCTCATTCACACATACGGCAAGTTGCTCTATGTATATAAATAGTGGACAATCTAGTGAACATTCTTGTTTGCAATCGCGTGTGCATCCGCATCAAAGATCTTTGGAAGAGCCATTTAGACAACAACATGTAGAGAAAATGCAACAAGATGTTTTTGAGGCCATTTGTTGCATTGGTTACCCACTAAGCATGGCTCAAAACCCACATTGAAAGAGACTCTAGGACATCTATAGCAAAGGTGGGTCCAAGCTTTATGTTTCCCAATTACAATGATGTCCGCAACAACTACCTGGATGCATACTATGAGAGGATGAAACTAGAGATGGAGCAAGTCATATATGATGGTATTGAGAGAATAGGATGTACCATTGATAGTGAAGGATGGCAGAATGTCACCAAGAGGCCTCTTATCAATATCATGGTAATGACATTTAAGGGAGAGGCTTTTCGTCAATCCATCGACACAAGTGGTACTACCAAGACAGGTGACTACATTGCTGAACAATTGGAGGCTGCAATCGTAGATGTTGGGGAGCATAATGTTGTTCAGATAATCACTGACAATGCGAAGAACTGTAGGAAAGCTGCAAAAATTATCAATTGGAGATATCCTACCATTTGGGCATTGCCATGCTCTTTCCATTGCCTTGACCTTGTGCTTGAGAATTGGTATAGAATAGTGGACACTATGTGGTTCAAAGCCACTGTAGATGAAGGAAAAAGTTTGGTGTTATACTTCCTCAACCACGAGATATTGTTGGGCATATTCAGAAACCACCAACCTGTAAAATGTCCACTAGAGTTTTACTGGTAAAGAAAAAAGATGGTACTATGCATTTATACATAGATTACCAAGAACTAAATAAAATCACCATAAAAAATAAGTATCCTATGCCTCGCATTGATGAGCTCTTTGATCAATTGCAAGGGGAAAAATACTTTACTAAAATTGATTTAAGATTAGGATATCATCAAGTACGAATTAGGGAAGAAGATGTCCCTAAGACATCATTTCATACTAGGTATGGGCATTATCAATTTAAAGTAATGCCATTTGGATTAACAAATGCTCCAGCAACTTTCATGACACTTATGAATAGTGTCTTAAGGCCATATCTAGGGAAATTTGCTGTAGTATTTCTACACGATATCCTTATTTATAGTAAATCCAGAAAAAAACATTTGGAACATTTGCAAAAAGTGTTCCAACTTCTTAGAGACAATTCACTCTTTGCAAAAGAATCCAAATGTGAATTCTTTGCAAAAGAAGTGAAATACATGGGACATATAATATCCCAAGAAGGGGTTCGTATGGACCTTGACAAACTAAGGGCCATATTGGAATGGCCACATCCTACAAATCTAGAAGAATTACAGATATTCTTAGGTTTGTTAGGATTCTATAGAAGATTCATCCAAGATTATGCTAAGATTGCCATTCCGATGATGGACCAGCTTAAGGGGAAGGGAAGCACCTTCATATGGGATGAACCTCGAAACAGAAGTTTTGAAAAATTAAAGGTAGCTATAGCGGCAGCTCCTGTCTTAAAAGTATTGGATCCCAATGAACCATTCGTGGTTGAGATAGATGCCAGTGATTTTGCTATTGGAGTAGTACTTATACAAAAAGGTCGACCAGTAGCTTTTGAAAGCAAAAAGCTAGATCGTGCCCAATGGAATTACTCGGCATATGAGAGTTCGAAGGAACTATATGCTATAGTCTATGATTTAAAGAAGTGGAGGCACTATTTATAGGGTGCAAAATTTGAGATCATCTTTCATCAAGAAAGCATTAAATGGATTTGTAATCAGCCAGAGCTTAAAGGTAGAAAAGCCAGATGGGCTGAGTTAATGCAAGAGTTTGATATACAATTGATATATAGGAAAGGGAAGTTTAATGTGGTAGCAGACTCTCTTAGTTGAATTCCAATTGTTAATGAATTAAGTTTTACTCAATTTCAGAATGATTTCCTAGAGTCCTTAAAAGGGAAATGTGAATTTGATCCTCACTTCTCTGAAATATGGAAAGCAATTAAAAACCGGGATTCAACTAATCGAGAGGCTTTCACTGAGGAGTCGCATGGAAATGGTGACACACCACAGGTTGGTGATAAAGGACTCAAGTGGAGAGAATATACTATTGAAGATGGCTACCTACTCTACAAGGGTAGAGTATGTGTCCTGGATGATAATGACATTAGTCACCAAATCCTTTTTGAATGTCATGATAGTCCGAGTGCTGGACACCCAGGAATTCAGAGAACATATGTACTTCTAAAAAGACAATTCTTTTGGCCTAGAATAGGTAAGGACGTCCAAGATTATGTATTGAAGTGCCAAAAATGCCAGGTCACTAAGGTTGACGCCTTAAGATAGGAGGTCTCCTACACCCATTGGAGATTCCATCTGGCAAATGGGAAAGTATCTCCATGGATTTCATTGTGGGACTACCTAGGACATAGAGGGGGTGCAACTCTGTGTGGGTAATTGTGGATCGGTTGACCAAGATGGCTCATTTTATTTCTGTCAATGAGGATGTTAAAACTCTAAAATTAGCAAGGCTATTTGTGGAGCACATCTATAGACTGTATGGGCTACCCATCGGTATTGTTAGTGACTGGGATAGCAAATTTAACAACCATTTTTGGAGGGCTATGTTTAAGAGGTTGAAAACTTCATTGAATATGAGCACCGTGGATCATCCACAGAGTGATGGTCAAACTGAAAGGGTCAATCAAATCATTGAGGATATGCTTCAAGCATATGTAAATAAACGACAAACTAATTGGGAACAGTATTTCCCCATATTAGAATTTGCATTAGAATTTGCATATAACAATGCCAAACATTCAGCTATAGGTTTTAGTCCATTCATGATGATGTATGGATTTCAACCTAGAGCCCCAATGACAGTGGGACTTGAAAAAGAAAGGTTCAAGCGGCCAAAGACTTTCTTGAGGATATGAATCAAATGCTTAAGTTAGCTAAAGATAGCATAAGAAGAGCTCAAGATAAATCATGAAGTTATGCAAACCCCCACCGTAGAAAGTTGGAGTTTGAAGTGAATGAGAAAGTCTACCTTAGGGTACCTGAATCTTCAGAATCTCTAAAAACAAGTAAATGTCTGAAGTTGTCTCCTAGGTATTGTGGACCATTCACAATACTTAAGAGGATTCGAGAACTTGCTTACAAATTAGCCTTACCCGAGAGATGTACAGTACATCCAGTTTTTCATGTTAGTAGGCTAAAAAGAAAATTAGGAGATGATGATAATCTCATTAGAAATGAAGTCCTAGTTAAACTTATTGAACGTGCATATTTACCACATGAACCAGAAAAAATTTTAGATACACAAGAAAAAAGAACGCGACATACTATATGGAAAGAATGTTTGGTTAAGTGGAAAGATATATCTGAAGAGAGTTCAACATGGGAAAAGGTAAGCAGTCTCTAGAGGAGGTTTCCCAATTTTGTTTTCAAGGATGTAAAAAATTCTTAAGGGGAAGGGAATGTTACGTCAGCCATAATCCCAGAATCGTCTAGTGTGGTTATGGTGAAGCGGGAAACCAGAGGGCTCAATAGTGCTTGCATCAATACGGAGTGCATAAGTAAGGCCTAAATGGGCATAGAGACTCTAAGGTCCAAATGGACACATGGCACTCAAGAGAACACCATGTGGCAGGCACTAGGCTAGGAGGGAGGATTCCAAAAGGAACTGAAAAAAGAAAGTAAGTTCATGTGACTCTCAGGAATCCATGGTTGGGTGGTCTAGGGAGGAGAGGCCCTCTTGTTCAGGTTTCGTGACACCAATCCAAACCACAACAGAGTGCACACGGATCAGACTACAATCAAAGTGATCTACATAAGGTATATCCAAGAAATCACGGCCCCACGGCAATGACCACTAGTGAAGATAGAACCTGGGATGCCTCAAAACATGGGCATCATTGCATAATCAGACTAGGCATGACAATCTACCAGTATATCTCTTTTGCTAGAGCTCTGAAATCCCCAATTGATGAATGGGAAACGGGGAGTTAACACTTGCAATTGACCTATAATCCAAAAATCAAAGGTTTGAAACTTTGAATAGATTTTTGACAGAGAAACAGATGATTTGATGCCTCAGAGAGACATAAATATTTATCCACATATACAAAAATAAAGTGAGGTAAGGAGAATGAGACAATATGTGAAATAGTTTTACCAATATCAATGATGGGCTACGGTTCAATCTCATCCTCAATGAGATCAACCCTTGCCAAACTATCTACTTCAAAATCCAAACCAGTGTTGAGATCTACAAATACATTCAACCCACTACTACTTGTGCTATGCATGTGCTCATCGAAATCAGAATCACCAATGGTCTCGGGGGGTCACTTATCATATGTAACCCTATCATGTGAGTTCAACAAAAGGTTATTTTTTATTACAAAATTTTGCAAAAATTAATCTACATAAGGGACTTTTAAAAGTAATTTTGAAAAAAAATTATAGATTTGTATAGAAAAAGGGTACTTTTTACTAAGAAATTTTTTACAGATAAGGGATTTTACAACTAGGCCTTGAACACACGTGATATAGAGGTTTTATACATAGTGACCCCCCTGAGCCAATGGTAGGCTCGTCCTCATGGGTAATGGCCTCAATATCTGTATCTCCTATCTCATGATCATCATCCTCTCTCGTATCACGGTCATCATCACCTCCATGGCCATGATCATCCTCCATACGCTCCATATTAGTAAATGTACTATACATCACTTTGGAACGTGGCGCAATAGGTATGACATGCCACCACCTATTATTATCCACCATTGGTTGATAGACAACCTAATTCAAACACAAATACAATCATGTTGTTTTCCTTGCATCAAAGGTATCAAATATTTAAAAGTGAGTATTTTTATATGTGTGTACAATACCTGTTCACATTGCTGCGGTAGTACTAGTGTGTCCTTATTACTTTGCCAAAACTTTGTGGAGTCAATAGTTATAAAGCCACTTATATGGTGCTTGATTGTTGCATTAGGGCCTCTTTCCACCATAGACCACTTTACCTCCAAAACATATACAAATAAGCGTCAAAATTCAAGCTTAATAATATCTTGGATTATGCCACAATAATCCTTTATGGCTCCATTGGCTCCCTCAAAGCTAGCAATGACGCCACAATCTTGTGTGTTTCTCTTATTATCAATACGTTGAGTTCGAAAATGCTTGCCCTTAGCATTGAACATAGTACAGTACACCAAGACAAATCAATTAAATAAGCAATATAAATTGCTGAAAGCTCCTAACTTATGCATAACATTCTATATACTGACCTTGCTCATGCATCCCCTAGCATACTCCCATTCTTCCATTGTGATATGCATCCCCTCATCTCTCTCTACTCTCTCCATTTTGTCAAGTAGCCAATCCACATGAATATCCTTTTGAAGTGCTCTTAGATGTGAGGGTATGGCACACAAGATCTGTGGTGTGTACGAAAGAGGGCCCTTTCTTCTTGTCTTCTTGCCTTTGCATCCTCGTATCTTGTCACCCATATTTTTATCACTAAACTATAAAGCGTGCAATAGAGGTTGATATTATTAAGCAACTCCGTGTCTATTACTTTGCTGTGTCCTTTCCCTTGAGGCACAATAGAGCTCAGGGGGGTCACTATGTATAAACCCTCTATATCACGTGCGTTCAAGGCCTATATTTAAAATCCCTTATCTGTAAAATTTTTCATTAATAAAATGTACCCCTTTTCTATACAAATCTGTAAATTTTTTCCAAAACTATTTTAAATAGTCCCTTATGTATATATATTTCTGTAAATTTTAGAAATAAAAAATATCCTTCTGTTGAACTCACGTGATAGGGTTACATATGATGAGTGACCCCCCCGAGCAATAGAGGTCATCCTTAGGTCTTCATCATCTCTCCATAGTCGTGGGAGAGAGCTATCCACATCAAAAAGAAACTCAGAAATATATACAAGTGACTCTTGTACCAACCAACAACCCTCGGCCATGCTACCTTTGGGTCTTGCGCCATTTTGTCTCACGAAGCCCTTCAAGGTCTTCATGAAGTGCTCGAGGAAGAATAACCATTGTGCATATATAGTACTGCATATAGCAATCTCATCCACCAAATGCACTATGAGATGTAGTTGGCTTGTGAGAATAGAATGTGAAAATGTCTCCTCTCCTCATATGGGGGGCTTACAAGTAGAGTTAGCTTGTTCCCGCATAGTTACATGAGAGTGGAGCACTGATATCTACTAAGAAAACCACCTCCATTGACATAACTCGAGCATTCTCAAGCATGGTGGGATCTATTTCCTTTGAGCTCACATACCAAGGAAGGAAAAGGTACACAATATTAGCAATATGAACACCTTGCATCCTGTAAAGTACCTCATAAGCTCGCCCATCTTGTAAATACAATATTCACATTTTGTATCCTTTAAAGTACCTCACAATCTCACCCATCTTGTAAATACAATCCTTTACGTCCCTCGATGCACTACGAGAAATTTGGAAGGAAAAAGATTTTATGCACATAAAATCCCTACTTGGAGCATCTTGTGTCAATCATGAGATTTCAAGCAATATAATTGCTCTACACCTCTTTTCTTGCTCTTTGTGAAGGCTCGCATCCAGTGGGAGTACGAACTATAGTGATATCTCGCTTCACCGCCACCATGTCTAGCTTTGATAACCTCCACAGTGCATGAGGTAAAAAGACATGTCCATTTGGCCTCTCTTGTGGGGCTAGGCTTTACGCATCCTCCCTATGGTGCGTAGATCATCCCTTATGCCTACAGAATCTCATGTCCCATTTCAATGTTCCCAAATGGTAGATGCCACATTCTTGAAGATATACATGGGATCAAGCAGGTGATTGATCTTGAGGTGGGAGAAATCGATGGTGATTCTCATAGATGACCTTATTCAATGCATCTACTCGTGAGGCAACTAGCAAAGGAGCACAAACAGGACATGCATGGTAACCCGATGTAGTGAAACCTGAACAATAGATGCAATTAAGAGTTCAAGGTGGGTTTAGGGTCCTTTCTTAATTGCCATAGAGGGTGGAAGATTATAATTAACCAATATCACTGGCCATACACTATAAGAGGTACTTTTGAGACCAAATGGGTTCACTGCATCCATACGCAATCCAAGTCTTAAGCTCCTAGGTTCTTCCTTGAAGCTTGGCCATGTGTCTTCAATATGCTTCCACGCAGGAGTGTCTGCAAGAGTTCTCCACTTGCCATCGGTTGATGGATGGGAGGAATGCCATGACATGAGCTCTGCAATGGATTTGCACTTGAACACATGTTGCATGCAAGGGATTATGGGAAAATGTCACAGAACCTTACGAGGCACATCCAAAGTTTTGAGATCTGAACACAATCATTGACGCATCCATGGATGTGCTTGTAATCTAATCCTCCAAGAGAGGTCACATGTTGCCTTGCCATATTTGTTGAGGTCAATAGTTTATTCTCCCTTGGAAGCATTTTACACAATAGTCTGCATGTGAAGACCATAAATGAGAAAAAGCATTCAAGTAATTGACCCACTAGCATAATTCACCATGTTTGCAAAATAGACTTTAAAGCTTACTTGAGTAATGCATTCAAACTTGCATTGCTCCGTCCATAGATGGTCTGCGAGTTTAGTAACTCA
This sequence comes from Dipteris shenzhenensis, assembly GCF_047967505.1. Lineage (NCBI taxonomy): Eukaryota > Viridiplantae > Streptophyta > Polypodiopsida > Gleicheniales > Dipteridaceae > Dipteris > Dipteris shenzhenensis. Next base: position 42,406,776 of record NC_141620.1, on the reverse strand, counting down.
AGGGAGGCACGTAAAACAAAGAATGTGCACCCCTCAAACAGTGGAGTCGATGTTGCGGTAAAAAGATCGTCCTACTCCATGCTATCATCACTACCCGAGGATTGATGGACATATAAATCCCACACCATATCATCAAGCACCTCCTCCTCCATGGCCTCATGAGGTAATGGTGGAGGGATACTATCACCATCACTCCATGCATCTGCAACGGTCCCTCCTAAAGATCCCACCTCATATCGCCGATGCTTCACCTCCTCACAACGAGCATAGGGCAACATATGCGGGTGTGGCACTGCATCCTATATCAAATTAATACCTTTTCTCCTCTCTTTTCCTCTATTTTCCTATCTTTTCTCCTCTCTTTCCTTCTCTCTATTTTCCTCTCTTTTATCCCCTCTTTCCTTCACCTTGTCTCTCTTTTTCCTTCTCTCTTTTAGCCTCTCTTTCCTTCTCTTTGCGTGGTGATTTTCCTCTTTTATTTCCTCTCTTTTTCTCTCTTTTTTTCTCCTCTCTTTTCCTCTATTTTCCTCTCTTCTCTCCTCTCTTTTCTTCTCTCTGTTTTCCTCTCTTTTATCCCCTCTTTCCTTCACCTTGTCTCTCTTTTTCCTTCTCTCTTTTATCCTCTCTTTCCTTCTCTTTTTGTGGTAATTTTCCTCTCTTATCTCCTCTCTTTCATTCTCTTTTTGTCTCTTTTCTCATCTCTTTCCTTCTCTCTTTTTCTCTCTGTCCCTCCTCTCTTTTCTCTCTTATCTCCTTTCGTTTTTCTCCTCTCTTTTCCTCTCTTTTCCCATGTGAAGCTTCAATAGCCTGACATTGAGTAAGCAAATACAGACTTCTATCACTCTAATTCAAAGAATGTAGGAGTCTATAAATGCTTGCTCAATGTCAAGCTGTCACTCTATTTTTTCTTTTGCATCTCATGAGGCAAGGGCATGCTCGATGGTAATCTTCTTCTTTTCTTTTCTATTCTTTAGTTCATCATGTGGCCAGGATCTTCAGCCTCACTTGATCTTCTGGATGCCATCTTTTGGAAGTTATATAACATTTTGGGGCACCCTCCCACTCCTGCAGAGTTATACACATAAAGACGGGTACTACAAACACCCCCCAGGAGTCGGGAGTACAAACTCCAAACCACCCCAATCCCACACCAGCTGAGATTACCCCAATAGAGTCGAGATAGCCCAATTGGCTACAGAGCTGAGCTCCTTCTCCCCCCTGTGGTCAGGAGGTCCTTCTACCTTGCAGACCTGTCAGCGTACTCCCATGCCATCGAGAGTCGCTTCTCTAGCTATGAGTGGCCAAGGTACTCCCGTGCACTCGAGAGTCACTTCTCCAGCTATGAGTGGCAAGCGTACTAGCTCGACATGACAAGGCAACACATGTAGTAGCAGTAGGGAGAGCAGGCACTAGCCGAGATCACCAGGATCAAGGGAGGTCAACCACCAAGGGGCCAGCCCCACGCCGCTCACAAGCATGAGTGGAAGAAAGCAATGAAGGCAGGGAAGGCGGACCCCAATCTGCAACACGTGGAGGCATGAAGGATCCAAATGGAGCAATATGGAAGCGTTCATTGTGGAGCAGGGGGTGTTGAATCATGGGAGGCTCAATTTGTAAGTATCGATCTCAAATTATATTGTTTATGTAGTTTATTAGGAGGTTGTTCTTTGTACTAACCCCTCCACAAATTGTGTCATCTTGTAGCTTGATATCGTGGGCAGGTCACCCTACTGCTATGTCGAGACAACCTACCACTGCCACCATTGCAAAGGAGAAACATGGAGGCACTTCTATAATGATGAGTTAATTACTCTGAGGAATAGTATATCCGGGCTACTGGAGCGCCCCCCCTGGTATTTGAAAGTAATTAAATCATGTCAATATTGTAAGTAAAGATTTGATTTTTCATACATTGATACATGTTGTTCCTCTTTTACAAGACCTTGCGGCTAATCAGGAGGGAGAAGATGAGAAAGAAGGGAGCGAAGAAGGGGGTGAAGAAGGGGGCAAAGAAGGGGGTGAAGAAGGGGGTGGAGAAGGGGGTGAAGAAGTAGTGCTAGCTACTCTTTTTTGTACTTGAAGCCAGTGGCTTGGGATTTGTGCCTCTCTTGTATGAACACTCCTCTTATTTTTTGTACTTGAAGCCATAGGACATGGCTTGGCTTCGTGCTATATGTACATACAAGCACTTTTTAAGCTATGAATTAATATACACTCCTTTTATTTTTTTGGCTTTCAATTTCCTTGTGCAACGTTCTATCAATGAATGCCTTGTGAACTAAACATTTTGGAGTTGTAATGTTTTATTCAAAATTTTAATCGTCGGCTATAGAGGTGCTTGCAATCGTGCTAATTAAAATGCAGTTGGCTGTAAGAATTGAATTGCTTGCAGAAATAGACACAAAGAAGAAGGAGGAAAATAGCTGGAAGGAGGACATGCTTCGGTGGTGGGTGTATTACTTGGAGTTGGTATAGACAGTGATTATTAATTCCCCTGGCTATTGTTTTTTTTGCTCCTTTAAGGTACTTGTCAAGCTCATGATGTAGGTTTCTTTTGGCAGGACATGAAAGAGGCGCGAAGATGTATAGAGCACAAAGAGTAAGATGAAGAGGACCCCCAACGAAAGGAGGAGTTACTATGGGCATATAAGTCGGCAAAGTCAAGCAAGCAGTGTGTGAAGAGGTCTACGATAGTGCAGCAGACTGGCCTACAGAGCTGGGAGATGCTTGCTATAGAGAGGTTGATAAGATAGTTGGGAGTCGGAAATTTCCTTATAATAAATATATTGCAGACATTTCTTGAACTTGTGGATATTCTCATGGTGCTTGTAATACCTGATTTTGTATCAACCTACTTCCATGTTAGTACTTAAATGTTTTAAGTATCTCGATGGTTGAGATCTGACGGTTAACTATACCCAGTCTAAAGGGCACTAGCACTGTGCAACAAATTTTGGGATAGCATGGTACTAGTGTAGGGATAGCATGGTAGTAGTGCAGGATAAGTTATCACTAGCACACTGGTTGGTTGCACTAGAATATGAACAGCCACCAGCGCAGTGGTTTGCTTCTATTATTACAAGATGAATGGATTCGTTATGGGAAACTAGTGCGGTGGTTGTTGGGATATACTAAAAGCAAGCATGGGATGAAATCTGATGAAACGACAAATAGTCTAAAGGGCATTATTTTAGTAGAGCACTATGCAACAAATTTTAGGATTGCATGGCAGTAGTGTAGGGATAGCACGATAGTAGTGTAGGATAAGTTATCGCCAGTGCAGTGGTTGGTTTGCACTAGGATATGAATAGCCACTAGTGTGGTGGTTTGCTTCTATTATTACAAGATGAATGGATTTGTAGGATGTGTGGATTCATTATGCGATACCAGCACGGTGGTTGTTGGGATATACTAAAAAGAAGCATGCGTTTTAGAGTTTGAGATTTACAAAAATAATTTAATAAAACTAGCATGGTGATTGTTTGGGATAAAAGCACCAGTCTCAATACAAATTCCATTTTGTAGGACAAGTGGACATATTGTTTCCCTGCAATGAGACTACATACATTTTCTTAGTACTATCTTAGTTGTCCTCGTCCATCTCTCCAAGACACCCGAAGATGTGCTCATGCGTGTCTAAATCCAATTTGAAGACACTCTTGCCCTTCTTTCGTTATGGCACAGGTTGCATCTAGAACTTAATAACTTTTACTAGATGAGGGTACACACATGGACTCTTATGTAGCAGTTCGTAATTGTGGCCTCTCTTGGATGTTTTTTTGTATCAAAAAGTTCCGACTACTACATCCCACTTCTCATAGGTTGTTCCCCAATTATCCTTAAATGTTTCCTCAACCTTTTACTTAGGTTTTGTGCACTACAACAAAAAGTATGGGTCATCTTCCTTGTTCTCCCTAAAATCAGCGACACTTGCAAAGTTATTGCCCTCATCTAGATAGCATCGAAACTCTCCCCAAACTATGGTGAGTCGTTTGTCTCTCCATTGTTTGTGCCTCCATCTAAACGTAGAGGAAAAACTTAAACTCGATCCCATGTCTTTGCAGTTGCAATGTTCTCACAATCGTCATGATCCTCTATGATGCACACGCTACAGAAACAAGAAAGTTCTCTTGTTTTAATCAGTAATTGGTTGTTTGAAATGCCCCATATGTTGTGCAAACCACGAACTCCTTTAATTTTCTCACAATCGTGATGGCTTCTTTTTTGCACCTCATCCACTTCACTTCATGGAACACTCTGCGTACTACAGTACTATTCTTAAGGCTTTGTTTATTGTATGTTCGATCATCCTGATCTGAGAAGGTGTGGGCTTCAACAAAATGTAAGAAAAGGAGAGATAGCCTAAGTGTGGAAGTCATTGCTAGAGTGATGACATTTTGGCCAGAAAATACAAGAGTTTTTCCAAATAGAAAGCACATCTGTAAAAAGTAGACGGGACGCAAGGTGTTTGAGGAGCACATCATACCCATGCTTGATACAACATAGGTCAATGGTGCCTAAACCATCCCAGTGGTTGTTTTTGATTGAGCTTTGGGATAGTTTACTTGTTTCATTTCTTAAACTAGTATAATCAGAATAAATGTGAATGTCCTAAACTAGCCCAATGGCTGAAACATCATGCAACTATACTAGTTCATTTCAATCACCAGTTATGTAATCATCCTAAATTATTGTGGTTGAATGGACATTAGTTGTTGACCAGCTCAGTGGCATGGTTGAGCGAAAATTATCAGCAATATATTTTACAACAGAAAAGAAATATATTGCATTTTACTAAACTAGCCCAATCGTTAGAACATCATGCAACCGTGGCTGCTTCAGCTCAATCACTAGTTGCTCCTATGGAGAGGTTGGCTGTAAGCCATCTTATAGCATCATGGGCATCATTGCGTTTTTCTCAAGGGCATGCTTATTGGTGTTTAGACAGAGCTTGCTTAATAACAGCACTGCATCCATCATGTTCACCCTTGCCATGGCTCGTCTAGACCGCCGGTCAGGGATTTAAACCATGAGACGAGTAGAATCCACGTGCTGATTTAAATAAAGAGGCAGCACCATCTGACCACACCCAATTTTGTTTTATATTTTTTGCATGGGGATTTTTCTTATTTTCCTTTTTCAACCATTCCCAATGCAGTAGAAAAGCATGCTGCACAAACAGGGTGTCATATTCCCTATCATCTAAAATGTAAAAATGGTAAGTGCATTACATTGACCTAGAGTCCTGTGAGTCATCAAGCAGATTGGCATCTGGTGTGGAGGAAGCAAGCAAATGACTATACATGATATGCACAAGAATTGTTATCTACTTGTTGTACTAGTGAGCACTTTGTATCTTATCTTGTTCTTGAAAAGAATAATTTTTTGCAAAATCTATGAAAGATACAATAGTATCATGGGGAAAATTGGCAAGGCATGTCCTAAACTGCTTATCCTACTAGCTGGCTGTGAAATTGTGAAGCACATATTTTGGGATGGATTAAACCATATGACCTACAAGCTCCTGTTGAGAGAGAAGAAGAAGAGATGATAGACACGCCAAATAGACTCCCAAAGATTGATTCATATTGATCACTAGTTACATATATATAGGTGAGACCTAGTTCAAGTTAGGGCAAGCTATATATAGCTCTAACACCCCCACTCAAACAAAGGTCTTTAGCTACGGATGAAAAAAATCTTGGGGAGCACAAGGGAAAAACCCGAGCTCCTATATACAAGTATACAAGTTGATCGTTTGTACAATTATTTACAAGTATGTAATGCAGATGTGCATTTATATACAAAAGGTCACCCATAGGTGTGTTAATCTTGGAAGAGAGAAGCTGCAAGAACTCCAATTCCTGATCGTAGCACTGTGAAGCATGCCTCACTAAGTCCTTTGGTGAGAATATCTACAATCATATGAGAAGTGGGACAATGTTTAATCATTATCATCCCTTTCTTCATGTCTGACATAATGGTAATGAATAGCAATATGTTTGGATTCATTATGCTGAACATAGTCTTTAGCCAGAATTATGGCACTTTGATTATCACATTTGAGAGGAGTATTGGATAATGGAGGATGACCAATATCTGCAAGCAATTGTCATAGCCAAACCAATTCTCGAGCTGCTAGAGAAGCCACTACATACTTAGATTTTGTGGTAGAAATAGCAACACAACGTTGCTTCTTACTTGCCCAAGAGACTAAGCAACCATTGATAAAGAAGCAATTACTGCTTGTAGACTGCATAGATCGAGAAGTGAGAGCTTGCCCAATCTGTATATGTATATCCCAAAATATCAAGAGACATCACAGAAGATGATTCTATATGACGTCGATAAACTAATCCAAAATCAGAAGTGCCTTTCAAATACTTTAGAGCACGTTTTGCTACAGACCAATGTTGCATTGAGGAAGCAGCCAGATATTGACCTAGAAAATTGGCAGTAAAAAGAATATTTGGTCGAGTGTTCAAATCGACAAACTGTAGGCAACCAACAATATTGGCATAGGGTTGATGTGACACCTCAACATCATGAGTCAATTGAGTATTTTTGACAGAGCTCACAAGACAAGGAGTGGTCGCAGACGTCAAGCCAAACTTTTGAACTGCATCTTGAATGAATTTTGTTTGTCGAAGTATCAAAATTCCCTTGTGATGAAATTGCTGAACTTGAATACCAAGACATGAATGAATGTCACCAAGATCAACTATATCAAATGCTGAGGATAAGATTTTCTTAACATGTTACAAGAAATCGAGATTGTTGGAAACAAGTATGTTGTCATCCACATAAAGAGCAAGAATGACAAAAAGAGCACCATCATGTTTGGCATATAAGTTGGGGTCAGAGAAACAAGAGTTGAAACCTTGAGATGTTAGAAACTGATCAATTTTCATGTACCAAGAAAGGGAAGCTTGTTTTAGACCATAAAGAGCACGATGAAGGTGACAAACAAGATGGTCCTGACTGGGAAGTATGAACCCTTCTGGTTATAAATCTCCTCTTTAAGATCTCCATCAAGAAAAGCAGTTTCCACATCCATTTGATGAATCTCCAAATCAAATTGAGTAGCAAAAGCCAAGAGTACCCGAATACTTGTGCTACGAACAACGGGTGAAAAAGTATCATGATAATCAACTCCTGCAATTTGTGAGTATCCTTTTGCAACCAAACAAGCTTTAAACTTGTCAAAAGAACCATCAGCTTTAGTTTTGGTTTTATAAACCCACTTACATTTGATAGGAGTGCGACCAGGACGTAGTTCAGTAAGAACCCATGTACCTTTAGAGATCAAAGAATCATATTCAGCTTCCATTGCCTCTTGCCATTGACTCTTTTGTGCAGAAGAGATAGCTTCTATATAAGTAGTAGGGTCTTCATGAGCCACCATTTCATGATCAATGATTTCAAAGTCATCAACACAATCATGAGTAGAACCATGTTCAAAATCGATAGACAGATCAAAATAAATATCAACACTATCATCAGAGGCCTGTGTATGTGTAGGATCCAAATCAAAATTGTCAACACATTGCTCTACGGATGGAGTAGTAGTGATGCCATCAGATGAACGAGTAGTAATGACATCAGAAGTGGAATCAGTATCAAATAGAAAAGGAAAGGTAGAAAGTAAGGACTCAATGTCCTCTGCATCCTCGATAGACCATGCCCATCCCATTAACTGCTCATTGAATATGGCATCACTATTGATTATTTAGCTTTTTCCGTGTCTCTTTTGGTACATGAATATAAGCAATGCAACCAAAAGTTTGAAAATGTGATACAGAAGGAGTCTCCCCTATCCAAGTTGTGATCGGTATCTGACCAGAAGGTGCAGTTGTAGGAAGATGATTTTGCACAAAGATGGCTATCAGAAGTGCTTCTGCCTAAAAGCTTTGAGATAATCCAGAATGAAGGAGCATACATCGCATAGCATCAAGAGAAATGAGATTCTTACGCTCTGCATGAGCATTTTGTTGAGGAGAGTATGGAACAGTATATTCACGATGAATGCCACACTCAATGCAATAATCATTAAAAAGATTAGAAATATATTCTCCACCGTTGTCACTACAAAGGGTCTTGATCCGAAAACCAATATGAAGTTCTACAGCAGTTCTATTTTGCTTGAATACTGATAAGGCCTCTGACTTATGTCGCAAGAGAAATGCAGTTGTATATCTTGACCAATCGTCAATGAAAGTGATGAAATACCTATAGAAAGACTTGGATGGAGGAAAAGGTCCACATATATTAGTGTGAATAATATCCAATAAAGCATGTGAATGAGTTGAAGTAGATGCATGAAAGGGTTTTCGATGATGCTTGCCAAGAGTGCAATATTCACATAGGCCCATGTGAGGACGAGGTCGGAGATTCATACCATCCACAAGATCATGACGATTTATAGCAAGTAGTTTGGCAAAATCCGAATGAACAAAACGATGATGCCATAGCTTTTAGTCCAAATCACCAGGGGCTATAACCACATTAGCAATATCATCATTTAAGGAAAGTTGAAAGAGCTTACCATTCTGAGGAGCAACTGCTATGGTATGTCCATCTTTTTCCATCCAACATTGTGTGTGGTCAAATCCAATAAAAAGACCAAGATCAAAAAGTCGTGCAACAGAAAGAAGATTTCTCTGAAGATTTGGAACATGGAGAACACCTCGCAATACTCTTGTTGAAGAAAAAGTGCCAAGATATAAATCTCCAATGCCCATGACTTGACAAGTAGTGTCATCAGCAAGATAAACCAATTTCTTGTGGGGAAGAGCATGATAATTATGTAACCATTGAGATTGATATGTCATAGTACCAGTAGCACCAGAATCAACAATAAAAGTGGAACCATCTCGAACATGAAGTATCCTTTCTGAGGAGACATCAGAACAGATAGATTTGCCTCTTGATGTGTGTGGGCATCTTGTTGTTGAGCAGCATATGCTTGAGTATGTTCGTGATCATAACGCCTCTTGTAACACAAAAGGATGGACAATTTCCACCACAATATTCACAAGGAGAATTATTGGATAAGCGGGGTTGCTTAGTGGTAACACCATGTTCCTCATCATATTGCCGAGCCCAACAATCAGAGATAACATGACCATGCTTATCACAGTAAGAACAATGTTTCTCAGGATATTTGAGACGAGAATAATTGCCACCTCTATACGGATGACCACCACGTCCATAACTACCACATCCATATTTGAAGAAAGGATGCTTGCGAGCAACACAAGCTGTCTCTAAATCTTCATCATCCATTGTTATCATCACAGATTCATGAGGGTCTTTACGACGCTGGTGTCGTTGAGTGTACTCAATCAAAGAAATACATGTTTGATCAAAATCAATCTCATTTTTGTTGGAAAGGATGGTAACAATATTATCATATAATGGATCCTGGATTGTGTCGAGAAGATAGGTCACCAATTGATTTCGTGGAACAAGTGCACCTGCAGCAGCAAGTTGATTTATGATATTCTTGAATGAGTCAATATGAGTTGTCATAGGAGCTCCAACTTTGTACGGAGTGCTCAAAACTGTGACAGATTTCTTCTCAAAAGTAGAAACGAGATATTCCCATATTGCATGAGAAGAAGAAAGGGAAAATACATCCAACATAAGAGAATCATGTAGAGCAGATAAAATATACTGAAAAGTTGGTTTATCACAAGAATGCCAATCAGCAAAGTCAGATCTCCATTGCTCAAAGAGAGGGCCTTGAGTCACAAGAGCATGATTTAGAGTTGCATCAATAGGTTGGGGTGGACAAATGAGATCACTAAGAACAATATCTGAAAGATTATCACCTTCGAGTATCAATAACATCTTCACTTTCCAACTAGGAAAACCGTGTCCTTGAAATAGAGGAACAGATCATTGGCTAGAAGGAAAGCCATTGACGATTATAGATGTTGCCATCATACTTCGGGAGAATACGTTTGTCAGAGCTCACGTCAATGATCAAGAATACAATGGTCGCTCTGAAAATATAAAACTCGAGATACCCCAAAAAAGGATAGAAAAAGAGATGGGAGTATACTAGAAATAGCATGCATGCCAAGAAAGAGCTTTGAGCTGGTTGATCACGAAGGCACGATATTTTTGAAGAAAAGCAGAACTTATTGATCATGAAACGGAGGTATTTTTGGCAAAAAGTACTACGATCATGCTGATCATGAAACCAATACGTTTATCATGAAGTCACGAGATTCTTGGCGAAAAGCAGTATGAGCATGCCGATCACGAAACCAAGAAAAAAGTAGTCGTCACGAAAACTGACGTAACTTTCTGCTTCAGAGTCCGATTAGGGTGTTTAAGTGCTCAGAATGAAGAGCACGATGAGAGCTACGTCTACTAATGATCTACGATCCATTTGCCACTGATAAATTTCTCAAATTCACACTAGAAGACCTCCAAAAAACCATATTAAGTTAGACATGTCAAAATCGACAAGAGAAAATAAGCGATGAGGTACTGAGAGTGCTGTGTAATCAAATCAACAATTAATACTTCTTGTCTTTCTTCATTACAGTGAGCATACAATAGCAAAACCTTTGTAGCTCTGACACCATGTTGAAGGAGAAGAAGAAGAGATGATAGACACACCAAATAGACTCCCAAAGACTGATTCATATTGATCACTAGTTACATATATATAGGTGAGACCTACTAGTTCAAGTTAGGGCAAGCTATATATATCTCTAATAGCTCCCTTGGCTGGGTGCTCTTATATGACAGTAGCCATCTCTTTTGATTGGATCCTTCAACATTGACATTTTCAAATCTCCTTCATTTCAGAGCAACGTGGTTGTCTTTCCTCATTTCATTTGGACAGACATTGAATGTCTCCTTCTTTAGCTCTGTAAACTGCAATGCTTGCATGTGCTGTGAATGCATTCAGCCACTCAAGGTCTGCCTTTGGACAAACCACTGGCTCCCACAGAGACCTCGAGCTACAAAACCCACCCTCCCTTGCAACACATGATGAGGATCTAGGGGGCCTATAGACTGTGCAATCATTGGGGAGACATGGGCATCGATCCCCATGGATCAATGCTCCAACATGACCAGATCTCAAGTCATTCATAGCTTGTCGAGCCAGGTCAAATTCTATGTGTGTTTTGCAACAACAAACATTCATGTCTTTGAGTTTCCTAATCTGCTAACCCAACATGCGGGAACAATAGAACAATGAGCCCCCTTTTTGCTACTATTAAAAGAATACAAAACACAGTCTAATTAAAGTTTATAATGAAGCAAAACAATTTTCAACCACTGTGTTGGTTTAGGACAATCACAATTTCAATCACCAGGTTGGTTTAGGACATGTTTAGGACAGTCACAATTTCAACCACCGAGATGGTTTAGGACACTATCACAGTTTCAACCACCGGGATGGTTTATCCTAATGGTCTCAACTTCACATATTAGATAATAACAAGTATATTTCTTTCCATTTCTGAATTTCACCATTAGAAAATAACAATATATTTCTTTTCATTTCTAAATTCCACAATTTAAAAGTGGTATATGACGCGAATAGCAGGAAATTAAATTGAACAAATTTAAGTACTAAGAAACACAATAATTTCAACCATCGGGTTGGTTAATAACTAATGTCTGTTCAACCACACTGGTTCAAGACAATCACATAACTAGTGATTGAGCTGAAGCAGCCACGGTTGCATGATGTTCCAACCACCGGGCTGGTTTAGTAAAATAACAATATATTGCAAAATATATTGCTATTAATTTTTGCTCAACCATGCCATCGGGCTGGACTACAACTAATGTCTATTCAACCATGCTGGTCTAGGACTATCACATCACTGGTGATTGAGCTGAACTAGCCTATGGTTGCATGATGTTCCCAACCATCAGGCTGGTTTAGGACAATCACATTTACTCCAAGCCTAGTTTAAGAAAAGAAACAAGTAAACTATCCCAAAGCTCAATCACAAACAACCACCAAGCTGGTTTAGGCACCACTAACTTGCGTTGTATGTAGCATGTGTATGATGTGCTCCTCAAACACCTTTCATCCCGTCCACTTCTTACCGATGTCCTTTGTATTTGGAGAAACTCTTGTATTTTCATGCCAAAACGTTGTCACTGTAGCAATGACTTCCCCACATAGGCTCTCTCTCCTCTTCTTGTGTTCTGTTGAAGCCCATAGACTTCTCAAATCAGGATGATCATGCATTGCTTCTACTCTACGTTCAACCGCTGGAGCCACGTTGGTCCTTCTGATTGAAAATATATTCGACATTGTGCACTCAAGCCATTTCTCCTTTGTTTTAGGGGACACCAACATAGCTAATGTCACCCTCTTTGTAGCTAGTTGATCTAAGCTGCACCCCTTTCACTTTCTGTAGGCCATTTCTAAGGTTAGAGACCATTGCATCTTGGGCGTGCATCTCCCGAGGTGTTGGTAGGGTTGTTACTCTATGCACTTTAGGGTGCATGCCAAAGCTTGTGAATACTCAAGACTGGTAATCACATGAATGGTCTGATGTTGCTACCTCAAATGCTCCCACCAATCATGACACCACAGCTCGTGTTCTTTGCACTGATGGCAATGATCGAATGTGTGCATCTGCAACCGCTTCTTACTACCGCTCTGAAAGGATTCTTCTTTGTTCTCATTGTTTCTCCCTTCACAGATGTTGCAAAAGTGTCTTTTGTTGCTGATTTGATACCATGCCAATGCTTTCCTTAACCCGCACTCTATGTCTTATGCCTTGACCTTCAATCACCACGTGCACCACCAATGGTGGGCACTGGTTTGGGCTCCTCCCCATACATCCTCAAGTGGTGCATCACAATACGGCGTTGATGTCATAATTCTCGCTTGCAATGAGTGCAATGACAATACAACCTCTCTGTAAGCCACTTTGCGATCTTGAGCATTGACGTATGATCTGACAAGCTTTCACTCATCCCTTCCATCTGCACACCTCTAAAGTCACAACAAAAAATGCAAGGAAATCCATTAAGATAAAAAAAATAGCCACCCATGAGCTCCTTCCCTCTCTTCTTAGATCAAGTGCCCTGTTTCATCACTATATAGCGACGCTTTTATGGTATAAGTATATAGCGACACTTTTAGGATATAAGTGTCACTATATAGTGACACTTAGGATTAAAGGTCGCCATATAGCGACCTTTAGGGTTAAGTGTCACTATATAATGACACTTTTAGGGTATGAGTGTCACTATATAGTGACACTTTTAGGGTATAAGTGTCGCTATATAATGAATGACCAGTGTCGCTATATAGCGACGCTCGGAGATTAAAACCCAAAACCCCACGTGACGCCATCTTTCACAACTCTATTGCGAGAAAAGCAAAAATCTATCCTCCCATGCTTTCCTCCTCTATTTGACGACCTCGCTTTCCTCCTCTATTCCCCCACTCCTCACCCCTACCAAGCCCCTCTCCCATTGTTTCCTCCTCTTTCCCTTCCTTTCGTGCTTTCTCCTTGTTTGTAGGCTAATGCTTGTCCCCTCAATCCAATCCCTTTGGAAAGTTACTTCTCCAAACTCCTCCTTCCTCTAACTAGTTATCTAAAAAATGGTATGTTTCCTCTCTTACGTAGGGCCAGTCCACGAAACACCGAGCGGGACTTTTCCAAGTAAGAAAGTGCTTCCTCTTTTTTCCTTTTTTTGTTTTTGTTATTTGCATTGGTTTGTAGCTAGCGCTTTAAGCGCTAGCTATAGTGATGGGTGTAGGAACCCTTTCTTCCCCTTTCTTCTCTTATTTCCTCTTCTTCCCCTCTTTTCCTCTTTTCCTCCCTCTTTCCCCCCTCTTTTCCTCCCTCTCTTATTTCCTCTTCTTCCTCTCTTTTCTTCTTTTCCCCTCTCTTTTTTCATTCTCTTTTCCCCTCTTCCTTTCTCTTCCTTTTCTTCTTTGCCCCTCTCTTATTTTCTCTCTTTCAGCCTCTTTTCTCTTCTTTTCATAAGCATATATGCATTTGCCTATGCTTATTCTTATGCATGAGCATATGCTTTTCCCATCTCTTTTTTCTTCTCCTTTTCCCTCTTCTCTCTCTTCTTTTCCCCTCTTATTTCCTCTCTTTCATCATCTTTTCTCCTCTTTTCATAAGCATATGCATTTGCCTATGCTTATGCATGAGCATATGCTCATATGCTCATGCATAAGCATAAGCATATGCTTTCTCTTTTTTCCTCTCTTTTCTTCTTTTCCCCTCTCTTTTTTCCTTCTCTTTTCCCCTCTTTTTTTCTCTTCTTTATCTGCTTTTCCCCTCTTATTTCCTCTCTTTCATCCTCTTTTCTCTTCTTTTCATAAGCATATTCATTTGTCTATGTATCTCTCTTATAAGCTTATGCTTATGCATGAGCATATGCCCATATGCTCATGCATAAGCATAAGCATAGGTAATTTTGTAACAAACAATGTTGTATATCTTCGACATGTATATGCTTCTGTCACTCAACTCATTTGAGCGAATTTATATCACCCTTTTCACAAAGGAATTTTTGTAACAAACAGTATTCTTTTGTAATTACTTTAAAAAAAACATTAGTGGGGCAAAACAGAGTTTGTTGTGGCCCTGTTTAGCCCCACTAATGTTTTTTTTAAGCTTTTGCTAATCGTTGCTATATAGCGACGTTTACCAGTGTCACTATATAGTGACATTTACTAGTGTGACTATATAGTGATGCTTATTAGTGTTGCTATATAGCGACGCTTATATAATGACCGTTCTTTTTTGATGCTTATAGCGACGTAAGTACCGACCTTTACGCCCGTCAAAGAAAAACTTTTTAGTGTAAAAAATATCGGTATTTCCATCAAAAAAGGGCCTGTGCCTTGTAGTGTTTAGTGCTAGTAATGACAAAAAACAAAGCATGCAATTTCACAAAAGCTCAAGCTACATTTTCACTCATCTAAAAACACAATTAAATCACAAAAAATCTACTTATGAGACCTTGTAAATATGTTGACTAAGAGTTCATGTGCATCTAATACTAGGATTTAATTGCAACACACAACTATCAAGGGGCAGTTGAGTACCAAGCCTATAGTGTCTATGTACACATTGCATGATATCAAGCTTAGACTACATCACACAACTCTCAAGAGAGACATGAGTGCTAGACTAATCATCTATAGAAATTGATACCACAACACACAACTCTAACAAGAGAGATGAGTGCTAGTCTTAGATGAAAAAGAAACATTAGAATCAAAGAAGAGAGTACAACACAAAACTCTTGTAAAAGAGATGAATGCTCGAATGCAAACATGAAGAGAGATGAGTGCTAGCCTTAGATAAAAAATAAACATTAAAATCAAAGAAAAGACTATAGCACACAACTTTTGTAAAAGAGATGAGTTGCTAGCTTCGAATGCAAACATGCAAACATGAATATTGAAACCAAGACTGCAACACATAACTCTCATAAGAGAGATGTAGTGCCAGTCTCAAAAAATGGGAAATAAGTTTAACTGTGCGAGAGTAAAATTGGTGCACTAGTAGGCAGGTGGGGGCACTAGTAGGCAGGTAGGCAAGAAGCAAATGATAGGATTATTCGTCCGAATATAAGCTGCAAATGAAGATCTAGTTTATTTATACTACTTGTATTCATGTGAATAAACTATGTTATTCACATGAATAAATTTATTTGTATGAATACCTAGTTATACGCATGAATACAACATAATGATTCGGTTATTGCATTTTAAATTTAAAAAAACACGTATTAGACCCATTTTTTCAAATATAAATAAATTCGGACAAATTAATGCAACTTAGATACAGAAGAGGACGCACTTGTAGAGTAAGAGAGTGAACATATACATTTTGGTTGTATTGAGCAATTTCCTCTTGGAATATCATTGTATCAAATAATTGTCCAACTGTTTAATTCCTTTGATAAATTTATCAAACCATAAGGGCTCCATATTGTGTTTTCTTTTTAATTTTAAAATTTTTGTCAATTTTAAACATTGCTATGAAAGTTACTCTGAAATTTAAGCCTTTTTTTTGTGTACTTTCTTTTTCATTATGATTGGTGTGCAATAGTATTTTCAATATGATAAGAAAACTTTCAAACATTTGCTTTTGAAATAGGAATACTCTATTAGTTCTCATTTGTGTGTAAGGTTGCCCACTTAATACACAATAGTGTTTATAGATTAGTATGTGAAATTTGACCATTCAAGATTTTATTTGCCCATGTAATGTCATTTCCTTTACATATAAATGAAAATCCACCACAACAACACAAAGCAACTATAGATGTGCTTGATAGACGCGTAATTTAATAGCGGGCACTGCTAGAATAGTGAAAATGCAGGCGCATCTAATAGCATGTCTAATGGCACATCTATTTGTGTGTCTATTAGTGCATCTGCACTGTGACTTAGATGCGTATTTAGACACAAAACAGAGAATATAGAAAGTGAAATTTTGGTGCAAGCTAATAAATGTACATCATTGCTTTCCTAACATTGCCCATGATTACCAAAGCATGTAATTTTAACAAAAATATCATTGCTTTTTGGCAAACTCACATATACAAAAATAAAGTGAGCTGACATAGTTTTGCCAATATCAATGATGGGCTATGGTTCAATCTCATCCTCAATGAGATCAACCCTCAGGGGGATCGCTATATGTAAACCCTCTGTATCACGTGCGTTCAAGGCCTAGTTTTAAAATCCCTTATCTATGACTTTTTCATGAATAAAACACAACCTTTTTATATTCAAATTGTGAATACCCACTTAAAATGGTACCCTTCTGTATGTAGAAAATATTAAAATTTTATAGTTTTAAAGTCCCTTATGTTGAACTCACATGCTATGGTTACATATTTATGAGTGACCCCCCCGAGGATCTGAACCCTTGCCAAACTGTCTACTTCAAAATCCAAACCCGTGTTGAGATCTACAAATGCATTCAGCCCACTACTACTTGTGCTAAGCATGTGCTCATCGAAATCAGCATCACCAATGGTAGGCTCGTCCTCACGGGTAATGGCCTCAATATCTATATCTCCTGTCTCATGATCATCCTCCTCTCTCCTATCACGATCATCATTGCCTCCATGGCCATGATCATCCTCCATACACTCCATATTAGTAAATGTACTATACATCACTATGGAACGTGGCGTAATAGGTATGACATGCCACCACTTATTATTATCCACCATTGGTTGATAGACAACCTAATTCAAACACAAATACAATCATGTTATTTTCCTTCCATCGAAATAATCAAATATTTAAAAGTGATTATTTTTATATGTGTGTACAATACATGTTCACATTGTTGTGGTAGTACTAGTGTGTCCTTCTTACTTTGCCAAAACTTTGTGGAGTCAATAGTTACAAAGCCACTTACATGGTGTTTGATTGTTGCATTAGGGCCTCTTTCCACCACGTCCTTAAACCACTTTACATCCAAAACATACACAAAGAAGTGTCAAAAGTCAAGCTTAATAGTATCTTGGATTATGCCACAATAATCATCCATGGCTTCCATCGGCTCCCTCAAAGCTAACAATGACGCCCCAATCTTGTGTGTTTCTCTTATCACCAATTCGTTGTGTTCCTACACCAAGACAAAATCAATTAAGTAAGCAATCTAAATTATTGAAAGCTCCTAACTTATGCATAACATTCTATATACCAACCTTGCTCATGCATTCCCTAGCATACTCCCATTCTTCCATTGTGATATGCATCGCCTCGTGTCTCTTTGCTGTCTCCATTTTGTCAAGTAGCCAATCCACATGAATATCCTTTGGAAGTGCTCTTAGATGCTAAGGGTATGGCACACGAGATCCGTGGTGTGTACGAAAGAGGGCCCTTTCACCTTGTCTTCTTGCCTTTGCATCCTTGTATCTTGTCACCGATCTTTTCATCACATCACTATTAAGCATGCAATAGAGGTTGATATTTATTAAGAAACTCTGTTTCTATTACTTTGCTATGTCCTTTCCCTTGAGGCCATCCTTAGGTCTTGATCACCTCTCCATAGTCGTGGGAGAGAGCTATCCACATCAACAAGAAACTCAGAAATATATACAAGTGACTCTTGTACCAACCAACCCTCGGCCATGCTACCTTTGGGTCTTACATTTTGTCTCACGAAATCCTTCAAGGTCTTCATGAAGCGCTCGAGGAAGAACAACCATCGTGCATGTACAGTACCACATATAGCAATCTCATCCACCAAATGCACTATGAGATGTACTTGGCTTGTAGTGATAGCTCGCTTCACCGCCACCATGTCTAGCTTTGATAACTTCCACGGTGCACGAGGTGAAAAGACACGTCCATTTGGTCTCTCTTGTGGCCAAGCTTCACTCATCCTCCCTATGGTGCGTAGATCCTCCCTTATGCCTGTGGAATCTCGTGTCCCATTTAAATGTTCCCAAATGGTAGATGCCACATTCTTGAAGATATGCATGGGATCAAGCAGGTGATTGATCTTGAGGTGGGACTAATATGGTAAACAATAAAAGATGGAGTATCTAAACAAAAGCTCATGTTAGCGGGCCATCTTTTTTTCCAGCCAATATAGCACAAAATAGTTACAAACCCTTACCGGCTCATGCCAAGTGGTGGAGAAGTCATGGATCCGTCCCAAATTCTCATCCACAATAAGACAAAGCACCCACAGACGCGCACACAGATGCGTTTATTGAACAAAAAAAAAACTTACGGGCACATCTATTTGCACATCTAGAGACCCGCATCTAACAGCGCATCTATATAGTAGATAGACGCATGTATAGATGCGCATCTAGATGCGTAAATAGACGCTCTGCTAAAAATTTTAAAAAACAGACAGACGCATCGTTAAATGCGTGTATAGATGCATTATAAACAGTCTTATAGATGCCTTTATAGACGTGCAAATAGACACTCCTCGAATAGACAGATGCATATATAGATGCATTTACAGACGCACTGATAGATGCGCTACATAATATATTTTTTTTAATTTATAGAATGCTGTGTATGTTGTGTATGCTATATAGTTACAGGAATCCCATTTCCACATTGTGTAATTCAATTCTTACAACCAACCGCATTTTAATTACAATTTCAAATAAAAGATTACAAGTCCAAAATGCAATAAAATTGAAAGCTCAAAAAGTTCTTGTATGTACATATAGCACGAAGCTAAGCCACGTCATGTGGCTTCAAGTACAAAAAATAAGAGGAGTGTATATACAAGAGGCACGAAGCCAAGCTAGTGGCTTTAAGTACAAAAAAGGGTAGCTAGCACTACTTCTACGACTAATCTATGTTCTCCACGTCCTCGCTCCCTTCCATGCTCCCTTCTGCACTCCCTTCTCCACCTCCTTTCTCGTCTTCTTGTGCAGGGACATGTAAACAAGGGACAACATATATCAATGTATGAAAAATCAAATCTTTACTTATAATATTGACGTTATTTAATTACTTTCGAATACCTTGGAGGCTGCTCCAGTAGCTTGGATATACTACTCTTGAGTAATCAACCCGTCATGATAGAAGTGCTTCCATGTATCTCCTTTGCGATGGTGGTGGTGGTAGGCTATCTCAATAGGAGTAGGGTATCTGCCCACAATATCAAGCTGCAAGACGACACAATTTATGGAGGGGTTAGTACAAAGAAACAACCTCCTAATAAACTACATAAGTAATATAATTTGATATTGATACTTACAAATTGGGCCTCCCATGATTAAACACCCCCTGCTCCAAAATGCACGCTTCCATATTGCTCCATCTGGATCCTTCGTGCCTCCATGTGCTACAGACTAGGGTCCTCCCTCGCTACTTCATTGCTTTCTTCCACTCACACTTGTGAGCGGTGTGGGGTGGGCCCCTTGGTGGTTGACCTCCCTCAAGCCTAGCAAGCTCCGCTAGTGCCTGCCTCTTAAGTGAAGATCTTTTATTGCCAAGTATCGTAACAATCTTTGACTTGGCCCATTTATCTGTGAACTGACGATTGGGGGGGTTAGGATACCTAGAGCGAACATCAGCGAGGCTCTCATCAGCCAACCTCTTTGGCTGGTCTTTGTAGAGGATAAAGCAATCTCTATAATTGTTAGCAATTATAGAGCGCATGAAGGCCATGATGTCCTTCCCCCGTGCATCCATCAAGATGCCTCTTGTCTGAGTGATGTCATACAAGATCGTACCATCACCCGAAGGCATGTCTAAATCATCTGAATCATCATCGTCCCCACCACCACTCCTCCCAAAGCACCATGCCATGCATCCCCCACCGCTATCCCTACTACTACGCCTACTATCGTGTCGTGTCGAGTTAGTACGTTGGCCACTCGTAGCTGGAGACTGCACAGGACTACATGGACCACTTGTAGCTAGAGAACCAAGTATCGACTGCACAGGAGTACACCGATGGCTCTACGAGATAGAAGGACCTCTTGATGGCATGGGGGAAGGGGCATAAGATGACATGGGGTAAGGGGCATAAGACGGCATGGGGGAAGGGGGCATAAGACGACATGGGAGAAGGGCCTCGGCTATGTACCCGGCTAGGCTGTGCTGACTCCACTGGGATAATCTCCACTGGTGTGGGGTTAGGGTGGTTTGGAGTCTGTAGTGCCGACTCCTGGGGGGTGTTTAGAGTACCCGTCATATACCCCTATAACTCCGCAGGACTGGGAGGGTACCCTAAAAGATTATATAAGTCCCTAAAAATAGACTCCTGGAGATCAGGTGAGCCCGAAGAGCTTCCTGGCCACATGATGAACTGGAAAAAAGAAAAAAAGGCGATTACTGATGAGCTGAGAAGAAAGGGGAAGGGAAGAAAAGATTATTGCCAGAAAAGATAACTGTCAGAGTCCATCTATAGACGCGTCTGAGAAGCGCGTCTATTTTTACGTATAACAGTGCGTCTATAGATGTGACTATCTATGTCTACAAACAGGCTAGACATGCATCTAGATGCACCTGTAGATGCGGTTTTAGACGTGCTCTGAGATGCATCTATAGACGCTTTTCGACAAACGGACTATTCTAAAAAGTAGACAAGGACATGCGCCCCCCGACACAAAAACGTAACACTGATACCAAAATCATGCGTTTCTTGGATACGATAAAGGACAAATCCAAAGAGAACAACTTCCAAAAAACATCAACTATAAAAATACTTACCTTGGATAGAGGTATGGAAGCTTCTTCTTCTTCTTCAAAGTTGCTTCTCTTCCTTGTTCACCCTCTTCTCCTGTAAGCCTGGAAGTAAGTGTGGGTGCCTTCCTCTTAAGTGTAAGCTTGGAAGTAAGTGTGGGTGCCTTCCTCTTAAGTGTAAGCTTGGAAGTAAGTGTGGGTGCCTTCCTCTTAAGCGTCAAAACTGTGGATCTGTTAATAGCAAAGCAAGCAAGCCGCACGAAGTATAAGTAATGTGAAGAAAAGCAAAGCGAGCACGCTAAAAGCACATTTGAAAACCGTGTCTATAAGTGTGACTATACATGCATCTAAATATGCGTGTAATTGCATGTCTAAATACACAGAGTAGATGCGGTTTTAGATGTGCCTATATACACGCACCACAGAACAACAGATGTGGTTTTAGACACGCCTTTAGATGCGCCACAGAGTTTTAAATTTAAATATTTGAAGAAAAGCAAATTTTTTTGGGTTGTTTGTAGGATGTCTTCATCTTCAACAAGTAGCTCCAGTGAGGATGAATCCCTCCGTATCCACCATTGCGAAATGTGGTCGAAGCAAAAAATCAAATGTATGTGTGATCGATGTCGAGGAAACATGTATTGTGCACACAGGATTACACTCAATCACATCTCAAAGTATGGAGAATGGGATGCGACCATAGACATGGTAAGTGTTAAAGAGTTAAGGTTGATTGAGATACCTATGGGTGTTCATATGTTTGAGTTATGATCCCGTTTTAATTTGATACAGGATAGAGTGCCACACCTACATATGTTGCCCTATGCTCGCCGTGAGGAGGTGAAGCGTCAACGATATGAGGTGGGATCTTCAGGAAGGACCATTACGGATGCATGGAGTGATGGTGATAGTAGCCCTCCGCCATAACCTCATGAAGCCGTGGAGAAGGAGGTGTTTGATGATATGGTGTAGGATTTATATGTCCATCAATCCAAAGGGAGGGATGATAGCATGGAGCAAGATGATCTTTTTACCATAGCATCAACTCCACTGTTTGAGGGGTGCACATTCTCTGTTCTACATGCCTCCCTTGAGTTACTAAACTTTTAAACCATCTATGGATGGAGCAATGCAAGTTTGAATGCATTACTCAAGTAAGCTTTAAAGTCTATTTTGCAAACATGGTGAATTATGCTAGTGGGTCAATTACTCGAATGCATTACCACCTGTTTGTATGAAAGGTAGAATGAAGCTCTTCCAATCATACATTCTTTCGAGCCTCTCACGTATTGTACTTTCCTTATGACCACCAACTTGCCTGCCACATCTTCTTACCAAGTCATCTATTGTCTCCACATCCTTGCATTTAAGCTCCCTTGAGACTGTGCTAAAAACTTGATCGATATCCTCATGTGTATGCCCAACATACAAAAATCCACATTTGACCTCATTGAAGATTCGATGAGCAACTAGCATGGAGTAGAATGCAAACATGAGGACATTCTTATTTTCTCGCCAGCAATTATCAACTTGTATTCTCAAAGTCGGTGGTAGGCGACCTTTTTCTGCATGTACATTACGAATTTCCTTCATAATAGATGTTACAACTTGATTGCTATCATGTAGATGCAAGGAATCAATCCATATATTTCCAAAGAACTTAATTCCATGCACTAACACTCCACATAGATGTGTCTTTAGAAAGTGCTTTCCTTGTAATTTAGGTGGAGTGGCAACAAAACGAGGCAATGTTGTTGTATTTTGATCCATGCCATCTACAATAAGGCACATGTAGTCATCGGGATGCAAAATAGCTTGCACCTTCCAAAATGCATATTTTTGTCTAGAATGTCGAATAAGGTCATGATGAGATTTTCGGTTTTTTTTGTATAATTCCCTTTGATTTGGACATGTTGCACTCTCAATCGCTCGCTTTAAATCATCATAGACATAGCACTTTGACATTTTTTGCCTCCTTGGGATTTTAACATATCCAAAGTTCTTCTTTCAAAGAGTATAAAAAGTATGAGAAGAAGCTACGGCATCCCCTCTTTGCCTTTGCTTTTCTGCAATAGAGTCAAATACTTTGAGCTTTGTCAAGCCCATTGGAAGGTGCATTTTAGTGATCGCGTCACCGTTAGGGAGTTTGGTAAATATATGGGGTTGAGGTAAAGCATTTTCATGTATTAAGTCTTGCAAAATTGCTGTTGCCCTCACAGTTGAGATTCTTGATTTGGACCTTCCTCTATTACTGTGAATGCTAAATTTGTTGCTGCACTTTGCCTTGGTGACTAAATCCCAATATGTACCATGAGATAATCCAGTAATATTGCCATATGCCTTATTGCATATCTTTTTTCCATTTATGAGAGGTTTTATCTTTTGTCTTGAACTTAGCCTTTTATTGCCATTTTGAAGAAAGCAAGAGAGACTTGTGAGAAGGTATTCATTTCTTTCGCTTCCTCTTCTTTGCCACACGTGTCCTCTACATTCCCTGATGTCTGCAAGATCAATGAAGCACATACATTTTCGCTTGCAACATAGATATCCCAATGCATTTAACATGTTCTCCTCCTTCATTACTCTCTTTCTCTTTGGTTGCTTTTGTGGATCTGCCTGGATTCGCTTTCTCTTCATGCATATGTATGACCGTTTTCGTTCCTCGTGCATGTTGTTATCTGTATTTATGCACTTCTTCTCCTCACATTTGTTTGTAACCAAGCATCCATGATTGGTCGTTTCATCCTTCGCCATATCACAATCAAAGTTAAATATTGAATAATCCTCTGTTGATCTCATCCTCGTTTCTAACATACTCTTAGGACCATTCAATGAATTCAATATTCTACGAGAGTATTGAGAACCTTGAAACTCTTCCACTCCTGAGAGAAGATCACTCATTGGGACATCTTGCATGGCTTTCACAAATCCACAAGCTTGATTGACACCAGGTTTGTTAATATGCATGAGCTCATCCACACTTGACAAGACATTGCTATTGAAACCTTTGCCCTTCTCACTGTGCAAGAATTCATCCACCCCAGATAAGGCTTCGCTTCTAAAATCATTTTGTTTCTCGGAACCAATGAACTCATATACTCCAGATAAGATGTCACTTCTATAATTGAGTACATTGAAATCATCCACATGGATGTGCATGACACTAGAGCAAAAATAGTATTTAATGCTCGATCGACCATGCAAAGGATATCCGATGAGCACAATACTTTTCTTATGCCTCAACCTAGGTGGTATTGAAATGTTCTCAAAGAGGCACACATATCCGATAAGTACTTGGTCAGATAACATACCTAAGGGCATGTTCTTTTGTCGTTGTGCATATCACTACCGGAAAAACGTTGTATAATGCATAATCGACCATGGAGAGCATATCCTATGGTGAAAATAAGTTGCACTTATCTCAACCTAGTTGAAACGGAGTTGCGTGCAAACTACAGCCCCAATCCGATAAGTAGTTGTTTGATTAACACACCTAGGACCGTGTTTTTTCATGGTTGTGCATGACACTAAGGCAAAAACGGTGTTTTATGCTTGATCGACAATGCAAACCATATCTGATGGGCACAATACCTTGCACACACCTTCAACTAGGTGGAATTGACTTATATGCAAAGTGGCACACCCATCCCATAAGCGCTTGATCAGATAACATACCTAGCAACATGTTTTTTTACGGATGTGCATGACACTAGAGCAAAAATAGTATTTAATGCTCGATCGACCATGCAAAGGATATCCGATGGGCACAAAAATTTTCCTACACCTCAACCTACGTGGTATTGAAATGTTCCCAAAGAGGCACACCCATCCGATAAGTACTTGGTCAGATAGCACCTCTAAGGGTGTGTTTTTTAGCGGATGTGCATATCACTAGGGGAAAAACGATGTATAATGTGTGATTGGCCATGCAAAGCATATCCAATGGTGACAATACTTTGCACACACCTCAACCTAGGTTAAAGATACTTGCGTGCCAAGCGTGGCCCCCATCTGATAAGTACTTGTTTGAATAACGCACCTAGGATCATGTTTTTATATGGTTGTGCATTACACTAAGGCAGAAACGGTGTTTTATGCTTGATCCACAATGCAAAGCATATCCCGTGGGCACAATACTTTGCACACACCTTCAACTAGGTGAAATTGAATTACATGCAAGGTGGCATTCCCATCGCATAAGTACTTGATCGGATAACACACCTAGCAGCGTGTTTTTTTACGGATGTGCACGACACTAAGGCAGAAATGGTATTTAATGCTCAATCGACCATGCAAAGCATATCCAATGGGCATAATACTTTTCCTACACCTTAATTTAGGTGGTATTGAAATGTTCTCAAAGAGGCACACCCATCCGATAAGTATTCGATCAGATAACATACCTAAGGGCGTGTTTTCTTGCCGATGTGCATATCACTACCGGAAAAACGTTGTATAATATGCAATCCACCATGCAGAGCATATCCGATGGTGACAATAATTTGCATGCATCTCAACCTAGTTGAAACAGACTTGCATGCAAAGTGGAACCCCCATCCGATAAGTAGTTGTTTGATTAACACACCTAGGACCATGTTTTTTCATGGTTGTGCATGACACTAAGGCAAAAACGGTGTTTTTTTCTTGATAGACAATGCAAAGCATATTCCATGGGCACAATACTTTTCACACACCTTCAACTAGGTGGAATTGACTTACATGCAAAGTGGCACGCCCATCCCATAAGTGCTTGATCGGATAACATACCTAGCAGCGTGTTTTTTTACGAATGTGCATGATACTAGAGCAGAAATAGTGCATGCTCGATCGACCATGCAAATGATATTTGATGGGCACAACACCTTTCCTACGCCTCAACCAAGGTGGTATTAAAATTTTCTCAAAGAGGCACACCCATCCGATAAGTACTTGGTCAGATAACACTCCTAAGGGCGTGTTTTTTTGTGGACGTGCATATCAATAGGGAAAACATAGTGTATAATGCGTGATCAACCATGCAAAGCATATCCAATGGTGACAATACTTTGCACAGACCTCAACGTAGTTGAAAAGGACTTGCATGCAAAGTGGAGCCCCCATCCAATAAGTACTTGTTTGAATAACACACCTAGGGTCATGTTTTTATATGGTTGTGCATGACACCAGGGCAAGAACGGTGTTTTATGCTTGATCTAGAATGTAAAGCATATCTGATGGGCACAATACTTTGCACACACCTTCAACTAGGTGGAATTGACTTACATAAACACGCTGCTAGGTATGTTATCCGATCAAGCACTTATGAGATGGGCGTGCAACTTTGCATGTAAGTCAATTCCTCATAGTTGAAGGTGTGTGCAAAGTATTGTGCCCATCGGATATGCTTTGCATTGTCGATCAAGCATAAAACACTGTTTTTGCCTTAGTGTCATGCACAACCATGAAAAAACACGGTCCTAGGTGTGTTAATCCAGCAAGTAGTTATGAGATGGGGGCTCCAGTTTGCATGCAAGTTTGTTTCAACTAGGTTGAGATGCGTGCAAAGTATTTTCACCATCGGATATGCTCTGCATGGTCGATTATGCATTATACAACGTTTTTCCGGTAGTGATATGCACAACGAGAAAAGAACACGCCCTTAGGTATGTTATCTGACCAAGTACTTATCGGATGGGTGTACCTCTTTGAGAACATTTGAATACCACCTAGGTTGAGGCATAGGAAAAGTATTGTGCCCATCGGATATCCTTTGCATGGTCGATCAAGCATTAAATACTATTTCTGCTCTAGCGTCACGCACATCTGAAAAAAAAAAGCTGCTAGGTATGTTATCTGATCAAGCACTTATGGGATGGGTGTGCCATTTGCATGTAAGTCAATTCCACCTAGTTGAAGGTGTGTGCAAAGTATTGTGCCCATCGGATATGCTTTGCATGGTCGATCAAGCATAAAACACCGTTTTTGCCTTAGTGTCATGCACAATCATAAAAAAACACGGTCCTAGGTGTGTTAATCAAACAAGTACTTATCGGATGGGGGCTCCACTTTGCACACAAGTCCATTTCAACTAGGTTGAGATGCGTGGAAAGTATTCAAGTCACCAACGAATATGCTCTGCATGGTCGATTATGCATTATACAACGTTTTTCCGGTAGTGATATGCACATCCACAAAAAAACACGCCCTTAGTATGTTACCTGACCAAGTACTTATCGGATGGGTGTGTTTCTTTGAGAAAATTTCAATACCACCTAGGTTAAGGCATAGAAAAAGTATTGTGCCCATCAGATATTCTTTTCATGGTCGATCGAGCATTAAATACCATTTTTGCCTTAGTGTCATGCACATCCATAAAAAAACATGCTGCTAGGTGTGTTATCCGATGAAGTACTTGTGCGATCTGAATTCCACTTTGCATGTAATTCAATTTCACCTAGTTCAAGGTGTGTGCAAAGTATTGTTCCATCAAATATGCTTTGCATTGTGGATCAAGCATAAAACACCGTTTTTGCCTTAGTGTCATGCACAACCCTATAAAAACACGGTCCTAGGTGTGTTATTAAAACAAGTACTTATCGGATGGGGGCCCCAATTTGCACGCAAGTCTGTTTCAACTAGGTTGAGGTGCGTGCAAAGTATTTTCACCATCGGATATGCTTTGGTTGACCGATCACGCATTATACACCGTTTTTCCCCTAGTGATATGCACAGCAAAAAAACACGCCCTTAGGTGTGTTATCTGACCATGTACTTATCAGATGGGTGTGCCTCTTTGAGAACATTTCAATACCACCTAGGTTGAGGCATAGGAAAAGTGTTCTGCCCATCGGATATCCTTTGCACGGTCGATCGAGCATTAAATACTATTTTTGTTCTAGTGTCTTGCACATCCGTAAAAAAACACACTGCTAGGTATGTTATCTGATCAAGCACTTATGGTATGGGAATGCCACTTTGCATGTAAGTCAATTCCACCTATTTGAAGGTGTGTGCAAAGTATTGTGCCCATCTGATATGCTTTGCATTGTCGATCAAGCATAAAACTCCGTTTTTGCCTTAGTGTCATCCACAACCATGAAAAAACACGATCCTAGGTGTGTTAATCAAACAACTACTTATTGGATGGGGGCTCCAGTTTGCACGAAGGTCATTTTCAACTACGAGGAATTGACTTACATGCAAAGTTGCACGCCCATCTCATAAGTGCTTGATTGGATAACATACCTAGCAGCGTGTTTATGTAAGTCAATTCCACCTAGTTGAAGGTGTGTGCAAAGTATTGTGCCCATCAGATATGCTTTGCATTCTGGATCAAGCATAAAACACCATTCTTGCCCTGGTATCATGCACAACCATATAAAAACACGACCCTAGGTGTGTTATTCAAACAAGTACTTATCAGATGGGGGCTCCACTTTGCATGCAAGTCCTTTTCAACTACGTTGAGGTCTGTGCAAAGTATTGTCACCATTGGATATGCTTTGCATGGTTGATCACGCATTATACACTGTGTTTTCCCTATTGATATGCACGTCCATAAAAAAACACGCCCTTAGGAGTGTTATCTGACCAAGTACTTATCGGATGGGTGTGCCTCTTTGAGAAAATTTTAATACCACCTTGGTTGAGGCGTAGGAAAGGTGTTGTGCCCATCAAATATCATTTGCATGGTCGATCGAGCATGCACTATTTCTGCTCTAGTATCATGCACATTCGTAAAAAAACACGCTGCTAGGTATGTTATCCGATCAAGCACTTATGGGATGGGCGTGCCACTTTGCATGTAAGTCAATTCCACCTAGTTGAAGGTGTGTGAAAAGTATTGTGCCCATGGAATATGCTTTGCATTGTCTATCAAGCAAAAAACACCGTTTTTGCCTTAGTGTCATGCACAACCATGAAAAAACATGGTCCTAGGTGTGTTAATCAAACAACTACTTATCGGATGGGGGCTCCACTTTGCATGCAAGTCCGTTTCAACTAGGTTGAGATGCGTGCAAAGTATTGTCACCATCGGATATGGTCTGCATGGTCGATTATGCATTATACAATGTTTTTCCCGTAGTGATATGCACATCGACAAAAAAACACGCCCTTCGGTATGTTATCTGACCCAGTACTTATCGGATGGGTGTGCCTCTTTGAGAACATTTAAATACCACCCATTTTACGGCATAGGAAAAGTATTGTGCCCATCGGATATGCTTTGCATTGTCGAACGAGCATTAAATACCATTTTTGCCTTAGTGTCATGCACATCCATAAAAAAACATGCTGCTAGGTGTGTTATCCGATCAAGTACTTGTGCTATGGGAATGCCACTTTGCATGTAGTTCAATTATACCTAGTTGAAGGTTTTTGCAAAGTATTGTGCCCATATAATATGCTTTGCATTGCCGATCAAGCATAAAACACCGTTTCTACCTTAGTGTCATGCACAACCATATAAAAACACGGTCCTAGGTGTGTTATTCAAATAAGTACTTATTGGATGGGGAATCTACTTTTCACGCAAGTCTATTTCAACTTCGTTCAGGTGTGTGCAAAGTATTGTCACCATCGGATATGCTTTGCATGGCCGATCATGCATTATACACCGTTTTTCCCCTAGTGATATGCACATCCGCAAAAAAACACACCCTTAGGTGTGTTATCTGACCAAGTACTTATCGTAAGGGTGTGCATCTTTGAGAACATTTCAATACCACCCAGGTTGAGGCATAGGAAAATTGTTGTGCCCATCGGATATCCTTTGTATGGTCGACGAGCATTAAATACTATTTTTGCTCTAGTGTCTTGCACATCTGTAAAAAAACACACTGCTAGGTATGTTATCCGATCAAGCACTTATGGGATGGGCATGCCACTTTGCATGTAAGTCAATTCCACCTAGTTGAAGGTGTGTGCAAAGTATTGTGCCCATCGGATATGCTTTGCATTGTCAATCAAGCATAAAACACCATTTTTGCCCTTGGGGGGGTCACTATGTATAAACCCTCTATATCATGTGCGTTCAAGGCCTATATTTAAAGTCCCTTATCTGTAAAAATTTTCATTAATAAAATGTACCCCTTTTCTATACAAATCTATAAATTTTTTCCAAAACTATTTTAAATAGTCCCTTATGTATATTTATTTCTGTAAATTTTAGAAATAAAAAAAATCCTTCTGTTGAACTCACGTGATAGGGTTACATATGATGAGTGACCCCCCCGAGTTTTTGCCTTAGTGTCATGCACAACCATGAAAAAACACGGTCCTAGGTGTGTTAATCAAACAACTACTTATTGCATGGGGGCTCCAGTTTGCACGCAAGTCCTTTTCAACTAGGTTGAGATGCGCGCAAAGTATTTTCACCATTGGATATGGTCTGCATGGTCGATTACAAATTATACAATGTTTTTCCCGTAGTGATATGCACATCGGCCAAAAAACACGCCCTTAGGTATGTTATTTGACCAAGTACTTATCGGATGGGTGTGCCGCTTTTTGAACATTTCAATACCACCTAGGTTAAGGCGTAGGAAAATTATTGTGCCCATCGGATATGCTTTGCATGGTCGATCGAGCATTAAATACCATTTTTGCCTTAGTGTCATGCACATCCGTAAAAAAACATGCTGCTAGGTGTGTTATCCGATCAAGTACTTATGCGATGGGAATGCCACTTTGCATGTAAGTCAATTACACCTAGTTGAAGGTGTGCGCAAAGTATTGTGCCCACTGGATATGTTTTACATTGTGGATCAAGCATAAAACACCATTTTTGCCTTAGTATCATGCACAACCATATAAAAACACGGCCCTAGGTGTGTTATTCAAACAAGTACTTATCGGATTGGGGTTCCACTTTGCACGCAAGTCTGTTTCAACTAGGTTGAGATTTGTGCAAAGTATTGTCACCATTGCATATGCCCTGCATGGTCTATTACGCATTATACAATGTTTTTCCCGTAGTGATATGCACATCGGTAAAAAAACACGACCTTAGGTATGTTATCTGACCAAGTACTTATCGGATGGGTGTGCCTATTTGAGAACATTTCAATACCACCTAGGTTAAGGTTTAGGGAAAGTATTGTGCCCATCAGATATGGATGGTCGATCGAGCATTAAGTACCATTTTTGCCTTAGTGTCATGCACATCCGTAAAAAAACACGCTGCTAGGTGGGTTATCTGATCAAGTACTTATGCGATGGGAATGCCACTTTCCATGTAAGTCAATTCCACCTAGTTGAAGGTTTGTGAAAAGTATTGTGCCCATCGGATATGCTTTGCATAGTCGATCAAGCATAAAACACCGTTTTTGCCTTAGTGTCATGCACAACCATATAAAAACACGGCCCTAGGTGTGTTATTCAAACAAGTACTTATCAGATGGGGGTTCCAATTTGCACGCAAGTATATTTCAACTAGTTTAAGGCATGTGCAAAGTATTGTGACCATCAGATATGCTTTGCATGGCCGATCATGCATTATACACTGTTTTTTCCCTAGTGATATGGACATCCTCAAAAAAATACGCCCTTAGGTGTGTTATTTCACCAAGTACTTATTAGATGGGTGTGCCTCTTTGAGAACATTCCAATATCACCTAGGTTGAGGTGTAGGAAAAGAGTTGTGCCCATTGGAAATCCTTTGCGTTGTCGATCGAGCATTAAATACTATTTTTGCTCTAGTGTCATGCACATCCGTAAAAAAACACGCTGCTAGGTATGTTATCTGATCAAGCGCTTATAGGATGGGTGTGCCACTTTGCATGTAAGTCAATTCCACCTAGTTGAAGGCCTACGCAAGGTATTGTGCCCATCGAATATGGTTTGCATTGTCAATCAAGCATAAAACACCGGTTTTGCCTTAGTGTCATGCACAACCATGAAAAAACACCGTCCTAGGTGTGTTATTCAAGTATGTTTCAACTAGGTTGAGATGTGTGCAAAGTATTGTCACCCTCGGATATGCTCTTCATGGTCTATTATGCATTATGCAACGTTTTTCCCGTAGTGATATGCACATCCACAAAAAAACATGGGCTTAGGTATGTTATCTGACCAAGTACTTATCGGATGGGTGTGTCTCTTTGAGAACATTTCAATACCACCTAGGTTAAGGTGTAGGAAAAGTAGTGTGCCCATCGGATATGCTTTGCATGGTCGATCGAGCATTAAATACCATTTTTGCCTTAGTGTCATGCACATCTGTAAAAAAACATGCTACTAGGTGTGTTATCCGATCAAGTACTTGTGCGATGGGAATGCCACTTTGCGTGTAATTCATTTCCACCTAGTTGAAGGTGTGTGCAAAGTATTGTGCCCATTGAATATGCTTTGCATTGCGGATCAAGCATACAACACCGTTTTTGCCTTAGTGTCATGCACAACCATATAAAAACACGGCCCTAGGTGTGTCATTCAAACAAGTACTTATCGGATGGGGGCTCCAATTTGCACGCAAGTCCGTTTCATCCAGGTTGAGGTGCATGCAAAGTATTGTCACCATTGGATATGCTTTGCTTCGTCGATCACGCATTATACACCATTTTTCCCCTAGTGATATGCACATCTACAAAAAAACACACCCTTAGGTGTGTTATCTGACCAAGTACTTATCGGATGGGTGTGCCTCTTTGAGAACATTTCAATACCACCTAGGTTGAGGTATAGGAAAAGTGTTGTGCCCATTGAATATCCTTTGCATGGTCGATCGAGCTTTAAATACTATTTTTGCTCTAGCGTCATGCACATCTATAAAAAAACACGTTGCTAGGTATGTTATCTGATCAAGCACCTGTATTTTTATGGTCGTGCATGACACTAAGGAAAAAACGGTGTTTTATGCTTGATCGACAATGCAAAGCATATCGGAATGGCACAATACTTTGCACATACCTTCAACTAGGTGGAATTGACCTACATGCAAAGTGGCACACCCATCCGTAAAAAAACACGCCCTTAGGTATGTTATCTGACCAAGTACTTATCGGATGCATGTGCCTCTTTGAGAACATTTCAATACCACCTAGGTTAAGGCATAGGAAAAGTATTGTGCCCATCGGATATGCTTTGCATGGTCGATCAAGCATTAAATACCATTTTTGCCTTAGTGTCATGCACATTCGTAAAAAAACACGCTGCTAGGTGTGTTATCCGATCAAGTACTTATGCGATGGGAATGCCACTTTGCATGTAAATCAAATCTACCTAGTTAAAGGTGTGTGCAAGTTATTGTGCCCGTCGGATATGCTTTGCATTGTGGATCAAGCATAAAACACCGTTTTTGCCTTAGTGTAATGCACAACCATAAAAAAACACGGTCCTAGGTGTGTTATTCAAACAAGTACTTATCAGATGGGGGCTCCACTTTACACCCAAGTATCTTTCAACTAGTTTGAGGTGCGCGCAAAATATGGTGACCATTGGATATGCTTTGCATGGCTGATCACGCATTATACATTGTTTTACCCATAGTGATATGCACATCTGTAAAAAAACACTCCCTTAGGTGTGTTATCTGACCAAGTACTTATCAGATGGGTGTGCCTCTTTGAGAACATTTCAATATCACCTAGGGTGAGGCGTAGGAAAAGTGTTGTGCCCATCAGATATCCTTTGCATGGTCGATCGAGCATTAAATACTATTTTTCTTTAGCATCATGCACATCCGAAAAAAACACGCTGCTAGGTATGTTATCTGATCAAGCACTAATGGGATGGGTGTGCCACTTTGCATGTAAGTCAATTCCACCTAGTTGAATGTGTGTGCAAAGTATTGTGCCCATCGGATATGCTTTTCATTGTCGATCAAGCATAAAACTCCGTTTTTGCCTTAATGTCATGCACAATCATAAAAAAACACGGTCCTAGGTGTGTTAATCAAACGAGTACTTATCGGATGGGAGCTCCACTTTGCACACAAGTCTATTTCAACTAGGTTGAGATGCGTGGAAAGTATTCAAGTCACCATCGGATATGCTCTACATGGTCGATTATGCATTATACAACATTTTTTCGGTAGTGATATAAACATCCGCAAAAAAGCATGCCCTTAGTATGTTATCTGACTAGGTACTTATCGGATGGGTGTGTCTCTTTGAGAACATTTCAATACCACCTAGTTTAAGGTGTAGGAAAAGTATTGTGCCCATCGGATATGCTTTGCATGGTCGATCGAGCATTAAATACCATTGTTGCCTTAGTGTCATGCACATCCCTAAAAAAACACGCTGCTAGGTGTGTTATCCGATCAAGTACTTGTGCGATGGGAATGCCACTTTGCATGTAATTCAATTCCACCTAGTTGAAGGTGTCTGCAAAGTATTGTGCCCATAAAATATGCTTTGCATTGTGGATCAAGCATAAAACACCGTTTTTGCCTTAGTGTCATGCACAACCATATAAAAGCACGGTCCTAGGTGTGTTATTCAAACAAGTACTTATCGGATGGGGAATCCACTTTGCATGCAAGTCTCTTTCAACTACGTTGAGGTTTGTGCAAAGTATTGTCACCATGGGATATGCTTTGAATGGCCGATAATGCATTATACACCATTTTTCCCCTAGTGATATGCACATCCGCAAAAAAACACGCCTTTAGGTGTGTTATCTGACCATGTACTTATCGGATGGGTGTGCCTCTTTTCGAACATTTCAATACCACCTAGGTTGAGGAATAGGAAAAGTGTTGTGCCCATCAGAGATCCTTTGCATGGTCGATCGAGCATTAAATACTATTTTTGCTCGTGTCTTGCACATCTGTAAAAAAACACACTGCTAGGTATGTTATCCAATCAAGCACTTATGGGATGGGCATGCAACTTTACATGTAAGTCAATTCCACCTAGTTGAAGGTGTGTGCAAAGTATTGTGCCCATCGGATATGCTTTGCATTGTCGATCAAGCATAAAACACCGTTTTTGCCTTAGTGTCATGCACAACCATGAAAAAACACTGTCCTAGGTGTGTTAATCAAACAACTACTTATTGGATGGGAGCTCCAGTTTGCACGCAAGTCCTTCTCAACTAGGTTGAGATGTGTGCAAAGTATTGTCACCATTAGATGTGTTCTGCATGGTCGATTACGCATTATACAACGTTTTTCCCGTAGTGATATGCACATCGGCAAGAAAACACGCCCTTAGGTATGTTATCTGGCCAAGTACTTATCGGATGGGTGTGCCTCTTTTCGAACATTTCAATACCACCTAGGTTAAGGCATAGGAAAAGTATTGTGCCCATCGGATATGCTTTGCATGGTCGATCGAGCATTAAATACCATTTTTCCCTTAGTGTCATGCACATCCGTAAAAAAACACGCTGCTAGGTGTGTTATCTGATCAAGTACTTATGCAATGGGAATGTCAATTTGCATGTAAGTCAATTCCACCTAGTTGAAGCTGTGTGAAAAGTATTGTGCCCATCGGATATGCTTTGCATTGTCGATCAAGCATAAAACACCGTTTTTGCCTTAGTGTCATACACAACCATATAAAAACACGGCCCTAGGTGTGTTATTCGAATAAGTACTTATCGGATGGGGGATCCACTTTGCACACAAGTCCGTTTCAACTATGTTGAGGTGCGTGCGAAGTATTGTCACCATCGGATATGCTTTGCATGGTCGATCACGCATTATACACCGTTTTTTCCTAGTGATATGCACATTCGCAAGAAAACACACCCTTAGGTGTGTTATCTGACGAAGTACTTATCGGATGGGTGTGCCTCTTTGAGAACATTTCAATACCACCTAGTTTGCAGTGTAGAAAAAGTGTTGTGCTCATCGGATATCCTTTGCATGGTCGATCGAGCATTAAATACTATTTTTGCTCTAGTGTCATGCACATCCGTAAAAAAACACGCTACCAGGTATGTTATTCGATCAAGCACTTATGGGATGGGCGTGCCACTTTGCATGTAAGTCAATTCCACCTAGTTGAAGGTGTGTGCAAAGTATTTGGCCCATCGGATATGCTTTGCATTGTGGATCAAGCATAAAACACTGTTTTTGCCTTAGTGTCAAGCACATTTATAAAAAAACACGGTCCTAGGTGTGTTATCGGATCAAGTACTTATCTAGCCAACATGCCACTTTTCATGCAACTCAATAACACCTAGGTTGAGGTGGGTGCAAAGTATTGTGCCCATCAGATGTACTTTGCATGGTATATCACGTATTAAACTCCGTTTGTGCCTCAATGTCATGCACAACCATAAAAAAACACGCTTTTAGGTGTGTTATCTGACCAACTGCTTATTAGATGGGTGTACCACTTTGCATGCAATGCAATACCACAATTTTTGAGACTCATGCAAAGTATTGTGCCCATCGGATATGCTTTGCATTGTCGAACAAGCATTAAACACTGTTTTGGCCTTAGTGTCATGCACAACCGTCAAAAAACGCGGTCCTAGATGTGTTATTTGACTAAGTACTTATGGGATGGGCATGCCACTTTGCATGTAAGTCAATAATACCTAGGTTGAGATGTGTGCAAAGTATTGTGATGATCAGATATGCGTTGCATTGTCGATTAAGCATAAAACAACATTTTTGCCTTAGTGTCATGGACAACAACCAATAAAAAACATGGTCCTAGGTGTGATATTCTAAAAAGTACTTGTCAGATGGGGGAGCCACTTTGCAAGAAAGTCAATTTCAACTAGGTTGATGTGCGTGCATAGTATTGTGTCTATCGGTTATGCTTTGCATGGGGGATCACACATTATACACCGTTTTCCCCCTAGTCTTATGTACATCCGTCAAAGAACATGCTCTTAGGTGTATTATCATACCAAGTACTTATTGAATGGGCATTCCACTTTGCATGGAACACCATACCACCACTTTTGAGGCATGCACAAAGTATTGTGCCCATAAGATATGCTTTACATGGTAGATTGAGTATTAAATACTGTTTTTGCCTTGGTATCATGTACAACTGTCAAAAAACACGATCCTAGGTGTCTTTTTCAAACAAGTACTTATCGGATGGGGATGCCACTTTGCACACAAGTCAATACTACCTAGGTTGAGGAACATGCAAAGTCTTGTGTCCATTGGATATGCTTTGCATAGTCGATCGCACATTATACACCATTTTGTTCCTAGTGTTTATGCACAATCGTCATAAAATACATTTGCAAGTGTGTTATCTGAACAAGTACTTATGGGATGGGTGCACCACTTTGTATGCAAGTCAATACAACCTAGGTTGAGGTGTGTACAAAGTTTTATGCCCATCAGAGAAATGTAGATGCAATAATATTAGAAAATTCTAGGTATGTGTATATGTGTGTGTGTGTGGCAAACAATTTTGATACAACAAAGTAAACACCTAGTGCACAAATTATGCACTTCATACCTTGAGTATTGTGTCAAAATAAAAGCTGAAATAAGCTTGTTGATGAGGATAAATACGCCTTTGTAAATACACCCTTGAATAAAAGCACAGTTGTTGTATGACCACAATCGGATCGCTTTGACACCTGTGATTTTGCCCACATGTAAGTTTGCAAATAGTATAAAAAATCATATAATAATATATTAATAGTTTGCAAATTTGTATAGCAAGTGAGTAATGGGAAGTGGAAGTGGGAGTGAGGAGGGAGGAGTGGAATGGGAGAGGAGAAGTGATAGGGGTGTATGATAATAAGTATAAAAAATAGTATAATAATATATTAATAGTTTTCAAATGGCAAGTGAGTAATGGGAAGTGGAAGTGAGAGTGGGGAGGGAAGAATGGAATGGGAGGGGGGAGGTAATAGGGGAGTAGGATAATAAGGGAGTGAAATGAGTGAGGGGAGTTAATAGGGGATGAAAAAGGGGAGGGTGAGATGGGGAAATATGGGATTTTGGGAAATGGGAGGAGTATGGGATGTGGTGGAAATGTGGGATGGGAGTGGTGGCAATGGGGGAGGAAGAAGAAATGGATGGGGGGAGGGCCAATGGAAGATTGGGATAAGGGATGGGGGTCCGATGGGAGAGGGGGAGTAATGGGAGCCAATGGGAGAGGGGAGAAATGAAAAGCCAATAGGAGAGGAGGAGGAAAACCTAATTTTTCTTATATATAGTCTTCCTTCATTCATTCTCCCCTCATTTCACTCATTGAAGCAAGAAAGCAAGAAAGCAAGGACGAGCAAGAAAGCAAGGAAGGAAGAGTAAGAAAGCAAGAAAGAGCAAACTTACAAACTTTTTCCAGGTACTTGTAAATTTTTTTGATTAATTCTTTATCTAGATTTTTTTTTTTAAATTTGAAGAGAGAGAAAGAAAGAAAGAGAGAGGAACTAGAGAGAGAGAGAAAGTTTAGAGAGAAGGAGAGAAGCCTTGGAGGCCGTGGCCTCCAGGAGGAAGAGTGAAGTGGAGGGGGATGAGAGGGAGGAGGCAAGGAGGGAGGGAGGAGCGACGGAAGAGGGGAAGGAGGAAGAGGGAGAGAGGGAGGGAGGAGCGGAGGTAGGGGGAGAGAGGGAGGGAGGTAGAAGGAGGGAGGAAGAGGGAGGGAGGAACGGGGGACTGGAGGGAGGGGGGGCGGCGTCGAGAGGAGGGGAGCGGCTGGGTCGAGAGGAGGGAGGGGCGGCAGTGAGAGGGGGGGAGGCGGGGAGGGACGGGAGGGAGGGGGAGGGAGGGGGGGCAGCATCGAGAGGAGGGGGGGCAGTGTCGAGAGGAGGGGCGCAGGGTCGAGAGGGGAGGCGAGGCAGGCATCCTGGTGACCGCGGCCGCCAGGACTGGAGGGAGAGGGAGGGGGGGCAGAGTTGAGAGGCAGGGGCGGCGAGGGAGGGGCGGGATCGAGAGCGGGGGCGGCGAGGAGGGATGGGAGGGAGGGAGAGGGGGGGGTGTCCTGGCAGCCACGGCTGCCAAGATTGGAGGGAGGGGGGCGGCGTCGAGAGGAGAGGGGGCCGGGTTGAGAGGTCGGGGCGACGAGGGGGGGCGGCATCAAGAGGGGGGGCAGGGGGGTCGAGTACGGGAGAGGGGGGGGTCCTGGCAGCCGCAGCCGCTAGGACGGGAGGGAGGGGAGGGA